>NC_077222.1:42012900-42627061 GCF_024763615.1 Phlebotomus papatasi | reverse complement strand
TCTTTCCGCAAGGCAACAAGAATAAATATCCCCAAATCCTCCACTGCCAATTGCCGGCCCGACCCGCCACTGTTTTTTCTCCACATCTGTCAGCACTGTCCCCAGAGGGATCTTCATAGACTTAGCATAGCCATTGGCCTTCTTGCGGGGGCGCGGTGCAGCCTTGGCTTTTCCCTTTGATGCCATCGTAAACCTACAAAGTTCCCGGGAAATTCGCGCACCCTTTTTTTGAACGGTAAGTACTTGCCCCAGGGCTGCCAACAGTCGAATAAGAAAAACCCCTACAGAGAGCTACTCAGTTTGATGTACGGAAATTTATAGGACAATTCCTTTGTGTCGTCCCGTCTGACCAGGTAAGCGTGGATTATAGCCTCAATTAACCCCTATCTTTCATACCTTACTTTTAAGAACCTCCCATACAAAATACCCCTTACTACCAAATATATGTGAAGGACACTGTTTTGCGTTCATGGTGGTGAGCAGCGGAACTACGAAAATTATGTTGCCGGCCGTGTTGCTCAGCTGACAGTGACAATATGGAATATTTTCCAAATCATTTTATTTGTTTTGAAATTAATTCAAAGATTCTTAGTTATTTTGCGCGATTTGAGTGATTTTAATAATAATAATAAATATGCGACATTGTATTTCGGGTAGGGAAAAGTGTAATGATTGTAGTGAAGCGATTATAACTCTAAAATACGTGTTTTTATTTCTTTTTCGTGGATATTTTTAGGAGACAATTTTTTATGCAGAGCTTTTTTTTCTTTTTTAAAGTGTTAAATCGGTAATATCTATTAAATAAAACATATCATTATCATTGTGGCTTGTGCCGTTTGTATGATATTCGGAAGTGAAATCATGAGGTGCATTTGACAGTTTCACTCGCCCGCCATTGATGTACGTGGCAAAACCCAGCCCTTAAATCGAGCCTACCATTCAAGATCTTTCCGATGAGGCCTAAAAAAGTGCCTAATGCTGTGGTGTTAATTAATGGCTCAACGCTGGGAACCCTTACCCTGTGTCAGACGGGGTATGAAAATTATTTAAAAGTCTTTCTCTGCTCCTTTTGCTATTAGATTGTTTTCTACGTTTTGCTTCTTCTCAAATTAAAATTTCTCAGAAACTATAATTATCATTAATTTCCCGCACTTATTTTAATAACATTAATATATTTTAATGGCTAGCGCACAATAACTTTTGTTTGTAAACATGTTTTCAAAGTTTTCCATGAGGATGAGCAAGATGACTAGATCTAGATCTCACTCACTCTCATTGAAATGTTAAAAATATGTTTACTAAACAAAAGTTATTGTGCTATATTTCTATAAGGTGTAAGACTTTCTCAAGACCTTCCAATTTCATTAAATACACCTATTTTAAGATATCTAACTAAAATAAATTTATTTTTTTACTGAAAGCTTATGTCGTTCTTACTTTGAATTTCATTAAAAAAATGAAAAAAATTAAAATGTGAGATTTAGAAGCAAGAGTTTTAAAAAAAGATATTTTCTCACCTACCACCTAAAAAACTAAAAGAGATAATGATAATGAAGAATATATGGGTTTTTCGACTTTATTGGATCATAATTCAGGCGCTCGGAGCAAAAAAACTCTAAGTCGTATGCATTTCCCTATTAAAATAGCGTTTTTTTGCTCTGAGCTCCTCAATTATCCTAGAAAACATTTTCTTAAAACTTTTATCGCAGAAAACACTGTTATTACTTGTTAGAGGGTTAAGCTTTACTAGAGAAATTCGTACCCATGTCGGAGCAAATTTCGTACGGGGTACGAGTACGATACAATAAAACACATATTTATTACAGTAGTAAACTATCTCGAATCAGGCGTCTGAAATGTCACCCTTAAATTTAGAGAATTTCAAGAGTGGTTAAACTCAAAATCTAAAATTTGAGGTTATGCGAGGAAAGTTTTCTGTGCGGAGTCGGTGGAGTCTGAATTAGAACCTTCTCCAGTCCTTCGTATTATCACGGCATTATCTGAATTCCGTTTCTTTAATTAACAGCTAATTACAATGATAAAATCTCTAAACAAACTTATTTTTCTTCATTAGAATGGGTGCATTTCACATGAATTCCCTTACATTTTTGAAAATATTGTTCATGTTTTAGGAACTTCACCGTACAACAACTCCAAATTAAATTCACATATTCAAATTAAATTTACATTCATAATTACAGTAGAGTTGTAGACTCTATCAAATTCGGGCATTTGGGACCGAAGTGTCACAAGAATTAGAGAGAAATCCGGGCGTCAAATTGTTTGAAATGCAACGATTTTTTGTTCTTTTGCATACAGATATTGAGTTTACATTAGAGGTGTGCAAGAAACCGTTGCGAAACCGAATTAACGTCAAAAGAAACATGTACGTCAATGGTCAAAACGCTACTATATCAAACTTATTTTGACGTTAATTCGGTTTCAACGGTTTCTTGCACACCTCTGGTTTACATACTCATATTTATGGTAAATTTCATTAAAACCCCTTAATAATGCAACATCACATGATAACTGAGAAAAACATGGTAACTTTGAGCATATTTGCTTCATTCGAAAACTTGAAAAATGTCTATTTTTACATTTAACTGCTGCCAGAATTTAAAAGTAGTCCGGTCTTGAAAGAGCCGAATTAGGGAGAGTCTACTGTACAATCGATTCATCAAAAAACCTTCGATAATGAAAAATTACAACACAGTTAAGAAATGCAAGTTTGACGTTTGAGCTGCTTCATTCGATTATCATAATCGAAACCCAATTTTAAAAGAACCGAATTAGCCAAAGTCTAGCACATTGATTATTTCAGCATCTTTTTACAATGCGTCAAAAATATTTCCTAGCCAATATAAAATAAAAAATAACAAATCATATCAAACATATCAAACCGTCTAAAATCTAATGATTTTTCTGTTGACATTGAAAATTTATGGGGTAAGCCCCGATATGAGCCGATCGACCTCCCTGAATATACGTTCCACAAAAATCAAAGTGAGAATCACAGTAGATTAGAGCACACTCCTTTTGATCTTCTCGTGCTAAAAGGGTTAACAAACCTCCAAGTCATGTTAACAAAACTTTTAAAATTCAACTAATGGACTATTATTTTATGGATTTTATGTCACTTAGACGAAGAGCAACCATAAAAGCAATAGTTTATTGCAATACAGTAAAGTTCCTCAAATTTAAATATTTGGGAGATATAATAGCCCAGCGAGTACGGCGAGCACAGTTAGCTAAAAATGGCAACGTGTTTTCAACAAAAATATACTGAAAACTGAAATAACGGTGCTTTTTTTTGCTAACTGTGCTCACTGGAAAGATGACATTTCTCGCTCCTCGAACATTATTTTCAAAAACGTAACGGAATTCATGTGAAATTCATTTTCCCTAATAGATAAATAACTTTAGATTTAGAGAATATATCAATGTAATTTATTGTGAAATAAATGGAATTTGTTGCGGAAGTTAATATAATACGATAATATTGAGAAAACAGAAAAATAAAAATGGTTCTAATCCAAACACGCAAACCTTTCTTCGCATAACCCCAAATTTTACATTTTAGACTCAACCGTCGTTCAAATTTGAGGAACTCGACTGTATATTGAAATAAGAATAATGGGCAATATACAGTAGCTAAATGTTATAAGACAATAACTAACTAAATAAGATTTCACTATCACAAGGAAATCATCTCTTCTTCGCCGGATATTAATACATATTCATGTCCAATGGATAATTTCATTCTGGGAGTTATCATTGAGATAAATTTTCATATTAAGATATTAAGAAACAGAAAATTTAGATTAATAAGAAGTTTCATTATAGAATTTACTCAATTTATTAGATAGATAGTGGCATTGCAGAAAATTGTTTCCAAATTTTACTGCGCGATGCAATCAAAAATTTGACGGATGATATCTAAGTTATATACAAGAAGGGCCCGTCTGACCAGGTAAGCGTGGATTATAGCCTCAATTAACCCCTATCTTTCATACCTTACTTTTAAGAACCTCCCATACAAAATACCCCTTACCAAATATATGTGAAGGACACTGTTTTGCGTTCATGGTGGTGAGCAGCGGAACTACGAAAATTATGTTGCCGGCCGTGTTGCTCAGCTGACAGTGACAATATGGAATATTTTCCAAATCATTTTATTTGTTTTGAAATTAATTCAAAGATTCTTAGTTATTTTGCGCGATTTGAGTGATTTTAATAATAATAATAAATATGCGACATTGTATTTCGGGTAGGGAAAAGTGTAATGATTGTAGTGAAGCGATTATAACTCTAAAATACGTGTTTTTATTTCTTTTTCGTGGATATTTTTAGGAGACAATTTTTTATGCAGAGCTTTTTTTTCTTTTTTAAAGTGTTAAATCGGTAATATCTATTAAATAAAACATATCATTATCATTGTGGCTTGTGCCGTTTGTATGATATTCGGAAGTGAAATCATGAGGTGCATTTGACAGTTTCACTCGCCCGCCATTGATGTACGTGGCAAAACCCAGCCCTTAAATCGAGCCTACCATTCAAGATCTTTCCGATGAGGCCTAAAAAAGTGCCTAATGCTGTGGTGTTAATTAATGGCTCAACGCTGGGAACCCTTACCCTGTGTCAGACGGGGGACTACTTAAGGATATTGAACACTGGAACCTTTTGATTTTGAACAAATTCAATCTCAAAATGGGTTATTTGTAACAGTGGAGGCTGGCTGTTGTGAAGTCGGGGGCAGTCGCCGTTCGAGCACTAAACGCAAAATTTTTGTCTGCGATCACCTTTCAATTTGTCTGCCTGAAAATCATTCCTCTTTTATATTTATTTATTATGTAAAGCTCGACTGAATAAAATATTATTATTATTATTGTAACCAATTATAAGATATTTTCATAATTTTAGTAACTATATCAATTTATTTGATCTTAACTTTATAATTAGAAGTCTATTTTATTACTTAATACACTAAATAGAATAAAATCGTAGTATTTTTTGGAATTTAAATTAAATCGTAGTTAACCAAAATCAAAAGTGGAAAAAAGTTAGACAATGTTCGTTGCTGAAAGATTTGTCCCACGGAAGTCGACTATGCCATGGCGCAAGCATACGATCGCATTTCGTTTATTGGGATTTTGTTATGTGAAGGTTGGTCATCGTCAAAGCGTCACTGTCATTGCCGTTTTATCGCTTTCCCTACGCTGTTGTGTTGAATTGTAGCGACATTCGCTTTTTTCTGCCCAAAAAATACTGTGAAAATATTGATAACTTGAGACAAATCTGTGGATATGGTGAGTACATGAGTTGCTTTATCGCGAAAGCCAAAAAAACCTTTTGATAATTGCATAAAAATATGTGTAAATTGAATTTATAACAATTTCACCATCGGCGACTCTACGCGTTGCTTTAACCTCTTCTGCTATTCTTTTCATTGACCTAATCGATTTTCCCGGATGCTCTACAATTCCAGGCTGGCGGAAAAGCAGGCAAGGATTCTGGAAAAGCCAAAGCAAAGGCCGTTTCGCGTTCAGCTAGGGCTGGCTTGCAGGTAATTTTCCGGTGGCGTTGTGACAGATATTTTGGCGCCGACTCCCGGACAAGCCGCTAATTCTTATCTCTCTCTTTCACACTTTCAGTTCCCTGTGGGCAGAATTCATCGGCATCTCAAGAATCGCACCACAAGCCATGGACGCGTGGGGGCCACAGCGGCCGTCTACTCAGCTGCCATCCTTGAATATCTCACCGCTGAAGTGAGTATGCAAAAACAGTTTTATGTTTGCTTTTCCGGGAAGTAGAATATGAGGTTAGGGATTTCTCTGGAGAGGCCATCTATGCGCTCCCCACTTTGTCGGTGCGCAAACGTTGGCTTTGATGGGGCGCTGTTGCCACTTTGCCCGCCATTTTTTATCAGTATATCTGTCCCTTTCGCACTCATACAGTAAAGCTGAGAGCGCGGCAAATCAAGCGTCATGCCAGTACAGTAATGTTTCATGAAACTTTAGCCCTTTGAAATATTTCAAGTACTTTTTTGAATTCTTCATAAGATTTTTAAATTCCCTTGTATTTTTGACTAAAATTTAATGTTTGAGTTTTTATAGCGTAAGTTTTAAAGTACGTCCATAAAACCTTTTTATAACAATGTACAAAAATACAAGATAATTTTTAAATTTCAAATTATTAATTTTAAATTTCAAATTTTTAATTTTGTGACAAAATAATGTTAATTGGGTGAATGACTATGGACATATTCAAGGTTGTTTTTTTTTAACTTGTTTTTCGTTTTACAGACCTTACTCATAGAAAGGATTTAAAGGTCCATAGACTTTAAAAATGTTATATTTTCTTGTAATATTTCTCTGGGAAATAAGAAAACAGTTTGTGTTAGTTTCTTCCTTTCCACCAAATTTTATAGGAAATCAACAAGATTTTCTACAGGATTTGGAAATTTTCATCTAGATTTTGCGTTTATATTGAAATAAATTAATGTAAAATGCTTATCCGGGTCTCCTAACCAAAATTAAGACGAAAACAAAATTTTTATTTGATTATTTTTTTCGGTACTCTAACGGCAGTACTGGTTCTTGTATCAATTTTAGTAATTTTCATGTTTTCACATTATTTTTTACCTATGGTTCAATTAAAGCCCAATTCTTTTATCGAAAATACTCCATTAGTATATTTGTAATATCTTTAAAAAAAATCTATGATTTTGACGTTAAAGAAGAATAAATTGAAAAAAAAACGACGGAAAATTTGCAAAATATAACTAATTTTTTAGGTACTGGAGTTGGCTGGTAATGCATCAAAAGATCTTAAAGTGAAGCGTATAACTCCCCGTCACTTGCAGCTGGCCATCCGTGGAGATGAGGAATTAGACAGCCTTATTAAGGCCACAATTGCGGGTGGTGGTGTCATTCCACACATCCACAAATCGCTCATTGGAAAGAAGGGTGGTCCGGAATAACCGTATCACTCCGGAAATCCGAGCTATTAATCATAATTTCCAAAAACTGAAAATTAAATATCCATCTTTCCACGACTTCAATTGCCTTTTCTCTCCCTAAAATAAATTACTTGACCAATTTTGCGTTCATTATCTTATAAGTTCAGGAACCCTAGACAGATGGATCTTCAATGCAGGAGTCCACAGAATATCTATTTGTAATGTCAAATAAATTCCGGACATGGGAGATTATATTTTTAGTTTTGTTTTTTTCTTGACTTTTATGCCCAGCGCACAAAAACTTTTGTTTAGTAAACATGTTTTTGACATTTCAATGAGAGTGAGTGAGATCTTGATCTAGTCATCTCGCTCATTCTCATGGGATATTTTGAAAACCTGTTAACAAAAATTATTGTGTGTTGATCATTAGCGTTTAAGTTGATGCATTCGAGAGAGAAATTTGTGTTTCTCTGTAAATTTTCTTTCTGTGTATTCTTTAATGGATAAAAATTAGCTGTAGGATTTTCATTTTGATGTGTCTAGCTAATGAAAAATCTTTGAGGAGAGTAATTATACGAAATAAATACATTGCTGTTGAAGACTTCACATATGGATTTTTGCAGATGAAAAAAAGAAGCTGACAAAATAAAATAAAAAAATGTGGAAAATGTTTGTTTCACGTTGTAAATTAAATTGAAATAAAGATAGAAAGGAAAATATATCGAGAATTTATTATTGAAATAGAGAATTACAAGTCAGGGCAGGGGGTTAAATTTTGGATATGAACGCAGCATCTGTGACTGGCAAAACATTGAGAAATCACCATGAAATTTATGCAATGGGATTTATTTTTTAATTTTGTCAATAAAATCGTAAAAATTTGACCCGGTACCTTTTGGAATAAAAATATCAATAATCTGGATTGTTTAAAAGCTGTCTATTTTATTTCAAATTTCTTGTAAATTTTTGAAAATATTTGGTTATTTTCGAGGGTTTTTGAAGTTCGTTTCGTTTGAAAGTTTAATTAAATAGCATAATAGGATTAGCTATATAAACCTGGAATCCGACAGCCTAAACGTAAAAAGCGTATTAAAGGTTATATATTCAGCACAATCTCTCAATTTTTTAGCGAAATCGCTAATTGAAGCTAATTTTTATTTCTAAAGTTTTACACGTAATCTTTCAATACAGTGTTAAATCCAAATAAGAAATTTCTTTTTTTTTACATTCCATCGGGTAAAAATTCATCAAATCTAGAACACCTCAATATTCGTTTTCGAAAGTGTGTTTTTTTTTTAAATACCCTAAGCATAATCTTTTTAAAGACTTAGGTTGAAATAACCTAGTTCAGAATCAGATGCAAAAGGAAGTTCTTTACGAGTAAATATGAGAATACGGACGTCACAATTTTATTGCGCTACAGATAGATCTGAATTTCATTTAGGGGAAGCTGGAGCACCATTGAACGTGAGGTAGTACCGCACACTTATTTTTATTTACAAACTACTTGGACTTATGCTGTCGATTTCTTTAGTGGGCAAGCATCTCATGTCTCGCTCGTCCTCTGAAGTTTAATATACAGCTACAGAGTGCCTGAAAAAAATGCAACAAACTAAAGCGCTATATTATTCTCATTTTTTGTTCAACTTTTTTGAAATAAAGAAAAAATGGTAGCAAATACATCAAAATTTTAGTATATTATCGGTTTTGTTCAATACGATCTTATTTTGAGTTAATTATGGTCTTTAGACTGTCGGAAGTGCATCGCAGTTTGCACGAATGTCAGACTTCTGAATGTCCTGCTATTCACGAGGAAGGGCTGTCTTCAGCTCATCGACACTTTGCTACTTTTTAGTCCTAACCTTGACGAACAAAATGCCTCTTTTGGAGTAGTCAAACAATTTTGCATCCAAGAATTGTGGAGCTCATTGTTTTCCCGAAATGAAGTGCGAAACATTTTTTTTTAGCCAAATCTTGTTCGGAGCGTTATTTCTGCGATGTTGTCGAGTCTTGATCGAACTTCCATTACTTACTAAAATTTTTGTTTGTCCACGACTCCAACACTCTTTCCTGGACAATTTCCAGAAACACATTGGCATTCAATTTGTTCCTTCACTTTAAGAACTACAGTAGATTCTCGCGCAATCGGCTCTTTTTCAATCGGGCAAAAAATTTTGTTGACAATTTTCACGTTTAATTATGAAGCTAATTCGCTCAAATTCGCTGTAGTTCTTCCTATTTTATCGTGATTCTTTATAATTGAGCGCTTTTTGTGGAATTTACACTTTGACGCCCAAATCTATCGATAAACCGGATAACATTTCGCCCTAAATGCCCAAATTGAGAGAGAGTCTACTGTATGCCTAGCGATGAAGCAATTTTTTTAGACCTCCACCAAAGCATTTTAAAATGCTAATAGTATCCCTGTACCAAGTTATGTTTCGAAAAACAGAAAGTTTAATTACATTTAGGTTTTTAAAGAAACCTACCAATAGCTGTTTCCGCATTTCCTGCAAATAGCGATATTAAATTGTCACGTTTGAGTTCTATTACGGTTTAAAAAAGTTTTACAAAATATTACCGAAAATGCTTTTGTAGGCTTTTAGCCAATAAAATGAACTACCACCACTACCACTATGCAAAATATGAAACCGCTGTCACCAGCAGTTTGACAGCTATGCGCTCTGAAAGTTGTTGCATTTTTTTTTCAGCCACCCTGTACAATTAAAAACTCGCAATGTTCGGTGCTACCCCGTGTTTGGTGGTTTCCCATGATAAGTTTGAATTAAAAATATTCCCATGTCGATCAAGTTGCGGATAAGGTTATTCTACCCTGTTTTGCAGAAGCAGTAACACAAAATCACATTGAAAATCTCTATTTTATTAGATTTAATTGAAATATTGACAATTCCAAAGCATATATTGTTAATATCATGTTACTCTGGAACAAAACACAAAATTTCATGGTGATTTTTAAAATTTCGTGAAACTTTCAATAGCTAACACCCAACTTGCTCGAAAGGGCGTCTCTTTAATTTTTGGCGGGAATCTAGGCCACATTTGCATGGGTCTCAGCAGCAATATCTGCACATTGCTCAATCATTTCGCCCTCCTCAATCTCCAGACACTTGCCCCACTCTTCCAGAGTGATTCTGTGGTCTCCATTGGGATCACAGGACTCCAGGAAGGGGGCAATACAGTGTTCCAGGGACATGAGTGGTGCTCTGATGGGAAATAGCTCGTGAATGGAGACACTGCGATCGTGGGAACTATCGAGGTCACACCATTTCCACACGGCTGCATTAGCCCAGCGCTTCGTGAGATTCGTCTCAGCCTCCATTTCCATCTTCTGATAGTGCTCATTGAGCTCCTGACGCTCCGCCAAATCGCGCATCACGTTGAACAGCCAATCTCTCATGCGTCGCGGAAAATCGTTCATTTCTTCCTCAGTGCATTCCTAGTTGGCGAAGAAAAAGAGAGCGAGAGAGAGAGATGAATAGTATTAAGGGAAGTCATCTGACCCTTCTGTATCAGCATAATTTATGGGCAATGCACTGCAAATGAAGGGAGCAAGAGCAAGACGTGGGAAAATATAAGCGGGAAACTTAACGGATTTTTTACTTGCATGCAAGAGATGTTTTAGAATTTGAATTGCCATGGAACCGTTGATGGCGGATTCTTGGAATGGGGAATTGGGGGAATCTGTGAGGAATTGTTTTCAAGCTCACCGGCATATCTCGGCATTCTCCGTAGTAATCAATGTGAATGTGACGGAACTCCTTGCCCATGCATGCAGGATCCTTCGTGTCACAGAGGCACCTCTGCCGATAAACCTCGCAGTCCGAGGGCCATGTTTCATTTTTGTTGGTGCAAACCTTGCGCCTTGGATCTACTTCATCAGGACACTCCGGAACACAGACACATGCTGCGGTCTGACCATCAGCCTGGCAGATTCTTCCAGCTCCACAGTGAACCTTGGTGCAGGGATCTGACAACTGCGGTGTAGCATCTGGATTGGCAGCAGCCAATTCAGCTTCCCTGGCAGCCAATTCATTTTCCCGCGCAACATCTTTCAACTTGAACAAAGCAAAGCAAAATGTATTTTTTGATTTATTTGGCAAATGAGACAAAATAAACGCAATAAAATGTTGAAAACACAAAAAAACTGAATAAATTTGCCTCAAGTGTGAGAAATCAACAGAAAATTTTTGATACATTTTGTGCTATAGACTTATCTGTCGGCCTGAGGAAATCATCGGTCAAGGCGGAAGCAATGAAAGACGAAAGGCATTACAATCTTGCTTTTTAATAATAAAAAAAAGAGCTTTTTCTCCACTCTGATTCCTCAACCAGAGATGTTCATCTGATAAACATTCAGAACAAACATGTAGTGCCTAAATCGCGTTTATGTTCTATTTTTAATACGCAATGAAAATACAATACTCAGAATATACTCACATGAAGATCTTGCTCGAGAGTTCTCAGTAATTCCTCATCGATGTCCAGCATCTCATCGGAAGACAGCTCATCCAAGAAATCATGACTATCCTACAAGTTTTTCATCCCCCAAAAAGAAAAATACATTAGATAAATGCTACTTATATCAATTTCATAATCTAGCTCTTGATTCAACTCCATTGGGCTAAACGCTCATTGAGCGAGCAAGACGCGGAAAAAATAATCAACTGCCGTTTTGATAAACTTTTAGCCCACAGATTTTATTCTTTGCTTTTTTTCTGGTCATGTAACTCTAAAATTCACTTTCGGGAACTTTCGAGAAAAATAATAAAAAAAAGTAGCACAACATTTATAGAAAAAAGCACAGAACTAGATTTACCTTTGCGAGAGCAAATCCATTGAGGATTACCATAAAAGCGGCCAGTAGAAGGAAAATTCGATCCATTTTCCCCATTCTATTCAACCTGTAAATTAATTTAAACAATAATTTTTCCTAAAGGATTTCTGTTAAACAGAAAAATCACAAAATCTTCCCGTAAATGGAGTCAAATAAATGTGATTAAGATATTTAATCAGTTTTCGTTGTCTTTATAACATTACAATTTTCTCCTGAACTATTAAAAGTACTCTGGGAATATAAAACTTTCAATGTTTTGTTCTATTGATTTTTGAGAGTTTTTTTTGCAAATTAATGTTATTCGTTTAACTGGGGATTAAAAAAATTGTTCACAGGAGCAAGTAGGGTAAGTGTGCCAAAATCCGGCCAGCTTGCAATTTCGGCCAAATTTTTTGTTCCTCGAATTTCCATGAACTTTTAGATTTTACGCACTCTAGAGATTATACTATACTAAAGAATAACAAAAAAATGTAGCTACGACAAACGAGATGACGTGAAAAAGATATTGGTAGAATTCCCGAAAGGCAAGGAACTATGAGAATGAAGGTGGCGAAGGTGGCCGAAATAGGGCACCAAAGCTATGCCTATATTTTTATTCATTTTAAAATGTATTAAGAGTGATTTTAGAGTAAATAAAGATGGTAAACTCTTTACAAGGTTCCAAGCAACACTCTTACAAAAGAAAAATAAAAAAAAATCGATTTGAATTTAAAATATTACATTTCAAACTTGAGACTGACGCTTGCATGCAACTATGCAGAAATTTGGCACACTTACCCTATAAAGCAAATTAACCAAAACGAGAAGTCGGAAAAGTTAAATCGTAAACCTAACTCTAACTCAAAAATTCCATTTTCAATGATGAGGTAGAAATTATATTATTAATCTTAAAACCAGAAAAAGCTGGTTCCTCTTTAAATAAATAACTGAATTCTAAATAAACGAATAACCTAATTTGTGCAGAAAATATTAAAATGTCATACTTTTTTTATAAACATTTTGAAAATTCAACAAAAAAACAGACAGTAGATTAGTTAAAAATTAATTTATTTCGGTTGTTATAAGTTGGATTTCTATACTTTTACATTTTGTCTATTTAAAACTCTCTTGCGTTAAATCCTTTTTTAGTGTTCTTTTCGTTCTATTAACCCATTTTTCTTTACAGATTGATAGTTGATTATTGTGAAAAGAAAAAAAATATTGAGGGGCACAAGGTGGTGCTACCAAATGCGCGCCTCAATGGGGCATTAAATATAAATTCTTCACAATAAATTCTTTCAAACATCATTTATCCATACAATGTAACTGTTTAAGAAAAGATTCTGCCATCCAGAATTCAAATCAGTAGAGAAAATGAAAGAAAATATTATCAAAATCGAGGCAATGTCAAAACTTCTGTACGTAATTTTGCACGCAAAATTTGCATATCTTTCCCCGCGATGAGAAAAGTGCAATAAAATATATTTCTCTCTGTCAGGCTATTTTTCCTACATTATTGAAAGACTACCCTATATTTCATTTAAAAATAGTAGAAAAAAACCCAATTTCAATGCTGTCCAATTTTATAGGTGCCCCACTTCCCCCTATAGTAGGAATGTCTGACACGTCTGCCACAAATCCTTTGGAATTAAGTGCAGTGAAATTCACTGGATAATATTATTTGCATTATCGAATATTTCTGTTGACCTAAAGCCCTACACACAAGCCCCCCACGTCACAGTGAAAGAGCTACTGAATGGTTCATAGGGGACTATCCACCCAGAGAACGATTTATTTCAAAGATTTTTGCAATGCTATTTTTTCCAATTATATTTTTGGAGCCAGGAGTGGTCCAAGCTCGCATATAAGGATTTTGTTAGAGGATCACCAGCTAAATAAAATTTGGAATATGTTGAAAATTTTTAATCTGTTTAATATTCACTTTAACATAATTTTCATGTAGAAAATGCTTCTACTGATGAATTTTCGGATCAATTAAACCGAAAATTACAGGTTTATTTGTAACTTCTTAATTTTACTTTTTGTCAACAATATTACACTATTTTGTGCATTTACAAATTTACGATTTCCATTTTCTTTGTATTCATACCAAATTTAATTTTTACTGATCGATTTTGCTAAAACACTGCTCAATACACTCAGTCCCGGCATTAAGTCCTTCGGGATTATGCACCTGACGGAATTATGCACATACAATTATGCAAATTTGCCTACCATTGGGAGTCAATTTATGAATTAATTTTTGAAATACGCCTAAATGTATACTATATGCAACGCGGGAAATTTGAAAACATTTTGCTACTTTTTCAGAATAAAACATTAATTTCTTTTATTAAGGTATTTTTTTTTTAAATATTCTAACCATTTATTGAAGAAGGCCAAAAGGTACTGTTTGCTAATTCATTTCTATTAAACAATTGAATCTTTTTGTTTGAACAACTTTTACTCCGCGCGAAATTCGTTCTACGGTCGATTTACTTAAAAGAAAGCCCCAGCGGGTATGCAAATTTTCTCGACGCACAATGCCATTTTGCGCGTTTTCTTCGGTCCCGAAAATGTGCATAATCCCGGGACTGAGTGTATAATATTTAGCGTATGATCTAACATTAATAGGTCAATTATTCTATAAATAATACGTATCAGTGATAATTTCATAGAAATTGACCATCAAACATTCAAAAATTGACCCACCGGTCGAGTCGAGGACATCGGTCGATTGAGGGTACTTCACCTTAGTAAATATTTAGGCTCAAAAGTGACGAAATTTCAAATGACCGCACTGATAAATTGTTTAATTTTTTTATACTCCAATTTTTTAAGTAAAACTCCTTTGGGAATAGAAACTACAAGACTTATACATAAAAAAATTTCATTAAAGTGGAAATAACTATTCATTGGTATTGTCAGGAAAATTAATTACATTTTTATGCTGTTTTTGTGTTGGGATTTTAAAGGTTAGATATGTAACACGTTTCATTGATATGCTTAGTTTCATTTTTATTGTTGATTTTCTGTCAGAAAAAAACGTCTCGTCCTTAACCCTTTAAGGACGATTGGAACACAGGTGTCCCATAAAGAAAATATTTTTTCCTGACTGCTTAAAGTTATTTTTTTCTTATGTTTGTACGTAATTGCAAAGGTTGAAGGAATCTAGGATATTTTTTGCAAATTTCCAGCTATTTGCTATTAGTAAATATTTAAGCTTAAAAATGACGAATTTTTAAATTCTCATATTGAAAAATGATTTTAATTAATTTTTATAGGGTAAGTGTGCTAAATTCCGGCCAGCTTGCAATTTCGGCCCCAGTTTTTGTTACTCGAATTTCCATGATTTTTTAGTTTTTGCACACTCTAGAGTAGAGATTATACAATTAAAAAAATAACAAAAAAATGTCGATTCCACGAACAAGATGATCTGAAAAAGGTATTGGAGAATTCCCGAAGGGCAAGGAACTATGAGATTGAAGGTGGCCGGAATAGGCAACAAATGCTATGTCTACATTTTTATTCATTTTAAAATGTATTAAGAAAGAATTTAAAGAAAATAAAGACGATAGAGTGCCTACAAGCTTCCAAGCAACACTACTTATAAAAAAGTACGAAAAAATTCAATTTGTATTAAAAATATTACATTTCAAGATTGAAACTTTGGCGCTTGCATGCAACTATGCCGAAATTTGGCACACTTACCCTATTTCCAATTTTTTTTAAGCAAAACACCGTTTTGGAAAAGAAAACTACAATACTCATACACAATATTTTTCATTAGACTGAAAATTATTATTCATTGATATTGTCAGAAAATTGATTTAATTTTTTGGGCTATTTTTTCCTCTATCGCTCGTAGAGGTAAAAAATGCACCGAATCAGACTCTGTTGGGATTTTCCAAAGTCAGACGTAAGACATTTAATTGATCTTTTTTATCAGTTAAATTTTTATTGTTGATTTTCGGTCCGTAAAAAGTGTCTCGTCGTTAAAGGGTTAAACAAGTTTAAAAAGAATGCTGGAAAATTATCAATCACCGAAAAGATAATAGTTTTAGAATTTAAAAGCCTTTTTGCAAAGTTTTCTTTTTATGAATCCGTCAAAAAATCAATGTTAAAGTGATTTTGATTACTTTACGAGGATAAGGAAAACCTGTGAGATTATCTAAAACTAAACCTAAAAGCTCTTCTAAGACGACATTGCAGCTTTCATCAGGGAAAGTTGACCAAAAACCTCTTTTAGTCCTTCCAAAAATCAATCCATTTGCGATTTCTAAAATTAGATTTTTTGCTACGTTTCTTTGAAAACCTGACCATAAATCTATTATTAATCCAAACTAGAATAGTTTTGGGTTTGTAGGCATAATATGATTCAGCAAAAGCCATTCCATCCAAGAGAAGACGCTTTTCTTGGATGGAGGATTTCTAGGATGCCCTTAAGGAGAGCTCTTAATATTCTTTAATTATTTTTAATTTTGCATTTTTTTATTGATTGGATATCATGGGAGAGGATGGTTCAAGGCCCAATAATTTCCTCTCACCATGCCATTAATTTGAAAAAAGTAATAATTTATTTAATACTTAATATTTAATTATATGTAGGATTCGAAACAACGTTGAATATTGAGGTAATACTTCTTTAAATTTCACAAATAACTATATATTTCAGGGATATATAATTCACAATTGAATAAAATGCGTCTTCATTCTTTGATTAATTGCACAGGACTAAATTTGTCACCAAATGGGCTACTACATTTTCACGAACATAAATTATTTCCCACACGGCCCTTCCTGACATCAAGTTTCCCCCTGGACAACTTCCTTGCCAGTATTTCATTAAGTCGGCGGCCGTCATATGGTCTGTTCAGGTCCCTCTTCAGTTCCCATCTTCTTCATCTTGTAGCGGTTATAAGGTAGTATTTCTATTACTTCGTTGGGTCCGACAAATTTTTTTCTCACTTTGTAGCCAACATCAAATTCTGTCCCCCTGATGGCGACCAAATCGCCAATCCGATAGTCATTGGCCCTTCTGCTTCGAAGATCATACGAGCGCTTGTTCTCATCTTGAATTTTGGAAATATTTTGTCTTGTCAAATCTTGTAATCCACATCTCTCTTCGTCAAAATCTTCTTCCAGTATTTCCACAATTTTATTGGTTACTTGGCATGGATTCATTCGTAATTCCTGTTTGCGTTCCACCTGTGTCATATTTTTCATATGATTCACTTTCTGACGTTCCTTCTCAATTGCTTCATGTTCCTCACGATCTCGCTTGATACGCTTAATCTTCCTGAATTTCCATGCTTCATACTCAATCTCATGATTCTGTCTCTTAGTAGTCCTTATCTTGGTAGTGACATCTTCAGCGCTTGTCATCATCGTCATATTGGCACGGGACATCGCATCAACATGGATCATCTTGTTTTCATTCTTATAACATTGATCACGTCGTCGAATCGTCACTTTACCAGGCATTATTGTGTAATGTACAGTCTTAAGGAAATTTCTGCCAATCAACCAAGTAGTCTCCATCACTTCTTTGGGTACAACATGGCATTCCATCCGATACTTCGCGCCATCAACTTCAATATTCATTGTAGTTTTTGCCAAAGCCTGGATAATTGCACCACCGAAACCACGAATTCTTTGAAATGATAATTGGTGATCCTCACACTTATCTTTAATTGACTCGTACGTATCTTCATTGATCAGAGATAGATCACTGTAGCTGTCAATGATCCCACAAAACTCTTTATCTCCAATCTTAATCTTCAAAATATCAAGCTCGTCATTAGTTGATTGAATGATGTTGATCATATTGACCTTCGCTTCATTATTACTCTTGAATTCTGAAACTTTCGACTTCGTCTTGTAATCGCTGGAGGTATGACCAAATCCATTGCACTTAAAACATTTTGATCCTCTCTCTTTATTCGGACATTCCATGGATTTGTGATCAGTATCCCCACAATTGTAACAAATAATCGTTTTTTGGGTTTCTCTTCGTGAGTTCTGAGATCTACTAGCAACATTCTTAGGATTATCATCCTTTTTCTCAGCGTCTTTGAGTTTCAGCTGCAGCTTTTCATATACTTCGATACGAAACTTCAGTTCTTCAACTGTCTTTGCTCCATAAAGTTGAGCTTTGCTCTGAACATTGTCATCAATGCCATCGCAAATATACTCGCATATAGTTGCTTCGTCAAGGCCACCCATCCTGCCCAATCTCTGCATTTCATAGACAAAATCCAAGAACTTTTCATCGGCTTTTTTCTTACGATTTGCCATGCGTCTATGCACATCGAGAGAACTTAATTTTTGGGCAAACTCCGTTCTCAGGGCATCTCTCAAGGTCTTCCAATCCTTGATACCCGTTGTTGCAAAAATGAATTTACGAGCAGTGCCTATCAACAATTTTTTGCAATACATTAATTTTTGGATGTCGTTCCATCCAAGCGTCATTGCGGTGTCTTCAAATTCCTCCAACCACACCTCAACGTCCTGCGAATCTTCTGCGCCAAATTTCTCTAGAGATTCTTCTACATCGCGCAGGCTGAACATCTTGTAAACGTTTGGAACAAACATATTGGGAATAGTTGGGACTGGGACATCTTCAAGAGAAGCATTGGTACTAGGACCACATGCACCGTCACTTTGGGTATCATTTTCATCCTTATCAAATTGCACAATGCGCTGTGCCAGCTCCTCTTTGGAACCTTCACAAGGTAAATCCCTCTTTGCGCATTCAGTCATCAACCCTTTCTTGGTGAAATTCTCCACCAATTCCTGGACACTTGACATTTTCGTCGTTTGCAGTGTTGCCTCAGTTCGTCGTTATGCAACAATTGCCGTCGTTCGTCGTTAGAAAAATAGTCGCCGTCGTCTTATGCAACTTTTTTTTTTTTTTTTTTTTTTTTCGTCTTATGCAACTCTTGCCGTCTTTCGTCCTGCGTCTTCGAGGTTTTTATTTTCACAAGAACACTCTTTTGTGCTTTTTGCACCGTCTTTCGTCTATATTTGTTCTTTTAACGTCTTTCTTTTTTTTTTTCTCCACTCACTTTTTCGTCAGCATCCTCAATATTCCACGTTTTTCGTTTTCTTTCCCAGCAATTTTCTACCCCATCCCGGTTGAGCCCCCATGTAGGATTCGAAACAACGTTGAATATTGAGGTAATACTTCTTTAAATTTCACAAATAACTATATTTCAGGGATATATAATTCACAATTGAATAAAATGCGTCTTCATTCTTTGATTAATTGCACAGGACTAAATTTGTCACCAAATGGGCTACTACATTTTCACGAACATAAATTATTTCCCACATATATATTAAGTTACTGTTGTTTTTATTTTAAAAAAATCCTCAACTTGAAATGTGAAAGAGAGACTTAATCTCCATATAAACTCAGGCTGATACTTGAGAATAGTTAACTCTAAAAATATGATGTTAAAGGATCAGTTCAAACTATTTATCATCACAAAAAGTTTAAGATCAAAAAATAGACATAATTACTTTTAAAAATGTCCTTTATCGTCAAATTTTATGGGCTAAATAGAAAAATCTCAAGATTTAATAGGAATTCTAAAAGACATTTACTGCATTTTTTATGTTTAAGATGGCACATCAAACCTCATGCAACTGATTATTAAACTGATGGGGTGAGTGTGCCAAATTCCGGCCAGCTTGCAATTTCGGCCACCTTTTTTGTTCCTCGAATTTCTATGAACTTTTATATTTTACGTACTCTAGAGATTATACAATGCAAAAGAATAACAAAAAATGTAGCTTCGACAAACGAGATGACGTGAAAAAGATATTGGAAGAATTCCCGAAGGGCAAAGAACTATGAGAATGAAGGTGGCCGAAATAGGGCACCAAAGCTATGTCTATATTTTTATTCATTTTAAAATGTATTAAGAATGATTTTAGAGTAAATAAAGACGGTAAACTCTTTACAAGGTTCCAAGAAACACTTTTTAAGAAGAAAGAATAAAAAAATCAATTTGAATTTAAAATATTACATTTCAAACTTGAGACTTTGACACTTGCATGCAACTATGCCGAAATTTGGCACACTTACCCTATCTGCTGCAAAACTTTCAAAAATTACGATTAAACTCAATAAAATAGTCGTAATTTTAAAGTTTTGCTTCATTGACCCAATTTTATTTTAGTAAGATTAATATAAAGCCTTCCCGTGCTTTCTGTAGTCTTTCTTGATAGTTTATCTTTATTAAAAAAGTTTTCAATTGCTTTTGTTCGAACTTCAGAAAATTACTTCTGCTCTGCGTCAAGAAGAAAAGACACACAATCAATTCCAAAGTTTAGGAATAAATTTTTGCATTCCACAATATTTAAACACAATTTAAAATAAAATGAAATGTCCAACACGACGTCCATTGCGGGAATTTCAATTAAACTTATCACACTTCATATACATAATACCACATCCTGATTACAATTTCCAGAGAGTGGAATGCAGCGTTTCATCTCTCGTTTGCATTCTTATCGTCTCTTCCTCTTTTGTAGGATAGAACAAGAGCCCTCTCCAACTTTTCACAGAACTCTTCTTTTCTTCCAAGAAAATTACCAACATCTATATAACATTATTAAACTTTACACTCAATTGAACATTTTGATATCTCGATTTGTTAAATCTTCTGCAGAGTTAATTAACACAAATTTTGTGGGAGTATGGGGCAAGATGATGTCACTGTCTTCAAGGAAAATCCTTTTAACCGAAATTTTGTGATTTTTCTGTGGAAATTCTCCTCGATTAAAGTTTGATTTTCTACTCACCTCAGTAGAAAATAGACCAAAGAAAAGCGTTTTCTTTTTAGTGTTCACAGGAAGTGAGAAAAAAAAATCCAGAAAATTCACTTTCTATGTTGTCTTTTGTGATGTGTCTTGAACAGAATCTCGGGAGAAACTGAATGTTCTCGTCTGATGATTGCTCCAAATCTTGGGCAGATGATGTGAAAAGAGACTGAGCACGAGCTAGAGGAGGATGGCATGAAAAGGGGAGCAGGAAAAAAAGCGCCAAAAAGCATTTGGGAACATGTGTGAGTTTGTGGTGGATGAAACGCGCCAATAGAGCAACATTTTGAGCATTTTATGCGAATATAAATCTCTTGGAGATTCCCGAAGGAGTATTGGTATTTGCAATTTCTCAAATACATTTGCAATTTCCCATGGAAAATGCACACGATTCTATTCTTACTCTCTCTCTCGGATTTCTCTCTCAAGATCACAAAGTATTATATATATTGCACATACATCCAAGCTTCGACATATCCCACATTTGACTAATCAAAAAAAAGCATAGAATGACCTCTTTTCATCCTCAAAACGCAAGAGAAAAAAAAAACACTTCCATATGCGATAAGACAAAAATCATTGAAATAATGTTTAATGGTGGTGTTGAACATTAATTTAAGAATAGAATTATGTGAAGACAAGTTCCCGTTTATTAAATCTCTTCTCAGCTTTTTTTTCCTCCTTCCAGTGAAATGGTAAACATAGCATCATCTACAAACGAACAATTCTATTTTTACTTTCCAAATGTTTGAGGCTTTTTAGCGTATGATGAAAAAATGCAAGAGAAAATAACACGTGAAAAGGGAAAACTGTGCACCTAAGGTGGTCTCTATAGAGTGGGAATTCCTTTACTTTCTTTCTGAATTGAGTAAACATCAGGGAAAAAGTCAAGAATGAAAAATGTTTTAGAGATTCTAAAATCATTTTTTACTAGTGCTGAAATATCTTCTAAAATAGTGATTCCCGCCAAGTTTATTTTGCATACTTTCAGGCGCTTTACTTCTCTACAGTGCCTATCAAAATTATCGGAACACTCAACTATTATATTAGAAACATTCTCTTATATTAAAACATTTAAATTAAGAGAGTATCTTTTAAATTAAAAAGATTTAACAGGAGTTAACTCTTTCGTCTCTTTTGGGACTCCAAAGCAGCATATGAATATTCAGTGAAAAACAGTGTTTTTTAATTATTCAGAACTGAGAAAAATTCAATTCTTTTGGATGATTACAAACTATAACTGTGTTATCACACTTGCACATTAAAATTTTAATATGATTCACATTAATTATCGCTGGTGAAAGTCCAAATGTGTAATTTGTATGTTTGAATAATTTTATATTCAAAATTTGATCTATTTGTTGATAAAAAGGTAGACTTGGCCCGCTAAATTTGATATAAATTGATTTATAGCATTAATGCGATTTTCTCTTTAATTTTTTAATGTGAAAAATATTTTATGCTTTAGGTAAATTTAAACTTATTTTTGCAGGCCAAGTCCACTTCTTTATCAATAAATAGAAAAACCTCAAATATTATGTGACACAAAGATACAAATAACATATTTGGACGCTTACATGCGACAATTAATGTGAATCATATTAAAATTTTAATGTGCAAATGTGATAACGCCGTAAGGATGTCTAAATGTAAGATTTTTTTGTAGGACCTCAATTAATTCCTGAGCTTAGATATTTTTGATTAAAAAATTGTGAAATTGGCTTGCAGCATATGCTGCGGTCCGGAAAGAGTTAATCAAAAGTCGACTAATTAAAAAAAAAGTATTTGGTACGAATAATGTAAAAATCATAATCAAGAAAATATTAAGAAAATCAATAACAGCTCATTATTGTGTTTTTTGTCAGGAAAATTAAGAAATTAGGGTTAATTTTTCTGAATTTTGAAGACTTTGAAGATCTGCTTCCACTAGGAACGAGATAAGATTTTGGAACACCGATGTCCCATAACTAGACAATTCATATCAAATTCTTTCAATCCATTCACTTAAACCGGAACTCCCTGTATTTTCGGGACCGAGAAAAACCGTGGGAAATGGCTTTATGCTTACAGAATATTTGCATAGCATATCCACAAGGGATTTCTATTGAAAAACTTACATAACGCCGTAATATATGCCAAATTATTTAGCGCCAATTTCTCGGGGTGCATTAGCTTCAACTGTTCAAATTTCAAAATTACAAGACGTCCCATCAACCCATCGATCCCCATCGAAAATTTTATCGGCATCGTATCGATTTTTCGATTAATTTTTGCCGCACTTTAACGGGCTTTCTCGATGAACTGTTAACAGGAAAGCAAAGTGCGAGTGGAAACCGCGAGAGCGCGTTAGTTGCTCTTAACATTTGGAGCTGAGAAGGTGTTTTCCGTGGTGCTCTGTGTTTTCTTCCAATTTTTAAGGTAAGTTTTCCATTTTCATTCGAGTAAACTAGTGAAATATGTTACTAAAAGTTTCTCAATGTGGTTCACAAAGATATTTTTATTGTGAAGTGTTTTTCCTGCATCAATTTCGCGAGTAAAAATACTTTGTGCAATTTTTGACAGCTCGCCATCTTTATAATTTTCCGCTTGTGAATTTATTTTCTACAACTTTATTTTTACGTTTTGTACTTTCAGAAAGTCATCATCATCAAGTCCAGATGAAGATTCCTGAGCGTAAGCTTCCAGAGATGCACTCCCACTAGAGAGACTTTACATGGAGCAATCGTAATCCCAATATCCCGAGAGGAGATGTGTTGAATCATGTTGAAATATTATTAAAAATAAATCTGTTTAAATTGAAATAAAGTATTTTTCTAATAATTTTGGGGGCGTGGGGAGTGAAATATATGCGTAGACAGGCTACTGAAAGTCTCAGCAGATTTTCAGACGTTGTGTCTGCCTTAATACGCAAGAGACATACGCATAAAATCTGCAGACATATCTGCCGACTTTTAGAACAGCGTCGTGTTGCACTTCGAGAACAAACGTCGGCAGATAATATGAGGACGGTCGGCGTATTATCTGCCGACGCGCCGATTAAATCTGCCGATTTCGTGACGAAATCAGCAGACTATTTTTGATGGGGTCTCCACACCGAAAGCGCTCCTTGGCTGATCCTACGATCAACAGAATCTTCCAACACGGAATATAGGGCATTGCAACATGATTAAAATTGTAATAAATATATTCCAATACGATTACTAGTAAGAGAAAAATAAGGTAAAAATTCACCTTATGACTTGTTTTTCTTTTCCGAATTTCTACTGGAATTTTACGAGAAAAAAAATCCACATAAGTGCAAAAAAAATTATGTGTATACTGTGTATATATGGGAATTTAAATTTTTTACAGAAAGTGTTATGATTTTTAATATATTACTTGCCAAAGTTTTTAAGAAAAATGAAAATTTGATGAAAATTTGCTTTTTGTTACGAAAATCTGTGAAAATTCACTTTGACATTTTTTTGTTAATTTTCAGACAATTTATACAAAAAAATCACAAAAATGGCAAAATCTTTACTGGAAAATGAATTTGAGTTCTAGAAGCCTCATAAAAGAGTTTTGCAAAATGATGTAATGATGATTTTATGATTTTATGCCAATTTGATATTATAATAGGGGAAAGTGGGCCTTTGAATTGGGGCAGCTTTCAAAATGGACTTTTTGAATCTATTTTTTAATGAAACAGGGTCCTACCATGACATTATTTAGATTTACTAACCTATTTGTTATTATTATTATTATTAATCGTATAGGAGTACTTTATTACGATATAATCGATCGGCATCGCTAGATTCTACCAGACTGGATCAGGCTAAATTCGTTTCTCTTTTTCCTTTCTTTGTTCTCTTATTATTTTCTGATTTTCTTTCTTTTTCAATTGAAATAAATAATAATAATAATCATATTATATTGCTGTTATATTCCGTGCTGAATAAAACCGTGTGCATGTGTAGATCGCTCGGGAGCGCCTTCCCGCAGTGAAGTGAAGTTAAATTACAGTAAGGCCCAGTTTAATTTCTTAATTTCTTTCAAAAATAGGAGAAAAAAGTGCATTTTCAAAAGTGCCCCACTTTCCCTGTGATTTCTTGATTCTGATTTTGAAGAGTTTTAAGCTCAAAAATGATGAATATTCAAATTAGAGGATCCCAGGATTATATACTTCGGTATTATGCAGCCACAGTTATGCTAATTTGCTTATCATTGGGATTTAATTTGTGAAGCAATTTTGTGAAGCAAAGTGTAAGGGGAAAGTACTCTCCCTTCGAACGTTCCTGCCTTCGAATACGATGAATTTCTTTTATTTTTCGTAAGAGATTTACACTAAATTATCACGGAATTATCAACAATTGATGATAAGCCAACTAATATTTAATAGAAATGTGTAAATTTCTTAGGAAAACTAAAATAAAATTCACATTATTCGAAGGCATGAACGTTCGAAAGGAGAGTACTTTCCCCTATGCAATTTTTTATGTGGTAAATCTGAAAATTTTTCTTATGAACACTAGGAAGTGGGGCACTTTTGAATTGAGGCATACCTCAATATATACTTTGGAAATGCACTTTTTTCTCCTATTTTTAAAAGGATTTAAGGCTTGTCATAATGTAATTTAGCTTTGCAATTGGTTTATAAATCTAAATAATATCTCCGTAAGGCCCAATTCCGTTACAAAATAGGAAAAAAAACTCATTTTGAAAGTTGCCCCAAATTGAAAGGTTCCCCCGGTGCTGCACTTCCTCCTAGAGCTGAAAATTTGGCTCCAAAAATGTTTTGCATATATTAAGGCGTTCCTGTAACTTATTCGAGAGAAATGTCTCACGCAAAATTTTTGGATGTAAGTAAATATAGCCATTTGCGCTATTTTCTTCGGTCCCCAAAATGTACATAATCCCGGAACTCTCTGTAAGTTAGAATCATCGATACAGAAAAAAAGCACCTGAATCTGCCTTTCATGATGGATTTTCCAAGGTTTACAATTAGAATTTTTCTTTCATCATCATCATTTTCAACCGCTTATCCCTATTGGGGTCGCGGGCCCATGACATCCAAATTAGCAGCCCACGCTTGTCGATCCTCCGCCACTTCAGGAAGATGTTCGGGTTCGATCACAAGGCGTTCCAAGGCAAGATTCTGAATTTGATTCAGCCACCATACCCTAGGTCTGCCTCAAGGTCGACACCTCTTCTCAATGGCTTGCATAGCTTTTCTGGGGAGAATTTTTCTTTATCGGTTTTATTTTTATTGTTGATTTTCAGTCAGTGAAAAGCTTCTCGTTCTTAAAGGGTTAATACAGTTGAAGCCGAAGAATATGTTTCATTCATAAGCATAAAATTTGACTTTATCAACTGGTTATATTTTCCTTGTTTAAATCTAAATTAATAAGTAAGAGAGTTTAAATCCAATCCAATTCGATACGAGAAGTCTTATTGTATTTGTTGTTTAGATTGTGAAAATGTAAATGACACTTAAGTACATTAAACCAATTTTAAAATAATAAAAAGATTATTAGGGCCTTGACAGACCTGAAGATTAACCAAGAGACAGCTTAGCATAATTATATTTGAAATAATGATTAAACTTCATTTCGATCATTTTCCATTAAGTCGTCTCTCGGATTAAGTCGTAAGTGTGTCTAGGGCATTATCGTTATAAATCTGATTTTTCTTATGCTATTCCTGAGGAGTAATTGGACATGTGTGCCAGCCGAAAACCCGAAAGCCAACGTGTCGAAAGCCTTTTTCAAATTCTGGATTTCGGCTTTCGCAATTTAGACCGGAATCAAATCTAAAAATGTGTACAGTAGACTCGCTCAATCGGGCGAAAAATTTTCACATTTAATTATGAAGCTGATTTACTCAAATTCGCTGTAGTTCTTCCTATTTTATCGTGATTCTTTACAATTGAGCGCTTTTTGTGGAATTTACAAAGGCTTTGACGCCCAAATCTATCGATAAACCGGATGACATTTCGCCCCAAATGCCCATTTGAGAGAAAGTCTACTACTGTAATATTGAAAAGCGATAATAAAACTTCACAGGGATCGTCGGGAATTCGAGAAATATTTGAAAGATCCCGGGAATTTTTGCTAACCTGAGAAATTCTTGAAAGTTCGGAGTATTCTGACGTACTCTCGAGAGCCGGTAAATCCTCGATAATCCGGTTAATCCTTTGAAATTCTCTGGAACTCTTGGGATGCTGAAAAAGTCCTGTTGTTACCGTCATGATTTTTCGAAGTAACGGAGATGTCACACAAAACTATAAAGTATAAGACCTTCAAGAAAGTATTTTTCCGTTTCAGAAAATTGACAATTCATGGAATAATCCTTAAAAGGAAATCCGGAAATCCATAAACCTTGGCGATATTTCCTTTTGCTTATTCCTTTCTTTCTTTTCAAATTCAATTTTCAAAAACCCAAAGACTCGATATTCAAATCAATTTAATATATTTCTCCTCAATTAATGCTTGGTTGCGGCTGCTGCCGACTTACGACCGATCTCCTCAGGTAAACGGCAGAAACCCTGAATGGGATCGTATAATCGATATTTTGAAGGGACGTGACCGACGTGACCGACGTGACCTAAAAATTTGTTTAGGACAAAGCCTACTTGAACTCATAAAAAATAATTGAACCAACTGAAACATGTTCTAGTCAAGTCAAATGGCTAATAAAAAATCAGTAAGTGCTCAAAAATTAATAAAAAGTTCAATATTTGAGCTGGAAACAAGCACCGAATAACCCCAATAATAGTTGAGTGTTTCAATCTTTTTTTGCCATGCACTCTAATTCTAATTCATAACAATTACACTCCCACACAATACTTCCAGTAGGATTCTTGAAATAAAACAAAATTTTAAAATAAAAATAATATTACAGAATTTTATCTCAGATAAATCAATTATTCCAAATGTCCAATGATTTTTTTCGTTATTACATTTCTCTTTTTTATGACTTTATTTTTTTTTTTCCTATTTATACCTATTAATTGTTCTTACTATGGCGGTAGGCAGCTTGTGTATTAACGTTTTCTTTTTCATTACTATAAAATTGTATTATTATCTGCAAAAATTTAAAAATTTGTTGGGATATTTAGAATATCGCATTGTAAAATTGAAAAAAAGAATCACTTTGCATATGCCTTTTAAAAAAACAAAAGTAAATAAGGAAAACGGTATGATGGTAAAAAAAAAGGCTTTTTGATGAGACACTCTACGATACAGGCATCGTCTTGAGACGTTCGAAGGCGGCCTTCTCGAGGGCTTCACGATGTTTCGGATGGGCAATCTGGATGAGCGCATAAGCTCTCTGCCTGAGACTCTTTCCGAACAAATGGGCAATTCCGTACTCAGTTACCACGTAATGAACATGAGCTCTCGTGGTCACAATTCCAGCTCCTGGCTTCGTTACGGCTGAGATCTTACTCTCGCCCTTATTAGTGGTCGACGGCAGGGCAATGATTGGCTTACCCTTGCCATCAAAACCCTCAGCAGCTCCACGGATAAAGTCAACTTGACCTCCAAAGCCTGAATACATTCGTGTACCAATTGAATCCGAGCACACCTGACCCGTCAGATCCACCTCGATGGCTGAATTGATGGCTGTCATCTTGGGATTCTGCGAGATCACTCCCACTTTGTTTACGTAATTGATCTCCAACATTTCTGCAAAACAAATTTCATATGATGTTGTTTCTGAAGAGCAAAATTATCCTAAAAATATCAATTGCAATTGTGATATATGTAGGCGGGGCTTAAAAGCTTCAAGGACTAATTATAAGGCCATCATTTATGATATGTGGTAATTCAACATGTATTTTAATTTTAACTGTTCAAACTCAAAGAAAGAGCGGTATAATCCGCTTTTTCAACTTAACTATCACCGGGCTGGAGTGCAAACGGTAAGATATGTCGACTTCCGGTCTTCGGATACCCCCCTCCCTTTGTACAGTAGACTCTCGCTCAATCGGTTCTTTTTGAATCGGGCGAAAAATTTTGTTGACAATTTACACGCTTGACTTTGAAACAAATTTGTTCAAATTCGCCGTAGTTCCTCTTATTTTATGCCCAACGCACAATATCTTTTGTTTTGTAAGCATATTTTTGACATTTTAATGAGAGTGAGTGAGATCTAGATCTAGTCATCTCGTTCACTCTCATAGGAAATTTTATAACATATTTACAAACAAAAGTTATTGTGCACTGGTCATTATCGTGATTCTTAATAATTGAGCACTTTTTCTGGAATTTACAATGACTTTGACGCCCAAATCATTCAATAATTCGGATGAAATTTTGCCCCAAATTGAGAGAGAATCTATTGTATATATTTACATATTTTTCATTTAACGATGTTCTAAAGGTTACCTAGGCCGACATTTAGTCCATATATGAAAATATCGTAGTTCATTTCCTAATAACGGATTTTCAAATTCAAATGTTATAAGGGCTTTAGACAGCGCATTTATTAATCGAATGGGGTAATGTTTGGGCTCACTAGAAAGGTCTTGGAATTCCTGACAAGTCTGAATTAGTTCCAATCGGTTCTGAATCGCCAATGAACCGATTCACAACTTATAAGTAATTTTTTATTTCAGAAAATCAATTGTATTACTCCTAAGCGATTTTGGGCGACCTTTTGAGTAATTAATGAATCGGTTGTGAAGCGGTAAACGGTAAATGTCGCAAAAGTACTTTTGAGGCATAGTTTCGATAGCTAGAAAACTATTTGAATAAAAATCATTCAATTAATAGGAACTTGAGATAAAATGTTTGAGATCTACAAGATGGCGTAGTCGTCATTATCTTGATTTGACGTTTCTGTTTCTGTTCGTCATTTTGAATCATTGTCAAAACAAAAATCTCACCCGATTTAGTATGTTTTAGCTGATGTCAAGACCTTTTCAAAACATCAATATAAACTGGCCTAAGTTAAGGGATTGCCTGGATACAGGAGCTCCAAGTCAAAAATAATAACACTCATTAATACTGAACTGTGATGATGCGGTCTAAAAAACAGAGAATAAGAAAGGTAATGTTTTTGCTTATAATAGAATATTATTTGAGGATATGAAAAACTGTTGTTGCAAAGATTAAAAAATAAAATAATAAATATATAAATTTTTCGTTTATTTTTCTTTTCAAATTATGCAAGAGTAAAAAATGAATAATAAAGTTAAAGTCTGAACTATTTTTAATGCTTATTGAGATATTTCGTTTAGTCTCCAAATATTCGAAATTTAAAAAAAAATAGGCCGCCAAAATATGAATAATTCAAAAATTTAAACTTTGAGCTTCTATATCTAGGTAATTTCTTGACCTAGACCAAAACATAGAAATGTTCTGAAAAAGTCTGCAACATACTAAAATTGCAGCCTTATTGTGTGAATTTCAGGTTTTCACAGTTATTCAAAATGGCGGACAAAAATGTCAAATCAAGATGATGATCACGCCATCTTGTAGATCTGCTTAGATGTAAAGACTTTAATTGTCGTTCATTACACCAACAATTTTAAATTTTTTGTCCCTGGGTTCTCATGCTATTTTTTCTATTGCTAGGGTCAAATGATTTACGAAAATACTTATGGTTTTGATTTCATTTTGTTTTTGCGTCTGGAATCTAGGCAAAACAGTTTTTGCCATTTTTTGATACTAGGGTGCCTATATCTCCGAATCTGCTGAACCGATTTATTTCTTAATATGGGAACATTTGGTCTCCTTTACATGCCCGATAAATCCTCTGAACAGATGAAGTTCGTACAACTGACACCAGGGGCGCTGTAGTCTCAAATATGTCAGAAAACATGGAAAAAATCGAACTTTTTAGCAAGTTTAATCAAAAATATCTCGAAAACTAGGACTGTTCCCAACAATCTGTTTTATGCGTTTGATAGAGAATTTTATTAGCTACATTTTCGTCCATGTACAACTTTATTCTCAGATTGTTTTTTAACCTCGATATTGAGGTTCAAACGAAAATCGAGCACTTAGCCAATTTGAGAAAATCTTTACTATTTCACACATTTTGACTTTTTCTTTTGAAATTTAGAAAATCTAGGGTAGTTCTTTTACTTTTTTTGACAATTGTAGGAGTTTAATAATTTTTACTGTTTTATAAAGTGTTTTTAGATATAATAAAAGTTAATAACTGAAATAATATCTTTATAAGTAACTTAAAAAAAATTATTACAAAATAATTGAATATTGCATAATTGATTTCCTAGTTCCTTGCTCTTCCGGAATTCTTTTAAAGTCATTTACAAATTATCTCGTTTGTCGAAACGATTTTTTTGTTGTTTTCTTGCATTCCATATCTCTGAAGTAAGGTAAAGTACCCTTTATTCGACCGGTTCCTCTATTCGACCGGTAGATTTATTTATTCAATTTAATTATATTTGCTATAATATTAGATGAGATCATATATTCTGTCAGTAGAAGAGGTAAAAAGTTTGGAGTGGTATATCTCAGCTCCTGATGAACATAATTGGATGAGTGAACTATTGTTGGAAAGCTTGGTTCATTAGATTTCAGAATATGGTATATGTAATTGGCTATAGGTAAATCATGGTCATCCAGAACCATTTATGTCGAAGAAGACACTTTTTGCAGCGTCATTTTTGACCATCTATTGCTGGGACCAGGAGTGACCCACAATTCTCGCACTTGGACTGTTCGTTAGAGGAACTCAAAGGGTATAATTTGTGGAAGAAACTTTTTTTTTGGACGTCTTACTTTTTTTTATTCATCGACTTTTGCAAGAATTTTAACATTTTATACGCATAGAAAAAAATGACAGAAATCCTTCTATCTCATTTTCTGGACAAACTAATGAAGATATCGACTTGGAATGTTCTAAGTACTCCCCCATAAGTTGATCCAAGGAATCCAAATATCATATCAATTTCATCCCCACGTCTATCCTTCCCCTCCAGAAACCACTCTTTTAGGATTTTTGTAATTTTTTCCTTGCGTGTAAAATGTTAAAATTCTTGCAAAAGTCGATGAATAAAAAAAAGTAAGATGTCCAACAAAAAAGTTTCTTCCGCAAATTATACCCTTTGAGTTCCTCTAACGAACAGTCCAAGTGCGAGAATTGTGGGTCACTCCTGGTCCCAGCAGTAGATGGTCAAAAATGACGCTGCAAAAAGTGTCTTCTTCGACATAAATGGTTCTGGATGACCATGATTTACCCATAGCCAATTACATATACCAGATTCTGAAAGCTAATGAACCAAGCTTTCCAACAATAGTTCACTCATCCAATTATGTTCATCAGGAGCTGAGATATACCACTCCAAACTTTTTACCTCTTCTACTGACAGAATATATGATCTCATCTAATATTTTGTGTATGATCTAACATTAATAGGTCAATTATTCTTTAAATAATACGAATCAGTGACAAATTCATAGAAATTGATGAAATTCACCATCAAATATTCAAAAATTGACCCACCGGTCGAATAGAGGAACCCGGTCGAGTAAGGGTACTTTACCTTATACAAAAACTAAAAATTCATGGAAATTTGAGGAACAAAAGTGGCCGAAATTGCAAGCTGGCCGAAATTTGGTACACTTACCCTAGTAGAATTTTATAAAATAAATGCCAGTGGCACAAAATCCATTCATTGACAACTGAAAACAAATAATTTTTCCCGTTCACCCTCCTACTTTTATTTCGCCCACAACGACGCTACCGCTAAAACTACAGTAGAGTTCCTCAAATTTTAACATTTGGGGGGTATAGATGACATTTCTCACTCCCTCAAATTTGAACAATATTTTCAAAAACGTAACGGAATTCATGTGAAATGCACTTTCCCAAATTTAAGAAAGATAATTTTAGAGAATATATCAATGTAATTTATTGTTAAAGAAATTGAATTTGTTGAGAAAGTTAATATAATACGACAATATTGAAGAAACACCCAGAGAAAAATAGTTCTAATTCAGACTGCACGCAAAACTTTCTTCACATAACCTTAAATTTTACGTTTTGAACTCAACCGTCGTTCAAATTTGAGGACTTCAAATTTGAGGAACTCGACTGTAAATTTTCTATCCTTTCAAGGCAACTTAGTAATCCCAGGAGTGGTTGTAACTCTCGGGATGAGTGTAAAAATTTTATTGTGAGGTAAGAAAATCACTTCAAATAAGGTAAGTGTGCCAAATTTCGGCATAGTTGCATGTAAGCGTCAAAGTCTCAAGTTTGAAATGTAATATTTTAAATACAAATTGATTTTTTTATTCTTTCTTTTGTAAGAGTGTTACTTGGAGCCTTGTAAAGAGTTTACCGTCTTTGTTTACTCTATAATCATTCTTAATGTTCTTAATACAATTTAAAATGAATAAAAATGTAGACATAGCTTTGGTGCCCTATTTCAGCCACCTTCATTCTCATAGTTTCTTGCCCTTCCGGATTTCTTCCAATATCTTTTTCACGTCATCTCGTTTGTCGAAGCTACATTTTTTGTTATTTTTTGCATTGTATAATCTCTAGAGTACGTAAAATCTAAAAGTTCATGGAAATTCGAGGAACAAAAAATTTGGCCGAAATTGCAAGCTGGCCGGAATTTGGCACACTTTCCCTAATTTGAATTCAATTCAAACATCGAATTCAAGTTCCCTTTACTCAACTCGATTCTTTATCCCGAAAATTCAATATCCAATTTAATTTGCAAACACTCCGACAGGTTCAATAATTTTCTTGGGGCTAAAAAAATATAAAAAAAGGTTCAATAAAAAAATTACTTACCAATAAATGGATTGTTGTCCACAAAGTCATACAGTTTTTGAGTCCCAATCAAGAATGATCCGACAATCCTTCCCTTGTGAATAACTTTCTTATTATTGGTAACACATCCATTTTTCACAAGATCTACCACGCCATCGGCAAACATCTCCGAATGAATACCCAAATCCTTATGATTGTGCAAAGCACTCAAGACAGCATCGGGAATATTTCCAATTCCCATTTGCAGAGTTGCTCCATCATCCACGAGATTCTCAGCAATCAATTGCCCAATCTTTGTCTCTACTTCACTGGATCCTTTGCCACCGTGCTGTGGCAGGGGTGTATCAATATTAACGAGATAGTCAAAGTGGGATTGATGAATGATGGCATCACCAAATGTACGTGGCATTTTGGGATTAACCTGAGCCACAATGACTTTAGAATGAACCAAAGCAGCTCGAACACAATCCACACTGGTGCCCAGGGAGCAGTATCCATGCTGATCAGGTGGTGACACATGAATCAATGCCACATCGGGCTGAACAATTTTCCGGTGGAACAAATATGGGATTTCATGGAGGAAAATTGGCACAGAGTCTCCTCTACCCTCAGCCACAGCCTTCCTCACATTGCCACCCATGAAGAAGGATTTGGACCGAAAGATGTGCGAATGCTCTGGATTGCAGTACAGAGCCGGACCTTCAGTATGCATATGGCATACCTCAATATTCTTCAAATTATTCTTAACTCCATGCTCCGTGAGTGCCCCCACAAGTTCAAGGGGCGTCGCAGCGGCACCCTGAACAAACACCACGCTATCTGCAAGAGATGCGCTAAATTAGCCCCAATTGCAATAATCTCTTATCGCAAAAAAAAACAGCCTAAAGTTAATTCAACAATAACCACTATATAATGTTCACAACGTTTCCAACCACCGCGTCTCCTCGTACATTTTATCTTATCTTCACTCTCACTTAACAGATTCTAATGCCTCTTCTTTTTCGCGTTTCTCTAATTGATAATAATATCTCCATCACAACCATTGCGTAACTCAATTGGTCAAATTCTCTTGTTGCGAACATCTTCAAGAGTTCAACGCACATGAGCAATAGATACAAAAAAAAACTCCCCATGATTCAGCATGAATTTAAAAGAATGCCTTCGGGGCAAAACATTTGCTCTAATTTCTGATTTATAGTGTGTTTAAGTCAATGAAAAGGTTATATTTTGACGCGTTCTTTTTTTTCCTCGGAGTATCTCTTCTCGTATTTTTGGCCCCTTAGGCTATATTTTGCATACTTGTTAATAAGAGGGGTTTATTAATTCATAAAATTATTGCTTTTCTCACTTTATCTATTCACATTTTTCCTTATCAAACAACATTTTATTGGTTCATTCAATGAAAGTTACTATCTCTAAAGATAAGAAAGTAATTTTTTTTATTCCAATAGGTATTATCTATGTTTTTGATAAGATTAAAATGTTCCATTTCACAGTGAAATTATCTTAAAATAGTTCTTACAATCAAGAAAACCTTGTGACAGCATTTAGGTCACATTCTAAAATTGTTTCAAAAAGTGCTTTTGTACTTGATATTTTTTTTTCAATTCAAATACCATACCTACCAAACAGAAAAAAAATCGTAAAAGTTTGTGAATTTCGTATTAGGGACTTACGAAATGCTCGTAAATTGTATAAGCCGCAAACAAGTTCGTAAAATTTTGTACATTTTTCACAAACATTGTTCGTAAGATAATCATTTGCTAAGCCTGTTTTGTACTTTTACAAACATTTGTTCGTAAATGTTTGTAAACACACAAAAAATGTTCGTAAAATGTTGTAATTTTTCATTTATTTTCATTTAATTTTTTATTCAATTCAATTTTATTGATATGTAATGCTTCTCTGAGTAAGTGCTTTTCAAAGCAAAAAATATATGTATAAAACGTGTAGAAATATAAAAATTTGTGAGAAAACAATGTTTGCGTCCACCGCTGTCTTAGTCAAACGGTTTTGTCAGACAAACAAAAAAAGTACAAGCAAATGTTTGTAAAAGAACAATAAATACTCGTCAAGTGACTATATTATGAACAATGTTTGTGATAATAATACAAACTTCTAGTAGCTTTTTAATGAGCTATACGATTTCCGAGCAATTTCCAAATCCTCAGTAGGAATTCACAAACATTTCGTCGGTTGCGTCTACCTCTATCGTATCTGCATTTCTTTTGTGTCAGCATTTCACGCAAGAGGGGTCGTCTGTATAGTAGCTTGCATCGAATGCAGATACAAAACAAATGCAGATACGACAGAGGTAGACGCAACCGACGATTTACGAACAAGTTTGCGAAATGCTTTTTTCTGTGCATGGATAACTGACTTTATTTGATTTTGTACAATTCTCAGTGTATGGATAAGTTTACACAGCAACTAAACATCCTCTCTAATTAAGCTAATATTTTACTGCTCGAATTTAAAGAAAGAACCATATTGTTGAGTAACTTTAGTAAAATCAATCGCTTAGGTTGTTTTTTTTTCAACCGATTTAGTTACGTTTGAATTTTTTTAGAAAGTTCTCAAAATCTTAAAAAAAAAATCCAAGAAACCGATTACGGGATTATAATACCCGGTGAGTGTCGAATGAATCAAATGTTCGAGCTATTCATGAAATATTTCATCTTATGAAACCTCAATAAAATAAATAACAGAGAGTTTAGAACAATTTTTGCAATGTTTCATCCAACTTGACCTCACTCTTTTGACCGAAAACTTAGAAATTAAAAATTGAAACAATTGCCAGCGCTACTAGGATAGAATAGAATAGTGCTCTCACGCGGGGAAAACGGATTGCTAGGGTCAAAGAATTCTAGATAATTGAACTGTTTCCATTAACCCATTCAGTTAACCTTTTAAGAACTATTGAAACACCGGTGTCCCATAAAGAAAATAATTTTTCCTGAGTACCTAAAGTTATTTCTTTCTCATGTTTGTACCTAATTGCAAAGTACAAGGTTGAATGAATCTAGGATATTTTTTGCAATTTTATAGCTATTTGCTATTATAGTAAATTTTTAAGCTCAAAAATGACGAATTTTTAAATTCTCTGACAAATTATTTTAATTATTTTTTATACTTCCAATTTTTTTAAACAAAACTGGTTTGGAAAAAGAAACTACAATACTCATACATAATCTTTTTCATTATACCCAACGCACAATAATTTTTGTTTGTAAACATGTTTTCAGAATTTCCTATGAGGGTGAGCGAGATGACTAGATTTATATCTCACTCACTTTTACTGAAATATCAAAAACATGTTTACAAAACAAAAGTTATTGTGCGTTGGGCATTAGACTGAAAATTATTATTATTTATTGGTATAGTCAGAAAAATTACTGAAATTTTTAGGCTTTTTTTGTTCCTATCGCTCGTAGAGGTAAAAAATGCACCGAATCCTGAATCAGACTCTGTTGGATTTTCTAAAGTCAGATATAAGACGTTTCATTGATTTTGTTTATTGGTTAAATTTTTATTGTTGATTTTCGGTCCGTAAAAAGTGTCTCTTCGTTAAAGAGTTAATATACTAGAAATACTTGAGATAGAATGTTCACATTTTTTAATTAGTTTCTTACTTTCCGCGAACCAAAAAAAAAACAATAACAAAATGAATTTTCATCTCTGTCGGACTATTTTTCCCAACTAACTGAGGGACTAAATCGACCACTCAGAATATAATGCGACTAACTCGATTTTTTGCAAAATTCGTTTTTTTCGCTTTTCGGGTACTCCGTGACACCCTCTACCTTCCCTGTGAATATTATACCGAAAAGTTAATTATTCCCAAAGTTATATCGGTTCCAATACTTAAAAATCCTATGATCAGCATGTAAAATCTCAGCTTTAAATCACTCTCCTGTAAAGTTGGCCATTCGCGAGTTAGTCGTATTATATTCTGAGTGGTCGAAATTTACTAAAAATCCATTGCCGACAGCAATTCAGATAAGAATTGCCCAGGAATAAATCATCTAAAATCACTCAATTTGCGTATGATGTGTAATACCATGGTAAGGGATGGGTTAATTTCGCAATGCAAATATTTTTTCAGTAAAGCTATTCAGTAACAAAGGTTGCTCGAGTTATTTGGTTATCATAACGAGATATCGTCGGTTGGATCAGCAACTGTCCTAACTGCATTTGCTTACAAACGCCCCGCACAGCGATGAATCACTTACTACAAATGCAGACACAAAGAAAATGCAGTTTGAACAGTTGCTGATCCAATCGACAATTTTCGTAATAATAATTCTTTATTAAGGTGTCTACACACTAGTAGAAATTTCTTTAAAAAATGCCTTTTTAAAGAAAATATCCCCTATCCTTGTAGGCAGAAACGTCAGAATTTTTTTAAAGAGGAAATTTTTGACGAAAATTGCTTCTAGTGTGTAGACACCATTAGCGTTCATTTTGGATCTTATAAAATACAAAGTTCACATATTGTCAACCTTGATATTTTTAAGCTGCTTCCAATCTTCTCAAATAATCTACACATCTCCCATCTTCGCTTAGAATATCCCTTTTACATACAATCCCTACAGCGATTTAAGACCAATACAGGTCTTAATCTTAAATCGTCTAACCCTGCATTATAAAAAATACATTATTTATCCCCCTCATTCCTCCACCTTTTCAATGCCCTTTTCCCTATTCCTTTTTTCAAATAACTTTATATCTTTCCTGATCTACCCATTCTCGATCTCCTTTTTGCAACTCAAACCAAATGTTTATCTATAGGAGTAACCAACTCTTTCTAGGAAGGAACAACTTCCTTCTACTTTTCTTCGATTTTGATTCCGGTTGATCATTCCTCCTCTCCACTTTCACACACTCTTTCAACACTTTATTTGGACTCTGTATTTTCTTCGAACTTGATTGTTCTGATAGCTGCTATCGTTATCCTTTCTATTTTAGTTTCAGGCTCTAAAATTGAGCTTTTTTTTTAAAATATTTGTGTTAGAACTTTTTTGATTTCCAATGTTCCTAAATTTGAAGAATCAGCTAAGTTCATTGTAGATTATGGGATCTCATTGGCGCAATAGGCAAGATCGTTGGGTTTTGGGCTGACGAGATCTCTAACTCGACTCGCAAAGTTGTGAGTTCGAGTCCCGCCCGGTGCAAGCAACTGAATGTTAGGAAAAGACATTTTCACAGTGATAAAACGTAATATAAATGCACCGCCTCTGTCCAAAAAACTCTGGGAGCATGGAAGAAGCATTCACACTGCGGGAAAGGTGCTCCTGGGCAGTCTACATATGGATTTAGTGGATTCTTCCATCACGGAATACAACAGTAATATAACATGATTACATTGTAATAAAGTATTCCGATACGATTAATAATAATCGTAGATTACGGAGCGCCTCCTTTTAATATAATTTTGAATTTTATTAGGCAAAACGGCGTATCTGTAGTAAGAACTTCCTATTCCAGATATTCAGTTATTTACACTGAATTGGACTAGAACACATAATTACGAGAGAATCGCGTTTCCGCCAAAGAACTGACGCTCTTGCCAACTGTAACACGATATCTCGTATCTCAAGTTAAAACATTTATAGATATTGCATGAAGGTTTTTATCCGAAGAGGGTCATATTTAGACTCTATGGAAAGGTCTTGGAATTTCTGACGAGTCTAAACCGGTTCAATCGGTTATGAAGCGATAAGAAACTTTTGTTTGAAAATCAATTGTATTATTTCTAAGTTATCTTGGGCGATATTCTTGAATGATTTGTAAAACCGTTCAACACGGTGAACGACAAATAATGCGAAAGTACTTTTCAGGTATAGCATCTAAGTCACTAGCTCGAGCAATCCACAAAGTATGGGACGCTTTGCCATTTATTTTTTAATAGTTTCAAGTTCTTTTCTTTTTTAATTTAATTACTAAATTATTGTACAAAAAAATTTCCAAATGTTCAAACACAAATTCGTGTCATATATTCCATATTCTGAAACAATCTTTGCGCAGCAGCAAGTTCACTTAAACATTCCAGAATAAAAGTCTATAAAATTGTATTGTTTATTGTACCAACGTCACCACATCAAAATAACGATAACTTGTATACACTGAGAATAAATATGATAGTGAAAAACCTTCATAGACAACTGATTGCAATATTTCGTGACGATATCGTCTTGAAAATACAATGTATGAATAATATGAAAAATAATAATCAGAACTTTGTTCTCTTCCAGTAAATTGATAAACCCGTAGCGCAATTTCATCAACCAATTTGTAACAAATGAGAAAGAAGCACAAAAAAAGAATGTCACAGTTCTAACATGACAAGATTAAGGTCAGACGCCAATTAACTCATCCAAAGCAACAATTCCTCATCACTTTCCCACTCAAAATCATCTGTCATAGGTTCTTCCCTCTATTTTTACAATTCAGAAATCCAGAAAGAAAACTTCCGAGGCATGACTTAAACTAGATTGCGGCAGTTTACTTGAGATTTCCGAGACACGAAATTGTTTTAATTAACAAAACAAGTGTGATTTTTTTTCGCCACTTTAACACTTTAAAATGCTTATAACTCGCTAATTATTTTTTAAATTGACATTCCTTTTAGTCTTGCAATTTTCTCATAAAACCGTTCGGAGTCTGGTAAATTTAAAATGCACTTTTTGGTTGCATTATGCATTTTCCTTTGCATTTTTTTTTATTTGAAGCAAAAGTCTGTTTGTTTCATTGATAAAGTTTCACTTTAATTGGAAGAGGTTCAAGAACGCAGCATTTTAATCAGCTGTAACTTTGTTTTGATTTCCACTTTGAAGCATTTCTCTTTTGTTTTCTTCTTTATACCCCTTTTTACAACGTTTTTACAGAGTACGTGGACGAAGGGTTCAGGCTTCAGAATGACCCCATGCGTTGAATTGAAATTAACTCTTGAATAAATAAAATCACAGTAAAACTCGAAAGTCAGAAAATTGGACACAAGGGAATCCTCTATCATTGGAATATTATTGCAAAGCTAGAAATATTACGTGTGTACAAATGTTCTCTGCGCAAGTCTGTCAAGGTAAAATTTATATATAATAATAAAAGAGACACTAACACCGGACCAAAAAATGTCTCGAGACCTTGGACTTGCCGGTGAGAATTACTGAATACTTTCCAGCGCTAAAAACATGACCAAGCAAAGACCCAGGTCCAAATTGTAACTCTCCTATTTATTTCTGTATCGTGTCGTCGTCGTTGCGATATTTTTCATTATCAAAAGTCCAGAGTTCCTCTTTGAAAATTCACAGCTCTGGACTTTTTTTTTCTTTTCAAAATGATTGAAGTTACAGGACTTGGTGTTGATCAACTTTATCAATTTTGTTGTGAGTTTACGACGACGCTGTTTCCCGGATTAGACTTTGTGCATTAACTATTTTTGTCGCAACTGTGCTACTCACGTTTTGATTCGCATCATTTGACGATTATCTTGATTGAACGCTCATTGGAACTTACAGCGGCAAATCTGTTTATTTATTAATAATAATTTTTTCCTGGTCGTGCATGTAAATAACAAATTAGACGCGTTTAGGAAGATTTTCAAATGTAAATATTTGTTTGAGCTATTGGAATCTTCATGCTAAGCAATGTAGGAAATTGAGCTATGATTATTGGAATCGTAACATCAAGTTTAAATAGAGGCTTTAAAATCAGGTTAAGTTCGAGTTTCCAAATGAATTTTACGAATATCATTGTATAGTGAGATATTTATTCAATCTAAAATAGGGATTATATTGCAAAATGGTTTTAGTTAAAGTTGATATTTTGAAGAAAATGTGTTAGAAAAAAATTTCAAACAAATTTTCAACCAACTTTGTACAGACAACACCAAATATACCAGACTATCGGAGTGAATTACAATTGCTGTTAAACAAATTATGATTCAAAATATGGAATATACAGTAGAGTCTCGCTATAGTCCATATTTGGTTTCAAATTTGACACTTGGGTCGCACTATAGTCCATGTAATTTTTTAAAATTATCAACGATTTTTAGTATTGAAATTGCTCGACGGCTTCCACTTTCTTTGCGATTGTGGTACTTGTCCTTGCTCTCTTCATTGTGGATCACAATTATCACAACTACTTAATAAAGTTTGCCAAAAATATTAAAATAATTATGCATGTCGCATACTAAAAAACATAACCTAACTTAAAATCAGTGTTTTGAAATCGACCGTTGATTTCAAAACACTGATTTTAAGTCGTGATTTAAATTGTGGACTATAGAGCGATGGCCTATAGCGAGACTCTACTGTATGTCAAGAACTTATATTAAAAAAAAACAATTGCAAAATGTATTTTTGGAAAGATGTTCAACGCTTGAATTTATAAGTGTTCAAATATCAATTTGAACAGCTGTTGATATACCGCAAAATTGTTAATTTAAATTGTTTATTTATAAAAATGTATGATGAACTTTATTTGTTTCGATTCCTTTTTAAAATTGTTAATCGTCGTACAAATTTTGATTTAACATTTTGCGTTCTTACTTTTTAGCTTGAGTTTTTTTCATAGTTTCACAAAAAAAAACTACACAAGTAAGGTAAAGTACCCTTACTCGACCGGGTTCCTCTATTCGACCGGTGGGTCAATTTTTGAATATTTGATGGTGAATTTCATCAATTTCTATGAATTTGTCACTGATTCGTATTATTTAAAGAATAATTGACCTATTAATGTTAGATCATACACAAAATATTATAGCAAATATAATTAAATTGAATAAATAAATCTACCGGTCGAATAGAGGAACCGGTCGAATAAAGGGTACTTTACCTTAAATCGTAATGTATCATAACAAATTAATTTAATTGTTTAGATTATTTGAAAATTTACTAAATTTTAATTTTGAGTTCATCGAAATCGCAAGTATCTTAGCTGGTCGTCTTTAATAGCCTTAACTATACACGAAACGGTTTGAGATAGTGACTCAGGAAGTTCCGGCGACCCTCCCGTAAGCCTAGCTTCATTGTTATCATCAGGACCGCAATTTCGCATTATTTCTCTTTTTTTTCTTTAAACCATCTTTTGAATATTACGAAAACGTGTTGTGCTATTTTATTTTGTTAATTGTTCGTAAGTTTTTCTTTAATTCTAGCACTTGACAATCCCGGTTCGAGTCCCGCTCGGTGCAAAATGACTGAAGCGTCTGAATGGACATATTTCCCATCCCAATTGTAAAACCGAATAAAAAATTGCCAATTGAATTGAAAAAGGCGACGTTTTCAGCATATTTTTGCTTAGTCGTTCAGCAAAAATGTGCCGACTGGTCAGCAGTTATCGAACAAAAAGTGCTAACCAAATATATGGAAATGGTACTGTACATCACGAGTGTCGTTTTCAGACTAGCAGAATTCAGCTAAAAATACATATGTTTTCAGCTAATTTTAAATGGGATGCTCACTGGAAAATGGCAATAAAAACCCGGAACATCAACTTAAATAAATAATTAAATAAAATATTTAGATTCGGTCAAAGCGTCCTTGTGATAAGTCTGAACCGGATTGATGCGTTTATGAACCGATTAATTGTACAAAATCTCTTCTCTTCTTTATGTTTTATTACACGGGCCAAACGTTACTTGACATCTACACAGCCAATACAACATCTAATTAATTTCGGGAGATTTTTGAGTAATTCATTTTGTTAAAATTTGGTATAAACCAGAACATAAAATCGCAGAGTAAAAATATTAATAAAATGCAGATTACAGTACCAAATTTTGGAAATCTTACAATTTCGGCCACTTCGTTCCTCAAATTTCCATGAATTTTTAGTTTTTGAATACTCTAGTGATTATACAATTCAAAAAAATAAAATAAAATGTCATTTCGACGAACGAGGTGATGTGAAGCAGATTGGAAGAAGTCTGGAAGGATAAGGAACTATGAGAATGAAGCTGGCCGAAATATTACCCAAATCAATGTTTATATTTATATTCATTTTAAAATGTATTAAGAATTATTTTAGAAAAACCAAAGTCGATAGAGTATCCACAAGTTTACAAATAACACTCCTTAAAAGAAGTAACAAAAAAATCAATTTGTACTAAATGAAATATTACGGTTTGCGGAATCTTCGTTTTTTCCATTTTGTTTTTTACACTTTTGTTTTTCCCAGTTTGTCTTTGGAATCTTTGTCTTCGGTTATTTTTGTTTTTTGGAAACTTTGTCTTTGGAAATCTTGTCTTTCATATATTTTAAAGAAGTATATTTTATTAAATGAAATAATGAAATCACATTGGCTTTTTTTTTAAGTTTTTAGCTTCGTACTTCAGGGCAACGGGAAATTTTCTGTGTTTTGGGAAGTTTTCAGTTTCGTTCTTTAGAACAAAGGGAAATTTTCTGTGCCTTGGGAATATTTTTAGTTTCATCCCATTTCGTCTTTTGAGACAAAGGGAAATTTTCTGTGTTGGGAAGCTTTTAGTTTCGAACTTTGGAACAAAGGGAAATTTTCTGTGTTGGGAATGTTATTAGTTTCGTTCTTTGGGGAAAAGGGAAATTTTGTGTTTTGTGAAGTTTTCAGTTTCGTCCTTTGGGGCAAAGGGAAATTTTCTGAGAAAAGGGAAATTTTTGGAAAGTTATAAAATATACTTGTGCAAAATGTGTGAAAGACAAAATTTCTGATAATCGTGGAAGGAAAATATATGGAAGACAAGATTTCCAAAGACAAAATTTCCAAAAAAAACAAAAATTACCGAAGACAAAGATTCCAAAGACAAACTGGGAAAAACAAAAGTGTAAAAAACAAAATGGAAAAAACGAAGATTCCCAATCCCAAATATTACCTATCAAACTTAAGGCTTTGGTGCTTACATGCAAGTATGCCGAAATTTGCTAGTTATTCTACAGTAGACTCTCTCAAATTCGGGCATATGGGACCGAAATGTCAGCTGAATTAGACAGAAATTCGGGCGACAAACTTTTTGAAATGCAACGATTTTTTATTCATGTGCATATAGATATTGAGTTTACACACTCATATATAACGTAAATTGCATGAAAATCCCTTAATAATGCAAAATCACATCAAAACTAAGACAAACCATGCCAAATTTGAGCATATTTGATTCATTTGATAATCATAATCAAAATTGAAAAATGTCAACAAACTTTTTTCAAATGTAACTGCTGACCGAATTATAAAGTAGCCCGATCTTAAAAGAGCCGAATTTGCGAGAGTCTACTGTATTTGCAAATTATGAGCCTTATCTAATGAGGTCGCATTTCACCTTTGACCAGAGAAGCTGATTGTAAAGAACCTCAGCTAAAACTTTAAAATAAATAAAATGTCACACACGCTGATAAATCAAAAATCAAAAAATAAAAACAGAGTGCGTACTACGGACGGCCGGCCAGACCCAAAATTGATGGCTTATGATTTTCGGCATCAGGGATGTTCAAAACATATACTCTGTGAATTTCAGCTCGAACTGAGCACTTTGAGAAAATTGGAGGATTACAATAGGTGTGATTCCTAAGGAATCAGGGCTCCGGTCCTGAAAAGGAGCTTGATGGGCAGTGTACTATTATTATCCAAAATGTTCTTGTTATAATGATAGGCACTGTACCTACCCCGTGACTATTATTTAAGTTGATTAACTGCCAATAACTGCCATTACACTGATAAGATTACCAATCCTAATCTCGAATAATCTCTTCCAAATTATGTTCAACTACTTTTCAAAGATTCTACAGAACGCCCAAGAACTTGCCGATTTTTCTGAAAAACCCCTCGGATAAACAATTATTCTATCGATATGTCACTATGATTCTCAATGAACATTCTACATCTCATTGTCGTAACTTTTTTCCTGCCCAGAACTTGCAGTTCCCCATTGAAATTCCATGGAGCTGTGCTCAGAACGAGTGTCTGTGTTGGCTCCAGTTCTTGCTGGGGAGCAAAAACTTGTATCCAATTGTGTTACGTAATAGCATAATCGAATATTCAATTGCCTCCTTCCTTTTTTTCGTGGCCACCATTCGGGGCTGGCTACCGCTTTGAGGATGGGAGCGCACTTTTCTAAGCTATTTTCTTGCCCTTCCCATGGTCCCATTCTCACCTGACTTGACACACTGCACTGCCTCGAGGGCTGAAGAGCAGATTTTGGGCTCTCGATTGAGGGGCTGCGATGGTTCGGGGCTGTAGGAGTGGAAATTAGCAATTCGGGATGCGGCGACACGGGCCAATTTTGGGGCCCCCGTCATCAAACGACTCGTCAACGATGCCATTGTCTGCTCACTGTGTTTTTTCGGGTCACAACACAACACTTTTCACGTAATATTGAATTAAAACTGATGAATGAGACAAGATTTGTGGGTGTTTTTGCCGAAGGAGCTGGAAAACTTCTGACTCAAAACTCAAAACGCGTTATACTCTTCCCCTCATCGATTTCTTATTTACCTTGCTTTTCCCCTCATCGATTCCATTATGTATTTCACTCCCTCCACCTTTATTTACTCAGCAAATACACGACATTATGCATCTATCGCCATCTAGTGGAGACCACTGGAAGGTAAACCGTGCATCAACTAAGATCATTCAAAAAAATAAAAACAAACGAATCCTCTCAAATAAATTTATTTCAGTTACATTTTCATTGGTTTTTCTTTTCTTCTCATCTTTTTTACAAAAAAAGTAAGACGACAAAACTATGTTAAATTCATAGCATTTTTTGGGATATTCTTTATACTTTTAAATATTTCCACTGACTAGACATCTTTTGTCTGGAGATTTTTTCCTGTACAGTCTCGTGCCAAAATTATTGAAGCAGCAATTGGTGAAAAAGAAAATTTTCTTCTCTATTCATCTACAATTTCCAAAGAAACATAGATTAATAAAAAAATTATACGCCAATATATTTTGGCACAAGATGGTACTTCTTAAAAATATTCTTTCCATTTCTTCTTTTATTTTTTTCTTTTCTTAAAATCTATATACTGAAGAAAGTTTTTTTTTGACTGTAAAATGTATACTGTCCACTGAATTCCACGTTGAATTACCCTATCTGTCACATTAAATATTAATTCATTCATATTTTGTGTAGCACCCAGGGGAAAATGCTATTTTTCATCATTTTTCCCAAAAAATCAATTCCTTCCCTATATAGAAGATTTTTCCTTTGAGCAATAAATTCTATTTTACGGCTTTTATCCCCATCCCTTTCACACGCGGTTCTCACAATTTCTTTTATAAACTAGGGAAAAAATACACTTTCTATTATATTAATAATGAATGAGACTAGAATTTTCTGGTGATGATCAATTATGATTTTTTTTTGGTTTTTGCATCACCGCGCAATTCACAGTAACTTCTCTTTTTCTTTTGACTTTTTCCTCCCTTCAGCTTCAGGAAACATTGTATACACACTCAATTAAATATTAATTTTCTGGGATATTTTCTCACTTTCTCTTTCTCTCTTATTAAATCTACAAACTACAAGGACTTACTTATATAATTTTTCGATTTGTTTTCAATGTCCAAAGATATGAAAGAAATATATTTACAATTTATACACAGCAATATTTTTCAGGCCAAAAAAATAAATTTTATCTATAAATAATTTTCTTTTAGAGAAAAAAAAACCTAGTCGTCTTACTAAAAATCCATACTTTCTGTTAATTAAAAATACTTTCTTATGATTAACATTTAATGTTATTATCACAAATTCAAAGTTATATAAATTCTTAGTTAGAAGATTTCTCCATATAGAAACAGAGAAATTCTACAGTTAAGAGAACAAAATTCAGTAAGAGAAGATATTTAGCGAGACCTTTTTAGAATATTTAGCATGATAGTAGGGTATGATTAACCTATTATTAGCCTCATCCAATATTTTTGCCACTACTATGCCCCATCAAATGTGGGTGGAGCCTAAAATTCTATTCAAGAAATAAAGAATGGCGAAAATTACACATACACTGAGAAAAAAAGAGGGTGCGATTAACTTTTTTCCTCATAACTTTAACACTTTTTAAGTGTAAAAATATATCAACATTTTTTTATGTTAATTTTACACCTTTTGAGGGTGAAATCTACATGAAAAAAGGGTAACTTTAACCCCCAATACACCTAAAAAGGGTAATATTTACACCGATTTTGGATCAATACTGCAGGGTAAAATTAACATTTCCGGAATGTTATTTTAACTTTTTCGGATTTCTCTCAGTGTAGTTACGCTCGGTAATAAATCACTCCTGGGTCAGTATCCCAGGGATAGGACACAGAGAAATCCGAAAAAGTCAAAATAACATTCCGGAAATGTTAATTTTACCCTTCAGTATTGATCCAAAATCGGTGTAAATTTTACCCTTTCTAGGTGTATTATGGGTTAAAGTTACCCTTTTTTCATGTTGATTTTATCCCCAAAAGGTGTAAAATTAACATTAAAAAATGTTGATATATTTTTACACCCGAAAAGTGTTAAAGTTATGACGAAAAAAAGTTAATCGTAGCCTCTTTTTTTTCTTAGTGGAGAGTTAGATTTATAGGAAAAGTCAGCTCTCCGAGTGATGTTCGTCAACTTCTCGTCTTTAAAAAAAAGTCTAAGAATTGTGCAGTCTTCTTTATCAAGTTTGTCGCTTTAAATGGTACAATCCCAAAAACTATTCCAAACTAATATTTCAATGAACGAAATTTCCAAATGAGTCAAAGTGGATACGAAGAAAACCTCCAAAATAGATCCATTATTAGGATATGAGTTTCTTAAAAATTCACCATATTCACACTCAAACTGAGAGAAATTTCCCTTTGTCAAAACTGACAATCACTTCGCGCCATTTTTTTTACCCTTTAAGGACGATTGGGTCACCGGTGACCCAAAAATTAAACTTTTCCTACGGCCTTCTAAAACTGTATTTTGCTCTAAAAAGTTAGAAAAAATGATATTTTCTGACCCTCAATTTTTGACCTTCTCGTCCTTAAAGGGTTAAGTGATCTATGATATTTCTTTATGGGAGGAATGTGTAAGATAGAACGGATAGAACTGTAGGGAAATTCTGTAATTTTCGTGGCATTGTCACGCGTGAGTTCGAAACCTGACAATGCCATTCGAGCTTTTTTGTCATATCATATGAATTCGAAAATACAAATCATTGATTTTTTAATGAAATCCCTTTACTTGATGATTTTATGAAAATACAGTAACGTCTTGGTTGATTTGTTTAATAAAATTCATTGTCATTTGAATTGCCAGAAATCTCAAATATGTGACTTCTGATAATGTCACGTGAGCTGAAATGACAATGTCACGGCTACAGAATCGCATTTTCGAAAAAGCTCTCCTAAGATTCGAACCTAATTTGTCATGTGGTATTGCCAGAGCGTTACAGAATTCCCCTCCTGAGCTATCCTGAATGCCATATGACAAATTGCGCTGGAGTCACAGGAGAGCATTTTCGAAAATGTGATTCTGTAGCCATGATATTGCCATTTCAGCTCAGGTTGGCATTATCAGAATCAAAGTCTCATGTTTAAGATTTCTAGAAATTCAAATTCATTGAATTATATTATTAAACAGATCGGCCAAGATGAACTATATTTGAGTGATATCATTGAGTAAAGAAATATCATTAAAAATCAATTATGGTAAATTAAGCTAATTCAAAACCTGCTCCAAATGGAAATTATTCACTACTCCAAATGGAAACGTAATTTTTTTCATGATAAAAATAATACTAAATTATTATATTTATATATTTCATATACCACAGTTTTATTATTTAGTTAATTTTGCTCCAATTAAAGCGAATATCCATTCATATTCATAAATTTTAATTTGTTAATTTCTCAGAAAAATTAAAAGTGTACCTTTTCACCATCGAATTTTTCATCGATCGACCATGTTGAAAAACACAATGAGGTGATTGTTGTTTATTCATTTTGTTCAACATTTATGTCATATTTCTGGCTAATTTTAGTTAAATTAAGTGCTAATCTTCATTGTTAACGGTACGTGAAGTTTTCAAATGAAATAATCACCTATTTCGAAAACAAAAAGGGTTTTTCTGAAGTGTCTGCAAATGCTTCAATAGGAAACCCCGGAAATATGATTTTTTTGGAGAGATTTTCTTATTGCATTAGATGGGAAAGGAGAAAAGACCAGGAATAAGAACAAATCCTGCACTCAAGAGCAACTCAACAAGGTTTTGGAAGCCTTTCGTCGCGGTTTCACTTTCACTGTTTGTCTCCAATTAGAAACTTTCCAATATAAATATGTTTCCAATAGAAGCATTAAACGCTCGCGTATTTTTCTTGTATTTAAGAAGTTTTCAAATAATATCTAAAGGAATTTTGACAAAACGGTAACATTCTAAAAGAGTCAAGGAGCAAATTTATGTAATTCTCTTCAGAAAAAATATGAACTTAATGTGTTGAATTTTCTGTCAAAGTTAAAGCGTCTGAAAATGGTTTTGAATTTTGAACCCTAATTGCATTTTCGAACTCATGTGATTTGAGAAGAAAAAACTGGATTGGCATTGTTATGCCCTAGACACACTTCCGACTAAAGTCCAGAGACGACTAAGCTGATTCATAGCCAAGTCAGTACCTGACACACTACAAACGAGGATTAGCATTCATTGGTGTCCCCAAAATATAGCTAGGGGTATTTATGTAGACATTTTTATTGTAATGCACATGTATAATGTAACTATTTGCAAATTTATGTCTACAATTATTTATGAGGTGGAAGCTATCTCGCGACTTAAGCCAAATTAGGCGATTCTAATGAATAAGTCTTGTTGATTTACGTGAATTGTGAAGTAATTTTACAAGTAGTTTCATTTTTAAAAGAATATTAGTGCATTTCAGTAGCAAATTTCTGCATAAAAACCCATATAAGCTATGTTTTGTGTATACCAGTGAATGCTAAGCTTCGTTTGTAATGTGTCAGGAGCTAGCTTGGCTATAAACGAGCTTGGTCGTTTCTGGACTTTAGTCGTAAGTGTCGTCCGGTACAGAATTCCACTACTGGAGGCAATTAACATCGATCTCTCATTTCCTAAGGTAGTCATATTTTCTAATAGTGTAAATGCTCTTAAGGCAGTCCTTTATTTATCCCAGAACAAGTGTATAATACTGTTCAACACAATACGAATGAAATTTTGATCTCAAACTCAAATTCGAGGTGCTGACGCGTAGAAAAATATTGGCGCACCACCGCCAACTTATAAAATTGACGCCCACTGGCCAAGCACCTGTTCAAGTTATCTTAGCCACAGCGAACAATTTTTCAGGCAGATCACTATACGAGAAGGGAATATAAACTAATTTCCATAGGGATTGTATAATAGACTTATATCTGGATTTGAAAGTTCGATAGTGGTATCAATAGTACTGGTATCTATCTGTGCCAGGGAATAAACAGGTCTGTTACATACACAGTTCTCATTGGCTGCCCATTAGAATATAATGGAGGCTGATCAGATCCAATCAGCCGATCCTAGACTAGACCTAGATCGTCGCTGATCCTGAAGATTGATTAGTATTAAGACACTAAACATCGCCAATCTGCCTATCTTTGCGACTAATCGATGCCGATCTTCCGATCTTATAGAGACTAAACGATGCCAATCTGCTGATCGTAGAAATTAATCGGCGCCGATCTGCCGATCACCGAGATTAATTACAGTAGACTCTCTCTCAATCGGGAATATGGGGTAAAATGTCATCCGGTTTAGCGATAGAATTGAGCGTTAAAGCCTTTGTAAATTCCACAAAAAGCGCTCAATTATAAAGAATCATGATAAAATAGGAAGAACTACAGCGAATTTGACCGAATTAGATTCATAATTAAACGTGAAAACTGTCAATAAAATTTGTCGCCCGATTGAAAAAGAGCCGATTGAGTGAGAGTATACTGTAATGAAGATTTTTTAGATTAATCGACGCCGATCTGCCGATCATAGAGACTAATCGGTGCCGATCTACCGATCGTACAGACTGATTGGTGCCAATCAGCCGATCTAATCTGGTAAATCCACTGGCTTTACCAATTTACTTTCCCCGTTACTTTACCCTAATAATTGCATTACTTAAGGGGTTACATGGGTCTCTCTGAAAATTCAGGTCAATCGGAGTAAAATTCTCGGAGGTAGAGCAGTTTTAATTATGCATTCCGCCCACATAGGCATATTGTTGTAAAATTTTAAACGCATTTTTCTTAAAGCACCGTTTTACAATGCGGTAGTCAAGATTACTCATAATCTAGTGAACCGATCTTTCTGAAATTTTGCATACTTGTTTTGAGAAGTATTATCTACTGTTTGAATCAAAACCATTTTTACAATACAAAATGTGTTGAAAAATAGGGAAAAATTGATACCTTTTCACAACAACTTTTGCCAAAAAAACCAAATTTTGTTTTTTTCAAAAATCATTCGTTCATCTAGGGGTTCAACTAATTCTCTAAGAGAATATATTTGGTTTTTGGATTTCAGATGGACCTATTGGAAGACATCCTGCCTACCGCAAGGTCTGTTTTTTGAGGAATGGTTCCGAAAATCAGCTACCAACGGTCGAATTTTCAAAATTTTTCAATTTTTTTTTGTTTTTTTTTTTTAATTTTGTTCTAAAGTTACTCTTTCATATTTCAAAAGTTGGAATTTCTAAAATATTTTCGACACAATAAATTATTATCAGGAAAAAGGCCTATTTTTTGACCTGAGAAACCCATGTAACCCCTTAAGGCTTTAAAAGGTCTTCATGACTAATTTTGAAATTAAAGAAAACTTAAAAAAAATACAGAAATTAAAAGAATGCTTTAGAATTTCAGCACAATTTGATGTGGCGCTTGTTTCATTTCATTTTAAGAACCCAAAATTGTACACTTTAAATTCTTTGTCGTAGAATTCAAATCAGCCTTTAAATGTTTAATTTGTTAAATCATAAAATAATTATATCAGAATTAATGGCATGCTATCGGCGTACATTTGTGGACGAGGCTTTTTCCATAAGTTTAAACCCTCTTCATGCGTAATATTCCAAAAAAAAGTCGCAAATTGTTATTCAATTTTTTCTTGGTGTTTTTTTGAGGCCATTTCAAACACTTTTTTTGTCTTAGGTCTTTTCAACATTTTTTAAATGATAAATTCTAAAATCTTACACAGCTTATTTGATAATTATAGAAAAAGACATCCCCATCATTGGTTTTCCCACACTATTTCACTCCTCAGTCTAGAAGTGAAAAGTATTGGTAACATGAGGATAAATATTCCACACAGCACAATTTTTTCTTATTATTTTTTTTTCATTTTGAAAAAAAAAATTATTGGTAAAATGATGAATATCTGGGGAAATTATCTTCCGGACAGAGTCATATTGAGACAAAGGAGATGATCTCTCTTGTCACCCCAACCCCCATTACCCTTCCTCAGCTTTGTCTTCTGCACTACACTCGCTACCGTGAGTGTAATGGTTTTGGGAAAGAGTTGGCTGGCCTTTGTGGCTATGTGAAGCACCTTTTGCACTTTTGATATCACCTGGTTGGACTCACAGTTGTTCTTCTTGTGGTGAACACCACTAAAATTACGATGGGGAAAATGTACAAAACAATTAGTAAAGTCGGATAAAATTTGCTACTGAACGTGACAATGGGCAGGTGTTTGGATACAAGGTATCATTAAATTTCGACAAGGCACTTAACCTGAACTTTTGTGATAAGGGTAAATGTTAATGTGAAGAAATAAATAAATATTTATCTCTTACTATGCTTTAATCTTTAATAAACCTTAGTATCACTTTATCATCTACTTTTACATTATGAAATAACAATTAAAAAGTTACAGGTAATTTCTGATTAGAAAATTTAACTTGAAAGCTACCTATATGCAACTAAAAAGGTTAAAATAAGATGATTCTTGATAAGAGAGCAGCGTGATTTAATATTATTTTCTGGCTCTTAATAAGTTCATTAGTTTAAAAAATAAATATAACTCCCTGAAATATCTTTTCTGCTATTTGTAATTTTTGTCAAACAAACCAGTAAGGAAAATCACTCCACGGTAAAATTTCCAAAGGTTCACTAAAAACTACACTAAGAAAAACCTAAAAAGTTAAAACAACTCTATGGCAGAGTTGAATTAACTCTGCGAATATCGATGTAATTGTTACTCTTTTTCGTTGCAAATTTTGGTAAATAGAGTTGAAACAACTCTTCGTGCGAGTTGAATTAATTCGTCGGATATCGATGTAATTATTACTCTTTTACAATGCAAAGTTTCATCTCGACTGAAGTATATGCTTAAATGTTTTCGTTTTAAGAATATACTTCAGTCAAGAAGATTTTCGTGTGACAAAGTTCATATGGAACATTAATTAAAAATATGCCTAACAGTGTTTCATGAAAACATGCGTGTGCATCATATGTTATATTTCGCTCGGAAATTAGGGAACTTGAGATCAAGAAAATATAAATAAAGTAAATGAAAAAAAAAAAAAAATTGCAAAATTTATCCATTTTGGGATTTGAAAGAGTAATTTTAACTCTAAAACAGAATTCTTTTTACTCTTAAAACGAGTTATTTTAACTCTTAAAAAGAGTTATTTTCGCTCTTAAAAAGAGTTATTTACACTCTTTTGTCATGAAAATCTTAGGATAAAAATGTTGAAACAACTTCCGAATATTACACTTAAACAGAAGTATCAACTCTAAAATATAGTTATAGTTAATCGAAAATTAGAACGAAAAAGAGTTAATTCAACATCGATTCGAGTAAGTTTTACTTGATTATTTTTCTGAGTGTACTTAATCAAAATGGAGTACAATGTAGAGGAAAGTGCACAGGCTTCGTACGATCACAAGCCTCATAATGACTAAATTTTTCCTATGTTTATGAATAATTATGACTCTGCAATATATATTAAAAACTGGGCAATTTCACGTAGTTTTTAAAATATGGGTGCGATGAGACACATTTATTAAGAAACATAGGAAAAATATAGTCATTACGAAGCTTGGGATCGTGCAAAGCATGGGCACTTTTCCCTAACACTTTTGATCCTTTTGACCTTTAAACATTGTCACAATGCTTTAAGTGAACGTCAACAATCATAATGCTGTTTTAAGGATGTATTGCTGTGCGATTGGTCAGTAAAAATGAAATTTGGCAAGAAATATAAACAAAATGGTGGTCGTAAATTGCAAATGTCCAAAGCTAAATGTTCTTTTAGAGAAGGAAAAATGAAAAATATAAATTATCTTGCAATTTCCGGCTTGATTTGAAGGAATTTATGATCATCTTTCAGTTTTTTTACTGCTAATTTACTAACCAAAAATGTTTTTTTTTGTGCAAAATATCGGATATTTTGCATATAGGGGAAAGTGACCATGCTTGATAACGTCCAACCTTGATAATAACTAATTTTTTCCTATGTTAATCAATATTTGTGACTCATAGCAATATATTTTAATAGCTGGTCCTAAGCTTCACATTTCCTAAAAAAATTAGGAGCCTAGCCCTTTGTTCCTAGTTCCAGGAAGCAAAAATCGAAAATAGACCCAAATCTGTAATTTCTATGGATGATATTTCATACGATTTTTCATAGTGAATAATATTTATCAGAAGAAATTCCTATTACAGGTCATTGAGGGTTGACCATGGTTAATATTTCTGGAAAAATCTTTTTCATAAGAAAGCCTTGTTTTGTGGGTGGTGGAAAATCAATAAATCCTTCTTCTGTCCATGCTTTAAAATAAGAAAGAGCCATGCTTGATAATTCACTGTCATTGTATCAGATTCTTTCGTCCTCACACCTATTGCAATCATGTGATTTCATCGAATACTAGAATCTAGAAAATAAAAACCATAGTCAATAAATCAAAAATAATCTCACACAATTATGCCGCAGTTGAGTATTTATGGAACAAATTTGCATTATTTACACATAAGAATATTTTTTCAAGATTGCACAAACCGATTACACAATGAAAGAATCACATCTCCCATAAGCTCCTACAGCTTATAATTGATTTTTGTGTATCTTTAACATAACCTCACTTTCATATTTTGTTTTTGTTTTTTTCAAAAGAAGTAAGTTCATGAAGATTGTGAAACATTTTGTGATTCATTTCAAAGTAAGGTGAGTTAATTATTTTATTTATGTTAGCGATAAATACAATACAAAATATATTCTATTTATTTACGCAGAAGATCCAGAAGATGGTGAAAAACAAAGTAAGAAGCGAGAAACGCAACAGTGTGGATGAGACAGTCAATGCAGACTATAATCTTCAGGAAATTTCCCAAAACAGAACGAGAACTGGGGACAGGACACTTCTGCAGCCTTTGGAATCCTGATCTTCCGGAAAGTCAGCAGTGAACTTTGAATTCAATGGTTTCCGGAAGTGGCATCTTTCTCAATGAAATCTTACGCAAATCTTACTCAACGACAACCGCTTGAGATGCTCAACTGCCCCTGAGGGTTTCTCAAAATCTGTACTGATGGTCCTGTTCATCCGATAAAGCTTCAATCCTGAGCCAAATCCCTCATTCTGCTACTGTGTAGATTAAATATCTTCAGGGAGTTGTGCGCGCCTCCAAATAAATTTTTAGAGGATATCAGGCTTCACAGGGCAACAGTGGAACTTAGGTGGTCATTAAACATTAAATTAAACAATGGAAAATAGATTTTTTTAGCGATATTATAAATAAATAATAAAAGGGGTTTATTCAAAGGAATTTTTTGTACAGTGTCTGTCCAGGAGGTTTCTCATTTCATCTATGCTTTCGGGGATCCGGGAAGATTCCCGGAAATCCTTTAAAATATTCTTCCTTCTGCTATTATTTAGGGTTTCTGAGAGTCTTTTAGGGTTTCTCGATCTGGGGCTTCTCTGATTCTCCTGGAGATTTCCTGCCGAAGGATCAGGTCGATTTTGTGCAATTCCGATGGTTCAACTTTCTCCTTTTGCCTCGGCGGCTCTGGAGGCTCCTCCGGATTGGCCAGGTGGTAAAGTACATTTTCTCTGAACTCATTGAAGTCCAGGCTTTGATTTTCCTCAATGGTAAGGGTCTGCAGATTGGTATCTTGAGGAGGAGGCTCAATTTTTGAAAAGAGATTAGCAATTGTGACATCCGGAACCGCATTCGAACGGCTCCTGTTCCTCTCCAGGGCTTTTTCCAGGGAAATCATAAACCACACCTGAAAGTACCCAGTTCTGTGCTTCCTAGCCACACTGTAAACTTCCTTCCTCATGCTGCTGTACGTCATAATGTCGTCGATAATCAAAACACCCGGATCCTCCAATTCCTGGAATTTCTCAACAAACTCCTCTATTCTCCGCAACATTTCCATATATATATAGCATGTCCCAGGCTTCACAAAATCATCATAGCACAGATGATAAACTGTTAGATCACTGGACATGCTGGAAATCCTCCTGGCTGTTGACGTCTTCCCGAAAGCTGGAATTCCGGCGAAGAGACACAAACATAGAGGAATTTTCTAATCATTCATTGAAGCTTCCGTCACTCCAACGACGGTGGGGGCAGTTTCCTGAATTGCTTTGGCCTGGTTAGCCTCCAATTCAGCTATCCTCCTGGTGTTTATCTCCTGCTGAACTTCAATGTAAACTCCAAGAATTTTTTTTTTATTCACCAGATGTTTTCGTTTATGTCAGTAATTGACATAACCTTAAACTTTCGTGTTCATATTTTAGAAAAATGGTTTAATTTTTGTTGTGAAAATACGTCCTAGAAAAATTGCTTGAAAGTGATTCTTTATTATCTTATCCCTTGTGCAAACAAATTAATCAGGTAGATTAGAGTTCTGTCTAAATATTATTGTGTAATTTTTTGTGTCCGGTGTAATATTTACAGCGGAAAATGGGCTTATATTGGTAGGGAAAATCTCTATACAGGTAGGCATTTGGTCCAACCTTTATAATAATCGCCACTGTATTTTCATTTTCCTTCTGGGGAAATCAGAAGGATTTCCAGGAATTACTTCAGGTGGGATTATGAACCTAATAAGTGAGACATTTTTTGTCCTAGTGGATAAAACGCTGCGATTTATGTGGCAGTCAGAAAAAAATCCAAAACTCAGACATCATTTCACAGTATCAAGCATGGTCACTTTCCCCTACATTCCAAAAATCCTAAGTTTTAATTTTTTAATTTAATTTAATTTAATCCGAATTACTAAAATAAATTGACATTTTTGTTATTGCTTTTTTAAGAATGTTGTTTCAAATAAAAATATGGACCTTATACTTTGTGTGTAATATCGGACATCAACCTTTTCAAAATATCTTGCTCTTTCGGAACTGTTCCAAGTATTTTTTCAGTATCTCGTTAGGAGACAAGTCGTTTTTTTTATTTTAGTAATCTTTAACTACAAAAAGAAAAATATATTTGTAGACTTTTCAGAAACAAAAGAAATGTCAGATATTGCGAGCAATACGAAATTTCGCACAGTTCCTTTAAAGAAATTTCTCTAAAGAATTAACTTTTCTTTTGAGTATTTTCTTTAAAAAATCCTTTTTAAAGAAACATTCTCCTATCATTGTAGGCAGAAACGTCTATTTTTTTTAAAAACAATTTTTGATAAAAAATTGATTCTAGTGTGGAGACGCCATAAGATAAAATTATAAAGTTGCAACATGTTTCATAAAGTCTGCAAATAAAATGCTATAAAAAAAGTCATACTCTCAAATCGAGTCAAGGATTATCACTGAGAAATTGGGATTCTGCATTCTTAAATCAAATTAATAAATAAATTAAATATTAAATGAATTAATATGTCTGTAATTTGATATTAAATTGCTTTATGGATAATTTATCAAACAATTTATCGTCGTCTGAATTAGCAACTGGATTATCTGCATTTCTTTCTGGATTTAATTCAATTCAACGTTTGCAAAACAAATGGAGATAGGGCAATTGCTGATATGAGAAAGTGGAGCAGTTTCATGCTAAACTTTTATTTAAGACTCTTTTGCAAAATGAATATGAACCATATTCAAACTAACTAAATCCAGTTAGTTTTCAGTGGGTATTGGGTAAGTGAAAGTACAGAGGAGACCAAGGATGAGTTATCCAGCTAATGAAATGTTCTTTGCGTATAATTTGTGAAGAAATATTAAAGAGGTGTTTGCTCGTTTAATATAATTGATTCGTTCAAGAAAAATTCCTGGTGACCTAAAGGGGATTCAATCCCGGAACACTTACATCATAGCGTACTAAAAGAACGAGTGCTCTACCGTTTGACCCATTGAGTGCCCCTATTCAAAAATATTGATCTTTTTTTAAGGAAAATTTTTCATTGGACATTAAGAGCATCAAGCTAAAAGCCAATTTAAATTTCAGCACAAATTTTCATTTCACAATCATTCTTGAGTTTATTATCCTCACGACTGTGTAACTCGTGCAACTCGTGTTATTTTTTTAATATTATAGTATTTTGGTAAAAAGAAAATTGTAAGAAAAAACACCATTGTCACGTTTAGTATGCTTTTTCGCACGAATCCTCTCGCAATTTTTTAACTTTGCAAATTTTTCCAACTCACCATTCACCAATATGAAAGACTCTTGGTCCCTTCACAACCATCACATGCAACTTCTGCTTAAGACAGTGTTGTGAGACATGCTGAAGTGACCAATCCCAATTGTAGTCATCATATGAACAAAAATGTTCAGCACATTTCACAATTTCCTTCCATGTGGTCCTATTGAAGGCCATTCCCATATTATGCTTACTGGATATCCATGGAGTCACTTCAACCTATAGAGTTGTTATAATGCAAAAAAGAAAACCAAATTTCCACATGAATTAAAAATTGATCTTCTTCACTCCCGAATTTTAAGATATTATTTCACATTTCACTCTAAAATGTATCAAATTAAGTATTACAATATAGGAATATATTACACACGATGATAACAACATTAGCAATATTGAAGGATTTTCCAAATGTATGAGGAACTATCTAAAGGGTAAAGGGTGTTAGGATTTAAAGACACGTTTTCTCACTCGCAGGATTTATTAATTAAATAATACTCCAAGATGGTGGAGAACAAACATCAACACAGAAAACATCATGATAATGAAAGTTCAGCAGATGTTCAGATGAATGAAGATGGTAATGAAAAGGCAGCATGAGAAGGGGATATTTTGTACTTCATGATGTCAAACAATTAGCATTTTGCACACAATAAAGCTTCCACTACTTGCTTGCACACATAAATTGGTTATATATAAATATGGTTTTAAGTATTAAACAAGAAACATGCATAAGATATTCTGAAACGCAAAATACCAAACAATCTTTTTTTTCCATTTAAACACTTTAAATTGATCACCTAATTAATTGATTCATTAGAGCACGGGTTCTGTTATCACACGCATAAGGGCAGACACTTCAATTTATTATGGTGTATACACACTGTAATTAAATTTAGTTTTAGATTGCTTCTGTGATGAGAATATTTTAGAAAAAGCATTAAGAAGACGATATACAATATCTATGGGTTTTCTGAATGCAAAAATTATTATAAATATTTTTCTTCAGGATCGAGGTTATCGGAATGAATATAATATCAAACTATAATTGGTCTTTTCTGCAAAAAACCGCTATGATTTAAACCATTTCCTTATTTTGCGGAATTTGAATTCAATTAAATTCAACAATTCACCGATTGCATATCGACCGTTATCGCATCTGTTTTGTTTTGTATCTGCATTTAGTGCAAACGACGATACAAATTTTACTTCGATGGAACTGACGTTAATTTATATCGGAACTTTACGATTGTCTTCTTTTGAAGTGTTTTCACTGTCGATTTTAGCGTTGCTTTTAACTTCCAGGACAAAGAGATAGAATACCTAATTGAACTGCAACCAACTAGAAATCACTATATAATTTTAAAATCTATGATGAAAGTACACATGTACTAAGGGCGCAGGAGAAAGGGGATGGAAGAGGCAATAGTCTCCACTTACATACTTAACGATTTAAAAAACGAATGACACTAAAAATGATTTAAAACCGCTAAGATTTAGCTCATCTTAAGGACATTTTCACCACAAAAAGGTTCTTAACTGGCTTAAAAGTTCTTTTGGATCTCAATAAATTATTTAAATTTTAAAAAATCTAATTTAAAAATTAATGTATAGTGAATTTTTTAACGAAACGTTGTACATCATTAGCCGTACTCACTATGGCGCTGTTATCTTGTAATATCGTTATCTCGTTATGTTCTCGTAATGTATTTTATAAATGAAAAATTATAACAAGATAACAGATTACGGAGATTACGAGATAACAACGCCATAGTGAGTACGGCTATTTAATATTAAAAAAATAAAAATAGTTTTTTTTTTGGAGGACTTTAGAGAAGCGATTATCTTTTCTTTAAAAAGCTTACACTTTAGCCTTACAAGACCTTTTGGGGAATTTCATAAACTTTTCACATCTTCTCCCCACCTACTGCCCCCCCCCCCCTTATGCCCTAAACACACGACTTAAGCCGAGAGGGGCTTAATGGAAAATGCTGGAAATGCACTTTAACCATTATTTGTAATATAATTACACTAAGCCGTCTCACGGCTAATCCTCATGTCTGTCAAGGCCCTTACAAATAATTAAAATCGGCTTAGTATTTAGAGATAAGATTTTGCCAGGGGTCAGTTCTATATTTTGGATTACCGATGCATCCAGGCTACAATTGGGCCTCTTATGCTTCCCCACTCCTATCTTATCCCCCAATGCGGGTAGCCGCTCCATATCACAGCTCTGTGGGCAACCAGTGCCGCTACTATATCACAGCAGCCCATCTCGATGTGTGTTTGGGATCAGTGACAGTGAATATTTGTATCGACTGAAGTACCAATTTCATGTCGAAATTCGTTCTCGTACCAGCCTCTATAGTATACTGGACGAATTCAAAGCCGGTATGGCATGAGAAATCTTTTTCTGCTGCTGCTCAGCTTTGAACCCGAGACCTCACAGTCATAGAGCCACTACTACTCTATCTACTGTCCACTTGAGGCTCTGGCTTAGTATTTAATTTTCGGTGAACTTTTGAAAGAAACTTTGATTGAAAAGCTCTACAGATTCGAAAAAAAAAACATTTTGCATCCAATTTTTACTGTTTGAATTGCACAGAGAGAGCAATATCTCGATTTTTAACCCCCCAAAATTTCCACCTTCCACACCCCTGAGACCATTTTCCACAACAAATTTTCGTATTTCAGACGATTTCTGAGAAATGGCGTCACGCTGTTTGTCCGTCTGTCCGTCCAGCTGTCGCCAGCTCTAAAGGCCAAACGGTAAGAGATAGTGGCTTGGAATAGGGACTTTCGGGTCCATAAGTCCCATAAATCGATCCAAGTATAATTATCATGTGCCTCAGTTTCCCTCCATCCTCCCTTTCCCATTCAAAACCGTGTTTTTGGAATTGCTCGAAAATGCTTCGTGCTATTTTTTTAAATTTTCATACGAAAATATCGTTGAATCATTTCTAATAACAGGTTTTCAAGGTCAAAGGTTAAAAAGGCTCTAGGTACTAATCGTAGTTCTCAACCAAATGTGGTCGTGCTTAGGCTCGTTATAAAAGTCTTGGAATTTTCGACTAGTCTGAATTCCAATCAGTTTTAAATCAGTAGGGGAAAGTACTCTCCCTTCGAACGTTCATACCTTCGAATAATGTGAATTTTCTTTAAGTTTTCCTAAGAGACCTCAACATTTCTTATTGTTAGCTTATTCTCAATTATTGATAATTATGTGACAATCATGTGGAAATCTCTTCCAAAAGGTAAAGGAAATTCACATTATTCGAAGGCATGAACGTTCGAAGGGAGAGTACTTTCTCCTAATGAAGGAGATATTAATCGATAAGTAATTTTTGTGCGAAGATCAACTTTATTATTTATCAGCTAGTTTTTGGGACCTTTTTTGAGTTATTTATGAAACGGTTTAAATCGGTTGTGAACCGGTCATTTATACGAAATATTTTTGAGATACAGAAACCAAGTCACGAGTTAGAGCATTTCGCAAGAATTTTGAAGGATTTTGGTCATTTTGTTATTTTACATCAATAAAAATCGTTTTTAATTAAACTGAGGTATAATTAGCCAGCAAATAAAATTTTTCAATGCCTATAATTTATGAAAAACATGTTTAATTCAGAATGACAAATATTTCAATGAATAGAGAGGGATTTAATTACTTGGAATAAATAATAGTTTTCTCAATATTCTATCTAAAAAAAACTATAACACTGCACTGTCTACCCTTGACTACTCTGCCCCGATCACCCCTATAATGTTTTAAAAAGTCACAGTTCAATTATGACATATTTGAAGTCACATTTTTTAAAACTAAAAGAAAAATCATAGCCTCAAAGCATAAAACTTGAATAGAGATTACTATACTTTGTAGTTTTTAATACGTCTACAAATTTTAAAGATTTAACATCTTTTAGTAAGACATCAATATTATGAAATATTTTGACATCATACTTATAAATTTTGAATCAATTTGAGCACTATATAAGTTGAAGAATAATTCCAATAATTTCAAAGGTATCAATTTATCAAAAAATAATAATGATGTACATCGCTTGCGTGCATCTATACAAGCCATAAAATTTTATTTACTCCAACCAATTTTGTGGGAAAAAGAACCACGAAAAGATTATTCAAAAACCAACATTGCATGGAAAATTTGTCATAGTAAATGCCAATTTTCTAGTCACGAATAATGAAGATAAAGATGCTAAATTTTAGGATATTCATAATAAACTTCAATTGACTATAAGAAAAGATAGCATCAATTACATGATGGACAATCTTTGGTATTTTGGCTGCTTGCTATTTAATTCAACAAAAAATGATTTTATCTATTTCTAATATAAAATGCAGTTTTGTGATTTCTAGGTGAAATTAGAATTTCCTCTTTACATTACAATTATTGATCCACAAAATGCTATTTAAACTCAAAACAATCCTAGTCAAAATTTATAGATAAATAAATTCTAAAGTTACGAGCTAAGCATTAAGTTTTTTTATCATCTAAAATCGTCTATTGCTACTGTGGCAATTTAATTTTTTTGAAATGAATTTTATGCAATTTTTGTCATTAAAATTTGAGTTTAGTATTTTACTGTGGAAAAACTTCATGCAAAATGCTTTTACAAAATATAAAGTAAAGGGAGAAAAGCAAAAAGTAATAAATCGTGCAGTTATCATGAAAATGAAAAATTTTCTCAACAAACTCAACAAAATTGAGTTTTTTTGTATCTGCTTTTGAAGGGTTATATGCAATAAGGACACAGAAAAAACATGTTTTTTTTTTAACTTTATTCCTAAAACTCGAAGATTAAAATAACATAGTCTCAAGGGATTTTATGTTAATAACAAATAAATTAAGTAATGCAGGTTTTTTGTTTTCCGTTTGTCTAATTTTATTAGCTAGACGTTTAGAGAGTTTAGAGTTATCGACATTAGGGTTTACAGCTAAATGTTGAAACGAAGTATAAAGATAATCCGTGGATGATGTGCCGTTTTCTAATGTTTGAACGAAAAATAGTTTAAATTTAACCCTTTAAGGACGAGAAGGTAATTGACGGTCAGAAAAAAATAAATTTTTCTAACTTTTTAGAGAAAAATACAGTTTTAGAAGGCCGTAGGAAAATTTTCATTTTTGGGTCACGGGATGACCCAAACGTCCTTAAAGGGTTAAACACTGGATTTTCGATTAAATCAAAAATTAAATCCCCAATTTCGGAGGTCTAATTTTTGGCTTATATACAGCTATTCGAAGATTCTTCCTAAAAACATTGTCAACTTTCATCTGGTAGTGATTGTCCCATTATTTTATGCTCACCGCATAGTAACTTTTGTTTGTAAACATGTTTTCAAAATTTTCTATAAGACTGAGCAAGATGACTAAATCTAAATCGGACTCACTCTGATTTAAATGTCAAAAACCTGTTTACAAAACAAAAGTTATTATCCGCTAGGCATTATGCTAAGCGCACAAAAAGTTTTGTTGTGTAAACATGTTTTTGACATTTTAATGAGAGTGAGTGAGATCTAGACGATCTAGATCTAGTCATCTCACTCACTCTCATGGGAAACTTTGAAAACATATTTATAAACAAAGGTTATTGTGCGCTCGGCATTATGCTCGACGCACAATAATTTTTGTTATGTCAACTTGTTTTCGAATCTTCCAATAAGGGTGAATGAGATGACTAAATTTAGATCTCTTTCACTCTTACTGAAATGTCAATAACATGTTTACAAAACAAAAGTTGTTGTGCCCTGGGCATTATGCCCAACGCACAATCACTTTTGTTTTGTAAACATGTTTTTGACATTTCAGTGAGACTGAGTGAAATCTAAATCTAGTCATCTCGCTCTCTCTCATAGAAAATTTTGTAAACATGATTACAAACAAAAGTTATTGTGCGTTGGGCATTATACCCAACGCATAATAATTTTTGTTTGTAAATATGTTTTCAAATTTTCCTATAAGAGTGAAAGAGATGACTATTAGATATCATTCATTCTAACTGAAATGTCAAAAAACATGTTTGCAAAATAAAAGTTGGTGTTCGTTGGACATTATATCCTCACTAAGATGTTCTTTTTAATCACTTTTATAAATAAATACTATTATTAAATTAAGAAATATTATAACCTTATATTTTTTCCGTAATATTAATTTCAGCTCATAAATCACTTAAAATAAAATATGAAATTGACCCATACATTTATGTAAAGCCGTAGAAGCTTATTTTTAGAAAAAAGGTAGAAAAATAATTTTGTAAAGAGGATAACGTTAAAATGTAAAAGTCTTATAAAAAAATTTATAAAGATTTTATAAAATACACTTTGTATCACCATGAAAATTTTAAGAGTTGTCCATTAAGATAAGATGTTTGTTTGTAAATAGATATTCTTGACATTAGGGACATTTTGGTAACACTCTCTGGTAATACTATATCTCATACGATTCTCAAGAGAGCTTACTCGAAAATGTGATTCCTTAATCGTGATATTGTCATTTGGGCTCACGTGACAATATCAAAAGTCACATTGGAAGCTACATATTTAAGAATTGCTAATAAATCAAATTATCAATGTATTTCATAAAACAATTCGACCACTTTTTGGCCAAGATGCATTGTATTTGCTTTTTTGGGATTTTGATCTTAAAATTTAATGAATTGTTTTTTCCATCTCATAGATATGACAGAAATAGCTTGACTGGCGTTTTGTCAAGGTGTTAAATTCATGTGTGACAATGCTTTAAAAATTTTAAAATTCCTCTACAGGAAAAATGAGAAAAGTTATATGTAACTAAGCCTTATATTTTGTTACCATACTAGTTTCGAATACAAAGTTTTGCTTTGCAACTTATCCCGTGAGGATAGAGTAAGTTTATATATCAAATAAAAGTTACGGTATTTGAACATGAAATGTTAATTAATTATCACACATTTACTAATAATTTATTATTTTCTCACAAGTGCGATTTGTCATTTTATTAGTGTTTAATCACGCACATCAAAATTACGTTTTACAGGCTTCCATGATTCTCAGCAAAATTCTTTATGTGAAAATTCTCATGTGCCGACTTAACGACTTTTCTCAAAAATAAGATGTCATTTATATCCAATTACTAACTTAACTAATAATAATATATTAATAATGGTGGCACACCGTTCCATAGAGGAACTGCCTTCTCGTTACCCATATTTTTGGGACAATCAAGCTTAATTGCATTTTCCAAAGTTTTCGTAACAATTCTACCTAAAATTTCTCATATGACAATTCTCATATGAAACTGAATCGATCTAATGAAAATCAGGAATTTATTAATTCAATTCAATATTCAATGAGATAGTAACAAAATTTTGACATAATGCTTTAAAAAAATACAGAAAAATTTTTATTCAACTTCCTAAAATCAGATATCAGAGATTTTTGAGAAAAAAATTGCAAAAACATGCTTTCTTCGTACCTTATATGTATAAAACCCCTTCAAATATAAGCGCAAAAAAGTGGACTCTTTTTTTTAATAGAAGTGTAAAAAAAAACTATCAGAAGTGCTTTGCAAAAGACAAAATAAGGAAAAAAAAGGAGAAACAACTCTGTGTCTACCTTTTGATAAATAGAGTACAGAGATGGGAGAACTTGGTATCCCCACTGTGCTGAATATTTCTCAGTAGTAGTGACAGGGATACTTTCCATTAATATTCCTCCACCACCTTCCAACCAAAACCATGTGGTGATTGCAAATTTTTTGTTTGTTTCATTTGATTGTGAACCACACAAATAATATAATATAAATGTGGTTGCAATTTCATTTTTGCCGCGAATAACAAAAAAAAAAAGAAATGAGAAAAAGAAGAATCAACAGTCTATTAATATAAATTTGCACATTAAATGAAATCTTTTTTGTTTGATAACTACCGTGATAATTATTTGCATTGTTGTTAGTATGTGTATTTAGATCCATTGCATTTGAATTTGAAGCAGCCGCAGCACGTGATTGCCCAAAAAAAGCTTTTTTGTTGCTCTGCACATGTTTTTTTTGTACAAATAAAGAAAAAAAGGGGGGAAAATGTAATAAATGTCTCCTCTCTTTTGCCTCTCTGACCCCTCTATATGACGACCAACCATAAAAAGATATAATGTTTACTCAATGATTTATGTGTGCTTTCTATGCATTTATGGTATTTTAATGTTTTTGGTCATTTTTGGAGAAAAAAATGTGTTATAAAGCATAAAAGTTTTAGTCTTTGTATGAATTTTGTGCCACATTTTGTGATATTGAAAATGTAATATATTTTGATGGAATCATCTTTAACGCAGAAAGTCGCTTTATGATTAGTGAATGTTTTCGTTTCTGCCTCAAAAGCCGAACATTCTTGTCACATGTGCGTGAAAAAAATAGACAAGCTTTCAAACGATTTTGATGCCATTTGGCGCCAAATGTCTCATACATATTATTATTTTTATTCTTTATTTTCTACCACACACAAACACTTTCAATATTAAAAGCTCCATTCTAAAATCCTGTGGAAGGATAAACGTGTTGGATAAATGTCTCAGTTTTCTTTCCATTTGTTCTTTTGATTGCAAATCAATAGTGCCTTTTGTCAAGAAAGTCCAGAAAGCCTATACAAACACTCTAGTAGGATATTCTCATCACAGATATGACATTTAGATTAATAATATATATAATATACCATTTGGATTCAATTACCGGAAAATAGTAACATTGTCAGTAATGGGGGAAGTATTGACTCTTCCCAGGCCATATCAGTAGCAGTATTATTGACATTTTGCACTGAATTTAATTGAATGGAAAATTATACTAAAAGCTCTGATAAAATGTCGTTAATTCTGAGCAATTATGGAGCCGATAAAAGGTTTAATATTGATGTAATTTTAAATTATAAATAGAGAAAATCGCCATTTATTTATTAATTTACTGTACTGAAATAAACTCAGGATGAGATATTTCATGTCTAATCATTTTACGCATTTTACGTGCTTCAAAATCGTGCATTGAATATTAAAAAAAAAATAAGAAAACAGAAAAAAATTAGTAATAGTTTTTATACTTTTGATTTCCAAGTTATCTTTTTCTAGAATAAAGATTAATATCAAGATATTATTTAGATCAATGGCATTTATATAGGAAAATTTCTAAGATATAGGTAGTAAAAAAATCTATTTCAATACAAATGTGTCAATTTAAATTTAAATAAAATTCGCATATTTTTTCAATATTACTAGAATGAAAATTAAGACAACATTTTCCGCATTTTCAGTACTTCTTCCGGAATTTTAAACTCTTCTTCTCTGATTGGAATAAAATTTTCTTATAAAATTTCACCATTTAAGGTACATAAATCAATTAGTATATATATCACAAGATTTTTTTTGCAAGGAAAAATCTTGAATTGTCACACTAATTTGTAGCAGTTTTTCGTGGCAATTATTACTGACTGTTAAAAATGCATTTTATGACAAATTAAGTCAATATATAATAATAAGGTTCTCAAACTATGCAGAAAAAATTTGAGAAATATCTTTAAGATTTAAATTTTCAAATCAACCATTAAACACTATTTTAAATTCCTTTTCTATGTCCCTAAATTCTAAAATAGGTAAACCTTTAACTTTGGGATCAATTTCAATTTTTATTTTCAATATTGCTTTTGAGGATAGTGTACTTGAAAGCAAAATTTACCAGATAAAGATATTACAGCAATTTATGTATAATTCAAAAATAGTTTACATAACGCAGAAAAAAAAAGAAAAAAAATGAGAAACGAAAAAAGACTAATACCCTAGATATATTTACGACTTAAGCCGAGTGACGGCTTAACGTAATTATAATTAAAATAATAATCAGATTACATTTCCATCAGTTTCTGACTCATCCGTCACTCGATGGGAAACTGATGGGAATTTAGTCAAATGATTATTTTGATTATAACTACCTTAAGCCGCCTCTCGGCTTAAATCGAAAGTGTGTCTACGGAATAAAACTGCTGATTTCACTGCTTTCAGGTTTTTTTTTTGCACAAAAAATGAAACATTTCACAATTTTTATTTCGAAAAAATGAACGAAAATCTACTAAACCAATTTTAGCTCCGGCGCACGTTTTAGACCAGGGAAATTTCATGAAATCTAATTTCACATCCGTTTCTTACTCAAATATTTTGGATATGTTTTTGCACTGAAAATTAGATTTAAATAAATTTAATTTGGTATGATATTTTTTTGTTATGATAAGAAGAGTGCAAAGGAGTGAGATAGACATACGCAATAAGTTTGAGAAGGAAAGGGATGTGAATTTCGCCTTTATAAAATTTTCCTAACCCAAAATATATGCCGGAGTCATAGTCAAGTGACCAAAAGTACTTATTCCGCCCTATATTGTTTGTAAAGGAAAACTTTATGAATTTTAACTTTAAAACAGTTCTCCAATAATGGTTTACAGAAACTCTAAAACCTATAAGAAATTTTTTATTATTAGTTATTTTCAAATTCCCACTATATTTTTTTCTGGAAGTCCTTTTAGCAAATAGTGCAACATTTTTCAACTCCGCAAGCAAGGAAATTCCGAATGATTCCATCAAATATTTACATAATCCTTATGTATTTGTGTATGTGAACGTGTGAAAGAATGTTATTTGACTAAAGTGAGGGATGTGTTCAGCAGGGTAATTCAATTGTGATACATTCAATTTTTGTTTTGTTCTGTACACGTTTAAAAGAAAAAAAAATTCCACCCTTAAATATTATTGGAGTCAATTTTGTCAAGATATAGTAATAATTTATATATATATATATAATAGAAAATATATATTTACCTTATTATTACTGTATGTGTAATAATTAAAAGTCTTTAGATACGTCCCCAGAGACAAAATATTGCATTTAGGGCAGAGATCATGGGATCTTTTCTGCATTAAGCCCAATAGATAGAGAAAATCTTCAGCTACATAGTGATCTTCTTCCAAAAATACAACTAAACCTATATTGCAATATTAGGATTAAACATTAGTAATTATTCTGTCAATTTCGGTTAGTTTCAAAATACTGAATTTTTTTTGGTATTAAAATGTCAGACTTACCTGAATGAAAACGGGTAACTTCCAATTCATTGAATACCCTATTGGCTTTCCACCACCAGTGATGCTTTGTCTGTGTAAACTTTGCTTCACGATAGTGCCCATAGAGATCAGGATACAGCGCATTGTTACATTTTTTGATAAGAGCCCTTTTTTTCAGCAGAAAAATAGAGATTTATAAAAAAGGAGATAAAAATAAGTTGATAAAAAAACATTTAAATTGAGAAAAAAAATCAGGGATAGAGAAGAAAATAACCCTCTTTATCCATCTTTTCCCCCTATCCTATGAATTGTAACTTACTGCTCTTTTTTCATATCCCTGGGACAATCACGTGGATCAGCTCCCGGAAATTCATTAGGATGTGTTTGTATGGAGTATGGATAAAAAATCTGCATCACTTTACAAAAATCAACACTCTGCACCAACTCATTTATGTCCTCATCATAATGGTCGTGTGAAAAGATTAGAAGTGCCTTTGAGATGTCACGTGCTTGTGCTAGACTTACAATTAAATGCCGTAAGTACGTTATGCGCTTGTGAACCTGAAAGGACAAAAGAGCATAAGAAAAAAAGGGATGAGCTTAACAACACTTGGCAGAAACGTTTACAAAAAAAAAGCATAACCCCACGCTCTATATCACATTATAAATATAAATTTATTCCCATATTAAAAAGTTTTATGACTAAATCATTCGACTGGAAAAACTTCTTTTGAAAAAAAAATTGCTTCATATACCCAATAATTTATTGCCTATTAAGGGTTGACATATCCGGCAAAATACAAAAAAAAAAAACCGGGGACAAATATTCTAAAGTTATTGCTAAAAGACTGTCAGGTACATTTTTTTTTCTTCATTCACAAAAGAGTCAGAAATCACCCAAAAAATATTCATCGCAGAAAATTCAGCAGATCTCACCATTTATTTCCACATGATATTACTCCATACAAATAATGCTCATTGTAATCCCTTGGATATTTGTGTACCCAGCATATTATATAAAGACGCATTGACCTGGAGAGGGATAGACGTGCGTGTTTCATCCAATAAATCCTCTACATGGTAAAAAAACGCGATTTTTTCTCGTCTTCTCCCCATTTTTCCCAACATTTCCCCCCCATCATGATTTTCTTCTTTTACTTTTCTGCATCTCACTTCCTCTTCATCCAGAATAAAGTAATATTTCTTCCCATATGTAAATGCTCTACATAAAAATTGAAATTCTGTATAATATTGTGATTACTATTTGTGGAAACAAAAGAGTTTGAGGTGAGAAGAAAGATTACAGAATAAATCAGTGAATTAGGGCAAAGCCTTATCAATCTCTTTTTGAGAGTGTAAAAACATGTTGAAGAATAAAGAAAAAAGTCTGTGTCAAGGGAAAAAAAACTCATAATAAAAGTTGCAAAGTCAATTCTACATGCAATATGCAATATACAGGAAGGAAAGTTTTCTAATATAAAGATTTTTCTAAGAAAAAAAATGTTATGATATAACAAAAGCGGTGGTAAGTTGAAAAAGACTTCGCTGTATGCTTTGTTGACTCATAAATTGAACACTGTGCCTTGAAAGGATTCAACTATAAAAACATGTGTAGCTTTGCGAAATGCTCGATTTCTTGACTTAAAATTCCATACCATAAAAATTTAGTTTCGCACTATTTGCTTAAATTAATTTTTCTTCCTACGGTACATGTTATAAGAATAAATTACTCGTCAACGAATTGGAGCTTTTCCCAAAGTTTTTTCTGACTTATTTTACATTTATTAGTTTACAATTAATTTCTAAACTATTTATAAATCGCTTAAATTATTCAAAATAGCATAATTGGAAAATATACACAGAAAAAAATATATTGTAAAAATGTTCGTAAACATACAAAAATGTTCGTAAAATTTTGTCATTTTTTGTAAATGTTCGTAAAATATGAACAAATGACATAATTTTACGAACATTTTTTGTGTGTTTACGAACAAATGTTTGTAAAAGTACAAAAAATGTTCGTCAAATGATCATGTTACGAACAATGTTTGTGAAAAAAGTAAAAACTTTTACGAACTTCTTTGTGGGTTATACGATTCACGAGCATTTTGTAACTCCCCCATAGGAATTCACAAACATTTACGAACATTTTTACAAAATATTTTTTTCTATGTAGGGTCAAAGGAACATCTATTCGACAGGGAACCCCTATTGACACTTTTGTCAAAATGTTGAAATTTATTTGTTTTTTTTTTTATTTATTTATTTTATTGGCCTCAAGACGTGGTATCGGCCGGATACACAGACAGACAAACAAACGTAACGTCAAGAAACTCGAAACTTCATATTGCCAAAATTCTACGAAAATACAACCCCTTAGGAGTCAAAAAATACATAATAACTCAAAATCGTAGAATTATATCTACTGCTCTATCTGTGGAAATCGAGTTGTAAAAATTAACCATTTATAACTGGCTTAAAATTACATAGTTTTAATTTTTAACTTACACGGGCTTCACAAGGCCGGCTTCAGACCTAAGGTTTAGCCCAGTTCCCAATGGTCTCGAAATTCAAAATAGCAACCAATTTTATTGGTTTTTCACAATTTAATGGATGACTTGCCCATGTTGACCAATCTTAAGTGATAATCTTGATTAAGAAGAAATTGGAGAAGTTAAGCCATATGGCTAAGCCTTAGGTCTGAAGCCCGTATAACTAAAGCGGCCTTCAGATAAGAGACTTAGCCCAGTTCCCGAAGGTCTCAACATCATAAATAGCGAGCAAATGCTTTTTTTTCGAGCCTAATAGGTCATTTGTGGAGCTCAGAGGCAAAATGACACATATCCTATGCTTTAGCCATAGGATATGTGTCATTTTGCCTCTGAGCACCACATTTATCTTTAATAATCAAATCCTAATTTAAATTTTTCAAAAAAATCGTGATTGATATGAAATTAGAGCAGTTAAGCCATATGGCTAAGCCTTAGGTCTGAAGTCTGTATAAGGTTCAGCTACATATGGCTTAACACCTCTAATTTCTTTTTTGGAAAACTTTCACTTAGGATTGGACAATTTAGAGCAAATCATCTTATTAGATTCTAAAAAATCAATAAATTGGTTTTTGAGACCTTCAGGAACTGTTATAAACCTTTGAAGACCGCTTAAACCTTTTGAGGACGATTAGATCACCGGTCCCCAAAATTGAATGTCTTCTTACTAGGAGATGTTATGTTTTGCTCTAAAACGTCATAAAAAGTAGTTTTTTTCTGATTTCCGATTTTTGACCCTCACGACCTTAAAGAGTTAATGCACCTTTAATGAACTACAAATTGAAATTGAACTTGAATGGACAAAGACTAAAGTCAGATCATAAGTATGGAGATACAGTCATAAAGTAGTGAACTTCGGGTCAAATAAGTCAAAAGCGTAAGTATCTAATGCTAATTAATGAGTTAATGATAATCTAGATAAACTATCTAAGAGTATACAATAAATATTTTAGAAGTTTTGTTTATCGTATTTGTCTGTTTTATATAAGAAAATCATGGAAATCAGCTAATTTTAAGGATATACATTATATTCCCAGAAATTCGACTTCAAACCTTTACAACCCGATATTTCAATTTTGCATTATTAGATTTGGTCTCCTAAAATTGTGAGTGTTAAAGAAATTAGTACAGTTTTTTTTCAAGATCTTTCATTTACAACTTGCACCATCAATATTATTGATATTTAAAGCCATGGTAAAGTACAATATTTATGGATGAATTATATAGATCATATCCACAATAAATACGGTACGAATCCAAAAGCGTTAGCGTACATAAAGTACCAGGGTAAATGCCAAACTTTTAAACTACTTTTGTTAACAAAGAACCTGAGACAATATCTAACGAGTAAACTTTTAACTACAACGATTCACAACTAAAAATCTGCAGGAATATAAAAAAAAACAGAAAAACCAAACACGTTGACAATATTGGAGTCGTACTGTGAATGAACAAAACACTAGCTTACGATGGAGGTCATATGGGTTCGTTCTGATATCAAATACGCGTTCAGGGTAAATAATCATTGAAATGCGATAATGTTAAACTGGAGAGTTATAAAAATAAATCTCTGTGAATATCATATTCTTTATCTATATACGATGGGAAATGTTTATTAATTTTGCATACAAAACTTTTGAGATATTTACAACTTTCATGTGTTAACAGTTTCATTACTAATTTTAACTTTTAGATTCGGTATTGAAATGAAAACCGTCAATTGCAGCATTTTGAGGAGATTTAATCTGCAAACTTACACCCAAAATAGTTTTACAAACTTACTTGTGAAGTAAAATTGATGGTCAATTTAATTAAATTAATTCCCAGCACCTAAAACTTCTGACAATCTCTTACTGACGAATTGTACAAACTTTCGTTGTAAATTGAAACTTGCATGTGCAATACACAAAATTATTTCATACTCTGGTTTTTTTTTTCTAGAGAAACTTCTACAATACATCCTATAGCTAGACACTTCAGAGAATATCGAGCAAATCCACCCACAAAGCAGAACATCTAGGAGGAGCTTACACATTGTCGTATTGGGAAAGAAATCTCTAATAGGTGGTAGGAGGAAATGAGAATAAGAAATGAGAGAATAAAATGTCGACCCAATTGATTTAAGAAGATAAGGTATTTAAGAATACCTTTTTTTCTCTCTTTCGACTTTGCAATAAACCTGGTAAATTCTACATTTTTTCTAGTTCACAGAGATTTATCTTCTCTTTTAGTGTGAACAATATGGGCCAAGTACAATTTGTAATTAAAATGTCCCACATTTTATTTCAAACAATAATCCAATAAAAATCATAGTACTTCCGGTAAAATTTCCATTTATTCATTGAATTACTCGCATGGTTGATAAGAGTTATCAAAGTATTGTGTATCTTAAGCCACCCGCCCATTGAAAATAAACACACCTCTATCGATGAAGATAGGCATTTGACATGAAAAAAAAAATGATGTGAGACCATAAACATTGCCAATTAATCAATGTTAGTACAATAATTTTAAAGCTCACGCGTTCTACTTGATATCTCTTAATTGTAAAACATTGACTCATACAATTTATTATCAAATTTTCAAACAAAAAAAGAATAAATGAAATTTCCTCTTTGAAAAAACATATCCACCCTGATAAAAGTAGTAGTAAAAAAAGTTAAAGTGTTGGAAATTAGTGCAAATTGATACTTTCTCCTTTAATTTGTGCTAAAATCAGAATTACAATTAATAGCACCAAGGATAATTCAGTAAATTAATATCAACGGGATATTCTGATAGAATGCCTTAGAAAACGAGAACTTCATTTTCCAAACCCCTTTAATGGCTTGCCTCAAAAAAGCTCTACTATATACAATTATTGTTTTGAGTTCTACTTCCTCATGCAAAACTTTTCTGATTGCGTGGCTTTCACCACAAACAAAAGTACACTCTACGGGTATATAAAAGCATTAAACGAATGCTAATTCAGTATGATAACTTTGGTAATTTTTCTTGATTTTGCACGATAAGAAACGGAAAGGGAATGAATACAATGGAGGGAATACAAAATAAACTTTGATGGAAACACGAATTCTTCTTATCCTTTTTCCATTTCCTTATTTTTGTGGCTTTTTTTTCTTTTCTTTTCACATATTCTCCTTTTGCATTTTTTTTTTCTAAATAGCACTTTGAATAGGGAGTTACTTCATAAAAAATGCCGTATTATATTAGGAAAATTGACTTATACATGAACTAAATTTTTCTTCACTCAGATAAAGTTCATTAGTGAAGTTGTAAAACTTGTATCACGACTTTTAGTTCAGTAAAACTTCTATGATACTTTTGATTGCCAAAGTTATAGGTTTTGAACCTCCATAATGCCAAAGCTTAACACGATCAGTGCGCTAAAATCGAGAGTTAACATCTTGGAAATTTTAACATTTTTTTTAAAGATTCTTTTACGGCTTATTGTGACCTCAGCTTGTGACTCCGTAGTAATAACCATCTTTGTCAGATTAGCTTCAAACTGCATAGGAACATTATCATAAATACTCATAGATATGCATTCCGCTAAAAATATAAAGGAAAAGTCCTATGATCATCGGATGGGAGTAGTTCAACCCAGAATATTTTTCCACACAAAAAAAATCTGAAGAATTTTTCTTGCCTGAACTGAACTTCCTTCCATCTGATAAATCACCAGACTTTTCCTTTCTATTATCAACATGTCGGTTCCTTACATTCTGCTAAAAATAATTTAATTTTCGAACGTATTTCCATATGTTCATATTTTTGGTGAAAGAATAGTATCCCCATAGACATAGGCTGATCCTCGACAGTATTTAGGCTTGTAAAATTTGAATCAAGGTGATCAAGCTGAACTTGAATCACTGATAACAGGTCGTCTAGACAAATTTCCTTTACGTCTTTACCGCCAAATTTTATGGGCTAAATATTCTCTAAAAGCCACCTGATTCTATTTAGAGCTTAAAAGATATCGTCGATATTATATCGATATTCTGATATCGATAAAGATTAAGCTGATAGTGAATTGAATTAAGATTGGGGTCAACAGTTCGATGTTCAATCGAACCACATTCACCCTTGGGTCACGGCGAATTAAAATAAAATTTTTCCTGTCCATTTAAAGTTATGGTTTGCTCTAAAAAGTCAGAAAAATCGTTTTTTCTGACTTTTGACCTTCTCGTCCTTAAAGAAAACAGCGCTATAGAGAATATGGAAATCAGTCAACGAGGAGAAGATGAATTGCATGGCAACCAGTCTTGGAAATTAATCTTAGGAATTAATCAATTTCATGTAAGAAATACTCTAGATTTAATCATCTTTATAAAGATATTGTAATCAAACCACAAGAATAGGATTTTATATAGATTTTATATTAAAAAAATTGTTTTTTCCAGAAAACCCACACGTCCCTGTGTGTCCCAATAAATGTGAAAGAGTGAAAGAAATTTTGCCAGATACCCTGAATGATTGAGGCTGCAGTATATTTGGCAATATTTTGGTAAATGGTTAGTAAAAATGAAAATTAATAACTACTAAAATATATTTGGCAAAGAAAAAATTAAGAAATTATGAACCATTTTAGGATTGTTCTGACCGAAAAAATGGATTTTCTTAATTAGCAAAATTTAGATGTTTCATTTATAATCTTGAATTTTTTACTGACCAATTTGAATTTCTGCTGCCCGAACTTTACGGAAAAGGCAATATATAATATAATAAATTTCTAGAGTTTTTCACCCCCCAAAAATTCCACTTTCCACCCCCCGGAGACCACTTTTCTCAACAAATCTTCGCGTTTCGAACGATTTATGAGAAATGATATCACAGTCACACTACTGTTTGTCCGTCCGTTACCACACCTAGAGGCCAAACGGTTACAGATAGAGCCTCGGTACCTTCGGGGGACCTTTCCACAAGCCGACCCAACCTTCTCATTTCTCCCTACCCTTCTCCTTCCCCACCAAAACCATGTTTTTTTTTAATTGTTTAAAAATGCGTTATGCGATATTTTTCGATTTTGATGTTTTAGAGATTACCCAGTCGTACATTCGTCCATATACGAAAATACCGTTGAATCATTCGTAATACCGGTTTTTCAATGTCAAAAGAAAGGGCTCTAGAGATGTATTTCTCAACTGAATGTACAATGTTTGGGCTCATTGGAAAGGTAATAGTAATAGTAATAATTATTCAATCACAAAAATAGAGTTCATACCTCTTACAATTGTGATAAAGAGAATAAAAAAAAAAACAAGTAAAAAAATAGCAACAAAAAAGAAAGAAAGAAAAATAAAAATAAAAGAAGGATTTACAATAGTATAAGAAAAGGTTAAATGAAAATTAAATAAGAAAAAAAATCTATTAAGTGGCTCCTTAAAATTCGGCCTGAAAAAAGCGTCGGATGCCATCTGCAGACCTACGCAGATCACTTGGAATGGAATTAAAGATAAATACGCCCTTTACAAATAATGACCGGTATAAAGATAGTAACTCCTGACCTTAGGCACTATGAGTCCCCGAACCCTGGCTGAGCCCCCCAAACCATAAGACTCGACAGGTACTGAGGACACCCAAATATTAACAAATTAAATAGAAAGAGCTCTTGAGTTCAAGTGTGAAGTAATGTCACAGCCAATAAATACATTTCTATGGGAAGTGATATGGTCCCGGCGATTTAGGCCACAGATATACACCTGACACAATTATTGAAAGAGACTGTCAGACGACGGATGGTGTCAGTATCCGCCGAAAAGAAGAGTTCTGCTCCGTAGTTAAAGAAAGGAAGAAGCGCTCGGTCTTGGAATTCCTGATAAACTTAAACCAATTTCAATCAGTTATCGGTAATGAACCAGTAATGAACCTGTTCATAACCGATAGCTAATATTTTTCCGAAATTCAATTATTATATTTCTCCTAAAGAACTTTGGGCGATCATTTGAGTAATTAATAAATCGATTTAAAACGGTAAATGGTAAATGTTGCGAAAGTACTTTTAAGATATTTAATATCTCAATAAGGAGCTCGACCATTTTATAAAGCATGAGACGCTTTATCACCCTTTTCACTTAATTTTACAATTCAAACATTTAAAACTTTATATTTACTGACCATTTTTACCAATCTACTGCTCTCACCTTTCACTCAATTCGTTCTTAATCAAACAATTTAAAATAGAAAAACAAACTTACACCCTAAAAATCCCTTTATCCCTAAAAATTTTACTCATATATTCGAATTTGTATGCAGTCTTCTGACTTGGTTGTATTCTGATATTATCTATTAAGGATTCAAGGTACAATTAAAACCATCAGACCTTATTTCTTGTTTTTATTCTTCGTATTTGTTTTGAATATCAAAATTCTTTAATTCCATTTTCACTCTCAAATTCAATTCCAGTAAAAAGAAATGAAAAAAAGCAATAATTGATTTAGCCAAATTTCATCAATAAACCACAAAAGCCAAAAAAAGCTAACCTTACAAAATTGAAAGCTCATTTTGAATATCGCAGTGTTTATGAAATAACCACAATCACCCCCTACACTGAACTTGAATACATTTTTTTTGCTTTCACCATTTTGAGGGTAGAAAAAAATAAGAAAATAAAAGGGAAGAAAAAAAAAGAGTATAGTAAATAATTTGGCGAAAGTCGAAAAGCTTTTACATAATATTTGAATAATAATGGTGGTAAACGTGGCGTGAATAAGAAATACGCGGGGATGGAATTGCCTTTCAGTTCCCATTTACTCTTCAACTGCACAACACCACTTGCCTTATACACATCTCAATATAAATCCTTGTTAAACACAATTCACTCTCCTGTGCTATATAGTACTAAAAAAAAAAAAAACGACGGAAGAAAAGTCAATTGCTAAGACGTATAAACTTTCTAAAGTGTTTTTACGATTTTCTTTTTCTATTTCTTTGGGACAAAAGACTTCACGTACATCTCATTTGTCCTCTTGGTGCTGTATATAGTGACCAAAAATTCTTTTTCTGAGTGAAATCTAACGGAAATTCTTGCACCTAATGCCACCAAAAAGGAATTTCAAGTTTAATTTGGTGGATGATTTGCGACCAAAAAGGAAGTTATCGAGAAACTTGTAAAATTATTTTCACTCCTTCACCTTAATTTAATGACATAGAAAAATATAAAATTTAGAACCTGGGTGGAAAATTAAACTTTTCAACACTTTTTTTCTCTCTCTTTTTTCTTTCTCTTCTTTCAAGACCACCACGTCGTGTTTGGTGCACTCCGGATAATTTATTTGTCCTGTGTGAAGTGAAACTTCGGAAAATTTTGCAGTATTCAACTAAACCAAAATATTTCTGGACGACAATATTTGTGAGTGTTTATCACTTGATTAATATACTTTTGGTTTTCTGAATTCATTTTAAATGGTTAATTCACTAATCTGTTATATCTCATTAAACTCCCACAAAACGATAAAAAAAAAAATGGAAAACAGAAAATGTTACCAGACCATGAAGAATTTCAGTTATGATGCTATTTGAGCTCAAATCGTCAGAGATACAATTATATGGATCATTGGGAAAAATTGACATTGCAGCTACAACATAAATTTGATATCTGTGACAATACAAATTCTCATATTCGAATCGGTTCAATCAAACCAAATAATCTCAATACAATTGTTGATATAGTCAAATCCCCTCAAATATTGTGCAATATAAAGAATTTTGAAATATGTGAAATACAAGTTAATGTTGAAAATTGTAAAAAGGATTGTGTTAAATATATTGAATGATAAATAAAATGTTTCAAATGATACTGAAAAAAAAATCTCCCATGAAAATGGAAATCAATCATTCAAGTGAAAATGCACATTCAAGGGATAAACTTGCACACAATATCCATCCATTTACTATACGTTACATTTTGCATATATGTATATACTGAAGGATTTATGAGGAAAATCTCTCAAGTGTAGTGGAAAGATGCAATTAAACAATTCAAACCTCTATCTGCCTCCCTCACTCTCTCTTTCTCTCTCTTTTCCTCTTTGTTAGGTGTTACATTGCAAATTTCATATTCTACAACATCAGCCTCAAGACTGACTCAGCAATTCAATCAACTTGCTATGATCATTCAAATCCCTTATCCTCAAAGCTCTTATACCCCTCTCTCTCTCTTGCTCTTCCACACTTTACCACAGGATAATTCGCAAGGATGGATACACACAAACAACACAACGATAAATGAATGAATTGAGGTGAGGAACAAACTTTTCACAGCATTCAAACATTTACTTCAGACTGAATTTTCATTTCAATTCCCTAAATTATCTTACAGTTTAATGAACGTGTTTGCTAGAAGTTTTGAGTGTAAGCTATACTACATTGCTCAATTTATTGGTTTGAAATTATCATCGAAACTATAGAACAGACTCCCGCAATGGTTTATTTATTATTCTACATTTTACAGTTGATGCACTAAAATTTTTTATTGCTAAAAGTTTAAGAGAGAGCCATAATAACTCCATTGATTTTGAATTATTTAAATATTATATTTCCACCTCTTATACCCAAAGGACTAAATTATTGTGGCAAAAGAGTAATTGTCGAGTTTCTAGGAAAATTGCATCATGGTAGGTATTCCCGTCTGTGTTTTATTTTTATTAATTAACGAAATGGTATAAAACCCAAAATACTAAATTTTCCTTAATTAAATTTTAATAAATTAATACATAAAATCCCAATTAGGGGAAAGTGACCATGCTTGATATTGTAAAATGATGTCCAAGGTTTGTGATTTTTTTCTGATTAACACATAAACCGAAGCGATTCTTCCACTATGACAAAAAAATGTCTCACTTATTAGGTTCATAGTCCTACCTCAAATAGTTCCTGAAAAACCTTAGATTTTCCTCAAGAAGAAAATGGAAATTCAGTGGCGATTTTTATACAAGTTGGGTCCGGAGCCTTCCTTTATAATAATTAATTCGACAATTCGGAGGCCCATTTTCACTGTAAAAATTTCACCGGATACAATAAATTGCACATCAATATTTAGACGGAACTCTAATCTATCTGCTTAAATCGTTTGTACGACTGGTTATTAGTTTTAAAATCCCTTTTATGTAATTTTTTCTAAGCCATGTTTTTATGAGATAAGGGCACTAGTCTTTGAGTCCAAGAAAATGTCAATTTGCAACCTTAAAATTCAGGCAACAGGGTTGAAGGTTATGTCAATTGTCGATAAAATTGGAGGATTACAATAGGTGTAATTATGAAAGAATCACATCTAATGATAGAGTTACTACTTTTAAATTATCATTCATGGACCCTTTTTAAAATATAGGATGGACACAGGTAGAATTTATGAATTTGTCACCACCCACAAAAACAGTGTTCCCAAGTAAAAATATTTCTACATAAATATTAATACTGATGAACCCTCTATGTGCCTATGATAGTATTTTTCCTGAACAGCGACATTAATTAAGAAAAACTTATAAAATATCATGTATTGAAATTACAGTTTTGGACCTATTTTTGATTTTTGCTTCCTGAAACTAGGAAAAAAGAGCTAGGTTCCTAATTTTTTCAGGAAGTGTGAGACTTAGGACCAGCTATTAAAATATATTGCTAAGAGTCACAACTATTGATTAACACAAGAAAAAAATAGTTATTATCAAGCTTGGATCGTATCAAAGCATGGTCACTTTCCCCTAATACGTAAATCTAGTAAATTCGAAATTCAATGAAAATGGTTTTATTGATTTTATGGATTTTATGTTTAAGAGGAGAGCCTGAGTTAGGAGGCCAAAACTTAGATGTTTTCGCGATTTTTTTTTAAAGAGAAGGGGAATACAATGCTTCATGAAATTTTTTGGTTTATATATATTTCAAGCACATTAAATATTTTTTTCGAAAAAAAAATAATACAAAGTGGCAGACAAGTGAGTAGTTCACTGGAGCATCTCGTCGCAATACTCCCGGCGGGAAATACAGTGGCGACAAGATAAATAGCACAGTTTCGGACACTGTAATGTATGCCTTATTTTTCGAAAAATTATGCTTTTAAATGATGAAACTAATAATAATAAATGAACTTGTGTATAATTACATTTTTTATATGAAGAAAAAACCTATAAGTTCTATCAAGAAATTTAATACGGTAAAAAAATTCTTGAAATGGCACATATTAAGGGGACAATATAAACAGCACACTCTATAAGAAGTGATAGTTTTTGGCTTCTACTGCAATTAATAACTTACGAATTGTATTTAAAAATTAAATTTGGATTAATTAGTATTCAGTTAAGTAACTTATGGAAAAAATAAGCGCTTGACAACGAAGGATCATTAAGGAAATCGGGATTTGGCACTATTCCAATGTGATTGTATTTCATGTAGTGTGGATATATGCTTAAAACTATTCCAAATTAGACACATTCGAGAGATTTATCTTCTGGTCAATCTTTTCCTTTAAATTCAACAGGATTGAGGTCCCTATATCGTCCTGGCCATTCCAGAAGGTCAATTTTGTTCTGATTGAACTACTTTTTAAAATTCTTGGTAGTGTGTTTGGGATTATTAGCTTGGTTAAAACTAAAAAAAAACCAAAAGCAAATTCTTTTTGATTTTGAAGTACATGTCTTATTTAAAGATGTCCTTGTCAAAAAATTGGTTTATATTGCCTGTTATTCCATTTACAAACCATACGTCACTTCGTAAAATGTAACCCCATACTATAAAATTACCACGATCTTAGTTATGTATCTTCTATGTATCTTATTTTATTATGCCATATCCAGTGATATTAAACAGGAATATATCTGTTCAAAGAATATTATTCCAGAATTACAGGTCCTTATGCATATGATCTTTAACAAAAATCAAACAACAGGTACGGTTTCGTTTGGATACTACCCACCCGGCAAATTCTGCAGAATTCTGTAGAAATTCGTCAGATTTGAAACTGTAACTGAAGACAATTCTGCAGAATTTCTGCAGAATTTTGTTCTGAAGGTGGATCCGATCGTTGTATGAAAAATCTGCAGAATTTTCTGCAGAATTTCTACAGAAAATTTTATGAATTTTCGGCACTTTCCTCAAGATGTCGTTCTGTCAAAATGGACTTGGAATATTTTCTCCGAAATTATTTATCAACTTGGTAGAATTTATAATCAGGATTTTCATAATATATTTTATATATATAATATAAATACTGCGATGGTATGCTGTCTATAGAGAAGGATTAAATAGCAGTATTAAACATACTCCCGACCGAAAATTCCGCATTTTTTGATAAATTGTCCAAGAGTTTTCTTGAGAACAAAAAAAAATTTACGATGTGATTTTCAGCTGAGGCCTTTAAAATTATTTATTATTTGTGAAAAAATTATTCTTTTCATTTCATTAAGTATATTTTCGTCAATTTTTGCAATAAAATTTTGAGATTTGAAATAACCGTCCGTGAAGCAGCCATTAGGTAACGGGTGTGAGACTTCGCTTACTCGAGACAAATTTTGATAGCTTTGGTTAGTTGCCGTTGCAATCGCTAGTGCGGTTTTTGAATGATGGCCGTTAAAAAAGGAAGAAGAAGAAAAATTGCGGAATTGCAGAATGAAGTTTTGCTGGGTAACTCTGTACGTCTGGCAACACTTCTAAACCGGGTATTTTTACATAATTGGCTTTCAGTAATGCTCACATCAGTTACTTTTTCAAATTTTGTTCAATTTTTCCTTTATTTTCGGCACGACGGCAAATAAATTCAGTTTTATTAGAAGAACAATAGCAGAATCTTCTCTAGAAATCGCAATTCTTTCTCGAAATTTTCGAGTTTTTGCGTGATTTGTAAGTTTGATCATAAAAAATATATTCAATTGATGGTTATCTTCCTTGAACAATATAATTTACAAAAAAAAAATCTTATCCTAAACTCTTTTACATAAAGCCTGTACATTTGGACTAAAGGCTCTATTTATATGATTTTTCAGTTCTCATAACTTTATTTTACGAAAATTTGTGGCATTAATGCCTATAAATGATCAAAAATACAGAAATATAATGAATTTTAAAATAAACGTAAATTTCAAGCAATATTTTCAAAGAAAATGAAAATGTGCTATATTTTTGCTGGAGGTTGGTTACCAACGCTAAGACGGCGGTGGACGCTAACTGTCTCTTTACTTGCTCAAGCTATCTCTGTGTTTTCAAGGGATTTAATCCCAATAGCATGCATTGTAAATATATAAATAAATAAATAAATTAGCCGCACGACTTATACCTAAATTCATAAAATGACAAAAACACATGGTTTTAACAGACACAAATATTAAATAATTATCATTTTTATTTATAATAGGCATTATATTTTCTAAAAAATAAAGCGTGATCAGGTATAAAGGTTGATATTGTATTATAAATCATCAAAATAGGAAAATCGCTGAACGTGTGCTATTTACCTTGTCGCCACTGTATATAGCTCATAATTCTTGCGGGAAAAAATAACCTAATAATCTAATCAGAGAAAATTAGTAAAATATTATTTTTTTAAGGATTTAAGAATGGAGCACATTTCGGAACGATATATTGACTTTAACACGCTGTTAGAGATACGAATTTTTTTAAAGACCATTTGGGTTAAATCGATCTAAAAAGGTGATCACTGCTCTTTTATGCTTTCGGATAATCGACTTTTCTTTCTGTTGGTTCCTGTCACGACTGTTTTGTGGTTTCAGAACCCGTCAGGATTATAGGGAAAACAGTCAAGACAAAATCCAACACAAAGAAAAGTCGATTCTGCTGAAGCACATAAAAGCAGGTTTTGTACTAAAAAATGTCCAGAAGAAAGATTTCCGATTTTCATTTTTCATTGGAAAAACATCATAACGCCCCCCCCCAACTTCAGCTCCAAATCGAATTTGCATACATTTAGTGTTGACTTGCATTAAGAATTTCATCAACAATTATTTGATCTAGGCTTATCATTTGTTTTCATAAGAGCCATAAGAGGTAGAATAAATATTCAATTATTTACTCACCTGTACAACTATTATCACAGAATCATTTTGTAGGGGTCCAAAAATGTCCTCATTGATGACGTTTTGCATTTCATTGTATCGAAAAATAGCTCGTTTCATCTCACTGATGTTTGGACTATGAAATTGCATTTCACCACCACTTGACGCTGAACCATTGTGGTCTTTGTGGAGAAAAGATATTATTTTTTCATGACTAGCATACATAAGGGCAATGATGATCAAAGTATCATCAGAAAATAATTGCATTTTTCAGACAAGAAAAAAAAAGAATAAAGATTACAAAAAAAAACTTACCATGACTGACATTTTTTGCTTTAGCCGTTAAGAACTTGTGGAAAACTGGGGGTACCATTGATAAAATAGCAGCTGTTGAATCATTTGTCACATCATTGATGTGTGATTCTCGTGGATCAGCTGGAAGTAATTTTTAAAGACAAAGAAATTGATGATGAACCAAATATGGTATATTGCAGTATGAAACGTTCATATGAAATAAAACATAAAAAATAGTGTAGTTTTTTTTGTACGTATAATGATCATACTCACAGTAGCTCATAATATGTAACTGTAGAAATATAAAAAGAACCAGAAAGATGACCAAAGATGTTCTCAGGCAAAAAGAACTCCGTCTTCTCGACATTGTGCCTGTGTTTGGTAGAGGAATTGGAATTCTTCTGCCTAGAAAAAATAAGGAGGGTAGAAGAAAATGTAATCCAATAAAACAAGCATAGCGAAAAAAAATTACATTAATCACATTATAATACTGCACATTGTCACACAATTTCTCTCGTCCAAGAAAAAAAATTATCTTTGCAATGTCTTCTTTCTTTTCTCTACATTTAACACCTCTCTCGTTAGATTGTACTTTGTTTTTTTTTGTCGTTAGTCGTTATTATTTATATCTTATGCCTTAGGACAATAATGGCAAAAATTATAGTACTACTTTGTTTGTCAGCTTTCAACTTAAACATAAATCCCTAATTTAAAATGAGACACCTGACAAATATCTCACAAATATAAAACAATGTGGTGAGGCTAGAATCGTCAGTTGTATACACTGAGAAAAAAAAGAGGCTGCGATTAACTTTTTTTCGTCATAACTTTAACACTTTTTGGGTGTAAAAATATATCAACATTTTTTAATGTTAATTTTACACCTTTTAAGGGTAAAATCAACATGAGAGAAGGGTAACTTTAACCCGTAATACACCTAAAAAGGGTAATATTTACACCGTTTTCGGATCAATACTGCAGGGGAAAATTAATGAAATTTTGACATGGTCAAGGCGGACATTTTGTCCTCAGACACCAATATCATCCAGAAATTTCTTCTTGGAATTTCCAAGGCCAATGAATAGACTGCGTAAGAGAGTGTATTCTTTAAGGGATTTAGACAGAATGTAGCTTATTTGATAGATCTTAAATTTTTTACAAGTTTAGTCAATTTTTACTTGGTTAAGTATTTCTTTTATGTTGAAATTCACTGGTACAAAAATTTAAACACTTATTCTCTAAATTCCAAAAAAAAAATCCTGGATGATATTAGTGTCTGAGGGCGAAATGTCCGCCTTGGCCATGTCAAAAACATATCCAAAAATGGAAAGGATCGATGGTTTATTTCTTGAGATATTTCCAAAAGAAAATGGTTTCTGGAGGAGAAGGAGTGGGATGAGAGGCAAATGCGTGTGTTATTTCGATTCCTTAGATTGACTTTTGGGGGGTACTCAGAATAATCAAAGTCGCTAACTTTGTCTCTTTGGTCAGAAAATTGATCAGAAGAAATTCTGCTCTTCTGAACAGATTATTATCATGTGCAAGAAGAAGAGTTCGGACGTCTTTGAGAGGTATGGATGAAATGTCCGCCAGGACACTCTCTAAAACATATCCCAAAATGAAATGCATCGATGGTCTGGTTCTTGAGATATTCCTAAAGGAGTTGTTTCTGGAGGGGAAGGATAGACGTAGGGATGAAATTGAAGTGACATTTGGATTCCTTGGATCAACTCATGGGGGGGGGGGGGGGTACTCAGAACATTCCAAGTCGATATCTTCATTAGTTTGTCCAGAAAATGGAATAGAATCAAGGATAGAATGATTGCTCTAATTTTTTCCTTGCGTTTAACATTGCAAAATTCTTTCAAAAGTCGATGAATAAAAAAAGTGTGATGTCCAAAAAAACAGTTTCTTCCACAAATTGTACCTTTTGAGTTCCTCTAACAAACAGTCCTTGTGCGAGAAAAGTGGGTCACTCCTGGTCCCAGTAGTAGATGGCCAAAAAAGATGTTGCAAAATGTGTCTTCTTCGACATAAATGGTTCTGGATGACCATAGTTTATCCATAGCAGATTAAGTATACCAGATTCTAAAAGTTAATGAACCAAGCTTTCCAACAACAGTTCACTCATCCAATTATATTCATCAGGAGCTGAGATATACCACTCCAAACTTTCGACCTCTTCTACTGACAGAATATATGTGCTCATCTAATATAATAATAGGGGGAGGCTTTGAACTTTCGCATACAAAAATGATGTTCAAGTTCAGTGATTTTTTCTGACTACCATGCAAACCATATGGATTCTCCAACTATGCCAAAAAAATGTCTTACTTATAAGGTTCATAATCCCACCCCACAAAATCCCAGGAAATCCTTAGATTTTCCTCCAGAGGAAAATGAAAATTTAATGGCGATTTATCCGATAGATCAATCAAGTTTCTATTATCGCATACGATTCACGCCATCATTGAACACCCCATTTTCACCGTAAATTTTGCACCGGACACTAAAAGTTGCACATCATTGTTTAAAGGGAACTCTAATCTACTTGATTAAACCGTTTGTACAAGGAATAAAAGATTTTAATATCACTTTTTTGGAACTTTTCTGAGAGATGTTTTATTGACACTAAAAACCATTTTTTTGCTCGATTCTATGAGAATTTCACTCCGGAAACGGTTGAATCTGATGAATACTTTCTTGAAAAGTCCAAATATCACCAAATTTACACTAATCAATAAGTTTTTAAAGCTAAAAATTGACTAAAACTCTGCAAGCGAGAAGACCACACAAGATTCCACCATTCCTCCACAGAGCCGGATATGCACAAAAACGTTTGAATGCGCATCTCATTGAAGATTTCTCTGTTCCTGCAGCTGCAGGAATCGGGATTTAGCACAGATATTGAGCTTCAGCAGGTGAACAGGCTAAAATTTTCACAAAACAGCTTCTCACGGGCAATTTTCTTTTCTTTGACATAAAAAACAATACAAAAGTGAGGTTATGTCAAAGATTGTCAAAAATCAGTTGTAAACTGTATGAGCTTATTGCAGATGTGATTCTTTCATTGCACATTCAGTTTGTGCAAGCTTGAAAAATATTTTTATATCAAAGAAATGCAAAAATTGCTTAAAAAATACTCAACTGCGGTCTATTTGAGTCAAATCACTTCTTGTTTATCAACTTTAATTTTTGTAAGTTTTATTTTTTAGTGGTAGATTAAATCGGTAGATTACAATAGATGTGAATATGAGGGATCGTATCTAAAATGAAGTTTCCTGGAAAATATCTGAAAGAAGCAGTCTTCTATATGCGATCGATGAATGTGAGTCAAGTTTGTGAATTTTCATCCACCCACAAAAAGTGCCTCTTCAGCCTAAAAGATTTTTACATAAATGTGAACCCTAATAACCCCTCTACCCTCTGTGATAGTCGTTTTTCTGAAAAGTGATATAATTTGTGCACAATCGTCTGAAGTATTGCACAGCAAAATTACAGTTTTGGACCTGTTTTTATTTTTTGCTTCCTGAAACTAGGAAAAAAGGATTAGACTCTCAATTTTTTCAGGAAAGATGGGATTTAAGGCTAGCTATTACAATATATAGCCATATGTGAGATTCATAAAGGAATACGGAAGAAATACGAAGTGTTTGATGGTAGCGTATATGCGAAACATCAAAGCTTCCCCCTACAATAATATGAAGAAATCGTTGGGAAAACAGTCAAGACAGGAACCAACACAAAGAAAAGTCGATAATGCAGAAGCACTTGAGAAAGTAAAGTGTTAAAAAATATGTTAATTTTTCATTGAAATAGCACCATTATTTTCCTATTGGAATTGGAACATAAGTGGATCAATTGATAGAGCCCATCATTATGTCTATATCTGTGAGATAACAGATTAGAGACTAGTCTGCATGAGTTTTTTTCTAGTGTTGAATGAATCTCAAATTCGTTCAATGAAATTGAGCTCAATCTGAGAACATAAAGTTTCATTAGGGACGAATGAGCACCTCTTCGACAGGGAACCGCTATTGATACTTTTGTCAAAATATTGAAATTTTTTAATATATCTAATAAAATGCAGGTAATATGGTGTTTTTCATTAAACTGAGTTTTCGATAAGGATAAGCCGTTCAAATTCCGTATTCCAAATAGTACAGAGTAGGGTGTCAATAGGTGCTGACTCAAGCTCTTAAAGTGTCAATAGGTGTAACCGCGATCAACCCTATAACCGCAGTATACATAATGTGACAATATTGAAAATCTCACCTTATAAGCGCGAGGAAAAAGGCATTAAGAGTTACCAACTCAGGATTTTCCTCTACTTTGATATGAAAAATGTTTTACTTAAATTGAGGTATAACCGTAATTATATCAAAAACACACTTTCCAACACAAAAGCAAAGAAGGAAGTCATGCAGAAATTTTGTACTTTAAACAATTGTTTAAGAACTTTAAGGCATGGGTAACATGCAAAAGAGGAAAAGTTGTCTCCTCTCTCTTGTCACACTTGTTTCACTTTAACGAAAGCTCAGAAAATTCTCTAGAGAATTTTAAACAACTTCGGTTTTCAAGCTTGGAAATAGTATGTACAGAGTACATTATATAAATTCCCATTGTTTGCGACTATTTTATACCTCTCTTGTGAAAATCTAAAGAAACTTTCTCATATACCAAGCAAACTTGGATTAAACCAGAAACTAAGAACATTTTGTTGATGAGAAATAAATAAAAAATAAATAAAATTTTGGTCTGAATATCCTAAGCTTATGGTGTAGATTTTATGCCTTGAAATATAATTCTGAACAATTTTTCCCAGCTTTGAAATCGTTTTCTAACAATTTTAACTTATTCATTTGTATAGCCAAATAATTTTTAATGTGTCCTTGAAAAAAAACCATAATAGAAATAGTTCAAGGTCAATTGACTGTACATTTAAAGCATCTCAATAAATTGCACTCAAAACTGCGAAAAGTGGTTAGTAATTTTTATTATTTCAACCAATAAAAATTACACAACTGAGAGTGACGAAATTCTGTGGAAATTACAGCCAAAGTATTCTGTGAGAATTGAAAATTTATACGACATTGAATTTCAAAGTTATTAAAATACTTTCTTAATTGCATCGTCTTTCACCTCTTTTCCTGTAGAATAACATCCTTTCATGAAGTATGCCACATCCTTCAGAGATTTACCGTAAAATAGATAATCTTCTCTCTCTTGCCTTAACGTGGCACCAAAATGGTGTATATAAGTGTATTAATTTAATTAAATTTGCATATTCATTAGAAAATTTTCTTGGATATTTCCTTCTACTTATAACATGCAAAATTTTCCAAACAAAAATCCCACCATCATTATTGAATTTTCTCTGGAATGTAACCACATATTTTAGCAAATTTTATGAATAAACCTAAATGCGGAATTTCCACATTGTGTCAAATTTTCAATGGATTTTTCGCTCAACCATCCCTCACACATTCTTTTCAATTACACTCATAACTTTTTTTTGTGTTTCTCCTCTGACGTCTTTAAAATGCCTGAAAACCATTTCATCAGTCATCAATCTTTTATGCATAGCAACACATAGTTCTTTTCTAAATGTACACTGCCACGCAGTCATTTTCCGAGCTTTTATGGAGTCCTCGTCCCCTTACTGTATTTTCACAAATGCTTTGGTGGTTCAATGAAGAAATAATGCCGATGAATTTGGAAAATTGTGTGAATTCTCGTTAAGGACAATCACTGTTGAGGTTGTCGGCATTTTTCAAAATTACGCTTTTAACGATCGAAGTTAAAGAGGCACATGAAAAATACGTGACCAAATATAGATAGAGGAAATTATATTGAAGTTGTATTATTACATCTCTATCGAAAATACAGACAGAAAGTTTAAAACAAATCAGTAGTTTCAGTACTGAAGAAAATGGGATGGGATTATAGAAAGATAAATTCTAGTTTATTAACCATTATTATTTTTTTTTTGAGTCCAAAATAGTGCTTATAATGTTGGTTCTATTAAATACATAAAATAGATCTGCCTTTTGACAAATGAATACTAAAAAGATTAAAATTGAGTAGAATTAAGTGCAATGAAAAATGAAAAGGGGAAAATCTTTTTCTTGAACATTTTTTTTAGCACATAACTGTTCTCAAGTGCTTCTACATAATTGACTATTCTTTATGTTAGTTCCTGTCACGACTGTTTCGTGGTTTTAGTACACGACGAGAATTGCAGAAAACAGTCGTCAAAGGAAGCAACAGAAAGAAAAGTCGATAATGCAGAAGCATTTGAGAGCAGTAATATTCTAAAAAATGTTCAGGAGAAAGATTTCTTTAAATTTTTCATTGGAAGAGTACCATGAAGCTAACAGAATGCAATTTGAACACTTTTAACGCCAGAAAATTTCTGGTGACCTGAAGGAGATTCGAATCCGAGACAATGAGGCTATTTACACCGCCGCATTAGATTGAGATTGAACTTTTTTAAAATCGGATTTCAGATCATTAAGTCTCGTTCTAAGGCCGCAATCTAAATGGTTTCATTGAGGTTATTTAGACTGTCGCTTTAGATTCAGATGGAATTGTCCCAAAATCCGATTTTGGAACAATTCAATCTCAATCCAATGTGTAAATGGCGTCAATGAAATTATCAGCAAGTTTTAACATAGGAAAAATAAGTTTTATTTTATCTACAACTACCTACAGCTTCAATAAATGTTATCAATATGCACTCAGCTCCTCGTTATACGACACTTCGATATCCGAGTGACAGCTGCCGAAGGCCGTCGCGACGGTTAATAAATTTAAAACATTTTTTACGAAGTATGCAGTTTTTCTCCAATGTGAATTAAAGTATTATTTTCATTTTATCATAGTTTTTCTTTAATCAAATTGATAATTAACTGTGATACAAAATGAAAGTTATGACGAAGAAAATGTTGTTTTTCTTAGACGGAATATAGTACAAAATAAGAAAAACCGTTGACAAAATTCAAGAAACCTAAATATCATTTCGGTGGCTCAGAATAAGACTCGAATAACTCGTAAATGGCCAACTTTACAGAAGTGTGACTTCAAATTAATATTTTACAAGCTAGGTATTAGTTTTCAAGATTTAAAAGGCCATAATTTTGAAAAAAAAAACTAATTTTCTGCTATAATATTCACAGAAAAGGTAGAGAATGTCAAGTAGTATCCAATAAGCAAAAAAAAACGAATTTCGTAAAATTTTGAGTCGTTCAAGTCTTATTCTGAGCCAAAGATTTTGTCCCCAAATCAGCCGGACAACGAAGCGCTGAATGTAAATTAGACCCTTTTTTGTATAGATTAAATCTTTTATCAAAATTTTATATTTTACAATAAAAATAATAAAGTCTAATAATCTTGTCTTTTTTTCATTTTTTTTTTTCAATTCATTTCTTTTATTTTTTGCCATGTTAAAACATCTCGACATGGTTGGGTTTGAAAAAAAAAATCAATTAAGATTAAAAAATAAATAAATTAATTAATTAAATTAAAAATTGTAGTATGTTATAGTTTGATACGGTAAATACGATAAAAAGAATTTCACCAATTAAAAAATATATAATTTAAACATATTTCTCTGCATTTTGCATAAATGATCCTGGCGCTTTGGATTTTTATCTAAAAGCACCATATAGAACACACATTATGAAACTATTTTAAAAACTTTATAAATAGTGTGCTTTAAAATTTCATTGTGAGAGGAGGAGAATTCATAAAAATAATGAATTTATTGATGCTACTGCAGGTCTTTAACTATTTTAGTACTTACAAATTATATTACATGCAATTCAATTAGGCTTTTATTAAAATGACATCGCAGTATCTGTATTGGAGTGAAAAAAAATGATACGCATTCGCTTTATTCAATTTCAGTGCTAACAGAATATAAAAAATCCAGATTAAATTAAAACAGAGCGGTTTTTCCATCCATTGGATCATTGCAATAGTTCGTGCCCGGTTTTCATGAAATTACAGTGTATCGCCTGGTTAAAATTCAATTATTGTTTATGTTTTAACATATTATAGTATAATGCATTTCTTGGGCGTATTGCCAATTACCATTTAAATAAGTTGATATGTTAATGTTGCGAAAAAATGGATTTGAGATTAACCAAGATAAAGCAGAGTAATATAACTTAAAAGCCAGTGATAAGCCTAAAATAGCCTGTAGGTGAAATTCTTAACATAAAGCAACTCTGAATGTATGTAAATTCTATTTTTGGTAGAAATTCAGTGAAGTATTGCAATATTTTTGAGTTAAATTCATAAAATAAACGCAAGTTTTATAACTTATCCTGCTTTAATTCCTATTGTTTCTGACCAACAACTCCATTTCCTTAATGTTTAAACATACAAAATGCAAGTTTGGAATGAAAATCTTTAGGACTTTGACTATTGACTTGAAATTCTCTCATAGTAAAAAAGACTAATGAAATTTATCCTAATTCTATTCCTGTTCTTAGTCAGGAAGCTAGTTTACCCAATTTTAACATAAATTTAATAATAGCGTTCCGGGACTGTAATGGTTTTACAAATTCCGATGTTAGGAGGAGATGTAGCATTTTACGAAGTCTTTCTGAAATGTCCTCAATGATCGAATTCTGATTTTTGTGAATCTATAGCTTAGATCAGGCATATCGGGAAGGATTAGTTTTTTTTTAATTGAAACTTCTAAAGCACAGCTGTAAAAACAAAATTTAAGCCCGATCCGCGTTATGAGAGTGGAGCTATTAGGAAAATATAAAAAAAAAGATATTCTGCAAAATGTCGGAAGGAAGGGTTGGGTAATTAACGCACCAAGTTGCATTTTTCATACGATATGACCCGATATCTCTCTTATGCCGAAAATAGACACAGGCTGATCCTAGAGAATACTCAGCTCGTAAAATTTGGCGATAAAGGATCAGCCCAAACTATCATACACTGAGGATTTTGGATCAAGGATTAGCGTTTACAGCGTAAATTTCTATTAAATCTCCATATTTTGATTGCTGACAGGCTTCTTAAGTGCAACATCAATGGATTTTTCGTACAGTAAGGAGTACTCTGATCTTCTCTTTACTCCAATCTTAATGCATTTTAAGATTTTGCGATATTGCGTATCATTACTCTCCATGTTTTTTTCACTCAATTGACATTTCGAAAAGCACCCAAAAACCCCCAAAGTGAAGCTTTTCATTTTTAGCACTGGCGCTGATGTCGCCTAATCCCCGTAATTTCACTAGACCTCATGAATTTAGAAGATCAGCCTGATCCTCCAAATTTTGGGCTGATCCGTGAGTGTATCGACACCGATCCTCATTTTTCGGGCTGATCCCTAAGTCGATCCCTGTGTCTATTTTGGGCTTTAGTTTCAGAGTTATTAAGCTAAGCTCCAAAAAACCGGACGAATGGCCGGGAAAGTTTTTTAACCACCCATATATTAGGGATAAAAAAGAGTGTCGAAACACACAAAGTTTAAGCGTAATCGGAGGACATGAGATTTTGTTAGGATTATGGGTAGATGAGATAATTAAGAATCTTATCTAATATAAATCGTAAAAGGTGTAGGTAGATATTATTAAAGAAATCACGGAAGCTTTATAAAAAAAATCAACTCTGATTAAAAATGACAACAAACAAGTTAATTACAATTATTCAAACTTTTACAAATTGGTGCAATATTTATTACATTCGATAAATAAGAGATGGAGGGCAATTAGGGTAAATGTGCCTAATTCCGGCCACCTTTTTCGTTCGTCGAATTTCCATGAACTTTTAGATTTTACGTACTCTAGAGATTATACTATGCTAAAGAATAACAAAAAAATGTAGCTACGACAAACGAGATGACGGTGAAAAAGATATTGGAAGAATTCCCGAAGGGCAAGGAACTATGAGAATGAAGGTGGCCGAAATAGGGCACCAAAGCTATATCTATATTTTAATTCATTTTAAAATGAATTAAGAATGATTTTAGAGTAAATAAAGACGGTAAACTCCTTACAAGATTCCAAGCAACACTCTTTCAGAAGAAAGAATAAAAAAAATCAATCTGTATTTAAAATATTACATTTCAAATTTGAGACTTTGACGCTTGCATGCAACTATGCCGAAATTTGGCACACTTACCCTCCTATTAACATTCTGCAATATTTGAAAATTTTCCCTTCTAATCTTTTTCGTTTTATATAAAAATTTGATCTATAGAAAATTATTAAGGAATTTCCTGTTTATTATTGTAATATACATTTATGGATTCTATATTGAATATACGAATATATTTACTTTTATTCAGTTTCATAAATTTTCTAAATATACATAAATATATACATATTTACATAGAATCCCCCTACAATACCCATTTCCTCTTTGACATTTTCTTACTGTTTCAAGGAGGTTTTCATTTATTTTCCAATTGAATGCTTTTGATTTTCCCTCTGGGTAAACATATAAATTAAATCCTAATTTTCTTGAAAGCATTTAGTTGCAAAACGACATAAATGGAGAATAAAAAAACACGGAAAAATCTTTCAAATAAATTTACTATAAAGCCCATAACCTTTCCCAATAAAAGCCACAGAATAAAAAAAAGATATTATAGTTAACAAAATACAGCAATAAATGCAATTTAATCCCCAAAAATAGAACCAAGTATCAGGGAAATTCCCACAATTTGTACAACACAATATTCTGCTTCAGTGAGTACGAAAACGACTAAAACTTACAAGAAGATGCTTTCAGAAATAGAAAGATCACTTTCACACTATTCTTGTGTGTGCACTTTTTTTTGCGTGGAGCGATATGAAAAGAAAATGAGATGAAAAGCAAATGATTCAATTACTTTGTTGAAACCACAAAATTTCCCTTCAACATCTTAAATACACACGATAACATTTTCGCACAAAATCTTCTGAAAATATTAATTACCTCGTTATTTTGGAAAGAAACATTTTCTCAATATGTTTTTGTTCATTTTAAACATCTGAATAACGTTTAGTAAACTTTACGGTGCTTTTTCTTCAAACATCTCATGTGCACACAGAAGGAGAGGTTTGTAAATTTGGAAAACGTGTACCGGACGTGCCTTTTGAGATCTGGTATAATTTTTTTTTTAGATATAAAAGGGTAAAAAGCGTTTTTGTCACAATAAGGCAGGCTGGGACAGTTTCATGCTTGCATAACTTTCGATTTCAAATTTTAGAATAATAAATGAATAATATGAAAATGTGCCATACTCATTTTCAAATAGCCAATACTCATAGGAGAAACTAGCTGAACTTGGTTCGAATATAGAAGTTCATAAACCTTTGGCAAAAATGGCTACCTTAAGTTGCTCCTCTACCCAAAGAGTGTTTCGCATTCCTTATCTAGATTCTATATAAAATTGTTTTTGGTCTAAGTTCAAACTCAAAGAGAAAATTATCCTGCTAATAGTAGTATGAGCACTTTAGCCTTAGAATTTTCTAATAAAAACGTGACCAATTCCTGGCCCTAACCCTTATAACTTAAATCAAAAGGGGTCAAAAATTAAATCTCAAAATGGCCCTAGTTTCTGTTGATTATTTTAATATTATTATTTTTAGTATTACTTTTATATTATAATTATGGTTATTAGTTTGTTCATTTAATCGAAAAATCGATCTTTTAAAATTTGATGTTGAATAACTCGAAATTCCCATTTTCGATTGTGATGAAATCTCCGTATGTTCCAGTTGGGATAAAGACTTTCTTAATGAAAGTCGCTCTTTTCCGTAACAATAGCTCGACCAGAGTTATATACGAAAATATAGCTTAACTGAATCATATCTTCAGTGTTTATTAACCGATTTCAATGAAATTTTAGTAGGTTCTGGAAAAACTAAAACAAGGATTGACTTTTAACCTTTTCTCTCTTTTACTTTCCTTATGACCATTGAGAGTTTTGTTCCCTTTTTACTCAGGTCTAGAAAGTATTTTTAATATAGATTTCAACTACAGTAGACTCTCGCAAATTCGGCTCTTTTAAGATCGGGCTACTTTTTAATTCGGGCAGCGGTTACATTTGAAAAATGTTTGTTGTCATTTTTCAAGTTTGATTATGATTTTCAAATGAATCAAATATGCTCAAATTTGGCATGATTTGCCTTAGTTTTGATGTGATTTTGCATTATTGAGGGATTTTCATGCAATTTACGATATATATGAGTGTGTAAACTCAATATCTATATGCACATGAATAAAAAATCGTTGCATTTCAAAAAGTTTGTCGCCCGAATTTCTGTCTAATTCGGCTGACATTTCGGTCCCATATGCCCGAATTTGAGAGAGTCTACTGTATATATTTAGAAACGGTTTACAAATTTTAAATTAATAAAACTTCTCAAAAAAATCCTGTCGGGGGCCCCCGTAAGTCGGCCTCTGCATTATTAACATTCCCCTCATTTTTCCCTATGCCAATGTTCTTTGGAATTATTCGAAAACGCGTTGTACGATTGTTTTTTTTTTTTGTTTTTGTTTCTTGATATGATAGGCGCACATTTCGGTCACATTTTAAAATACCGTTGAATCATTCCTAATAACGGTTTTTCAAGGGCGAAGGTTAAAAAGGCTCTAAGAGAGCGTATTTCTGAACTTTATTGTAAAACGTTTGAGTTGGAATTTCTGATAAGTCTAAACTCTAAACCGATTCTGATCGGTTATGAATCGATTTTGCTAGGTTATGAATCGATAAGTAGTTCTTTTCAGTAGTAGGTCTTTTTAGTAGTATAGTAAGGTGGGGTAACTGGATCGTTTTCCAAAGAGTGCTACTTGAACGCTTATTTTTGGACTGATGAAATTCTTTTTTACTTCTTCAAAATCCATCGAATTATTCACTGTTTCATTCAGAAGCATAATATAAAAAAAAATATCAAAAATATTAAAGAAAATTTATTAAATAATGATAATACTGAAATTAGTCAGCATGCACTAACTGGGTCGCCTTTTCGCGAATTCACTTTTAATTAAACCTTTGAATTAAAAAAAACTTTTTTCACAAGGAAAAAACAATAAATGTTTTTAATCAACCAGCTGCCATTAGCGAAAATATAACTGCTAGAAAATTTTTAGTGAAGAACTCAGCTGGCACAAGATTGAAATGAGTTGATTACACTTATTTATTTAATGAATAAAAGTGTTATTTTTGCTTTTTCTCAAACTTGAATAGTTATATTATGTTACTGTAGTGACTATATTACGGATATAAAAATAAAAATATTATTTTAAGTGGATTAGTCATAAACGATCTAGATAGCGAAGCGCCTGGATTAGCACACTTGACTGTATCTAAATATGTTTAAATCGGTTATGAACCAAATTAACAAAAAATAATTGTTCAATAGGCCACGCCCTTTAAATCTTGAGTAATGTGGAAGACTAAATTTAATTATCGTCTATTACCAGCTAAAAATTTTATACTAAATGTAACGTTAGACTTTTTTGTGACGGATATTTTTGATATCTATCAAAAATCAAGAAATTTACAATTTGGAAAATTTCGTGGTACCTAAAACATTGATTTTATCTTAATTTAACAAATTTTAACTATTTATTACCGCACTTATTTTTTGAACTTTTTGCCAGTATAAATTCCAATGTAGGATCTTCGGGGAAAATGAATTTAAGATACAATATAAAGTACAGAAAGTTCTAAGCAGAAAGTCCTCTAGGGAGTGGGGCAACTTTGAAATTAGGATTTTTCTCCTAAGTTTAAATGGAAATGAGCCGTATCATTTTGTAATTAAACTTCTCGGCATAGTTGCATGCAAGCGTCAAAGTCTCAAGTTTGAAATGTAATATTTTAAATACAAATTGATTTTTTTTATTCTTTCTTTTGTAAGAGTGTTGCTGGGAACCTTGTATAGAGTCTACCGTCTTTATTTACTCTAAAATCATTCTTAATCCATTTTAAAATGAATAAAAATATAGACATAGCTTTGGTGCCCTATTTCGGCCACCTTCATTCTCATAGTTCCTTGCCCTTCGGGAATTCTTCCAATATCTTTTTCACGTCATCTCGTTTGTCGAAGCTACATTTTTTGTTATTCTTTTGCATCTCTAGACTACGTAAAATCTAAAAGTTCATGGAAATTCGAGGAACAAAAAAGGTGGCCGGAATTGCAAGCTGGCCGGAATTTGACACACTTACCCTATATCACGATAAGGTTCAATTTTATTTAAAAATAGGTGAAAAATTTCATTTCAAAATTCAAAAACAATTTCATTTCAATTCAATTTCATTTCATTCAAAAACATTTTAAACTCTTACTAGATCTCGGACATTTATAACGAATAACATTTTTCACCAAACTTGACCAAAGGTCACTTATTATCCTCGATGATCTGCCTTATTTGCACCATAATGCAAAATCACCATATGACCATGTTTCCAACTCACAAATAGAATACTAAAATATTTCGCATGTTTTCAATTATTTCAAGACTATGAGAAAACTTTGAAGATTACTGGTATATGAGTTTACTTGTCTTCACTGCAGATATCGATTCATTGCAATGTCTCCAACCTTTTAATACATCATAGTCTCTTTTTTTTCATTCCCAGCAATTTCAGTTTTACCTTTTTTCATGCCATTCAACCTTTTGTTTCTATTAGATGGATTCCTAATTCTACTCTAGTGGCATTTTCCAACATTAAATTCACCCACCAACCCCAACGGCAAGAACAATTGATTGGTCAATATCACATTGAACCACTTAGACAGAAGTAAATTGGACATTTTCACTGAATCACTCATGAAAGACATAATAATATGACGGTAATTAGAGAGTCATTTAGTTAATAATTAATTGAGGTGGGAAATGACGAAAAAAAGAGAAAACTTTTATGACTTTGAACAAAAGAAAATTCTTGTAAAATATAGACAAACCTCCACATTTCAAATAGCACTTTGCCATATTTCTATTTAAACTACTTATAGTTCACTAAAAAGGTATTATAATTGATAAATTCAATATACCTCTCATGGTTCTCAGCGATAACTTCTCGCTCTCTTCCACCGTTGTATCTCACTGAGACAGAAAAAATCCAATGTTTTATCGCTTATTTCGATACACACAGCAAAATTCCATGTTTGATCAGGCGGCAGCTATTTCAGTGGCCTCAAACACTATCTAAGTTTTATTATTTTTTTTTTAAACTTCTTGTGATGTTCCAATTAGTTTTCTACGTCTAAAGTGTCTCTGTGATGTAAGGTTTCTCAATTAATTGCTTAAATGACTCCATCTGTAAATAAACAAAATAAAATAATATTATTATTTAAACAGTTGTTCTTTAATCAGTTTAGATAGAATTATTGGGTTACTTTAGCCGCAAAGTTGAATTACAGTTTTAGAAATTTAAAATAAAGATAAAAAAAATAGAAAAAAATGTTTAAATGACTAGTTAACTTCCTATTTGGTTATTAACTTTATAAAAACATTTTTATCCAGGGACAAAAAAATCATTAATTTAGTCAAAATAAAAATAGGACAATTTGTGCAATATTGCCCCACATTGGGGTTATTTTAGCCAAATTTTATTGTATTTTGATTAGATTTTTTTTGCATATAACAACCAAGAGTCAAGTAGATAAATCTTAAAGAATTTATTGACAATATAATTCGAAATCCTTTAGTTTAATTTTCGGTTTTATGTTTTCTTGCAACAACAAGAACAATGTTCTTGAAGCAAGCAATGTCAAGTTGATGTCGTCCTCAACATCTTTTTCGTAAATTAAGATAAACATCGTAGAGATTTTCCACAGAAGTTAGAAAATTAAGGGTCTACTTTTTTCCGAAAATCAAAAGAAAATAACTTATTATTAATCGTTGAAATTTTTTTCTACTTGAATTTCTTTACAATCGTAGGCTTTGAGTGCTTTGAGTCGTATAAAAGAACATAACCAAAATATCTAACTTTTATCGAAAATGAAAAACGTAATATTAGTGGAATACATCGATAGCTCGATTTTTACCTAATCTAAAGAATCATTCTTTCAAAATCACCTCAATTCGGTGTTAACAAAGAAATCAACATTTAAGCGTATACTTCAGGAGAGAAAATTATAAAGTATTGACTAAAGAGAGCAGTTTACCAAGAGAGGAGAGACTAGTTGCGTTCTAGACGATAAAAGAAATTTAACTAAAAACTCAAAAATTATTTAACTCTTTAAGGAAACTCTGCAGTTAGTTTTAGATTTTATGGAAAGTCTTCTGTAAAAAGAAAAAAAAATCATCCCGTTATATTCTACAACTCAAGGGATCTACTGATGAAGTCGGAGTTATAAAATTAATTAGTAAGATGAGCCACTTAAAAATTCCATTTGATGCACTTGGTAGTGCTACTTACTTTGATTACATTCACAAAAGTATCAAAATGATGTTTTATTAGTGATAATGATATTATTTTTTCATATAGTCAAATAATGACTTTTGTATTTTCTGCTCCCATGGTATTTTCTCCTGAGTAATAAATGAAGTAGTCAAATTAGTCCATATCCGTCTAAATAACTCCATCATCCCGTAATAAAAATTAAAAATATCTTAATAACCGTGTGCTTACTTCCTTTTAATTTACTTAAATTCTAAGATAACGTAAAGCGTAATCCTGGTAAATTGTAACTGTAAAATGTGTGATTGCGTCTTTGAATCACTTAATATTTATAATTCGATTTATTTACTGGGGAAAAAACAAACTTGGCCTACAAACAAATAGGTTTTAATTGAGTTATCATCACATTAATGCGAAAAATTAATGAATTAATCTTTAAATACAATCGTTTTTCTTATTATTACGATAACTCATTTTTAACCTATTTGTACAGACCAAGTCTATCTTTCTTAACATTAGATAAAATTATAAATAATAGTTGAGTCAAAGACACAAATTATACATTTAAACTCATATTAGCGACAATTAATGTGAATTATATTTAAATTTTAATAAAAAAGTGTGATAACATCGAAAGAAACGAAGAATATCTTTAATTTCAGTATGAAATTACTCTATGTTTAACGTCCAAGACTTGAACTTTATTAAGAATTTTATATACAAACTCACTCGATCCATAAAACATTTTGGATATTCATAGAATTTCCTCTCGCCAATTCTTTTCTAACTCCAAATAAAATAAAGTCCAATGTGTTTATAGACGAATCCAAGGTAAGTGGAAAATTACAACAATGTCACTAAACATATGTAGTACTTAATAACTATTAATATGTACATAAAATAATAATATTATATCTCAAAATATTTTCTCCAAAGCAAAGACTCCATGAAAATATATTATTTTTTTCCTTTATTGCAAAATCCAATTAGGATGAAAAATGAGCAAGCAGCCACGCACTTGAGAAAATTCTTTTACTGATAGCCCTGATAACGCTTGCTATATATAGAGCATTAATATGTATGCACATTCCATGCCATACAAGAAAGAACTATACTATTTAAAAGTTAGTCAAGTGAATATCGTGGAGAGCTCGAATTCGTAAAATATATGGCACATGTACTGAAAATTTAATTCACATTAATTATTTGAATGAAATTTTAGCAGTACTATACTCATGCAGGTCATTTGTAATATCCACAAGTTCGAGAATTTCACAAAGTTACTACGTCATTCCTTTTTCTCATCATCGGTCTACAACCCATTTGAACTAAGATTATAAATCAGCTTTAAAGCTGTTTAAGCATTACATTTAAATTGCAGGCAAAAATCAGCAAAATTTGTTTGGATTTTCCAGAATTTTCTTAGACATTTTAAATTAATACAAATTTCTCACAATGGTGCTGCAAATTACATTGTCAGCCATAAGTTTCTTGACAAATCTATGTTCCAAAAATCAGGTGAAAAAAATGATAGAAAAAAAACTTCTGAAAATTTTTATTTTTGCAAATGAGTTGCTTGTAATCCATAGATATTATTTATGTATTTTAATAAATTTTAATTAATTTTATTTCATATGAAAAATAATTGTTTTCCCAAAGTTGATCATTTTTCATCGGCCAAAAGTTTCTAAACACATTTGTAAAACTTACTCAAAATGGTCTAATACGTGCAACTAACTTCTCTTAATCCACTTATGTTTTGACGTTATGTCATTCGAGAGACAAATGGTCGGTTTGTATATTTCTAAAGTTCTCAATAGTCAATACGTGCATATAAAAGTGATGATAAACAATAATAAAAAAATTTATTTATTTTTACTTAAATATTTACTATATAACAAATAGTTGGAGATTTGCAAAAAATATTTTAGATTCCTACAACCGTCTACTTTACGATTACGTACAAACATTTGAAAGAAATAACTTTAGGTAAGTCAGAAAAAATCATTTTCTCTATGGGTCACGGGTGATCCAAGACTTAATCGTCCTTTAAAGTTTAAAGGTTAAATTTCATATCCCAAATGACACGGACTTGGGTGTTAATAGGTGTTCGTTTGACCCTAATCCCTCTGTTCCGAAAAAGTCGTCCGTTTTTTCGTACAAAATACCCTAGCAAACGTACGACTTTTTTTTTAGAACGGAGGTAGTATAACATAAGTCGTCTTGGGTCATTTAAATATGGACTATTGGGAGTGCGATCTCACGAATTCCTCTAGCTCAAGTTATAAAAAATCTTACTGTTTGACCTCCGGTCAATAAATGAACAATGGATGAACAGATATAAAGATCGTTACGTTTTGTTTTCGCAAAACGATAAATCTCTCATATTTATTTCAAATTAATCTTGCAGAGGTGATGAGTAGAAAATTTTAACTTATCGAAATAGCGAAGGATTACTATCTTTCTCTATTCTACAGATTTCAAGCAATAAATACATTTCTTTCTTAAATTGCAATATTTCTCTATAATGGCTTTTCTCTGTTTATCGTGTTTCTCCCTAATCTCACTGGACATCACTGTATATCATTCTCAATGTTAATTGAGTTGAAAGAAGAAGCAGAAAATATGCCAAGTAATAGATTAATGGAGATATGAATTTATCTCACCAAATCTAACAGGAACCGTATTTTACTATACACAAATGAATGATTAGAAAACCAACAGAAAGAATGATATCTGATGGTGCAATCGACGAGATATAGTGCCATCAACAACAAGTATTATTATCATCATTTTGTGGTGTATTACTCCATCATGAAATGATAATTTGAAAATTTTTCTCATAAGAAATGTAGCACACAACAAACATAATTGAGGGAGAATATCCCGCATACAATAATGCTCTCTCAGTGGAATTTTGGCCTCTATTCTTCAAGACCACCGCATTTTGCTTATCATAGGCAATTCTTCTGTGGTGATATTAAAAGTTTCCACAAGTGTAATTCACCTCAACGGCATACGAAATTAAAATTGTCAACTCATAAAGAATAGCAAATAGTTTTTTTTTAATTGTAGGTTACATAATTTAACTAAAGTCATTTTTTGGTCTAAGTGAGAAAAGAGCAATATAACAGCTCGATAAACTAATATCAGTGTAATGTTTACATGTCTGTCTTTTTCTCCATTTGTTTATTATTATTTACCAAGGGATCACACGGTCAAGGATATCAACTTCGGATTTACGATGACCTCCTTTTTAAAGATATTTTCCCACGCCTCACTTTAATAAAAATGTTTTGATTTTTTTCTTCATTTTTCTTATATATTGTGGAAATGGGGGTCTCAGTGGCCCAATAGGCAAAACCGTTGGTTCTTGGGCGGATGAGATCTCTGACTCGACTCAGTTGCGAGTTCGAGTCCCGCCCGGTGCAAAGATCTGAATGCTTAGAAAAAGACATTTTCACTGTGATAACGTAATAAAAATGCACCGCCTCTGCCCAAAAAACTCCAGGAGCATGGAAGAAGCATCCACACTGCCGGGAAGGTGCTCCTGGGCGGTCTACAATGGACTTAGCGGATTCTTCCAATACGGGATAGAACAACAATATAACATGATAAATATCTCGATACGATTAATAATAATAATTGTGGAAATTTTCCCGAAGAAAGTTCTATTTGAATACTGTGGATTCTTTTTTGCGGAATTAGATAATAAATGGTCAATATCCCATGTGAGGCGTACCATTAGGTGAGATTCTTAACAATCTCACCTACTATAATCCTAACAAAATCTCATGTCCTCCGATCGGCCCCATACTTTGCCAGAATGTGTTTGGCCACTTCCTGATCACGAATATATGGATGGCTAAAAACCGTTCCCGTCCGTCCGTCTGCCCGGCCGCTCTTTGGAGCCTAATAGCTCCCAAACTAAGAAAGATATCGACTTGCGGTTTTCGGAAAAGGTTATAATCGAGTGAAAATTGCAACTCGGTGCATTGACCCAAGACCCCCCACCCCCTCCTTTCGCCATTTTGAATACTCCCTTTTTTGTTTTCTCAATAGCACCGCTCCTATGGCATCGATCGGGCTCAAATTTTAATATTTTATAGCTAGGTCTTAGAGCTTTCGATCAATATCAAACTTAAAATCCCCTGACCCTTCTGACCCAAGCTATAAGGGTCCAAAAAATTTCTTAAAATTGCCATAACTCCGGTTCTAATTGTCAGAATTTTAAAAGTGAGAGCGTTTTGGAAAGCTTTCGAGAAATTCCACTTCCCCTTCTAACATCACAAGTTCATAAAACTACCACTAGGGGCGCTATTTTTAAAAAGGAAAATTTTCAATTTTCAAAGTTAAATAACTCAAAAAATCCTTAGTACGTCGGGCTGAAATTTTAGTGTGTTGTAGCCGCAGATTATACCTATCAAACAAAAAAAAATACTTAAGTCGATCGATAACTAATGACCCGAGCTATAAGGGGTCAAATTCGAAAATTGACCGCTTCTGATTAATCGATGAGATCTAGTTCTACAGTAAAATTATAAAGAACATTCTGATTTACATTTCACCCATATATCACTTTTCTGTCAGTCCATCCAAATCCTCGATATGCTGGTTTAAATATACACAATTTGTAAAATTTCACGAATTTGATTGAAGATAACTGAATGGCATCTCCCAACTTCAGTTATAAATCGAATTTGCATGCATTCCGAGTTAGCTCATGTAAAGAATCTCACCCACATATGCCGTTTAGGATTATCTGTTCCTTTTTACATGTGATAAAATTTAATTACAGACATCCCACATTAAAGCCTCCCACATTACGGGAAGGCGCCGCGACTGGGTGGCCTACAATGGACTTCCAGGACTACTCGAACATGGGATACACGATATTGTAACATGATTACGTTGCAATAACTACAGTGGGTGTCAAAAGTTTGTTGCGGCTTGTGTGTTTGGGAAACCAGGTGGAAAAAAAGATAGAAAAAAAAACTTTTTAAAATTTTTCTTTTTGCAAATTGGTTGCCTGTCATCCGTAGATCTTATATATGTATTTTATAAATTATTATAAATCTTATTTCATATGAAAAATAATTGTTTACCAAATGTTGATTATTTTTTTTGCGTCAAAAGTTTGTTACGTCTATTGGAAAAGTACCTCAAAAAGACGAAATGCGTGCGACTAAGATCTTTTAATCCAGTTATATTTTAAAGTTATGTCATTTAGTAAGAAAATAGTACATTCACACTTTTTTTAAAATTTTCAATGGTCAATATATGCATATAAACAAAATGATAAATAATAAGAAATAAAATGTTTTTTGTTAATTTAAAATTTAGGCCAAAATAGCAAGTTACAAAAATTTAAAAGAAGAGAAATTGTTCAGAAACACTCCCGGAATGAATCAGCGTCATAAATTTTCGGTATGGATGGAAAATCTCTACAGGATGCACATAAAATCGCCTAAATTCATTGTGATAAAATATAAGTACATGTGGAAAATGCTACTGGCCAGACCCAGGGTTTGACTCAGAAGGTTTATAACTGCATTGTAAGTATCTCTGATAGTGACCCCATGATATCTGTTCCAAAAATTCAGAGTCAGTTGATTACCGAAGGCATACAGGTCGCTACTATTACACAAATCAAAAGGAAATTGAAAAAAATGTCGAGAATGGTTACTTACGGGATTTCATGGGTAAGCAAGTCCAATATGACTAAAAAGTTGTATTTCTACTTAAAACACGTTAAAAAGTTAATTTGCAACATTTTAACCACATTAGTCTTGCCTACCCGTGAAATTTTAAGGACCAGTCAAACATTCTCACGATCTTTTGGAATTTCATATTGACTTTTGTAACAGTAGCGACCTGTATGCCTTCGATAACCAACTGACTCTGAATTTTTGGAACAGATATCATTGGGTCACTATCAGAGATACTTACAATGCAGTTATAAACCTTCTGAGTCAAACCCTGGGTCTGGCCAGTAGCATTTTCCACATGTACTTATATTTTATCACAATGAATTTAGGCGATTTTATGTGCATCCTGTAGAGATTTTCCATCCATACCGAAAATTTATGACGCTGATTCATTCCGGGAGTGTTTCTGAACAATTTCTCTTCTTTTAAATTTTTGTAACTTGCTATTTTGGCCTAAATTTTAAATTAACAAAAAACATTTTATTTCTTATTATTTATCATTTTGTTTATATGCATATATTGACCATTGAAAATTTTAAAAAAAGTGCGAATGTACTATTTTCTTACTAAATGACATAACTTTAAAATATAACTGGATTAAAAGATCTTAGTCGCACGCATTTCGTCTTTTTGAGGTACTTTTCCAATAGACGTAACAAACTTTTGACGCAAAAAAAATAATCAACATTTGGTAAACAATTATTTTTCATATGAAATAAGATTTATAATAATTTATAAAATACATATATAAGATCTACGGATGACAGGCAACCAATTTGCAAAAAGAAAAATTTTAAAAAGTATTTTTTTCTATCTTTTTTTCCACTTGGTTTACTGAAAATACAAGCCGTAACAAACTTTTGACACCCACTGTATTTCGATACGCGTAATAAATAAATATATTTCAAAATTCGAGAATTTGAACTTTAGTTATTAATTTATTTATGTTTCTTATTTTGTGAGGCTTTAAATAGAAGACTTTTTTGGATACATATTTTTAAATATGAATTTTATTTTTAATAAAAAAAATCAATAAAATCTTTATTTGAATCATTAATTAAAGACCTGTCTTTTGCGTTTTCCAGTTCAATTTCAATTTAAAACCTTTCTCTTTAAAATCCTATTTAATTTAATGCTTTTTCAGGATAATAAAAATTCCACTTAAATTTAAAGAGCTCAAATAAGGGATTCAGGGGAAAAGCATGAGTTTTCATTAATTAGGAAAAATTAAGGGTATAACAACGAGGAGAAAACTTTATTGGCTCCAGTGTAAATTACATTAAAATTTCACATGAGTGAACATTATTTCCCATGTCGAAAGTCAACTAGGGAAAAAGGACGTGTTGCACAGTATTATAGAAAAGTATATTTTCAGCAAATAATATCCGTGTGTTTCTAGATTTTGGTATAGAATCCAACTATATTATACACAGAAATTTCTTTTGTACATTTACTATTATTATTTGTTTTTTTCATGCTAGCATTTCTTTTTCACTTTCTCTTCCTCTCTTTTGTTCTTCTCGCATACATACTAGATCTTCTTGTACAATACTCAATGTTCATGATTTTTCCAGCAATTCTTTCACGTCCCGTTTACATTTTGTGAAACAAAACAAAATGATAGAACTTGGATTAAAAAAAAAAAAACAAAAACTCAACGTTCCATAACGAATCCATTTTCACTGTCAAAGAGACTCATGCACTTGAATGCAATGTAGTGTTGTAGTGAATAAAATAAACAGTCAGTGTAGTGCCAGTATAGAACTAGATAGAATCACATCATTTAGCAAACACCACCCCCAGCCTAAAAAAGAATAATAAAACTCCATTCATACAATACAGTATCCCATATGTGTAAAAGAAAAACCTAGTTTGAGGAAAAATTCGAGAGGATAAGTTCAATTGATGCTGCTGAACACAAAGCACGAAAAAATCCATCGCTAAATTATCATTTGTATCGATTTGGATTAAAAGTAAAATTTTGTCATTATAAATTATCGAGCATTTCTCTCTCTTTCTTTCCCATTCCTCCCATTTCTTTGCAATCACAAAATTAATGAATTGGAAAGATCACATCATAAATTCTATGCATACCCTCAAATTCATGCTCTTCATTCCATCCTATTTCACCTCTTGAGCTTAAAAGTTGGACAATAGGCACACATTTTCAGCAAGAGGAAAATTAAAAAGTACACCCTCATTAATTAAAAGTGTGAGGATTGTAGAGGAAATTTCCATAAATTTTTCCTGGTATATTAATTTTCAGGTAAGCCCATGGGAGAATATTTTGAGCACACCTTGTTTGTAATCTAATCACACTTTAGGGGATGGTCTGGATGGATATCCCAAAGTAACATTTGTAATAGTCCTTGTTCAACACAAAATTCAATGTATATGTCGCACAATCGATTAACAATTGGACGATAATTTCATCCTGATAGCATGTTAATACCATCTGAGAAATGTGTGTTTTATGAATCAAGTATTATATTGCTGAACAGAAGGAACACATTCATGCATACCTTTTAAAGATTTAGAGGGAAGTGGGGGTACTTTAAGCTATGGGGATACAATGCTATACGATTTTTTCGCATATTTCAAATCGAAACTGGCTTTTAACATGATGTAATTTGGATAGACCAAACAATTGTGGATCTAAATAAAATAATTGTAAGGACCAGCTTCATTTAGAAATAGGCGAAAAACTCGTATAACAATCTAGCCCCACACCCACAGCTCAAAGTAGTCCCACATCCCCCTATCATAAACATTTTTTTTTTATATTGGTAATGACAATGAGTACCGAAGGCTCCTAACTTTAAGGAATGCTCGAAAACCGTAACTTCGATCGGTTACTCTAAAAATTTGTCTCGCGTTATTTGATCACTGAGAGAAATCCGAAAAAGTTAAAATTACATTCCAGAAATGTTAATTTTACTCTGCAGTATTGATCCAAAATCGGTGTAAATATTACCCTTTTTAGGTGTATTGAGGGTTAAAGTTACCCTTTTTAATGTTAATTTTATCCTTAAAAAGGTATAAAATTAACATTAAAAAGTGTCGATATATTTTTACACCTAAAAAGTGTTAAAGTTATGAGGAAAAGAAGTTAATCGCACCCTCTTTTTTTCTCAGTGATAGAATAAAGCTGTTAATTAGTTCGAATTATGACAAAAAGCGGAGTATATTTAGGGTAAGTGTGCCAAATTTCGGCATAGTTGCATGCAAGCGTCAAAATCTCAAATTTGAAATGTAATAGGGGAAGTGCTTATAATTTTGGACAGTCTGCTTATAAGCATCGAAGTTCCAAGTTTGAAGTGCGATATTTTCTATACTAATTGACATTTCTTGTTACTCTCTTTTCAGAAGGGTTGTTTAGAAACTTGGCAAGCTATTTATCATCTCATTTTTACTAAAATTAGTTTTAATACGTTTAAAAATGAATTGATATGTAGAGGTGAATTTGACTCTTATTTTGGACAACTTGGTTATTAATTTTTACAACTTGTCTGTAAATTTGGACAGCTAATACGCCTCAACAGGATGCCCATTGTTCTTCATTTCATGAACCAATCTTACCAAGTCCTCTTCCTGGTCATGTAAGGGAAACGTGGAATGTCACAGAAGCCCGGAAACTTTCCATATCATTCATTAAAGTGAGTTGACTTCGATACTCCAAGTACGTGCAGATTCGCTCATTCCCTGACCTTTCCGGGAGCCTTTCAAGGCATTTCTCATTACATCTCTTACGTAGAGATGATGCTCCTTTGTTTCTCCAGGCATTTGTCCAACCTAGTCATCACAAAAGCTAAAACTTCATGAAATTTCGTGAGAAAAACACCTGTCCAAAATAAGAGCCATCACCTCACTGGTGAATGTCTTAAAAAATTTCCCATTTTTCACACGAAAAATATAATTCACAAGGCAAATCTCACTTCAGGTCAAATGTACAAATCATCAGTAACGTGAATCAACACAATATTCAATGAATATTCAATAATATCACTCAAAAACAGCGAACAAACTTTGTTAGTACTTCACCAAAACTAAATAAGACTGAAGTAAGCCACGAAGTTCTGTCATATTTCCCGTAAGCAATTGCTCACACTGAATTTTCAACAAAGCAATTTCAACTCAAATCATATTCAAAATTTAACGTATTTAGTGTCAAAATCTTCCAAAAAGAACAAATATTTAGATAGAATTCATTTTTCATCAAATATTGGAATAAAAATCCATCATTTTAATCAATTTATTTTTAGTGTCCTATTTTACCCTCAAAGTGTCCAAATTTAGAAACTGTCCAAAATTATGAGCACTTACCCTATCTTTAATAGAAATTGATTTTTTTTATTACTTCTTTTTAAGGACTGTTGCTTAGAACCTTGTTGACAGTTTATCGTTTTTATTTACTCCAAAATCATTCTTAATTCATTTTAAAATGAATAAAAATGTAGACATAGAGCTTTGGTGCCCTATTTCGGCCACCTTCATTCTCATAGTTCCTTGCCCTTCAGGAATTCTTACAATGCCTTTTTCACGTCATCTCGTTTGTCGAAGCTAATTTTTTTGTTATTCTTTTGCATTGTATAATCTCTAGAGTATGTAAAAACTAAAAATTCATGGAAATTCGAAGAACAAAAAAGGTAGCCGAAATTGCAAGCTGGCCGGAATTTGGCACACTTACCCTACCTATTTTTATAAATCCGGCAAAGTTTTTTCTATTAATTAGATATTTGCTTATCTTTATCGGTCTTCACCTGTTTTAAACCGAATAGATCGCATTGATTTTACCCAAAATTTTATTCAATAGAATTTTGAATAAAAAGAAAATAATAAATAAAAATTTGCTAAAATGTTCAAATAATTTGATAAAAGTGCTACGCTTTTATTTAGCAATAGCCTAGTCTTCAATTCCCAATTTTGTATACTAATAAGAATAAATAAAAGTAAAAAATAAAATATGGTATTCATTTACAAATAATTTAGAACACATATATGCATATATTTATTTACTTAAACAGTAATCAAGATAAACACATTCGTATTTCTAAATAAGAAAATATTTGTTATTTATTAAGTACACAAATTAGTATACAACATGTGTAATATATCATACTTTATCAATTTATCAAAACAAAATTCTCTTTACATGTATGTATATTCGAAAAAATAAAAATAAATGAATATCAATGCAATTGAACGAATTGAACAATCAAGGAACACAATTATCCTAAAACCTCCTGCTCTACAGCAATCTCTATTCCCAATAAATAATGTTAATGAACAATCGATAAAAGCTTGGTGAAAAATTCAAATGATAGCTATATTCAAATCGATAAGCTCTCTTCTCCAATCACCTCCAATTTACAAATTCAATTTTGTCCTGCATAAAATGTATAAAGTAGAAAGGTCATATACTGTTATGAGAGAGTGCTCTACTATTGCAATAAATGAGGCAAGTTGTGGTGAAATGAGATTTAAATATTAACCCATGGCTGAATGAATTGCTATAGTGAAGAGTCCATGTCCATGCAAAAGGGATAGAAAGGAAGGAAGGAAGGAAGGATAGACTCAGTATCATGTTGATTACATTCATGAAAATATACATCATAAAATCCATATTTTGTTATCTTCAATCCTGCATACTTTAAATATAAATCTTTCTCAGAGGTGATACAATACCTAAAATTATAAATCTCTCTTCGAGGAAATTCAAAAGAGAACAAAAAAAAATTGAAAAAAGGATGAGAGACAAGCTTCAGTCAATGGAAAATCCTTCAATATATTTTTCTTACAATTATTAATGGAAAGAATTTGTATTATATTACAAGTTGAGTAAAAAGGGACAGATAATCCTAACCGGCTTATGTAGGTGAGATTCTTAACGTGAGATAGCTCGGAGTGCATGCAAATTCGATTTAGAGCTGAAGTTGGGAGACGCCATTCAGTTATCTTGAACCAAATTCGTGAAATTATGCAAATTTTGTATTTAAACCAAAATATCAAGGATTTGGATGAACTGGCAGAAAAGTGATATATAGGTGAAATGTAGACCAGAATGTTCTCTATAATTTTCCCATAGAACATGATCTCATCGATTACTCAGAAGCCAAGATAAGCGAGGTTTTTTGTTTCTTAACTTGTTTTTTCATCCAGAGTGCCCCAAGTAGTCATTTGTTGAACTTCAACTATATCAAAGAATTGTTGTATTTTGTGAGACTTTCCATTTAAAACCCTATTTTAAGTGTCTTGGTGGAGTAGAGGCAGTCAAATTGGCATCTGAGTGATTTCAAAGCGTTATTATGGGAAAAATCATTTTTTTCACACTTAAACGGCAAAATCGGAGTGATAGCGTAGTCTGAGCGGAAAATGATGTATGGACGAAATGTAGAAACAAATGTGTTCTACAATTATGTCGAAGTAATCATCAAAATCGGTTCAGCGACAGTCGAGATAATTGAGGTTATGTGATATTGAAATTGGTTTTTCGACTGTGGCGCCCCTGGTGTTGGTCCCACGAAGTTCAAATATTCTAGAAAGTTGTAGCATTTGGTGAGATCTTTCGTTTAAGCCCTTATTCATCAAAATCGGTCACATAGAACCGGAGATATGATTTTTTGAATTTCGTGAACTTTGACCCCTCATATCTCCGGTTCTATTGAAACCACAGCGCGCATAAGCACCATTTTGGAAACGTCCCAGACTGGACTACAACATACTAAAATTTCATTAACTTGCACAATGCCGTTTTTGAGAAAAGTGACTTTGAATTTCGATGAATTTTGACGCTATCACAGCGCCACCTGTGGTGACTTTTTAAACTTCCATCTGAAAGTGCTCATCGAGACGAAACCAAAAAGGTAAAATTTAGGTCGCTATGTTAATTAGAACCGGAGATAGAGGCCGGTCAATGTTCGAACTTTGACCCCTTATAGCTCGGGTCCGGGGTAATGGATCGACTTAAGGTTTTTTTTGTTTGATAGGTATAATCAACGGCTACAACATACTAAAATATCAGCCCGATTGCATAAGGAATTTTTGAGTTATTTAACTTTTAAGATTTAAAAATTTTCTTTTTAATAATAGCGCCCCTAGCGGTGGTTTTATGAACTTGCGTTGTTAGAAGGGGAAGTGGCATTTCACGAGAGCTTTCCAAAAAGCCCTCATTTTTTAAATTCTGACAATTAGAACCGGAGTTATGGCCATTTTAAGAATTTTTTTTGGACCCTTATAGCTCGGGTCAGGGGGGTCAGGGGACCTTAAGTTTGGTACTGATAGAAAGCTCTAAGGCCCAGCTATAACATACTAAAATTTGAGCCCGCTCGATGCCATAGGGGCGGAGCTATTGAGAAAACAAAAAAAGGGGGGTCTTCAAAATGGCGGAAGGAGGGGTGGGGGGTGGGGGGTCAATGCACCATGTTGCAATTTTCATACGATATTTAACCTTTGCCGAAAACCGCAAGTCGATATCTTTTTTAGTTTAGGAGCTATTAAGCTCCAAAGAGCGGCCGGACGGCCGGACGGCCGGCCGGCCGGCCGGGAACGTAACTTAGCCCCCCATGTATTCGTGATCAGGAAGTGGCGAAACACATTTTGGCCAAGTTTGAGCGCGATCGGAGGACATGAAATTTTGTTAGGATTATAGTAGGTGAGATTGTTAAGAATCTCACCTAATATCGTTCTCCCTTACTCTAATTAATAAATTTCAAACGGATATTAAACGATTGATTTATATAAAGCATGTTTAGTCATAATAAATTATACTCCTGTCACGAAGATTCATCTGTTTTTATTTCTACTCCCTATAAACAAAGAACACGCTAGAAGTTTATTCTCATGCTTAATTATTGGAATTCACACCAAATAATTGTATTCTATTTCAGTATTAAATTTAATAAATAGTCTTCAATTAGAAAGAAGCATTTTTAATTAAACATTTAATTCTAAAGAAATATTAATTCGACGAATATAGGTTTTACAGCAGAAAATGCTTTTCAAAACTAATCATTCCAAATGTCTGCATATCATCGAATAATTTTGTTCTTTATGCAAACCATTAAATAAAAGGCGGAATGTAGTAGTTCCATGATATTTGCATTAATATGAAGATCCTCCCACATTGGTGGTGACTACATAAACAAACTTTACATAAAGAAAAATGAAAGAGATAAAAACACCAGATTTTTCATATCAACAAATTAAACATTTGGTAAATTTGTTGAATATAATAAAAAAAAGAAAGAGACAAATTTTCACAATCAAATATTTATAGATAATAAATAATTATCCACTTTATAATTCTGCGCAATATATGATTCTCACAAATGAGATAACATACATTAGTTGTGGACTATCAAATAACAAATCCGATAAAAAATTATTGTAAACGTCCAATTAAAATCATATAATGTCTCTTCAAACAAACTGTTTTAAGGACTTACATTAAAGCCATATACATAATTTTCTCGCTTATTTTCCATAGTTAGATTTAATTAAATTAGTGTCAATATAGTTTCCCAAATACTATGATTTTTTTGCCATGTAAAAATTTTTACATAATGCGAATGAGACATTAAATTGATTAGTAAGAAATAATTTTTAAAAAAAAAATTTAATACTAATTTAATTATTATTTTTTTATGTTTATTTTGCCATCTTCTAAGATGATTTTATGCTTTTAATTTTTAAATCTTATTCGAAGTAATTTTTTAAGAAATAAAAATCGTTTAAAATGTTTTCAAAGATTATTAGTTTTCGAAAACTTAAAATTAAGAAAAATTACTAGAAAAATTCATTTATTTATTAAAAATTTATTAAAAATGTTGTTTATGTATATAAATAAATAAATGTTTCTTTGTTTATAAATAAACAAACATTTATATATTTATTTACATAAACAACATTTTTAGAGGAAGATTTCAATATTGCTTAATTTAGTAGTATATGGGCCAATCCATCTCAAGACGACCATAGGGGTACCCTTCATGGTCTTAGATGTTTTTGAATTTTACATATGTTAAAGTACACGATAAAATAATATACCCCTATTTTTTTTTCGTCCGAAAAAAAAATCCTGGCCGGAGATACATGGCGTTAAAGATGGCGCCTCGCGCTTCATTCCTCAATTGCGATTTTTAGCAAATATTTTAAAATGCTCTATTTCGGGAACGGGTTGAGATTTCTTCTTACTCTTTTTTTATTTGAAAGATAATTTTATACTCTTTAAAACGATATACTTGATTTTGCATTATCTGCTTAAGTTTTTTTGTAACGGTCTTTAAAAAAAAATTTGAAAAAATTTAAAAATTATTTTTTCTTAAAAACCCCATTCTCAAAAATTTTGATTTTTTTACTGTTGATCAGTAACAATGAGTACTACATTCCCTGAAAAGGCGAGCTTCCACTTTTGCACTTACTTTTTTTTAAAAAATATTTGAAAAATTACCATATTTTCAAAATTAAAAATAACCAGTTAAACTCAAAATTTTGAGTTCAACTTTTCAGGGAATATAGTACTCCACAATACTTATAAACAGCCAAAAAATCAAAATTTCTCGAAATCAAGTTTTTGAAAAATTTTTTTTTTTAGTTTTAAATAAACATGTCTTTTATTGACAAAAATAAGCCTTTAAATCATATTAAACACATGTACTAATTATGTTTTTTTGTTTTCTTTTAGTTTTTCAAAAAAAATTTTTGGAAATTTTTTTTGGATTATTTTGAAAAAATACAAAAAAAAATTTTTTGAAATTCCGTTTAAAAAAAAATCTACATATTGACACATGTGTCAAATGTATCTTAAAGTTTGATTTTTGTCAATAAAAGACATTTTTATTTAAAACTCAAAAAAAAAATTTTTTTTTCAAAAACTTGATTTCGAAAAATTTTGATTTTTTGGCTGTTTATAAGTATTGTGGAGTACTATATTCCCTGAAAAGTTGAACTCAAAATTTTGAGTTTAACTGGTTATTTTTAATTTTGAAAATATGGTAATTTTTCAAATATTTTTTAAAAAAAGTAAGTGCAAAAGTGGAAGCTCGCCTTTTCAGGGAATGTAGTACTCAATGTTACTGATCATCAGTAAAAAAATTAAAATTTTTGAGAATGGGGTTTTTGAGAAAAATTAATTTTTAAATTTTTTCAAAATTTTTTTAAAAGACCGTTACAAAAAAACTTAAGCAGATAATGCAAAATCAAGTATCTCGTTTTAAAGAGTATAAAATTATCTTTCAAATAAAAAAAAGAGTAAGAAGAAATCTCAACCCGTTCCCGAAATAGAGCATTTTAAAATATTTGCTAAAAATCGCAATTGAGGAATGAAGCGCGAGGCGCCATCTTTGACGCCATGTATCTCCGGCCAGGATTTTTTTTCGGACGAAAAAAAAAATAGGGGTATATTATTTTATCGTGTACTTTAACATATGTAAAATTCAAAAACATCTAAGACCATGACCCCTCGATTTGCGATTTTTTCGGTCGTTTTGAGATGGATTGGCCCATATAGGGGAAAGTGCTCTCCCTTCGAACGTTCATGCCTTCGAATAATGTGAATTTTGTGTTAGTTTTTCTAAGAAACTTACACATTTCTATTGAATATTAATTGGCTTATCATCAATTGTTGATAATTCCGTGATAATTTAGTGTAAATCTTTTACGAAAAACAAAAGAAATTCACATTATTCGAAGGCATGAACGTTCGAAGGGAGAGCACTTTCCCCTACATATCCACATCCCCTCAAATTTTTTTAAAATTATTTTTAATTTTTAATAGAAACAGATTACTTTTTAATTGGAGTGACTTTATAATTAGTCTAGAAAAAGGAGAACGGAATGTCGTCGCTAAAAATAAAACTCATTCGTCATTTTTTTTGCAAATATTGCCTGGAATATTAAAATATTAATATTTTATGAATATTTAAATATTAGGTAAATTCCTTGATATCACTGTTTTTTCTGAATAATTGTATAAAACAATCTCCTTTGCATTTCCCCAATTTTTGCCAAAAATAAGTCATGGTTGATCGTAAAACTCTGTTTTCTGCCGTGTTCTCATAAATATTTTACAAGAAATTTTTGTACTGAATATGCTGTTTTGTTAGATGATTTCAACTTGAGCTTCTATTTTATTCTATTCTATTAATATATTCAACAAAGTAATCAATAAACAATATTTTATGAATATTCTCATGTAGTTGTATTTCGCTGACACACTTGTTAAATTTGTAGTCTAAATTTATAAGAAATGTTTTCTATCATATAATCAATAAGAGAAATGACATAAATATAATCTAATTTTAAAAAAATAAAAGTAAATATATAATATAATTGTTCTGGAAGTCACATGCATTGCCTTTAGAAACATTTGATTGATAAAAAATGCCAAGTAAAATAGTACAGATATTGAAAAACAATTTCTCCACGCAGTGCTTTGTTCTATTGGAAGATGGGACAATTTTAAGCAAGTTAACAATTTATTAAATTCTTTTGCTATAGGCATTGGAATTTAATTCAAATTAAATAATGTCTTGTTTATTCAAATTCGGTGTTGCTTATATGAAAATATAGCACAATTTGTTTAAATTAAATAGAACACAAAATGTGCACTATACAAAAATTGCTTTAAACCATTGCATCATGCATATACTTATATATTTTCTTTTTACGAATAAAGTTTATTTGTTTTTTTTTTATATCTCTAAATGCAAGTAGAGATAAAAGTTGACGAAAAAAGACCTAAAATTCAAAACTTCTACCTAAAAATTGTCATAACTCATATATGAATCATGTTGATGCAAGCAAATGTAAAATTATACAATATTGTGAGAGAATGAAGAGAAATTAATTAACTGGAAAATCATTCCATTTGGTCATGAAGGTATTTAATTAAATGTATGCAGTGATATTTGTGTTTGTATAGTTAATTAGTGTGAAAAAAGATATCATACTGGAATATTTAAAATTCCTATTTTCATCTTGAATTCAACTGCACAATACCAATTCTTCACTTGCGAAGACATCAAAAACATTTCAAAAGCAATGTTTAATAATTTTCTTTTCCATCATCCACAGACTGTAACAGCTTTTACATATTATATAAATTCTGACAGAAAATTATTCTGATAATGAATTCATTTTCATGCTCATGATCTGTGGTAGATGAAGAGCAATTTTCCCATAATAGTTTCAATGTTAAAATTCCCATGACAACCGGGTGAGAAAGATCATTCATGGATCACACAAAACATGCGATAATAATTCCATAATAATCATTTTATTGCTTGTACAATTTGCTTCTATTTTTTGCCTCTATTCTTTTTTTTTCATCTCCTACATATATCTAATGTTTATATAAAATTGTTATGATTATCGTAATAATTTAATAGACGCACTCATTCTACTTTCTGCAAATTTGTGGTGTTGTGGGTGGAATCATGAGAGTAAAAAGAGAATTTTATTTTACTTTCAGTAACACAACAACTACTCTTCATATTATCTTTAACATTGTGCTCCCCCTACACGTGTTTAACTTCTACTCTATTTCACTTTTCTTACCATCCTTTCCTTGTTTATGAGAACCGCCTAATGAAATTTCTTCTTCCCATAAATTCACGAGAATTATTCTCATAAAATATCCTTGATTTGGGGCTAAAAGAAAACATTATTCTTAGAATTTTACATAAAATAGTTCCTTTGGCATTATCGCATACACAAGTTCTTTTTTCTATGAGCCATATTTTTTTTTCATTTCTTCCAATCTTTAAATGACATTTCTACCAATTTGCAATTTTATTTGCATGCAAAAAAAGCTGTTTTTCTTGTTCTTCATATTTGAAAAAAAACTTGATAAATGTGGTTTGTTGAATCCAGAATGAAAAAAAAAGAAAAAACGGAGGTTATTGGACCCTGTGATCTTCTTGAAAGAAGAAGTTTTAAAGTGATTTGCCTTTTGGTCACTTTTTTCTTGCTATCAAAAGCTTAAATGCTTTCATACAACTTCATTCTTTTAAGCCGTATTAAGAAATTTTATGTAACATATTTTCAATATTTTCGCAACAATTTTATCGAACTTAATAATGTTCTCTAAGAATATTGTTAAACGATCATTGTATTCAATACTATACTAAATGAAATTTTGAATGCCATTCCTGATGAAACTCCAAACCTTTCGACCAATTTGCAATTTTATTTGCATGCAAAAAAGTGGTTTCTCCTGTTCTTCAGATTTAAAATAAATTAACAAATGTCTTCTGTTCACATTCAAGAATAAAAAAAACATCTGTAGGGGTTATTGGTCTTTGTGAACTTTTTCGAAGAAGACTGTATTAGTGAAAAAATATAAGTTGCTTGGTCAATCTTTCTCGCAATCGAAAGTTCAAATTATAAAGTTACATTGGCAATTTATGAGCGCTCTAGAATCTTAAAAACAAATGGTTGTTTTTTTTTAATTTTCTTTGAAAAAGTTTGTTTTATTATTATTTCTAACTTTTTCGAGAAAAAAAACAGTTAATTTAGCTTTTTAAATAAGCATTAGGGGTTGCTTCAAGTTAGTTTATTTTATTGAGCCCAAGAAACTATCTTATCACCCTATTTGAAAATGCTCTTATGTATACTTTGAAAATTTAAGGAGTTACCTGTATCATGAAAATCAAGAAATCAGAATAAACTTTTTTTACACATAATAAAAAAATAATTCAAGTTTTTGAGCATATAAAAATGTACAATATTTATATTCTGAAATTTACATTTAAAAAGTTTAAAAATTCAGCTAGAGGAACTGGATTTTCGGTGACCCTTTCCGAAACAACTTACTTTTCGGTGAACAAGGACTACTCAGAGTGAATTCATCTGAAGTCAAAAAACCAAATATTTCCTCTTAAGGTAAGTTAAACAATTCGTATGATTGAAGAAAGTATTAAAAAATGAAATTTTTACTTTTGGATTTTCGAGATTTTCGGCGCATTTTACACCGCGTTTCGTCTTGAAAAATTAGTCGCGATCAAGGAAATAAAAAATCCTTCGGCCAAGGAGGAGTTCAACTATTTTGCTAATAGGAAATATTGTGTGTTTTGACTAAACGGAGGAATTTTGACTCCAAACCTTCATTTCGAAATTAAAGTTCCCCACTAAAAAACCCCGGTGAATTTCGGCTAATTTTTCGGCACAGAAAATTTCAAATTTCGAAAACTCCGCTTGTTTCGATAATATTTTCGATAACATTTGGAAAATGGTTGGTGTCGTTGGTGTTACAGTGAGTTACTGTTCAATATAAATTATAGTTACACGATTTCATTATGGACATATAACCCCTTATATCATGAAGAAGCATAAAGCACTGTAAAATCTCAAGCAACCACAGTGTTCTAATATCCATAGAGAAATCTGCTTGATAGACAGGATTTCACAAAAGTGAAATTTTCTTGAAAAGAATATTCAAGTTCTAATATATAATATATATAATTCAAAAATAATTCAAACACCAAGTGAATGAAGTTCGAAAAATTTCGAAATAAAATAAAAAGTCTGCAAGACTTTCTATATTTTAGTCAAGCACACTTGTGGACATAATAACAGAGAATTGAGAAAATTTATCTCAGGTACAAACCTCTAAGGGTGATTTTTCGAAACTTATCGCCCCGGTGCATATAGAACATCCCCCGGTACAGAAGACGCCAAATTGGAAATTTGATATTTCTCACAGTTAAGTAAATGTCTTTCACGAAATTCCTATTTATGTCCGATTCTAAATCAGCCTATTCCTTACCCTATTACTTTATAGTAATATAAATGTTTTAATCCATCTTTATCGAAGAAGTAGGACTAAAATTGCGAAGAGAAACTGAATGAAAATATCCTTCTTGGATTCACTTATTGCACAAAAATACTAGAATTTGATTAATTTTAATTGTAAAAAGTACCGTTCCTTGAATCTAATACCTATCCCATTTACGTTTTCTGCACATAAATATCAATTGAAACCAATAATCTTATACGATATTACACAAAATTTTAGAGATGCAGTTTTCGTCTAAAATAAAATAACACATTTGCATAAAATACTTTTTCTTCTTGCACATGATCACATTGGAAATTTACATAATACCCCCATCTGCATTATCAGGTTGTTGTATTTTTCAGTTCATTCTCCCATTGATGGTGAATGGGCGACATCGACAGGCGCAAATAAATGTGTTAAAGAGAGTCATTATTGAGTAAATTCCGTCGAGTTTGTTTGTCTTTTTATACCATTCGTTGGACAGAGATTGTTTTTTGAATCTTTCATATCTATGGGTTATAATTTTATGCATCAAACATACAATTTCGATCGATATGAAATGTAATTTGTCATAATTGTCAGTACATTATTCTATCATCATTTTGTAACGATGCAATTGTTAATACCACCAAGATAAATCTTTCATACGGTAAACTTGAATCATTAGTGGAAGAATCCCTGAAGAGGTAAGAAAAAAGAGGCCTCCAAGAGAGTGACGAGCCTCTTGTGGACCATTCTTTCACACACCGCACTACTATACACACTTTAAATACATTTCATGTGCAATCTCATAAGAAAATCTCTCCTGCAAAGTGACTTAACTGTTTTTTCATTGTGTCTTAAAATCTCCTCCTTCACAATCTCAATTTCAGTTCTTCAGTGTTTGACCTTATAGTTCATTCTAAGCCATTGATAATGAACTTCCCTCAAAAATTTTACACACTCCCATTCAACTGCAATTATTTGTTTCTTATTTGCTTTTAAACCACCTCTTTTTTTTCTTCAATTGTTCAGCTGTTCTTTTATACAGCACTTCTTATACAATTTGAATTCCCAATTGTTACATTTCTGGGATGTATACTCAATGTTATTTGTATTTTTCATTGACTCTTGCATAAAACATGCAGTGTTTGTCTTTCGTTTGGTGCTGCTGGCTGACTGCACCAAGATGAAGACTTTGACCTAAAATTTCCACTACAAAATAAATCTGAGAAATTTACACAGATGTTTCTTAACCCTGTTGCAGCATAATCAAACATCTTCCAGAATGTACTGAAAATTCATTTTATGAAATTAAAAATTCCAGAATTCTTTCGGATTTGAAAAGTTTAGTGAAAAGATGACGACAAACTGGTCGTTTTATCCGCTTGAACGTTACCATAGATAAATACCACAGGGTTACAGACAATGATTTATATAGTTTTCAGTACATCTCCTAAACTAAAAGCTAATCTCTACACAATTTTTTTGAACTCTCCCTCCTTAAAATCATTTTTGGGATATAATGTCGAAAACGATTATTACGATTTTTTATTTTCTAACATCCTAGATGTTATTTTTAGCTAGAGGTTGAATAGGTTATCTAGCTTAAGTTAACAGTTGTTAGAGGTAAACACAAAAAAAAATGTTCGTAAAATTTCGTCATTTGTTTTTGTAAAGTTTTGTCAAAAAACTACACTGTACGAATAAATGTTTGTAAAAGAACAAAAAATACTTGTTAAGTGTTCATATTACGAAGAAGGTTTGTGAAAAATTACAAACTTTTACGAACTTTTTAGTGGGATATACGATTTAACCCTTTTAGGACGATTGGAACACCGGTGTCCCATAAAGAAAATAATTTTTCCTGACTACATAAAGTTATTTTTTTCTCAGGTCTGTACACAATTGTAAAGTAAAAGGTTAATCGAATCTAGAATACATTTTGCAAGTCTCTAGTTATTTGCTATGTAGTAAATATTTAAGCTAAAAATTGCGAATTTTTAAATTCTCAAAATCATAAATTATTTTATTTATTTTTTATACTTCCAATTTTTTTAAGCAAAACCCTTTTGGCAATGAAAACTACAATACTCATACGTAATATTTTTCATTAAAGCGAAAAATATTATTCATTGGTATTGTCAGAAAAATTACTGAAATTTTTGGGCTGTTTTTGTCCCTATCGTTCATAGAAGAAAAAAATACACCGAATCAGACTCTGTTGGAGTTTCCAAGGTTAGATGTAAGGCTTATCATTGATTATGTTTCTCAGTTTAATTTTTATTGTTAATTTTCAGTCCGTGGAAAGTGTCTCGTCGTTAAAGGGTTAAGAGCATCTCGTAAGTCCCTAGTAGGAATTCAGGAACATTTACAAACAGTTTAATGATTTTTTTCAGTGCAGGTGACTTTAGGCGAATTTATAAGTTGGTTTTAATCGGTTCTAAACCGATGAACGTAAAAAAATGTCGAAGTGAACAAGAAATTGTTTAACTTATGCACGATTATTTTACCCAGAAACAGAATCACAAAACAACTACTATCATAAAAATAATTAATGTACAAACAATTTTTGAAGAATATAGAATAATAATAGTCACAAGCTTTCTGCATGCAAAGTTCCGCTACTTCGTCACCCCTTTTTTCAAAGATAATTTTACAAAGATATTTAAGTAATGTCAATTTCGTTCCTTTTCTATGCAGTAAATAAATTACAATGTGGAACTTGCTAAAGCCAAGTCAAACGTCAGGAAAATGAAATTAATAATCTTGAGAGAAGACAATTACTGATCATTTGAGTGGAACAATTGAATATGTGTACTCGAGGGCTTTCTTTGTAATAAATTCATATAAAAACATTGCTACAATATAAAAAAGGCAAAGTTAACAACCTAATATATAAATAAAATTACTCATTTTACGTAACTATCTTCACAAGTTGATGATTTATGGAAAAAAAAAATCAAGATCATACTGGTTCAACGGGCTTCTATAATATTTTTATTTTACAATATCATTTTAAATTCAAGGTTGTACGATAATTCATAAATTCTATTGAAATTTTTATTAATTACTTTTACCGCAGTGGGAATGTAAAACTGTTTTGATGAGCACATTACATTTTTCGCGCGAATTTTGTGTGTTGAGTACACGTAAGGATTCCCAAACAGCACTTAACAATAAGCAAAAACTTATTCATTCATGAACCATTATTCTATTTGAAAAAAAAAAGAAAGAATCTCTGCGAAATACTAGTGCAAGAGTATGACTTTTGTTGATGTTTATTTTTTTTTTCGCGAAACAATAAAGCACAAAAAACAGTAAATAAGTTTAATATACTAAACTATACGATAATTAAAGTAAATTAATTCAGTGACTTGTTGAACTAAATAAATTGAGAGAGGCCACTGACACTCTATCATACCAGCTAAAACATACTTTCAATTAAATTACTTTTTTTTTGTCCACCACATCATTTATTGAGAGAAAAAATTGCAATAGTTGAAAAAGCAACGTAGAATAGAAATTTTATATTCTCTAGGGTGGTGTCACCACTTCTCGCCAGTGACCCACTTCTCGCCACCTATAGCTAAATCGAAGAAAAATCATATTAATACGAGTAATAAAAAGGATATCGGGAAGAAAAAGCCACGTTGAATATATTTTTTAATAATATTGTCCAAAATAATTGAGTTTGGGCCTTTTCAAGTAGGTGGCGAGAAGTGGTTATTTTTGAATTTTTAATAAAAATATATTTTTTTAAGTAATCCACCGTTAAATTCAGGGATTATTAGTTTGATATATCTATAGACAACATATCTAAGTAACTTTGTGTCAAATTTAAGTTACTTAAAAATAAGGGTTTAAAAAATTATAATTAAATTAATTTCAGTTTTTCCTAAAAGTGGCGATAAGTGGTTACTCCACCCTACATGTTTTGTTCTATTGATAATGCAAATTGGTTAAATGTTGCTTTAACTACACGGTATGCGATAACAATGGAAAGACAATGGGCGAAGAGATTTTCTTTTGTGAAGGTGAAATAAAAGAGCCTGAGGGACATGGAGGAAATGAATTAATTTACAGTGAATTCTTTCATGTGCAATCCAACAACCAATATTTTTTTCCAATAGTTCTTGCGTATTAACCATCCGTTCTCATACAAAATAAAAAAAAAACGTTTTTCTGCTTTGATTTTAACATTAAAATATTTAAGAATCCAAAAAATTAGTTATAAGATTTTTATTGTATCGGTAAAAAAAGTTTGGTTGGATTTTATCATAGAAAGTGATTTTAATTATATTTTCATTTTATATTTTTAACAAAGCTCTTTTAATTTTCGCGACGTCATATAATTTAAACTCACTTTTATATTCTTTTGTACTAAAAATTCTCCATATACAAAAAAATTTAGAATGAAATTGATGATTTTTTTACACAACGTGCGGCTTAATTTTTCGATCAAATCATTATGTAATCAAAATTGAGAACAGTTGCCAGCGCCACTCACGGGAAAAATCAGTGTTCTCTGGCGGATAAAAAAGTTATCAGGTATCAGTGATTTCTTGGAAAATTACATAAGTTTTTATTTTGCCGAGAAAATGAAGCGCTTCAACTGCCTCAAAAAAAATGAAAAAATAATGATAATTGAAAAGACAGAGTACGAAAGGTTTCCACACATCTTTCGCCATATAAAATTGCACAAGAATCAAAATAAATAAATGTCAGCAACATATAATGAATGTACCTTAAAATTAAACTTTTCTGAAAAACTTTTAAAAAATTAAAAAAAACACAGATATTGAAACTTTATCTTCTCGTGAATGTAAATGATTACTTACATTTTTATAGACTTACTGGATATCATTTGAAGAGGCATATAAAAAATTAAAACATCAGCTAAAATAAACGACCGGAAAAATCGATTTTAGCGGGTTTCATATTCCTGATTTTTGAGTTTAAAACGTGTAATTACAAATTTTAAACCGGATCTGACGACATCACATTACATTACATCACATTGCCCCTTAACGCCATTTAAAAGATGACGTTAAGAGGGGTTACATGGGTCGAAAAGTCTATGGAAGAAACCACATTTTCTATAATTTCGTTTTCAACATAATAAATATTTATTTTTTAAGTTCTTACGCGTATAAAAGTACAACATTTAAACTACGTACATTTTCTGGAATTTTCATTTAAAAATCTTAAAAATTCAACCGATGGGACCTGATTTTCAGAGACCTTTTTTTGAAAAGAAACCTTACTATTCGGTCCTTTGTGGACAAGATTTCTCAGAGTATATTCATCTGACGTCAAAAAACTAAATATTTCTTATTAGCTGATGAGTTAAACTCGTACTTAAACGCTAAATTTCTTTTGAACCAAATTTTGATTTTTGGCAAAATTTTATACAAAAAAAATACGATTTATAGCGTATTTTTACACCACATTTTGTCTTGTAAAATAAGTTGCGATCAAGGTAAAAAAAATCTACCGTTCAATTCGAGTTTAAGGAGTTTAGTCGGCGGCAACCACAGATGATAAAAGAGAAATAAAATTATTATTATTATTATTTATTATAATTATTTAAATCATCAGATAACAGGAAATATTTACTTTTTTGGTATCAGGAATATAGGGAGACTGGGGCAAAACTTGTCAAAACGCATATTTAATTCTTTCACGAGCTCTGAGAAAACTTAAAAGTTTTATAATGAGCATATTCTTATAGGAAATTTACTGCTCTACAACATTTCAGAAGACTGCTTTCCTCTATCTCGAAAGAAATGTGATTTTCGAATCATTTTCTAAAAGTCGATTTTGTGGAGATTCTCAAATTTGCTGGGACAAATTTTGTCAATCTTCGGATAATTTGTGACGTTTTACTCTCGCAAACGTTAAAAATATCAAATAGACATATTTTTATAGGAAATTTATTCCTCTACAACTTTGTCGAAGATAATTTTTCTTTATCTTAACGAGAAATGTGCTTAAATTGAGCTAATCAGTATTGATATTTTCTGTAAATCAAATATTCCAATAATAGGGCTCAAAATTTCATTATTTTTTATTTTACATAAATTTCAAGCTTCAGTCTCTTTTATTTTAGAAAATAGTGAATATTGAAATTTTCGTTTTGACAAATTTTGCCCCAGTCTCCCCTACTTTGAGAGAAATCGTATCCACGAAAAAGTAATGTTTTTTTCAAAATAAGTCTCTGAAAATCAAGTCCCAACGGCTGAAATTTTATGATGAAAATTTCAGAAAAATATAGTTAAAATGTTGTACCGGCTGTATCTTTATATATGATTAAGAGCTCGAAATAAATATCTTTTTATTATGTTGAAAAAATATATAAAGAAAAATATGCTGTTTCTTTTAGTCCGCGTGACCCACGTAACCCCTTAATATGCACTAATACAAACCATTCAAAATAAGCTTTGTCCTTAATGTTTACGTCTTTTGAAAAGGTCTTGGAATATCTCTAATCAGTCTTAACTGATTGCGGTCATTTATGAACTGGTAATAAACCGGTTATGAACCGATAAGTAATGCTTGTCCGGAATTCAATTGTAATTCTTAGTAACTACACTGAGAAAAAACGGGGGTGCGATTTACTTTTTTTCCTCATAACTTTAACACTTTTTAGGTGTAAAATATATCAACATTTTTTAATGTTAAATTTACACCTTTTTAAATATAAAATTAACATGAACAAGAGTAACTTTAACTCCTATTACACCTGAAAAGCATAATATTTACACGGATCTCGGATCAATTGTGCAGGGTAAAATAAACATTTCCGGAATGTTATTTTAACTTTTCGGATTTCTCTCAGTGTAGATGATCAGATAGTGATTTATAAATCGGTTCAATTTGGTTATGAACCGGAAAATGATGAATGGGGTAAATTATGCAAAAATTCTTTTGAACCCTTGGTTTAAATGAGTATCCATTTGTTTGTTTTTCAAGAAAAATGTTAGCTACTTTTATATAATTCCCAACGCACAATAACCTTTGTTTTGTAAACATGTTTTTGATATTTCAATGAGAGTGATTGAGATCTGAATCTAGTCATCTCGCTCACTCTCATAATTCTGAGAACATGTTTAAAAACAAAAGTTATAGTGCGCTGGGCATAATTCCCAACGCACAATAACTTTTGTTTTGTGAACATGTTTTCGAAACTGCATATAAGAGTGAGAGAGATGACTAGATCTAGATCTCTTTCACTCTCATTGAAATGCCAGAAATATGTTTACAAAACAAAAGTTATTATGCGCTACATAGGTATAATTCAAAATGATAAACGATTTTCCTTTAATTTTTAGAGAAAAAAATCGTGAAATAAAAAGTAATATACAAGACATTGCTCTAATCCAGCCATTCACATAAACTAGAAAAAAAAAACTTTTTTATAGGGTTAAACTCAAAATAACCTCATATTTTGTAATATAAACTTTCTGCGGTCAAATACGAGGAAATGAAGCACAAAAAAAAAGAATTTCTGGACAAGACATTAACCTTTTTAATCATTTCAAAAGTTTATTTCCTGCCACCAAAAATCTGTGACTTTAGAAAAATTCATTTGGAGATCGTAAAAAACTTTTGCTCATTAATTTTTTAGGTCCCTTTGACTCACTTCAACTTCTAGCATTCATAATAATGCAAAGAGTTATTAAGCAATTAAATAAATTGCTTTACAATCGCGTCTTCCAAAAGTCACTGAACCGTGTTCGGACAACTTTTGCTTATACGTCCCTCAATTTTCGTGCCTAATAAGAGGATTTTCCTGAAAAACGACATTTCACTTCACGAGACTACAATTATTTTTTTCCTCCTCATTTCTTCTTATCTCTGTTTCACCACATTTTACATGCAATTTTATGAGACATGCCGTGTGGTTTTGTTGTCCACACACACGGTGAGCGAATATGAAAGTGAAACTGCACCAAATCATCAGAATTAATCTCATTTTCTCTAGAGATTTATAGGTCAAAAAATCAATGATCTACAAGAAAGTCTTTTCCGGAGGGATTTGTTTTTTTTTTTTCTTGGAAAAATCTCCAAGGAATTAGCAAGTTTTCTCTCTATTGAATAATATTTTTGTGGTTGTTTGGGGAACTCCTTTGGCAACTGGTACTGACTAAAGTTTTGAGAGAGTGTAGAGAAGAAATTTACAGGAAAACAAAATTAGCATAGTGTCTAATTAAATAAACGCAGTGTCTTCTTGCGTGGAAGACACAATTCCTCTGGACAAAAAGAGATTTTTATTTGGAGTTTTACAGATTGTGACTGTGGCAATGTGTTAATGAGGAGCTTCTGCTGGCCCCCATCATCACCATTTGTCTCGTGACGCCCACGCAATGCACGAGCGCGTGCGAAGAGCCCCCTTTTTGACATATCTAAGAGAGCCTCCCCGTGAATTTCCCTGATGAAAAAAAAATTCGATAGCCAAAGAGAAATTGTTCCTAATTACCTTCTATCTGTGATTGACACATCGTGATAATGAGTCACGATCGGTGAAAAAGCGATAATCATGTTGTTTTTCCACACGATGGTTACTTTTCTGGCCAAACTCCTGAATAAAGCACTTGTCCTTTTGTTTATTTGGGTGCACTTGATTTGAGGCGTTAGAGTCTGGAACAACCTTTCTGATCAATTCCTTTGATTGTCCACGATTAAGGAAAGTGTCTCAAGGTTCACTGGGTCACACTTGGTCACACTGATTGAGGCATTTTTGAGGAAATACCTCATACACTTATTTAATCAATATACTGCAAAACAGCGCATAGCGATGTTACCTCGTTGAAAGACCATAGTCAACTGTCACGATTTTAGCGAATCCGATTTTTTTGTGTGGCACAGACCAATCTACACGAACTTCAAGTTGAACACTTTTATCAGGCAACTTCACGGCTTCTTTTTCAATTCAAAAATAACCGCTACTGCACTATTATATCAAGACCAATCAAATTCAATAATTTTTTTTACAGAAGAAATTATTTCTCCAAAGAAGCCCTATTTTTGAATAATACCTTAAATTAAATATCTAAGCTCACCTCATTATAATTTCCTTAGATTCATGGTTTGCAGATGATTGCACACATTGCACAGCTCATCCGTGCTTCTCAAGATTTTTTTTCTCAAATTGTTTACATCGAATAAAAATAATAATTTTTAATAATTGCTAGATCTAGAAAATTTTTAATCAATCTTTAAGAACTATAATAATATGCTCAGTTTGAAAACCATCTCATTTTTTTTTTGGAAAAATATTTCAGATAAAGAAATTATTGTTATTAAGCTTGCCTCTGACACACCTTTTATGGCGTCTACACATTAGAGAAATTTATGTCCATATTGAAGCAAATTGCTTACGCTTTTATAGGAAAAGCTGGCAAATATGAACATAAATTTCTCTAGTGTGTAGAAGACCTTAGATCAAGAAAATTTCGCGAAATCGAAATTCGCATCCTTTTTCTCAAACGTTTTGTATATGTCTATTCCGTTTTTGGCACTGAAATTGGACAAAAAGGACATATTAACTAGATTTAATTTGTCATGATTTTAAAAAGAAGTTGTGTTGAATATACAAAGGTAGGGAAGATGCGAAACGTTTGAAAAAGAAAGGGTTACGAATTTAGATCACATGAAATTTTCCTAATCTAACAGGTGGAGAAATTTATTTTCTATTTAAAATAGTACAGAAATCTAAATTGAACCTTTATTATTCCCTTTTCTTAATTTCGGATAATATATGTAATTCAATTTAACATCAAAATTCAGTCAATATGCCTCCAATTAGACTAGGAAAATTTCATAAAATCAAAATTCACATCCTTGTCTTTCTCAAATATTTTACATAATATCCCACTCTTGCACTTAAAATTAGACTGAACAAAGTTAAGTTTGTCGTAATGTTGGAAAGGAGAAGAAGAGGACAAAGGAATAAGATAGACAGACCTGTGTGCGAACGTCTGAGAAAAAAGAATATGAATTTCGATTTCATGAAATCTTCCTAATTTTACTTAGGTTTAGGGACCAAATTGAGTGTTATGATTGTCACTTTCAAACTTTACAATCCTGAATTTATTGAATTATTTAGCTATTTGACAAATATCTCGAAATAAATTTTAATAAATACATTCTTCAATTTTTTACCCGATTCTGTTTCCACATTATCAAGTCGTTTAATTTAGTATTAATTATTTTTTGTATTTCGTTTTTAATTTTAATAAATTAAATTTATTGAATTCTACTAGTTCCTAAGATTTTTCCATTCTGAAAATGTGTTTTTTATAGATTACGTTTTATATGATCTTTGTTATAACAATTTATTTTTAAAATTACGGCGTCTACATACTTAAAGCAATTTTCGTCAAAAATTGCCTTTTTAAAAAAAATTTTGACGTTTCTGCCTACAATGATAGGGGAAATAAGAAGGACTGGCGTGATATGTATAGAAAGGGGACACTTCCGTGATGGCCAATGGGTTTGAAGTCACCTCACAAAAAAAAACACTTCAATCTTGCCCAGAGCTTTCGGTCCTGGATATGAACCTTCTCTAAATAGGGGAAATATTCTTTAAAAGTGACTTTTTAAAGAAAAAAAAACACTTTCTGACTTTTTAGAGCACAAACTCTAAAAGGCCGTAGGAAAAATTTCATTTTTGGGTCACCGGTGACCCAATCGCCCTTAAAGGGTTAAAGAAATTGCTTCAAGTCTGAAGAGGCCTTTAGAGAATCACTTCCATTTTCATAAGATTTTTTATTTTAATGCTAAATTAGACATCCAATAATAACGTTCTCCTAAAACTGGAATGGTTAAATAAATTAGTTTTCTTGCAAACGAAAAGTTAGGAATAAAATCACAGCTCCGTCAACTTTCTGTTTTATTTTAATTTAAAATAAAATTTACACATTGCATTTTTAAAGTAACGCATATTCTTCCCTGTAAAACTATTTCTGATATCAAATTTTGTTAAATATTTATCAATTTTTATTTTAGATTAGATGTGATCTGTTATAACCATGCCTTTGTCCTTTTATAATGCTATATTTTTGTTATTTACAAAATAAAGGTTTTTTATCACACGAAAAGTAAATAAAAGAAATTTTTTGAAAGACTTTTTAAAGTAAATATTAGGATTGCTAATATTGTGAGGATAAAATAAAATAGTAGGTGAGATTGTTAAGAATCTCACCTAATACAACAATTCTCCTATTCTCCTAACTTTTGTTCGTAAACGTTCCTGAGATTCGATCTTGTGTTTTTCCAACCCTAATCTTAAGGTCTTAAGGGGCTTACTAGACTTCTATTATATTAATTGTGTACTGTACAAATGAAAAGTTAAAAAAAAATTTAAAAAAACTTATCAGTAATTAATTTAATTAAACTTTAAAAGTAGGAAAATTTTAAGGCAAGCTTTGGCGAAGGGAAGTTAAAGATGTGTGTAGAGAGACTCTTTTTTGTTAAGATTTTGGTTAATTACAAAAACAATATATTAATAATCAATATTTATCATCATTAAATATGATCTGGAATTAATAAGACTATAGAGTAGGGATAGAGCAATAAAAATTGCATTAATTCATGGGCTAGGCGGGCTAGGCCAGAGGGTATTTTTAATTCATTTTGGCTTCTCTTACCTGTTTTTATCACTCTTCAGTTCACAATGAAGCTGCTTCCAACGCCACCGGACCGGATCCACTTATGGCCTCTACACACTGGAGGAATTTATGTCCATATTGAAGCAAATTCCCTACGCTTGTGTAGGAAAAACTCTTCAATATTGGACATAAATTTCTCTAGTGTATAGACGCCATAACGCCACCGGATCCACTAGAAAGCTTTTGCAGAAATCCCGCGTAATTTTTGGCGCAATTTCCAACTTCTCGACAGAGAATTTGCTTCAATAAAATACAAATTTCCATGCAACACTTATATCAATGGTTTATTTATCAAATAATCTCTTGAAATAGTACACTATTGTACGTATATTTTAAAACAATATTGTCAATAAAAAATAGAAACACCATTAGAACATCCAAGAAAGAATGATTGTGATGGTTAGTAAATTTGTACTTGCTACGGCCTTCTCTTATCTTTTTTTTTATTTTAGTTATCTTTAGTACCTGAATAAAATAGTGTATCTGGTTTATAGTAAAATCAACTTCGCTATTTACTATCTATCGACGCTACTTTGTTCATTGCACTGATAACAGTTTTGTCATCAGCTAGAAATTTAATTTTTCCCACAGGCTTCATCGTTTCGTCGAGATCATAGTAGAAGGGAATGCTGTTTGGCAGATTGAACTTCATGATTTCAGCCTCCGTGAGAGCTGGTACAGTAAAAGAAAAGCCCTATTAGAATAAAGCCCACATGAATTAATATAAAAGTCCTTTTACATTCAATATGCTTCACGAGACCTCGAAGACTTGTACCATGAGCTACAATCAACACACGCTTCCCTTGACGAATTTCTGGGACAATAGAATCCTCCCAGTACGGTATAACCCTGGTCATGGTGGATTTGAGAGTTTCTGCATCTGGGAAGTCATTTGTGGGAATTTTTCTGAATTTGCTGTTGGTCTTGATGGCATTGTAGTAGGGATTGAGACAGGTGATCCTGGGCGGTGGAACATCGAAACTCCTCCGCCAGATCTGAACCTGCTCCTCCCCATACACCTCGGCCATTTGTCTCTTATTGAATCCCGTCAAACCCCCATAGTGTCTCTCATTGAGCCGCCAGGCTTGATGCACAGGAATCTTTGTGCAATTCATCTCGCTGAGGATCAATTCGAGTGTCTGATTGGCTCGCGTGAGGGCAGACGTGAAGGCAACGTCAAAGGCAAAATTAGCACGTTTTAGTGCTTCTGCAGAGATCTTAACGGCATCCCATTTTCCTGCACAAAAGTCTCTTTATCAATCTGGACTCTTTTTTTTGTCAGTCCACTGATCACACTTGCCTTTATCACTCAGCTCAGCATCGTGCCAGCCACAGAAGAGATTCAGGCTGTTCCATTCACTCTCCCCATGACGAACAAATACCACACGATAAGGTGCACTACTCATGATTTTCCCTTTTCCTTCAAGTTCAAATAAAAGCCCAAGAAAATTCTCCAATACTTTTATCTGCAAGCGCGAGAGTGAATTAATCACCAATGAAAAAGAGACATTGAAAGTTTCAAGAATCACTAATCAGGGAATAAATTAATCCAACTCTGCAGGGAATTGCGTGCCTAACTAGAGTAATTGAAAAATTAAACCGTTTTCCTCATTTTCCTCCTATTTAGTCAAAAAATTGCAACTCACAGAGATCATGTGCACAACTGTTTTCTTTTTCAAATATTTTATATATATGAGATAATATTTCGGATGTTTATACATTTATTATCTATTTAATAAGCAAACAGAGATTTTATATGGATTTTAGGCATCACGTGCTTAAAAAATTCAGTTGATGAAGCACTTTTTTTTTGCAAAATGAAGCAATATAAATTGAAGCAACAATTATCCAAATATTTTTGCTGTAATATTTGCTTAAAATTGGCTTCGAAAGATATTATAACACCTGTAAGAAACTACCTTGTGATGAATCAACCTGCATGTGACTGATTACGATCATCTGCATTTTGTGTGTATTGAATTTACTTAATTTATAGAAAAAATAACCGTCATAGAGATTAGGCAATTCAACTCATTTTTTCTGTACACTATATCAATTTAAAATGCTAGGATTCGTTAAGATCCTTATAGGAAATATTTTTATGGTTTTTAGAAATTACACTGAAAAACTAATATTAAGAATTTATAAAAATGTTAAGAGAACAGCAGGTTTGGTTAAATATTTAGCACATGGCTGTACTAAACCAACCTACGATAGAAAATTACTATTATCCTAAATATATTTAAAATAAAAGTTAGTTTGTAAATAATCTGAGGAAAAAATAAAAGGGACAGATAATCCTAACCGGCTTATGTAGGTGAGATTCTTAACGTGAGCTAACTCGGAGTGCATGCAAATTCGATTTAGAGCTGAAGTTGGGAGACGCCATTCAGTTGTCTTGAATCAAATTCGTGAAATTATACAAATTTTGTATTTAAACCAAAATATCAAGGATTTGGATGAACTGACAGAAAAGTGATATATGGATGAAATGTAGACCAGAATGTTCTCTATAATTTTCGCATAGAACATGATCTCATCGATTACTCAGAAGCCAAGATAATCGAGGTTTTTTGTTTCTTAACTCGTCTTTTCATCCAGAGTGCCCCAAGTAGTTATTTGTTGAACTTCAACTATATCAAAGAATTGTTGTATTTTGTGGGACTTTCCATTTAAAACCCTATTTTAAGTGTCTTGGTGGAGTAGAGGCAGTCAAATTGGCATCTGAGTGATTTCAAAGCGTTATTATGGGAAAAATCAATTTTTTCACACTTAAACGGCAAAATCGGAGTGATAGCGTGGTCTGAGTGGAAAATGATGTATGGACGAAATGTAGAGACAAATGTGCTCTAGAATTATGTCGAAGTAATCATCAAAATCGGTTCAGCGACAGTCGAGATAATTGAGGTTATGTGATATTGAAATTGGTTTTTCGACTGTGGCGCCCCTGGTGTTGGTCCCACGAAGTTCAAATATTCTATAAAGTTGTAGCATTTGGTGAGATCTTTCGTTTAAGCCCTCATTCATCAAAATCGGTCACATAGAACCGGAGATATGATTTTTTGAATTTCGTGAAATTTGACCCCTCATATCTCCGGTTCTATTGAAACCACAGCGCGCATACGCACCATTTTGGAAACGTCCTAGACTGGACTACAACATACTAAAATTTCATTAACTTGCACAATGCCGTTTTTGAGAAAAATGTCTTTGAATTTCGATGAATTTTGACGCTATCACAGCGCCACCTGTGGTGACTTTTTGAACTTCCATCTGAAAGTGCTCATCGAGACGAAACCAAAAAGGTAAAATTTATGTCGCTATGTTAATTAGAACCGGAGATAGAGGCCGGTCAATGTTCGAACTTTGACCCCTTATAGCTCGGGTCAGGGGTTATGGATCGACTTAAGGTTTTTTTTGTTTGATAGGTATAATCAACGGCTACAACATACTAAAATTTCAGCCCGATTGCATAAGGAATTTTTGAGTTATTTAACTTATAAGATTTAAAAATTTTCTTTTTAATAATAGCGCCCCTAGCGGTGGTTTTATGAACTTGCGATGTTAGAAGGAGAAGTGGCATTTCATGAGAGCTTTCCAAAAAGCCCTCACTTTTTAAATTCTGACAATTAGAACCGGAGTTATGGCCATTTTAAGAAATTTTTTTTGGACCCTTATAGCTCGGGTCAGGGGGGTCGGGGGACCTTAAGTTTGGTACTGATGGAAAGCTCTAAGGCCCAGCTATAACATACTAAAATTTGAGCCCGCTCGATGCCATAGGGGCGGAGCTATTGAGAAAACAAAAAAAGGGGGGTCTTCAAAATGGCGGAAGGAGGGGTGGGGGGTGGGGGGTCAATGCACCATGTTGCAATTTTCATACGATATTTAACCTTTGCCGAAAACCGCAAGTCGATATCTTTTTTAGTTTAGGAGCTATTAAGCTCCAAAGAGCGGCCGGACGGCCGGCCGGGAACGTAACTTAGCCCCCCATATATTCGTGATCAGGAAGTGGCGAAACACATTTTGGCCAAGTTTGAGGTCGATCGGACGACATGAAATTTTGTTAGGATTATAGTAGGTGAGATTGTTAAGAATCTCACCTAATACCTCTATAGTTGGTACCTCTTCGTGCAAATTTTTAATAAAACCGTGAAAAAGTTGCTTCAAGAGCTATTTCCTCACCAAAGCTAATTCTCCTGGCTTAAGGGTCCTTCTTAATAGCAGATAAGTGGTTTAAGGCCTCTACACACTAGGAGCAATTTCTTTCGAAAAAGCTCTCCTAATACCGGCTTCAGACTGGAGGTTTAGCCCAGTTCCCGAAGGTCTAAAAAATCTGAATAACGAGCAATTTTATTGATTTTTCAAAATCTAATGAATCTTTTGCCCTTATAATCCAATCCTAAACAATTTTCTAAAAAAAAATCGTGCCTGATTAGGAATTAGAGGATTTAAGCCAGATGGTTAAGTCTTAGGTCTGAAGCCCGTATAAGATTCGAACCCAATTTGTCATATGGCATTGCCAGAGCGTTACAGAATTCCCCTCCTGATTTCCTTTTAGAAGATACTGATCTAATGTTGAGGGATAATATATACTCGAGTTCTGTCTAAATAAATTTTGTCCTATCGTCTTGTAATCTGAGTAAAAGAGCTGGCTTCAAATAGCTCCATATAAAAAAGAGAACTTGCCATGGAGGTGAATCCTGTACTAAAACAAATGTTCAGAAGAAAGATTTCCCCTACTCATTTTTCATGGGAATAGCACCATGAACCGTGTTGTAGATCATTTTTGTTTCGTCCACGACTAGTACTATACTAGTCTGATTTATTCAGAGATGACAAAAATTAGGTACACCGTGCCACAAATTTAGTACAGATTATACGCAGATATTGGTCTAAGTTTGTCAAAACTAATAATGTGTAAACTGATGACAATTTTAAATTTGCTAAGTATTTTTTGTAAAACTAAAATCATAATTTTAGCACATGTCAGTACTAAACTGATTTTTTTTTTACTTTTTTACATAAAATAGTGTGTAATAAAAAACACATCAAATTTGTATTCATTATTAAAAAAAATTAAGAAAATTTTCCTAATAAAATAAAAAAAAAACTAAACATTGAAAAAAGCTCTGTACTAAAATGATTTTATTATTTTTAAATGTTTATATTGAGTGTGTCGTTAGTTTAGGTGTACTAAATTTCAAGAAAACTTTGAAACAATTTTAATAAGTTCAGGATGAGCGGATATATTAACGTACGAGTAAGAGGATCATGAAAATAAATTAACCATTAATTATTTTTCTAATTTACGAGCATCATTATGTGCAACGCACAATAACTTTTGTTTTGTAAACATGTTTTTGACATTTCAATGAGAGTAAGTGAGATCTAGATCTAGTCATCTCGCTCATTCTCATAGGAAATTTTAAAAACATGTTTACAAACAAAAGTTATTGTGCGCTGAACATTATACCAAAATAAAATAGATTTTTTTCATAAAAAAAAACAATAATAAATATACCACGAAAATAATCGGTGGTGAAAAAAACCTTTATCACAAGACGCGTGATCAAAAAAATTCTCATTTTTCCTTCGAGAAATGATAAAAATTTTTATGGTGATTCAATTTTCAGTAGCACAGAGATAAATATAAAGGCATTGAGTATCATTCGACATACAAAATTATTCGCAGAAATAAATCCCATATAAATCCAATCAGTAGATATTCCGAGGAAAAAATAATTTTGTAGCAAAGATAAGATGAGCACACGACCTTCTGCTGCTGAAAGAAGCGACAACTCGGCCTTAATAAAAAGCTATTTTACTGACCTTTGTCGATGGAGATTCGAGAATTCAGGAAGACAATCAACTGATGGATGAGAACCTTTTCGTGTGTAGGGCGCGAGATCACGCGGAGAGAAGCGCAGCGTCTGCTACTCCAATTGAGGATTTTACAGTTACTGAACAGGAGAACCTTTTTATGCATGCACCACTCCTCACCACAACTTCCGGAGTTTCCTCAACAGAAAAACTGCAAATGCACCAATATGTTTTTTGGCGGGAAATTTGCACAACGTTTTGGGGAGTCCGGGGGGAGGTACTTTATGGGTGCGGATGCTGTACAAGTGAGTAGAGAGCGTAACTGTGGGAATATCTCCCTGAGGATGTTTACCCAATTAAGCGTACTAATAGATAAAAATTGATATCAGCGTGAATAAACAATAATATCAAGCCAAAAGAGGAGTTTGGACGCCAAAGACAATAGTGCTTCTAATTAAATCTTATTTTAAATTTAAACAATATTCTAATGCGCATATTTATTGTTTGGCGTGTTCAATAGTTTGGAAATGAATTAGAGATGATGGATTTATGCCTCATGCTGAGATTTATTCATCTTCAGAGTGGAAGAAGAGACTTTGTAAAAAAAAATCTTGGAGTGGTGGCCGCCCTTTCTTGAAATTTTGTGTGTAAACAATTTACTCCACCTACCTTTTACAGAAAATCTATTATCCGTGCTAATTCACTCCTTCACTCCAAATAGGCACACTGGTGAACTACACAAAATTCACACCACTCATTAGTATTCCTCTGTAGCACTGGTATTTTGTGAAAATTCATTCTCAATCTACGCAAAATAATAAAATGATTTTCTGAACACTATAAGCGGAGCTTTTGTTTTGAAAAGAAAAAGGAAGACGTCAAAACAGAGAAATTCACCACTCACATGCCATCTCTCTCGCACATGGGGCTCATTTCTAAAAAAAAATTGTCTCCATCTAACATACTCAAAATATTACAATTATCCTTACATAATTACATGAATTTTATTAATCTCGACCATTTACAGCGAAATCCAGTGAAGGCATCATTGGATATCCTCCGCAATTGGTTGAAATCTGCCACATTCAATTACTATTTCTACCTCCGGAATGGAGAGCATTTATGCAATTCCTCGGTATTCCCTGATATGGGCCAGAATCCACAGGGGAACGGTAACGAAACTTCCCATCATGATAGAGGCGAGGACAAAGTGTTCCTGAAAGTAAGAAATCAAGGAATTATCCCGAGAATGCGAGCTTACGCTTACGTAATGGAGAGGGATGGGAATTCCGGCAAGGTACTTACAGCTTTGGACATTTTCACACGTGGTGGTCCTGCGACGACGGAGATTGATCGCTGTTGAACAGCATTTCGTGCCACAACACCCAAAAGCCGCGAAGAGATCATGGTTTTTTTGAGAAAAAATAATGTGCTTTGGAGAGCAAAATTTTCTTCGACTGACACTTGCAAAAAGTGGTGAATTTCCGCAAAGATGGAACACTAGCGCCAGTAGGTCAAATATGAACTAAAAGTTGTTTTGATGTGAATGTTTTTCTGTGCTGGAAAATGCTGTTTTATTTTGATAGTTTTTTGCAAATTTTAGGTAGCACATTGTTAGATTTCTTTACGGATCAGTTTAGCAAAGGTTTATCTCGTATTCTAATTCCAATTTGTGAGGATTATCCGCCATTGGAGGTGGTTTTTCGCAGTGAGAACTTTGTGGTTGTGTTCAAGCCACCCAATGTCAAGGAGGTGAGGAAAACCTGACTATTCCGGGGGTTTGGGGCACTCAAGGGGGCTTCTTGTTGTCTTGAAGGTGACTCTGTGGGCTACAGTTCAGGAACAATTGGGAAATGTTGGTGATAGAGAGACACAAAAGGGTGTTTTCCGGAGATGTTTTCAGGCTGATGCAGGATTTAGTGGTTTGTATCCTGTTGGGGTGCACGAGGAAGGGAGTGAGAGTCTCAAAAATACCCGGAGATTGCACACATACTATGTGGCTATTGTTAAGGGACTCATGGAGCAGCTGGAGATCCGTATTGATGCTCCAATTGGGCGGGATTTGCGATACAAGTCACCTGTCGTGAGGATGTGCACTTCAACGGATTGGGAGCACTGCTACAGTCCCTGTGATTGCACCACGCAGGTGATTTTGGTGGAAACGGGATATTTCGAAGAGGAGTTCAGTAGTAAAATTGTCTTGAAGTCTCTGCGTGGTGACAGAAAGCATCAGTTTCGGGTGCATCTGAAGGAAGTTGGGCATCCAATAATTGGGGATACTCTCTATGATGATGTCATGCATCCAAGGAGTGAGCATCTCATGATTGAACTAATCAGGATTAAGACAGAGGGCGATGTGGAAAAATTGAGGGTAGACCGAGAAGATCCCTTTATACTCAGCAATCTCACTGGACGTTGGAGGATTAAGGAGACCCTTTGCAGTCTGCAGGATGCCCTCGGGAAACTCGATTCACTGGAGGCTTTTTGAGAAAAAAACAAAAAAACCGTGCAAGAGTGTTCAGAAAAAGAAATTGTAAAGAGTGTGGTATTATTTATTGCATGAATGTTCCTTCCATTAAAATTCATTTTGTCACTTCCTAACAAATCCAAACTTACTGAGGGTACTCTGAACCAACTTTTTGGGATCAGTAGCAGCTTTCTTTAGTCCAGACACCCGACAAGGCACTTTTGGGGCAGTATCAATCCTGGGCATCTTTCTGGGTGGGGATTTAAACTCTTGAACGGCAACAGGTTTCTCGATAAATTGATTCTCCTCATTTTCCTCAAAGACTGCCAGGAGATTCTGCCGAATTGCCGTGGTAATCTCTTCCTGTCCATAAATATCGAGGAGATGTTGAGGAGCTGCAGTCTTTTCAGGGGTCTTTTCATTCGTAGGCTGCATTTCAGACTGGGTACTGAGAATTCCAGATCCGGAATAGAAGAATCTACTAACGACATTTTGCTGATTGTTGAGCACAGTTCGACAGAATTTACTCAACTTCCGAGGACCCTTGGAAGCTTCCTGACCGGATTCCGAGTCAGAACTCGAGGCTTTCATTACATTCGACACATACGAAGGGGATACTTCGACTTCTAAGGATTCCGCAGATCTGTCCAGGCGAAAGGGATTTTTCCTTGAGGATGGAGAGAAAGCCTTCGGCGAGGTTTTCTCCGGACTCGAAACATCCGTTTGGGATTCTGTCAAATAAATGCTAGCCAAATTTTGATGAGTCTTTTCTTCCTGAACACAGTGATTTCGCGCTTTGAGAACTTCTACATGGCGAGATCTCTTCTTCGGCGAGGCAACTGAATATCCAGACCTGTGCCAAATACTTCGACTATCTCCAGCATCAGTATCTGGATTCCAATTGTCAACAGACTGCAGGGTAAAGGGATCAAGATTGCCCAGAGCAAGTTGAAAAGCAACACTCCTGCTTAGCTCTTCTCCGGCATTTTGCAGGAGTTCCGAGGAGAAATCCGTCTCAGGCTCCTGCAGACGCACCATTTTCCTCGTGATAGGATCAAAGACCCACATGTGCTTGAATGTGGCCACAGCCTGAAGAAACTGCTCAATATATTCCGGACTTACGGTAAGATTCTTCAATTTTAGGTAGGATGGAACCCTCGGCAGAGCCCTCCTGAGATCTGTCTCCTCTGTCAACAGGAAAAACTTACATGCTTTAGCCAATCCGATACCAGGCAGAGAATCCAAGTAGTCACATCCAGAGAGGATGCACATATTTCTGAATTTGTCAAAGGTAAACTTCTCAAGGCGACATCCCATCGAAACGTGGAGTTTGCTGGCATCCACAAAGAGTGCATTTCCAGCCAGATCCAGCTTGAAGAGAATCTTGGAACAGCCAAAGAGCAACAAATCAGAATCCTCAGTCACGATGTACTCAGCAATTCCGGACAAATTGAAGAAAGCCAGCTGAGCATCTGCCTCGTAGGGTGCTACTATTGAATCCACCTTAATCTTCCGACACTCCTTCATCACTTCCAGAGCCATTTCGTGTGTGATGTCCACACAACGACGAAATTGACTTCGTGCTTGTTCAACATTGCCCTCTCTCAGGAATTTTCCAGCCAGAATGCGTGCTTGCTTCCGGGATTCTCTACGACGTTCTTCGGTCAGTGCTTTAGCAGGCAAGTGACGCCCATCAAATACCATTATTGGTTTTATCTTGTACTGTAGGAGCATCTTCACATATTTCAGCACATACTGAATATGGAGATTAGTTTCCTCGCCACGAGCAAGCTTGTCGGAGCATGAATAAGCTCCTTTGTGCAGCAGACAGTATGTGTCCACAGCTACTATTGTCCCACGGATCTCCCTCAAATTCAATGGGCGAGAAGATTTCTCCAAGAAAGGGATTAATCCAGTGATACCCATGATTTTGGATCACCTCGCAATGCAAATTCAGATACTAACACATAACCGCACTTTTCTATGTTTTCCCGCCAAATTTGTGACATCCTGGGGAGCATTTTTACTTCTAACTTGGCCCGAATGGCGCTAGTGTAGGGTTTTTTTTTTAAAAGGACCAACGGACGGGACACGTGCTTAACCCTTTAACTCTATCGCGTCCCACTTTTATTCAGCAGATGAATTCATGTAAAATTGAGTTTTTCCCGTTTTTCCTAATGCTTATGATCAAATATAATAGTTCAGAGAGGAAAAAAAATTTCCATTGCGTGAAAACTCGGAAAAACTCCGGGTCATATATGACCCTGTTGTCCTCAAGGGAAGTGTACATACCATTTTCAAAATCTATATCACGGGCTTTTTAAGACTTTTTTTTTTGCTTGAAGTTATTAATTTGGCCAAAACCATAGCAAACTGGATTGTCTTGATAAACACTGTACTCCTGGTGTTCAAGGAATCTTCCTGGTAATCCCTTGAACAGTCACTGTCACAATATTTTGAGTGGTATTTGGCAAAAAATACAGTAGACTCTCGCTAATTCGGCTCTTTTAACATCGGGCTACTTTTTAATTCGGGCAGCAGTTAAATTTTAAAAAAGTTTGTTGACATTTTTCAAGTTTGATTGTGATTATCAAATAAAGCAAATAAGCTTAAATTTGCCATGGTTTGACTTAGTTTTGATGTTATTTTGCATTATTAAGGGATTTTCGTGATATTTACAGTGTAATTGAGTACGTAAACTCAATATGTGCATGCAAATGAATAAAAAACCGTTTCATTTCAAAAAGTTTGTCGCCCGAATTTCTCTCTACAGTAGACTCTTTTTCAATCGGTTTAGCGATAGAATTGAGCGTCAAAGCCTTTGTAAATTCCACAAAAAGTGCTCAATTATAAAGAATCGCGATAAAATAGGAAGAACTACAGCGAATTTGAACAAATTAGCTTCATAATTAAACGTGAAAATTGTCGACAAAATTTTGCGCCCGATTGAAAAAGAGCCGATTGAGTGAGAGTCTACTGTAATTCGGGTGACATTTTGGTCCCAAATGCCCGAATTTGAGTGAGTCTACTGTAAACTTATCCACATATTTATTCACACACAATACAATTGCACAATATGAGACGCTTGCAGAGTACTCTAAAATATTGCAAAATATGTTATAATTCATCAGATATAAGATGAAATGTCCAGGAGAAAGATGTCCCACCTGCATTTCACAAAGAAAAACAATGTTCCAACTACATTTCACTATAGGTTTGGGACGAAAATACTGTTACCCTTTCCGACAATAGGGTCATATATGACCCGGAAAATTCTACACGCTTTTCTGGAAAATTGAGAGTAGTTTATTATATCAAAATATGCAATATACAATCTTTGGATATTCTATTTTGTGTTTCTAAAGAACTTTTTGCTAAAAAAAATAAATTAATATAAAAAATTTTGAAAAAGAAAAGTCATTTCACAAAGTTCGAAATTAGTGATTTTTGATCTCAAATATTTTCTTTTCCTGAACATCTGGAGTCTTGAGAAAATTAGCCAAGAATCTTACATCCTTCTATTATGATGTCGTGCACAAACCGATAGATTTCAATTAAATTTAAATTTTAAATAGTCAAAAAATTTGTTTTTTCCCCGTGTCATATATGACCCTAATTACGCGAAAGAGTTAAAGGGTTGGTTAAGGCAAGGGGGAGATATTGGGGTGAAAATGTGTACACCACTTCCGGCACTTCCATAATTTGCATGGAATAACCCTACGCACTTCCAAAATTCCGCAACACTCGAAAATGCTGCAATACTTTCAGCACTTCATGCACTTCATGCACTTCTTACGCTTACTAATCAATAATTTATTTAATCTTACGAGAAATCTAATTAAGAAAACATTAAAAAAAATATCTCAAGAAATTTATTTCGCATTTTTATTATTTCGAAAATTATTCTGCATATTTCTAACATTTTGCTTATATTTTGAATTTCTAGCGATAGATATTCTTGCATACTTTCAGTAATTTAATATTATCTTTGTTTTACGAAGGGGTATCAACATATTTTGTATTTTCCTAAGAGACCAGTGAAGCTACTTTTGGAAAATAGAGTTTCTAAAAAAATGTATTGTCGTTTGCAATTATTGACGCAGTGCTGGAAAGTCTGTAAGAATCCAAAAGTACGAGTGCAATACATAATTCAGAACTTCAGATGTATCTTCACATTTTATTAAGCTTGATTCTCTCCCTGGTTTCAAAATTCTTTAAAATTCAAACGTTTTGCACTCTTTTGGGAAAGGTTATTAGTGATTGCCAATTAACTTTTGCAACAAGCTTGGCTATTTTTTGCAGGACCCTTTCCGTTGTTGTTGTATTAGAGAAATTTCTCCAAAATTATTTTCCAACATTTTAATAATCTCTTCAATTGTTATCGAAAAAATTTCTTCCATTAGGATACTCACAATAACCATCAATATTAGAGACCGTTTAAAATGGAATTGATATTTCGAAGAATAAATCCCTATTTCGAAATTTTCAAAGCCACTTTTAATCATCTTTATTTAGAGCAAGGACACGATCTAAATAAACCTCCAAAATGTTTTTTTTACGGAAGTCCATCACTTATATTTATTCAAAATTACGTAAACATTGAATATTACAAATGTTCCTTTTCGTTTCTCATTTTGAAAAAGTTCTCAAAAGCACAAATCGACCGTTTTGAAGAATACTTTTGAAGAGACGTAATACACTAAAAACCTTTCCAGCATATGCAAAAACGTAAACAAAAAAAAGTGGATGTATTCTATGGGGATACCCCTTAACTACATTTGCGGAAAAGTCCAACGAATTTATGCAATCATCCAATACATATTACGAAAAATTATTTAAAAAAAAATATCAAATTGATTGAAAGTCAATTGCATATTTCCCAGCGAGCACGCTTAGCTGAAAAAGTTCACCAGTTTCAGCATATTTCTGCTGAATAGATCAGCAAAAATGTGCTGACCGATCAGCAGTCGCCGAACAAAAAGTGCTAACCAAATAAATGGAAATGGCACTGATTCACGAATTTAATACATTTTAAAATATTTAAATATTTAAAATACAAATATTTTCAGCTGAATTGAAATAGGTTAGCATTTGGTCCTCGCTGGGTTGTGAGCAACTATATGAATTTGAAATAACTATAAAAATTAAAGAAAACTATTATTCAGCAGAATATTTCCTCGGAAAAATTACAACACAAATTATAAGCTGTAATAAATTTGAGTTTTGAGTATATTTATTTCTCCATTTCATTGTCATAACCCAACTTGTAAAATGTCAAAAAAAGATCTTTTCAAATTACACTCAACTCTTCGTTATCCGGCACTTCGCTATCCGGGTGACAGCTGCCAAACACTGGCGGTTGATATATTCAAAATTATTTTCACTAAACATGAAGTTTGTCCAGAGTGAATTAAAGTATTATTAACATTGTATCGAAGTTTTTAATACATAATTGTGATAAAAAATGAAACATAAGCACACCATGAAGAAAATTCTCTTTTTCTTTGTCAGACAGAAAATAAATTCACACTGCACAAAATAGAAAAACCGTTGATCATTCAAAAAACCTAAATGTCATTTTGTCCCCCAGTCAGCCGGATAACGAAGAGTCTACTGTACACTACCGTTCGAATTAAAAATCTTAACAAAAAGTAGCGTAGTCGGAAAAATATGGAATTTAGGCAGAAAAGACTTTATATTCGGGCACTTCCACTTCCAAAGACTTCCAAGCACTTCATTTTCAACTGTACACCACTTCTAACCCTAATATCTCCCCCTTGGGTTAAGGCTTCTCTATGTATACTACTAATTGGTCTGGATATTTTTGTCCTCCACCTCAACAGTTTGCGTGCAGGACTCCCTCAGGGTCTGGGTAGAGTGGCAGATTACTTTCTTATCCCTGGACCGCGAAATGTGATTCCTGTCGAAGAAAGTTGGAATGGGATGGAGTTCTGTTTGCATTTCTTGATCAATTTTTTCACTCTTGATCACATTTTCAGTCTTTGAATGCCCGTCCTTGCCATGAAACTCCCAGAAAATCCTTATTTCCGGATGATGTAAAATTTCATTGGAGATTTTTCTCTCCACGGAAGACATTTGACCCAATGCAACTTCAGCAAAGTCCTTTGAGTAAAACGTATAATACGATTCTCTGAATTCAATAATTCCCAGAGATTCATTTCCCGGTAGCAAAATCCCATGTGCCAGAGCCCAAGGGCAGAAGCCTGCAAAAGCAATCTTATTTTTGGCTATTTCTTCAATTAATTTAAATGCCTTCAAATGCGTGGGAATTGATATCTTTTCCTCCTTTGGAACATTTTTATTAGTTTCTTCATCTTCTGGTGCTTTTGGAAGAATCCCATTTACAATGTCATCGTAATTATTTGTTCTATCGGCAAAATATGCCAAATGGTCATTCATGAGATTAACTTCCGACAGAACATATACACAGTCCTGGAGTTCCATCCAAAGAATGCCCAAGTCTTTGAATTTTGGGTAGATTTCATCAGTGGGAATCGCTGTTCGATATTTGACCTTTTCATGGATGCACTTCAGGAGATTCCTGAAGGAATCCAGTGTCCGGAAGACATCAAATTTGAAAGATAGCACAAGGGAATGGATAGAATTGAGGAAGCTTTCGTGCTGTACAGAAAGAATCCCGATTTCTTTGAGTACATCGAAGAGCTCTGCAGAACATGAAGATTGCAATTTGATCCCTTTGGGAGTTAAACACGTTGCCAGGAGGGCGAAATATGTCCTTGTTCTTTTCTTAATATTTTCTAGAGACGCATTTAAAAGACTTACGGTAGTTTCGAGGGCTTTTTCAACGATTTCAGCCACTAAAAAAATAGAATTTGTTATTTTTTGGAAGAATTCCTAAAGATGAAAATCACTCACAATTGACAATGCCCTCGCCACAGTGTCCAGCATCGCTGTTGAACACCCTAATACCACACACAATCTTCCTCAGATCTTCTAGCGTTCTGACCTTGTCGACCCTTCTCAAGCATGCAAAGGTGGTTATGTCGCTTTCAGAGATGACGCTCTTGAGAGCTGCTTCAGTCTCTTCCAGGACTCTCTCATTTGCCGGACTCCCTATGCTGTTATTCACCACGAGATCCACAACAATTTTCCTCAATAACCTTGCGCGCTCTTCTTTGGTCTTTGGACTACCATCGAAGATTTCTTTAGAGAGCCTAGAAGTTTTTTGCTTCATAATTTCCCTGTGCTTCAGTTTGATTTTCTCCACAGCCGGAGGATTTTCAGTCACATAGAACTGCATCTTGAGAGTGATCAAGGCAGGACGTCTCTTATCAGCTAAAAAATTAACAATTCGACCAACTTCTCTGTTCTCAATTTTGAAATTTTTCACACAAAATGCCACAAAATCTTCATCCACAAGGACATCCTGCCTGACACATTCCTCAAGAATTTCTCTAGTTAGGGACATCCTTCTAGGATGAAATTTCACCAGTAACTGACTGGCAAATTCTATCGATTGCATCGTTAAAGTTTGATGGATAAATTTTGTTTATTCAGCCAACACATTCGTCGCTAAAGACCGGAAATCAATCTCTGGCTGTTCGTTGAGGAAAATCAATAAAATCCTCCACGGGAAAGGAGACACCACACATTCCGCTACAACAATAATATCCTTGAATTTCCACAACACGCAAGCCCCTCTAAAACTGTGGAAATTCAACTCATTTACTACACAAACAACCCTTACAAGTTACATTCCGGCTCCTTGAAAGACCCCCAAAGTATATCCTTTTGCCTTCATTTTTTCCACTCTCTCCCCAATCCCCGGGCGATGCAACAAGTGCCCACTGTGAAAAAGTTTGCCCTACTTTTTCTTCCGGACGAACAGAGGAAAGAATTAATTACTTGCCATATAGTTCACTTTCACTCTCATTTAAGGCAATTAAGAATGTTTTGTTGATAGATGAACAACAATTTTATAGTTTTCTCGCGTTTTGCATTTTTTAATGAAGGCTTGATAAATTGATTTTTAACAGGTGTAGAAAATAAAATAGAGTGCGATCAGGCAAACAAAGAAGCACGCGATTGAAAGAACATCTTTGTTAAAAACGTATAATCTACAACGGTTTTACTAAAAGAATCTTTTCAATAAGATACTCAGTGAATCAAATACATATTTTTTTGTCTGAAATCAGGAATTCATGTTCCATTTCCCTAGGTATATTTCAGCTCCTTTTCCCGAAGAGGATTCAAACTTTTGAAATTCTTCTTGCCCCACCATGTAAAGACAAATTGAATAAAAGTGCACCCTGGAATAATGTGATTTGATACTCCGGGAATCAAATTCAAAAAATTATCAGATTTTATTGAAGATAAACTGGACGAGTAACTTCTTGTTCGAAAACTTAGCTGACTTAACTAAATCCGCTTTTTGTTGAAGACGATACTATTTGCAACGCTATTTTTGCCCATTCTTTTTAGTGGAATAGCAAGGGACAATCTGTTCAAGAGCCGTGTAAATCTTTTTATTTAGCCACAATGATAAGCTCAGAGCAAAAGAGGCCTATCGTATATTAAATTATCCCAATAAAATAGCCCGCCCACTCTTGCTCTGAATGGAATAACATTCAAAAATAGTTATCTCATTATTATCGCGACGATAAACATACAAAAAAATCTTTTGACCAATTTTCTGGACAATCTGAAAGACAGTGACTAACGATCTTATGATAACCCCCTCAAAAGTACACAGTAAAAAAATGTGTAAAATTTTACTACTATAATAGTGCAAAATCGACCATTTTAGTTGTTTAATTTAAAAATGTTTAAAAAATGCACAATAATTTGGTAATTTATTGTCACGTGATTGAAAATTACCACTATTATAGGTGAAAAATTTTTAACAACGTTGTTTAATTTGAAAATGTGTAAAATTTTAACACTATAGTAGTGTGAAATCGGATAAATTAATTATTTAATTGCGATCTGCGTGAAATTTCTCACTATAATAGTCATAAAATATTTTCAATAATATTTTGTAATTTAAAACTGTTGAAAAATTCTAAAAATTACCACTATTATAGTATGATTATAGTTTTTCACATTATTATAGTGTAAAAAAATACACAACCTTTATGGTATTTTTTGTCACATGATCAAAAATTAACACTATTATAGTTTGATCATAATATTTCACACTATTACAGTGTGAAGCCTTGTGTATTTCAACAAAAGTTGTTGAATTTTTAAACAAAAGTTGTGTAAAAATTGTTGAATTTCCATTTAAAACATATACTTCAATCGAGATGCTTTTCATTGGGCAAAAGTCATATAGAACATCAAATACTTATATGCATAATAAGTATATCGTGAAGAACCAAGCACCAGATGTAATTATCTCGCATTAAGCTGTCTACACTTTATCAAAAAATTCTTTAAAAAATGACAAAAAACGTTTTTTAAAAAAATCGCCTCCACACTAGTTAAAATTTTTGTAAAATAAAAGGATTTTTTACAGAAATTTGTCTGTAGGCAATTTTGTAAAAAACCGACCCATTTTTTTTTAAATCAAGGTTTTTTCTTTAAAAAATGTCTTTTAAAAAAATGCCTCTACACATTGGGACAATTTTTTACAAAACAGTTTTTAAAGAATTTTTTTAAAAAAAATCAGAGTAGGGGAAGGTTTTGCACCTTCGTAATGTTACAGCTTCGTAAAAGTTGATTTTTTTCCAAGTTACTAAATGACTTTCATCTATGGACATATAATCTGAAAGCTAGTCCTACATCTCACATTTCCTGACAAACTTGGAAGCCTAGGCCTTTTTTCATGGGTCCAAAAGGCAGAAATAAAAAATGGGCCTAAAATCGTAATTCTCATGTGTAATATTTTATTCATTTTTGCACACTGCAAGTGTCTTTTCGAAAAAGCAAGTTTTCCAAGTTATAGAGGGTTTATTAGGGTTAATATTTACCGTGAAAATATTTTGCTTGAAGGGGGTCGTTTTTGTGGGTGGAGGAAAATTCATAAAAATTACTACCCTTGCAGTTCAGGAAAATTGAATTTTGCAGCTTCGTAAAAAATCTGTCAAAATTACTGACCACCGAATTTGAGAATTCCTCACTGTTTTGGGTCACACTGTGCATGTCGCTTGGGATATTTGACTCATCAGAGATTCAACTGAATAAATTCACAAGAAAATTTTGGAATATTAAACAATTTTCACTAAAATCTCGAAGGAAAACATGCACTTCCCCACCAAAAAGAGACTTCATCAGATGTTTTTATTTTACTTCTGTCAAATCCAACGATTTTACTTCTGTCAAATCCAACGTTAAGCCTGAATCTGCTTATGGTAGGTGTGATTCCTTCATTGCCCATAGGGTGCGTTTTAAGCATTTTTCATACAATTTGCTTTGTTTTCAAGCAGAATTTTTCACATTTTACTTTAAATTAATCACTGGTAATTCTAAGAATCACTGATGTTCAAAAAATGTTCTGTAAGATTGATTGGAGACGTTAAGAGAAAAAAAAACAAGGATTACAATAGGTGTGATTACTACTTTCTGATTTGTGCAGTGATGAAAGTAGACTGCTTATGGTAGATGTGATTCTTTAATTGCCACTTCGATGTATTTTGAGTATTTCTCATTCAATTTTCCTTGTTTTAAAGTGCAACTTCCCACATTTCACTTTAAATTGGTGGCTGGTCATTTTTGATATCAGTTACGTTCGAAAAATGTTCTGTAAGACCAATTGGAGGTGTTAGAGAAAATCCGAGGATTACATAAAGTGTGATTATGAGAGAATCATACCTAACCAAGCTCTTAACTGACTGTCAGAATGCAGGGAAAAATGGTTTTTCGAGTGTCAAAAAACATGTGTTAGAAAAATAGCTTAAAATTGATTTTTAATGTGTGATACCTCTTACAAATGGTGAAAACAAGTAGATGAAAGTTCTATTTAAGTAGTGATGCCCAAATTTTTGTGCCCAGTGTAATGTTTCCGGGGAAAATGAGGCTTACAGAGGTGGGAAAGAGTGGTACGAAGCTGAGTTAACCAGGGCACATTCGTAAAAAATGCCGCTACATTTTCAATTTCATGTAGAGGAAAATCCAAGGACTTCCATGAATTTTGTGAGTCAGAATTATGAACCCAATAACTAAGAGATTTTTTTTATATAGTGATATAATTGATTCAGTGTGCGTGACATTCAGTAAAAAATCTTAAATCTTGCACTCCTTTTTTAATACGAACCTTCAAAAACTTCCCCTATACAATTTTTAATAAAAGTATTTTTTTTTTACTATTTCTCCGATGTATTGCAAGAGCTTTAAAAATTAATTTATCCTCCTGCTCAAGTGCACATATTTTTTTTTTTAATTTAGTTCTATCAGTCCAAGAATTTTTCTACACAGAAAAAAATATTTTGTAAAATTGTTCGTAAATGTTTGTGAAATCCTATGACAGACTTACAAAATGCTCGTGAATTGTATAACACACAAACAAGTCCGTAAAATTTTGTACTTTTTTCACAAATATTGTTCGTAAAATGATCATTTGACGAACATTTTTTGTACTTTTACAAACATTTGTTCGTAAATGTTCGTAAGCACACAAAAAATGATCGTAACATTTTGTCATTTGTTCGTATTTTTTTGTTTTTCTGGCAAAAATTTACGAACAAATACGAATTAATGACAAAATTTTACGAACATTTTTGTATGTTTACGAACATTTACGAACAAATCTTTATAAAAGTACAAAAAAAAGTTCGTCAAATGATCATTTTATGACCAATGTTTGTGAAAAAAGTACAACATTTTACGAACTTGTTTGCGGGTTATACAATTCACGAGCATTTCGTAAGTCTGTCATAGGATTTCACAAACATTTACGAACAATTTTACAAAATATTTTTTCTGTGTTTCTTCCCTTATTAACTCTTTCGTCTCTTTTGAGATTCTCGTACCCAAAGCAGCATATGAATGTTCTGTGAAAAACAATGCTTTTTAATTATTTAGAACTGATAAAAATCCTATTCTTGTGGTCATTACAAACTATAAGGATGTCCAAATGTGACATATTTTTTGTAGGACCTCAATTAATTGCTGAGCATAGATATTTTTGATTAAAAATTGTGAAATTGGCTTGCAGCATATGCTGCGGTGCGGAGAGAGTTAATAGAATGGTTAACTCTTTCCGGACCGCAGCATATGCTGCAAGTCAATATCATCATTTTTTAATCAAAAATATCTAAGCTCAGGAATTATTTGAGGTCCTATAAAAAATATCTTACATTTAGACATCCTTATAGTTTTTAATCATCGACAAGAATAGGATTTTTATCAGTTCTGAGTAATTAAAAAAAAATTGTTTTTCACAGAATATTCATATGCTGCTTTGGATACTCAGAGTCCCAAAAGAGACGAAAGAGTTAAATCAACGCTGAAAGAAAGAATAATTTGCAGGAAGCTAAGTAAATAATTTGGCTTTGGAAAGAGAGATACAAAAGGAATAAGCGAAATGTGTCATTTTATTACTTGAAAATTGTAATTTTTCTTTACACTCTCATCATACTAAAATGCAATTGATTAAGAATATCGTGGAATATCTTGTATTAATATTGACTTTTTACCAAAGATTTTTCATTTTACTTCACTCAAGTTTGAAAGAAAAAAAATTCTTATAAAAAAAACAATTGCTAAAAGGAAAAAATATGTCAAATTTAATTAAATCGACTTTTCAGAAAAAAATAAAAAATTTCTGAATTGGACATCAAGTAGCACTTTACATTTCTAAAAAACGTAAAGAAAATATAGAGACAATTTTGACATCCTTCTTTGAGGATGTCAAGTGAAGAAGTGGGAAAGATTGGGTGTTAGTTACCCGACAATCTAGTCGAGAAAGTGCTCCCGGAGGTACTTGAGCATCCCGAAGGTCCGGAAACGCTTTACACCCATTACCTTGAGGAGATCGCTGTCGCAGATGGCATACTGCTTGTTCTTGGGATCATAGAGGTTGCGCTCCTTGATCATGGCCCAGATTTTCTTCACCACCTCATGGCGTGGGAGGGAGTCTGCCCCCATTAGAGCTGCTAACTCGGGCGAAAGTGTGTAGGCGCGCGTAAAGCCCGTACCACGACCTTTGCCCTTCCCAGGACCACCCTGAAATGGAGATTAATTAGAAAGCTCTTTCAAGCTAATCCCCGGAGAGACGTCTAACTTACAGCTTTCTTGGTGGGTGGCTTCTTGGGAGCCTTCCAGTCTTCATCGGAATCTGATTCAGAGTCATTCTTCTTGCGCTTCCCTGCCCTGGGTGCACCGCGACCCTTGCCCTTTGGCTTGTAGTCCTCATCGGAGGCACCGCCATCGGCATCTGAGCCACTCTCATCGCTTGAACCGCCCTTGCGCTTCTTAGCCACGGGCTTCTTGGTGGGTGGAGGCCTCTTAGCCGGTTTCTTAGTTTTCTCCTCCTCCTCTGATTCAGCTTCCTCCTCCTCACTCCCGGATCCATCATTCTTGGAATTCACAAAGTCCATCACCAATCCATCAACTTCCTTCTTCCTGTCGGCCAAGTCACAACTCAGCTTCTCTTCCAGCATCTGACGCACCTTCTTGGCCGACATCACCGAGAGATCTGCATCCTTAAGGATGGCTACAACAAAATGCCCATGCTATACTTTCCAAAATCAACCCGGAAACCCTTCAAAAAGGCAATTTTTCACAAAGAACTTCAGTGAAGCGTCCTTCAAAACAATCACATCAACGCCCGGCGTCAATGACCACGCGAAAGTCCATTTTGCGCCATAAAATACTCAAAATTTCCCCAGAATTTCTGCACAAATCGCTCATCGAGAGTCCCCAGCAGACTTTTACAATATTTTTGTTTGATAATTTAACAAATTAAAAGCAATATTTACCATTTATTTCCGTCCTCAATTTTTCTGTGGAGACAGCCATTGCGCTTGATGTGAACTAACCTCACTATTTAAATGAAGCTGTGAGCCGAGACATTTTCAGTGGCGGCATCTGCAAATTCAAAAAATTTCAGAGCGGCGATGACATTTGAAAATAACTGCCAAAATCGGCTAAATTAGACAAATTTGCCTGAGAGGAATATACTACGGAAAGGGCAAGTTAAACATTTTCAGATGTTAGCAAAATGAGTGAAAAATAAAAAAATGAAAATAAAAAATACAGATTCAAAAATGATCTTCAATCTGTTAAGAAATGATAAAGTTCTCCCAGAAAGTCAGGCAGAACTTTTACAGTAGACCCTCCCAAATTCGGGCATTTGGGACCGAATTAGAGAGAAATTCGGGCAACAAATTGTTTGAAATGCAACGATTTTTTGTTCATCTGCATACTCATATGCTCATTGCCATTATAAATTTCATGAAAACTTCTTAACTTAATAATGCAAAATCACATCAAAGCTAAGACAAATCATGACAAATTTGAGCATATTTGCTAAATTATTGACAATCATAATCGAACTTGAAAAATGTCAAAAAACTTTTTTCGAATTTAACTGCCGCCCGAATTATAAAGTAGCCCGATCTTAAAGGAGCCGAATTAGCGAGAGTCTACTGTAATTATATATTGCACTTCGAATTAACAACACTTAACACTTTAAAACCCGAGCCAAAATATCACGTAAAATACGAAACTGGCATAAAATGCCCGCTGATATTATCAACAAGAAAAGCATTTTTTCAATAGCTTTTTGTTCCGAAACAGCAGTTTTAGGACTCATAAATTAATTTTCCATTAAATATTTTCTCATTTTCTTGTCATTTTTATATAAATTTTCTGAAAAATGACAAAAAAATGCCAAGGTGAATTTTTACAAATTTGCGTAGCAAAATGCCAATTTTCATTGCATTTAATTTTTCATAGCAATTTGGCAAGGATTTTACGACTCATGTCAATATATTTTCCTGTAAAATTTTCAATTCTCATATTATAGTTTGCGCTTTTTTTTAAGAAAATTTTATGTGAAATTCCAACAGGAATTCGAAAAAGAAAAACAAGGCGTAAAGTGAATTTTCACCTTATTTTTCTCTTCTACAGTACCATTATACAACAGTTCTAGGTCTTATATTACTTAATTTTTAATCATTATTATAATATTTTCATGTTTTTTTACGATATTTTCGAATCGTGACAAAATTCAAAAAAATGTTAACATTTTTTAGGTTATGTAGTATAAAAGCCATTCAAATGTCCATTTCGGATGCCAACTCCATATATAAAAAGGTGGCATTTTACGCCAAATTGTGTATTCTACGCCCGTTTTTTTTGGTTTTTCGGTTTTTTCCCTATTTTTAAATAATAGAAAAAGGGGTTTAAAGTGTTTTTTGGGTTTTAAAGTGTTAAATCAATCCAATGATCACAATGAACCTAAGTTCATTGTAAAGAAATTTTTGTTTTTTTCATAAAGCATTTTTTTAGAAACACAAAAGAATTCTTTGTAAGAATATTTCATTTTGCGATAATGAACAAACTAAAAATTGAAGAGAATAAAATAGGAATTGCTTTTGAACATAAAAAAGATATAAAAGATAAAATTAAACTAGTTCCATCAAATCACAGTTGGTTAAACTCAGATTTTGAAAATAAAAACGTGATCGTAACCAATTTAGTTATGGGAAAACAAAAGATTATAAAACCTAATTACTCATTATTGATCGATTTACCTTTTTTTTTAAACTTGCGATCGGATTTATTTTTCAGCCTGAAAGAAGAAGACTAAAAGGATGCTGACCGTAAAGGTAAAGTGTTTAATTTTAAAACTGAAATGTGTCTTTTTTGTCTTGCGGCGTTAGAACTCTTCTCAAGTCCAATAACAAATAAGTTTTGAACTTTAGTTATTCTCGCTGCTATACAGATTCAACAGGTCTGTAGGCTGAAACTTCTTTTCGACTGACATTTCGGTCCCATATGCCCGAATTTTAGAGAGTCTACTGTAATTATTTGGATTGCCATATGAGGATTTAAAAAAAAAAAAATTTCAGAGAACAAAATTGTTTGAGTCAGTAAGTGTACAAAGATTTGCTCACCTTGATTTTTCCCTTTTTTGTACAATGTAATTTATGTAGTAAAAATCTCCTTTGTAGTACGCCGAAAGCCTTGGGAAACTGAGTATTTTTACTCTGGATTGAATCGATTTCCACTGACGCTTCCGGAAGGGACATTTGGTCCTGCCTTCAAGTTTAACCCTCTAACGGTGTTTTCTTTAATATGTGAAAAAAAGTTCTAAAACAATGTTTTCTAGGATAATTATGATCCAATAAAGTCGAAAAAACCATCCATTCTTCATTATCTCTTTTAGTATAGGCGCTAGGTGAGAAAATATAAAATTTTTTTGAAACTCTTTTTGCTTCTAAAATTCATATTTTTAGTTTTTTCAATTTTTTTAAATAAAATATGCAAAGTAGTATGACATATTTTTCAGTAAAAAATAAATTTATTTTAGTCAGATAACTTTAAATCGGTATTTTTATGGAAATTGGAAATGAGTTTTTTTGCACAAATATTTTTTGTTGCTTTTTCTCTGACCTGTCACACAAAACTGGAAATAGCAACAAAACGAAGAGTCAAAATGAGTTCAAACTTTCAAGAGATGTTTATAAGACTATTACCGAGAACACTATAGCACTTTTAAATAAATAAAACCTTTATTGTTGCTGTAAATGTGATTTTTGTGAAGACCGCCTGGAGGCGGTCTTACCCGTTAGAGGGTTAAGTCACTACGTCAGTTTTCATACTTCATTTTTAAATATGTTTTTTGGATTTTCTGTTCTTAAAGAGGAGTGCAAGTACCAAACCATCAAATTACTCCCAAATTTTTATTTATGACAACAGTTACTGATTTAAAATTAGGCCACACCCTTTTACTGAATTATTTTATCTTTCAGTTCTAAATTTTGACAAAAAAATTGAGAAAATAAAGAATATCAGTTGAGACGCTCAGAGCAAGAGTGGTCTCCTTTGTATGCATATCCCTATTAAAACGGTCCACTTTTGCTCTGAGCGTGCCACTTATATTCCTGTCCTGTCTTAAATTATCATTTAGTTATTATTTAATAATTGTTGGCTTTATTTGTAATTTAGGCTTATAAATTAAAAAAAAAACATAAGAACGTTTCACATAAATTTTCAAGTGAACATTTTTTTAATTTAATAATAATCTTTTTTTTTATGTTTTTAATTCTTTCCAAGATGTTAAATCTTCTCTGTTCTCCGCAGATTTGAGATACAATAAATAAATATAATTACTATAATTACAATTTATTTTATGGGATAAAGATTGTTTTAGCAAAGAAATAAAGATTTTTCTTTACAAATATATTTAATTATTTTTTTACAATTATGTTATATTTTTACAATAATTTTAATTTATTAATAAGTAAGCCGCCGCAATAGGAATGCTTGGCCGCGGCTTAAGAATCTCTTAATTTTAAGAGAGTGTCTACTTCTTGTGCCTAACTTCAGATCGTTTCAAAAAGTTGCTTGTAATCTTTTGGTGTTCGAGTGCAGTGCAAGAGAAATTAATAAAATTTCCACAATAATTCGCCAAATAGGTAGAAAATTTCTAGTGAATCAATATGCCTGATCACTTAGGAGATGATATGCGCAAGGTGAAAAGTGAGGATACGGAAGAGAAGGAAATAAAAGGTGAGAAAAGTTCTGGATGGTGTTTTGCTGACGAATACTGACAAATGGGCAGATTTCTCATAAAATTCCATCTTTTCTGGTCATTTACAGCTCTCGATGAAGCTGATATAGAGCTGTTGAAGACCTATGTAAGTACCTGGTGGGGTTTTCTGGGTGTTTTGGGGTAGTTTTGCTGACATAACCTCACTTTGCAGGGACAAGGGCAGTATCACAAGGCGATAAAGCAAATTGAGGATGATATCCAGAAGGCAATTAAGCAGGTGAATGAGTTGACTGGTATTAAGGAGAGTGACACAGGACTGGCACCGCCGGCACTCTGGGATCTGGCGGCGGACAAGCAGACGCTGCAGAATGAGCAACCTCTCCAAGTGGCTCGATGCACCAAGATCATCAATGCTGACAGCGATGATCCCAAGTACATCATCAATGTGAAGCAATTTGCCAAGTTTGTGGTGGATCTGGCAGATTCAGTGGCGCCCACGGACATTGAGGAGGGAATGAGGGTGGGAGTGGATAGGAATAAATATCAAATCCACATTCCACTGCCCCCAAAGATTGATCCAACTGTCACGATGATGCAGGTGGAAGATAAGCCCGATGTCACGTACAGTGATGTTGGTGGGTGCAAGGAGCAAATTGAGAAGCTGCGTGAAGTTGTGGAGACGCCACTGCTGCATCCGGAGAAGTTTGTGAATCTGGGCATTGAGCCACCGAAGGGAGTGCTGCTGTTCGGGCCTCCAGGCACAGGGAAGACCCTCTGTGCTCGGGCTGTGGCCAATCGCACAGATGCCTGCTTCATTCGCGTGATCGGATCGGAGTTGGTGCAGAAGTATGTGGGCGAGGGTGCCAGGATGGTGAGGGAATTGTTCGAGATGGCACGCTCCAAGAAGGCCTGCCTCATCTTCTTCGACGAAATCGATGCCATCGGTGGGGCCAGGTTTGACGATGGAGCTGGTGGGGACAATGAAGTGCAGCGTACAATGCTGGAGCTCATCAATCAACTGGATGGATTCGATCCCCGTGGAAATATCAAGGTGCTCATGGCGACAAATCGGCCAGACACCCTCGATCCTGCCCTCATGCGTCCTGGACGGTTGGACAGAAAAGTGGAATTTGGGCTGCCGGATCTCGAGGGCAGGACTCACATCTTCAAGATTCACGCGAGATCCATGTCCGTTGAACGGGATATTCGCTATGATCTCCTGGCGCGCCTCTGTCCCAATTCCACGGGAGCTGAGATCAGGTCAGTGTGCACTGAGGCTGGCATGTTTGCCATTCGGGCTCGGCGCAAGGTGGCCACAGAAAAGGATTTCCTGGAGGCAGTGAACAAGGTCATCAAGAGCTACGCAAAATTCAGTGCCACGCCACGCTACATGACCTACAACTAACTGCAACTCGTGTTTATTTCACTTCATTTTTTTTCTAAAATATACTGATAATAAAAAAAACAATTGAGTAAAAAAAGATCGATTACTTTGGTTTGTTCTTGTGACCTTTGTGACCCTTTTGACAGTTCTAAAAGGATATTGGCAGAGGAATTATTTTGAAAGTCTTGAAAAATGGGGTGGCAAAGCCTTCCAGGCTTTGCGGAATGCTCGAACTCGTGACATAGATGCTATACCGCAAAAGTACTTTGGCATATTTACATTTACCGGTTTTCAACCGATTTGAACCGATTCATAAATCATTCAAAAGATTCTCCAAAATTGTTTAAAAAGCAATAGAATTGATGAATTGATTTTCGGATAAAAATTATTTATTGCTTATGAATCGGTTCAGAGCCCATTGAACCGGTTTAGTTTTAAAGGAAATTCCAAGACCTTTCCAAAAAGCCTAAACATGACCCCATTTGCTTGATAAATGCGCTCTCTAGTGTCTTTTTAATCTTTGACCTTGAAAAATCGTTATTAGGAATGATTCAACAGTATTTTCGTATATAGACAAAATGTTCGTCTGGATAATCTCTAAAAAGGGGTGGCAACGTGTACCAGGCTTTGCGAAATGCTCCAATTCGTGACTTAGATGCTATACCTCAGAAGTATTTTCGCATAATTTACCGTTTAACGGTACACAACCGATTTAAATCGGTTCATAAATAACTCAATAAGATTCTACAAAATAGTTTAAAGAGTAATAAAAATTATATTTGAACAAAAATTACTTATCGGTAAATAACCGGTTCACAACCGATTTGAACAGATTTATAAATCACTCAAAATATTTCCCAAGATATACCTCAGGAGTAATTTAATTAAATTTCATATAAAAATTATTTAACGGGTTTGAACCGGTTCATTACCGATTCAAAACCGATTGGAACCGGTTCAGTTTTGTAGGAAATTCCAAGACCTTTCCAACGAGCCCAAACATGACACCATTCGCTTGATAAATGCGCTCTCTATTGTCTTTTTAACAGTTGACCTTGAAAAACCGTTATTAGGAATGATTCAACGGTATTTTCATATATGGACGAACTGTCCGCCTGGGTAATCTCTAAAACATATCCAAAAATGAAAAAAATCGCACGACGCGTTTTCGAGCAATCCCAACAAAACATTGTTTTGGAGGGTAAGTGGAGAAGTGGGGGGCAAATGAGGGGCATGTTAACGCTCCTTAGATCGACTTATGGGGGCGTCCCCCGAAGGTCCCAAGTCGCTATCTCTTACTGTTTGGCTTCTAGAGCTGGCGACAGTCGGACGAACAGACGGACAACAGCGTGAAGACATTTCTCAGAAATCGTCTGAAATGCGAAGATTTGTTGAGAAAAGTGGTCTTCGGGGGGTGGAAGGTGAGAATTTGGGGGGGGGGGGGGTGAAAAAATCGAGGGATTATATATACTGCTCTCTCCAAGGAGTTCGAGCAGTAAAAGACAAACTGAAAATGGGAGGTTAATGGCTCCAGTATTACCTTCTAGATCAGGAAAATTTTATCAAATCGAAATTCACATCGTTTTCTCACTCAAAAAGTCTTGCGTATGCCTATATCATTCTTTCTCACTCAAAATTCGATTGAACTGAATTGAATTTGTTTTGTCGTCCAAAAGAAGAAAAAGAGTGCGAAAGAATTGGATATTATAGGAAATGCTTTAGACTTTAGACGGAAAGGGATGTGAATATTGATTTTATGATTTTTTTATTGATAATAATATATATTGTATAATCCTGTTTATTATATTATGTAACCTGGGCATCAATCAATAAATTATTATTATTATTATTTTTATTATAAAAGGTGTCCCGAAGACATGTGTAATGCTTCCTGCATATCTTTTATACCAGGAAAATTTCACTAAATCAAAATTCACATAGTTTTCTTATTCAAATGTTATGCATATTTATGTCAATTTCACTGTTTCGCACTCGAAATTGGATTGAAATAAATATCATTTTTTTTATGGAAATCGAAGAAGAATGCGAAAGAGTGGGATAGATTGATTTATAGGCAAAACTTTTGAGGAAGAAAAATATATAAATTTCGATTTCATAAAATTTTATTTTCCTGATTTAAAAGATGTGCCTTGGAGTCATAAGCAATTTATATTCATTTACTCAGCAACCAAAATTACTTAGCGACAAAATTTCAACAAATCGAAATTCCTTGTAGCATGAATATCTCAAGTCCATTTTCATTTTATAAAAAAAAGAATCTAGTGATAAGTCTAGATCAGCTTATTGTAGGTGAGATTCTTATCGTGAACAAACTGCAATTGCATGCAAATTCGATTTGGAGTTCAAATTCGGAGACGTTATGCCGAGCGTTATGCAATTTTTAATTTAATTTCCGAAACATAAATCCAAATTGTGTTTTTAAACCAAAATATGCAAGGTTTGTATGAACTGACAGAAAGATGATATATGGGTGAAATGTAGACCAGAAGTCCTTCTGGTACTTTTTCCGAAAAGTACCAGAAAGTTTTCTCTGGACTCTGGAGCCGTGATGATTCAATTTATTTGTTTTTAAACTTGTTTCTTTGGCCAGACCGTCTCTAAATCTTTGTCCTCAAAATTTAACTCACAATCGATTTTTATTGGATTTCGAGTTGCAAGCATTTTTTAGTTTTTCAATTGGTTACATATTTTAATAGTTTCACACAGAAAAATGGAAAATTCTTAAACAGAAACACCCAGGAATTTAATTTCAAATCCCATCCAATGAATGCCAATGTCCTAATTTTAAATCCTTGATCATTTAGTTTTAGTGGAAATTTGCAAATCTGTAGACATTTTTCATTTTCCAGCTAATGCTGAACTTAAGTTCCCGATCTCTTAATTTGAAAGAGCTAGGGATTCTAGCTCATTTCTTTCGCTCAGAGCTTCTAAACTTAAACGCCTCGGGGATTCACGTCCAATTTAACCCATTCAGTCAATGTACCAGAAATACTTGAGATAGAATGTTCATATTTTGGGATTAGTTTCCTACAGATTAATAGATGAATTTTTTGAAAAGAAATAATTTTTGTCCATTATGGGGGCTCGGGGAGCCGCCCTCAAACACGCGTCTTAACGGTCACTGAATTTAAATTCTGTGCATTAATTCATTACAAACTCTATTGATTTAGAAAGAGTAACTATCCAAGAAAACACAATGGCAACCAGAATTCAAATCAGAAAAGAGGATGAAGGTCAATTTTAACAAATTCCACGGGATGTCGCATTTTCTGTCCGCCATTTTAAACAAAATTTTTGCATGACCTCACGCGAAGCGAATAAAGAACAACAAAATGTATTCCTATCTCTGTCGGGCTATTTTTTCTAAGTAATTGAGAAACTAAAGTTTCTAAAAAACCACTCCCGACAGTAATTAGAATAAAAATTTCACTGGAATGAATTATCTAAAATCACTCAATTTGCGTATGATATATCATACAATGGTAAGGAATGGGTTAAGTTCCCAGGATCTTATATATTCTTAAATTTAAAATCAAAATTTTACAAAAAATAAAAATTTATAAAAAATGACATGGACTATAGTGCGACCTAAGTGTCAAATCTGGAACCAAATATCGCCTATAGCGAGGCTCTACTGTATATTCTGACAGGTCGATTTGGAGCTGTGAAAAAATCCCACTTTTGGAGAAGGTTCTAAATTATGGCGTTACAATTTCCTTTAAAAAGCATTTTTTAACGAAAATTGCTCCCAATTTGTAGAGGCCTTTAGATTATTATCCTCTACTCTGCAATTCTGAGATCGATCGCAGGTGATTAATCTGATTGCAGTATGACAATAGCTGTGACCAAAAAAGAACCACAGCAAATATGATCAAATTAAAATTTTTGTCTTTAGGAAAAAATGCAGGTAAGTAAATAAATTAAATTAATTTTAAAATAATTATATTTTCCTTAGAATTAATTCACTTTGCAGTTTTGAGCTTTTAATGGGAAAAAAATATTATTATAGGTCATTGCAGATCTTTAAATAATTTCCTCCTTCCTCGATTTATTGAAAAATAAAAAAAAGGAAATATAATAAAAAATAATTTATTAGACAATATTGTGTTTACATAGCAGGTTGTTTTTTATGTATTGTGAGTTACTTGCGTGATAAAATATTCTCTAAACACTTCATTTTCATCATTTTTTTAATACAAGATTACTTCTTCTCTAAAATAGCAGCACGGAATTCCCACCAATTTTTGCCACTGCATGGAACTCTGGATTACTTGGCTCCTTCGCCATCCCGTCCAAGAAACATAAACACGAAGCGAATAATCCTCAATTGAAATACTATTTTTTTTGTCGACTTCCACAATGCAAAAATTCAGTTACACATTCATATTAATGAATCGGGTAAAGTATTACTTGGAGAGTTTTTTTTTACACATTCTCTTACTTTTTTTTCTCTCAATCATCTCACTTAGTTTTCATTAAATTGTTAATACAAATTATACTGTGATAAAAAAAAAATTACTTAACATTAGAAATTATTTAAATTAATATACAAATACAATATCGTCTGTCAACAGTTCTTTTTCTTTTTTTTCCTCCCTTTGCTTTCTTGGAATAACAATATTGTACAAGAAATTTATTTATACGTTTTTTTTTGCAACAAACTTTTGAAGCTCTCATGGATTAACTGAAGAAAAAACTTCTCTACATTTTACTTCAATCCTCAAATCAACTGAGAATGCTATTGTACAGAGAATTAAGAATTTAATGTATAATACGCAAAATACTTGCTCAAAAATATGAAATAATTTTTTTTCTCATTACAAAAAATAAATCATTCTTTATGCCATATTAAGTTAATTTTTCTGTTTTTTCTTTCTTTTATTTTTTCTTTTTAAATATAATATGAATGAGGAAGAGAAGACAATGGAATTTAACTGGTTGGTGCACTTCCATTTATAAGCTCATCACAAATCTTCACGAGTTCTTCATTCTCACGTGTCTTCTGGATCAACTGCTCATTCGTGGAGAGTCTCGAGATTTCCTCCTTCTTCAGCAGCGCCTTCAGCTTGGCCGTCTCTTGCGCGTGAGTCTTCGACAGAACGTCCAATTTGCTGTTTGCTCTGAAGAATTCAAATAAAAATATCCCAATTCCAGAGTTTTTTTTACAAATTAAAACACTAAGGATTCTGAATTTTTCTATCAAAAATCAAAGATCGAAATTGTGCCTTTGATGTTATGCCCTACAAGTTATTAGATTCATATTGGTTTAGATATTCTATTTCGTGTTTTTTTACTGATTACGACCTAAGAAGATTGTTATAATCTCAATTCGGCTAATCCTCATGTTTGTACAGGCTCTAAAATTCATTACCGGTTCATAACCGATTCATATTCATTTCTAATCTAATTGGAATAGATTTAGACTTATTAGGAATTCCAAGACCTGTTCAACGATACCAAAACTTGCCCCAATTGATTCAGAAATTCGCCGTTTACACAAGAACATATTCAAAAATGTGAAAAATTGCACAATGTAATTTTGAGATAGTAGGGGAGACTGGGACAAAAGTCACAAAACGGATATTTTAGTTTTTTACAAGCTACTTGAGCGCTTCAAAAATTTCTATTTAGCACAGTTTTATAGGAAATTTACCGCTCTACAACTTTGTGAAAGTAAATTTCCTCTATTTTTTAAGGAAATATGTTTATCGAGCCAATTTCTAAAAGGTAATTTTGTGAGTATTCTCAAAAATGCTGGGGCAATAGTACCAAACATTGGGTATTATCATATTTTGATTCGCTTCATTACGGGCTTCCGTAAATTTGAAAAAATACCTAGAGAACATATTTTCATAGAAAATTTATTTTATTCATCTACACCTTTGTAAAACACCGTTTTCTATGCGAGAAAAGTGAGAAAACGAGAAAAGCGCTTTTCAAGCTGTTTTAGAAAAAACACTCAAAAGACTGCAAATAGTTTGACCAATGCAAACAACAAGCAGCGAGACATGATAATGACGTTTCTTTTCGCCGTGAGACATCAGAAATTGCTTCGCTTTTAGTTACTTTTTGCTCTATACCTTTTGTTACTTTTTACCCCAAGTGGTCATTTTTAATAAAAGGATTTCTGGAGAAAAGAACATTTGTGAAATTCTAAAATAGATAGCGGATTCGTATTCAAAAAATCCAAATTATTTAGAAAATATTCACCAGTGCATCAATTTTGGAAAATAAGTAGGTAATAATTGTTATCTTCTGCAAGGAAAATATTTCAAAAATAGGGCTTAGAATTTCGATATTTTTTATTTTCTAAATTCCTTGTTCGAATTCTAAGAAACTTACGATATTGAATAAGGTCTTACACACTTCTATGGAGGTTATCTATAGAAAAAAATTGAGCCGCTATATTTTTTACCTTGGAAGATATTTAATTTTCAATTTTTCGATTTGTGACTTTTTGCCCCAGTCTCCCCTATTCTAAAAAAGCGGAAAAGAGCGGCAAGTAAAGGTCAGGCTATTAATCCTTGAATTGACTTAAATACGTAAGTTTTCCGAAAACGTGTAGTTCCTATTTTAAATCGTTTAGCCTGTAGCTCTTATACCTTATACAAGCTTTACACCTAAGGCTTAGCCACACGGCTTAACTTCTTTCAATTCTTATCAATCAGAACTTTTTAGAAATTTTTGATTTAGAGTTGGACATAAAAGGTAAATGATTCATTAGATTTTGAAACACGACTAAAATTGCTTGTTATTGAGGTTTTTGAGAATTTCGGGAACTGGGCTAAACCTCTAGTCTGAAGACCGCTTTATAGACTAAATGCGAATAAATAGGCAGGCAGACAGACATACACAATTTTGTTAAATTAATTTATGTAAATAAATTTTTTTTATAGAGTTTACAGTTTACATCTTGTGTGATATTTTCATTGGAGCACTTTTATGAGATTTGCGTGCACATGCAAGTGGTTTACTTCAAAACTGTTCTAGACGAAAATCTCTCCCAATGTCAGAAATTGAAAATTTATTATTAGGGTAGAGTCAATATTTTTGGCCACCTTTAGGGCCCAAATAGACAAAACTGATCCTCGATAATATTTAGCCTGTAAAATTAGCAGTAAATGATTAGTTAAAATTTATGCAAAGGACTTATAATCAAAGACCCTAAGTTCTCAGTGTATGACAGTTAAGGATAAATGTTTACTCCCAAATTTTATAGGCTAAATATTCTGGAGGATTAGCCTAGGTCTATTTGAGCCCTTAAGCTTTTATGGTCTCGTAAGGTGTAAATTTTCGCCAAACTAAAATAAAAAACTAAACTAAAATAAATTGTTAGATACTTTCAAGCAATCTTTCTATATATATTAGATGAGCACAGCACATATATTCTGTCAGTAGAAGAGGTCTAAAGTTTGGAGTGGTATATCTCAGCTCCTGATGAACATAATTGGATGAGTGAACTATTGTTGGAAAGCTTAGTTCATTAGCTTTTAGAATCTGGTATACTTAATCTGCTATGGATAAACCATGGTCATCCAGAACCATTTATGTTGAAGAAGACACTTTTTGCAACGTCTTTTTTGGCCATCTACTGCTGGGACCAGGAGTAACCCACAATTCTCGCACAAGAACTATTTGTTAGAGGAACTTAAAAGGTATAATTTGTGGAAGAAACTTTTTTCTTGGACATCTTACTTTTTTTTTATTCATCGACTTTTTCGAATGCGATGAGATCGTTTTCCAAAAGCGGTTCCGCGTTTTCAAAAGAGGTTTCACGTACTACGGACGGGCGAACCTGATTTTGGTAGTAAGTTGATTTAATAAAGAAAGTCAAGGACGTCCAACAAACCTGCCTTATGATTATGAGACCGATTTGAGGTGGATGGCCGAATCGAAGCCTTGATTATGAAAGAATAACACATCAAAAGTTTTGTGTTTTGTATTTTATTCATAATGGCTCCATCACACCTTTTAGTTCATGAAAATTTCGACCGCTCAGAATAAGAAACAAACAACTCGCAGTACGCAAATTTTGCAGGAGATCGATTGGAAGCTCAGATTTTTCATGCAGAGTATAGGATTTTTGAGATTTAAAATCTCTATAACTTTGAAAATAATTATCTTTCAAGTATACCTACCTAATATTCACAGGGAAGGTAGAGGATATAAAGAAGTATCTAAAAAGCGAATAAAACGATTTTTTGTAAAAAATCGAATTGTTCGACTTATATTCTGACAAGTCGATTTTATGAAGTCGAAATTCGTATCCCTGTCTTTTTCAAATCTATGCCATATGTCTCTCTCATTTTTTCGCATTCTTCTTCTTTTAAACACCACTACAAATTCAATTTAGTTCAATACAATTTTGAGTGCGAAAGACCGGAATAGACATATTCAAAAGGTTTGAAAAAGAAAGGGATGTGAATTTTAAATTTATGAAATTTTTATGATCAAAAATGTGTGCCGGGGCCATAATTTTTTGATTTTTTTTGTTATCCTTAACACTGAGAAAAAAAAGAGGGTGCGATTAACTTTTTTTCCTCGTAAGTTTAACATTTTTAGTTGTAAAAATATATCAACATTTTTTAAAGTTAATTTTATACCTTTTTAAGGGTAAAATTAACACGAAAAACGGTTAATTTAACCCCTAATACACTTAAAAAGGGTAATATTTACACCGATTTTGGATCAATACTGCAGGGTAAAATTAACATTTCCGGAATGTTATTTTAACTTTTTCGGATTTTTCTCAGTGAAAGTATTCCTCCCAACGATATTTCAGGAGCGCAGACCCCATGTGATAAGCTAAATTCAATTAAGCTTATTTTTTTTTAATTCAAAGTAACATTAAATGAAAAGTGGCATTTTCTTTTTTAGAAATCCACTAAGAAATTATTTTAATTTAATTTGTACTAAGATCCTATTAGGTGGCCAACTCTGATTAATTTTCTCTACTATTTTTTCTGCTCTTTCCCAGGTAAATCCCGGATCAATTCACAAAAGATCCTTTGCATTATTTTTGTTTTCAAACGGTGACAACTTGTTTTAACGAAATTACGTCAAACCCTATAAAGTGCTACCCTGCTCCTTTAATAGATGTCAATGAATTTTTAATTGATAGGATATCAAAATAAAGTTAGAAAAAGTAATTAATAAAAATAACTTACAATTCGAGCTGCTGCATTGCGTGACTCTTCATTTTCTCATAACGTTGCTCCTGAAGTCGCAAATTCTCAAAGCATTGCTTCTTTTCAGCTATGAGACTCTCCTCAGACTTCTTCAGTGATGTCGTTATCTGCTTACTTCTCTCATATTTTCTGCCAAAAAAAAAGGTAGACGATACAATAATTCAATTAGTCTCTTGAATTTGAATTTAAATTTTTTTGAAAGACATTGAAAAATTCCACTCACGCGTGAAGATCTGTGAATGTTCCTTCTAGGGAAGTCAAATGTGTAAAGTTGAGATCTCTTTCATTTTGTAAATCAGCGCATTTCTTCTCATAAGACTCAATTATTTGCTGCTTTTCCGCAATTAATTCAGCAATTGTCTTTTCATACGCCTCCAGAACACCCGTCATCTTCGTAATGGTTTTCTGATTTTCCGTAATTCGCTTCAGGAGTGCCTCCTCCCGAGCTTCTGCCTCCTTCAGCTTCTTCTCAATGTCTTCCGTCTTCAATACCTCATTCTTAATTTTCTTCTCCAATTCAGCCATTTTATATTCTTTTTTAAAGGAATCCTCAGAACTGAAATAAAACACCGCAAAATTTAATGTTCAATACTGTTCAATGTTCCATACTTGGAAAAAAAATGTAACAAAATCAATCCCCAGAAATTATTTTAGAATCGCCAAGGTTTTACTAAAATCAAAGTCTCTGGATTATTTTTCACTATAGACTGCATGTTTTGAACTAATTAAAACTATTACTCTAAAAGCAGAGGAATAACGATAACCTCGCTACCCGAAATCTCATCATTTTCAATGTTCAACAATTACTTTTTTTTTGCACTGAACCACTAAACTTGATTTCCGGTCAAAATACGATGATTTTACGATTATTTTACTATCGGAAACCAACAAACAAGCAATTAGAATTACATTTGAAGCACGCGAAAAATTGATTCTTATGGCTCTGCCACACCTTTTAGATCAGGAAAATTTCATTAATTCGAAATTCGAATTTTCCTTCTCACACGTTTTGCATATGTCTATCTTATTATTTCGGACTCATCTTCTTTTGAACATCACACCAAATTCAATTTAGCTCAATATAATTTGGAGTGCGAAAGAATTAGATAGTCATATGCAAAATGGGAAAGAAAGGGATTCGAATTTCGACTTCATGAAATTTTCCTGATCAAAAAGGTGTGCCTGAGCCATGAGTAAAACAATCATTTTTTTAACAACTGAAAAACATCAAATTTGATCAATAGTAAATTTTTTTTGTCAATAAACCATTTTTAGTCGATAGAGAAACAAATTGGATGAGCAGAAAAAATGGTTTTAATGAGTACACCGACACACCTTTTAGATCAAGAAAATTTCACGAAATCAAAATTCACATCTTTTCTTTCTCAAACATTTTGGTTGAAATTCACACCTTCCATCCGTCAACGACCATTTTCAAAAAAAAAAGAATATTTTCGCGAATGTTCGAATGTTCGGACAAACGAATGTTTTCGTTTGTCCGTTGATCTACCGCCAAAAGTAGAAGCGAAACGGTTAGAGACAGTGACTTGGGGTGTCCTGTTAGCCCCTCATAATTCGATCCCAAATTGTATCAATTTTAATCGACACAGATAAATAGCGATAAATAATTTTGATTGCAATTAAATTTGGTAAATTTGATCCCAACATCATTCAAGCTTCATATTCTGCAAAGCTTGAACACTTGGCAACCCATATTTTTTTATTTATCGTCAAGAAAACCATTTCAAACACGTAAACAGGGCTTTAAAAACGATTATCGTTATTATCCAATTGATATGACTTTTCTGGTTAATGATGTCTTTAATTATGTAAGAAATCTTACCAATACTTTTATTGCAAAATTAATTTAAAAGTGTCTAAAATGTATTAAGTCATACAATAAAATACTTTGATAATAATATAAAATATGCAAAGCGTAATTTAATGCTTTTTGGTGTAACAAATTAAAAGGTCAAAAGAACATTAAAACTTAATGTCTTAATATCTTGCATTTTATAAATTAGCAAAAAAATAGAAAAATTGCATTTTTCTTAATGATAAGTTTTACAGAATTAGAGTTATAAATTAATAATAAATAAAAAATATAAATAAATAAAGATATTAAATTACGATTTTTCTTTTTGAAAAATATCTTCATTTTAGTCTGTGAATAATATTCTTAATGGCTCCGGCACACCTTTTAGATCAGGAAAATTTCATGAAGTCGAAATTCGGATCCCCTTCTTTCTCACATGTTTTGCATATGACTATCTCATTCTTTCGCATACCAAATTCGATTGAGCTAAATTGAATATGGAGTGATGTTTAAGAGAAGAAGAAGAGTGCGAGAGAATGAGATAGACATATGCAAAACATGTGAGAAAGAAGGTGATCTGAACTTCGACATTATGACATTTTCCTGATCTAAAAGGTGTGGCGGAAGCATTAGTGATTAAATTTGATTTATTTATTGATTATAATCGTTTTTTTGCTGACCAAATTTGATGTTATTTTTTACTAGCCAAAATTAATTTATTTATTCACCAAAATCACTTTCCTTTTAACTGATCAAATTTATTTTTATACTGACCAAAATTTAATTGCTGACGAAAATATTTTTTTACTGACAAAATTTGATCTGTATTTTTTGACCACAATTGATTTATTTACTCACCAGAGACATATTCTTTTCTACTGACAAAACTTGGCTTTATTTTTTATCCAAATTGAATTATTACTGATCGAAATTAATTAACTTATCTACCAAAACATTTTTTTTAAATGTTTCTTGATGGCCAAAGTAATTTATCTTCTTCTTTTTTTGACAAACTGAAATAGATTTATTTATTGATCTAAATTGCTATTTTACTGGCCAAATTTTGTCTTTTTTATGCCTTTACACTTTTTCGATTGAAAAATTTCGTATTAGTCGAAATTTACATGTCTTTCTTTCGTAAAAGTTTTATGTACATCCTACTCTTTCGTACTCTTCTTCTTCTTCTTTTAAATATCACAACAAATTCAAATTAGCTCAATCGAATTTGGAGATAGACATATGCAAAACGTGTGAGAACGAAAGGGATGTGAATTTCGATTTCATAAAATTTTTCTGATCTAAAAGGTGTGCCTGAGCCATTAGTAGTCAAATTGACTTATTTGTTGACTAAAACCGTTTTTTTACTGACCAAATTTGATATTTTTATTACTGACCAAATTATGTATTCACCAAAATCATTTTCTTTTTTTCTGACTTCAGTTTATTGACCAAAATCGATTTTGTACTGATCAAATTTAATGTATTTCATTAGACACAATTGATTTATTTTTGGCTCCTGCACACTTTTTAGATCAGGAAAATTTCATTAAATCAAAATTCGCTTTTCTTCCTTTCTCTAACGTTTTGAATGTTTGCAAATTAATTTAGCTTTAGTGAAAAATGTTTGACAAAGAAAGGGATGATTTTTGATTTCATGAAATTTTCCTGATGTGCAGGAGCCATTATTGACCTAAATCGATTTTTACTGACCAAATTTGATGTACTAGACTGATAATTTTCACCGAAATACTGTCAATTTTTCTCGTCTTTTAATAAATGGCGGTAGTCAAGATATGATATTATTTCTACTTGCAATACAAGGATATGGTAGTGCTTCTACACTGAGAAAAAAGAGGCTACGATTAACTTTTTTCGTCATAACTTTAACACTTTTTGGGTGTAAAAATATATCAACATTTTTTAATGTTAATTTTATACCTTTTGAGGGTAAAATCAACATGAGAAAAGGGTAACTTTAACCCATAATACACCTAAAAAGGGTAATATTTACACCTATTTCGGATCAATACTGCAGGTTAAAATTAACATTTCCGAAATGTTATTTTGATAAAATATAATAAAATAAAATAACATTCCGGAAATGTTAATTTTACCCTGCAGTATTGATCCGAAATCGGTGTAAATATTACCCTTTTTAGGTGTACTGTGGGTTAAATTAACCCTTTTTCATGTTAATTTTACCCTTAAAAGGTGTAAAATTAACATTAAAAAATGTTGATATATTTTTACACCTAAAAAGTGTTAAAGTTATGAGGAAAAAATGTTAATTGCTCCCTCTTTTTTTCTCAGTGTATGAAAGGATTGTCTCCTATCGTTGTGTTTCGCATTTTTAATGGATCAATATCTAATCCCGGGCGATGTTTGTTCTATATATATATATTTTTTAAAGTGACTTCTTATTGAAAACTTTTGCACTGAGATTTTTGTTAACGAAAACTCGACCGTTTTATTACAGAAATATATTTTTTTTGCAGAAAATTTACCATTTTGCCCTTTTGAATTTTAATTTCAAAATTAAGATAGATTTTTCAATTAAATAATTATTAGAAAAAGGTTTATTTGTACTCACTTAATATTGCCCACAGATTTAACTTCATCAGACACAACTTCCTTGATAACGTCGACGCTCATCGTTGCATCACTCGATGCGTGACTGAGGCAATCCTTGTAGCTATCACTCTCAGAATTGAGATCTTTTGTGTATTCACAGGACGTTGTGGCCACCAGGGAATTATCTGAAGTATTAACAGCACTTCCTAATTCATCATTCTCCGACATGCACGGTGCCACGGTATCCTCCAGATTTGGTGTCTCACTGTGTGCTTCCTCCTCTTCGGTCACCTCTTCAATGGGTGCCTTTTGCTGTTGCCGACTGATAGAGGCCTTCAGATGGGACGTAGCAGGAATTGGTTGATTGAGAAGTGGATCGAAGCGCAATAGAACTGAATTTCGATCAATTGGCTCACCACAATGATTACCTCTCGTCAACAAATAATCCAAATCTGATTGTGTGAATTCAACTGAAAAGACAACATAAACATTCTTTTCTTTTTTTTTGTTGTTGTACAAACTCCCACCTCTCAATTATTTCTTCTCTCTTTTATTCTATCACTCCCTCATCTAATTTAAAAAAAAACACCCAAAATTATCTCAAAATTGTGTTCAGAGAAGTTTAACGAAGGAAACATTAAAATTTATCATCATTGAGTCATATTTTATCAATATTGCTTGCTAGATAATACAAAGTAAGATAAATTTATTCTCTTTCACGTCCAATTCAATATTCAAATGATATATTCAATAAATTAATTAAAAATAAAATTCTCACAAATTTTTGTGTGATAATAAACAAAATTTTCTCCTCAAGACACATCCTCCTCCCATCAAGAAAGTTTTTTTAAACGTCACACACTCCCATTCACAAGAACCAGCACGAGAGAAAACTTCTCTCTCTTTAAACTTCTGCAATCGTCATCGGTCCAAAAGAGACTTCACATTTAAAATCATGTACCTTTTTTCCACAAAATTCACACCATTCAGTCACTTTTGCCCAATTTCACCTACGGCAAATGATGGCACTTTAAAAAAGTGAAAAATCATTGGGAATATTTTCCATCTTTTCCAGCCAAATAGCACCAATAGGAGGAAAAAACTACAAATGTGAAACAGGAGAGACACGAACTTGACAGCCACAGAGAGATATATGTATACAGAAGAATAAAAAAAAATTATATGGCACTTTCAACCAACACAGAATCATACGAAAAACCTTCATTATTATGTGTCTCTCCCTGTCTTTCTCCCGCAAAAGCCATATGTTATTCAACTCGGGCTGTTTATGCTATCGCGTCTTGTGGTTGTGTGTGAATCAAGTCTTGGTTCACACAATCGCACTATAAAAGTTATTCTATCCATTCAACGGAGGGGCTTTTCATTGAGAGAATTAGAGGATCATTACACTATTTTTTTCAATTTTAAATTCATTGATTCATCCAATTAGAAAGGATAATTACTCATAATCTCAAATTTAGAATGTTGTCAAATAATTTTCACAATGAAATTTTCAATGTTAATCAATGCTTATTCACGAAAATTCTAAGTGATAAGACATAATTTATGCTCAGAAAATAAACTTTTTATTTACAAAAAAAGTATTTAATTTAAATACCCAATAGGTGATTAATTTTAAATCATTAAGTGTTTTTATGCATAATACTTGACATTTTTTTAAGATGCTTCCCAAGAAGTTTGTAATAGGGGAATGTGGGGTAAAATGTCACAATACGTATATTTAATTTTTCCAAGAATTCTTTTTCTACGCATATTTTTTATCTATTTAGAAGGGAAATGTGCTTTTCCAGTCATTTTCAAAACTTTGATTTTGTAGAAATTTTCAAAAAAGCTTTGATAAATTTTGGGTGTCATATTTTGATTCGCTTTATTGTGAGTTCTTGCAATTTAAAGAAATATCTATTTAATTTTAATATGAAATTTACTCCTCGATTTTATTCCTTCACTGAGAGAATCTGAAAAAGTTAAAATAACATTCCGGAAATGTTAATTTTACCATGCAGAATTGATCTAATATAGGTGTAAATATTACCCTTTTTAGATGTATTAGAGGTTAAAGTTACCCTTTTTCACGATTTAATCTTTAAAAAGGTGTAAAATTAACATTAAAAATATTGATATATTTTTACACCTAAAAAATATTAAAGTTCTGTGCAAAAAAAGTTAATCGCACCCTTTTTTTCTCAGTGTTGAAAACCATTGATAAACCCATATAAGATTATGGTAAAGCCCAAAATAATGTTGGCTGATCATTTATCGCCAAATTTTTCGAGCTGAATATTCTCTAGGATCAGCCTGTGTCTATTTTCGGCATAAGCTTATTGGAATTCGAGTTGCGTTTCAGGGTTAAATAGTCGAGCAAACTGTTTTCGAAAGCAGACAAGGGTAAAATTGGTTCGACGCGATTCTCTACTTGTAAAATCCAATTCACAATCGAATTTGCACGCACTCCGAGGTCACCTGTAAAGAATCTCAGCTGCCATAAGCTTATCTGGGTTTATTACTGCTCATTTACTATTTTAAATAGTTTGAGTGGTTTGAGTACAGAAGAATAACAAAGGAAAAGCCAGTGATAAGCCTAGATCAGCGTATAGAGATGCGATTCCTTCATAGCAAATTTGGATTGTAGCAAGCTCGAACAATATTTATACATAAATAATGCAAATTTCGTATAATAATTCTTAAACTATGGTCTAAATTTTCTGGACTACAACATAAACATAAAATTTTCAAAATCGCATGCTCAGATTTCGAGATAAACTACAAAACGCGATTTTTAACCGGTTTACAACCGGTTTTTCAAAAAAAAAAAAAAAACTAATAGCACAGAAATCGTCGTACGCACCAGTAGATATATTTAAAAAAATGTATGAAGATATCTCTTTCCAAACCAGAGATATTGCGTACTACGGACGGCCGGACGGCAGCCGGACCTGAAATTGCCGGCTTACGATTTTAGGCATCAGGAATGTTCAAAACACATACCCTGTGAATTTCAGCTCGATCGGAACACTTTGAGAAAATCCGAGGATTACAATAGGAATCACACCTAAAAAGCTCTAGATCTAGAAAGCCTATTTTTCAACCGATTGGTATCACGTTGGAAAGGTCTTGGAATTCCTGATAAGCCTGAATGGATTTCAATTAGTTTTGAACCGATTCATAATCGATAAATAATTGTTATCCGAAATTCAATTATATTACTCCTAAGCTATTTTGGGCGGTTTGCGGAATCTTCGTATTTTCTATTTTGCTTTTTCCAGATTGTCTTTGGAATTTTGTCTTCGGTAATCTTTGTTTTTGGACACTTTGTCTTTGGAAATCATGTTTTTCATATATTTAGCAGTGATTTATAAATCGGTTGTGACCCAGTTATGAACCGATAAGTTATTTTTGTCCGAAAATCATAACTATTGGTTATGCTATTAATTCTGTTAATTAGTGGCATTGTGTTTATGCTCGTTGGAAAAGTCTTTGAATTGTAAAAAAAGTATTAATCAGTTTGAAGAAACTGTTAAATAATTGGAAAACATTGAAATCCTAAAATTAAACACTCAAAATATTTGCTAATTCTAAATTCTAATTATAAGACTAGAAAATAATTTTGTATTTTGTAACAGTCGCTCATTAAAAGTTTGACGTGATTCGTCGTTAAAAAGCTCTAGAGAACGTATTTCTCATCCGAATGGAATCATATTTCGGCTCGTTGAAAAGGTCTTGGAATTTCTGACAAGACTGAACTGATTCTAATCAATTATGAACCGATAATTTTTTTATCAGAAAATCAATTGTATTACTCCCAAGCTATTTTTGGCGATCTTTTAATTTTGAATTGATTCAATCGGTTCAATAAATCAGTTGTGAACCGGTAAACGGTAAATGATGTGAAAGTACTTTTGAGGTATAGCATCAAAATAACGAGTTCGAATATTTCAGTTCAATATTCAATTAAATTGATCTATATCAAATGCAGCTCAGCTCATTGATATTAATAGAATTATTAAAATTAATAGAATAATAATAATAATAATATTAGGATTAATCTTTATTATTAGGAAATTAATTTTTAGGAACAGAAACAATATTGGCTTATGACTTCGTTTTTGTAGTTATCGATCTTATATCAAGTAAAATAAAATTAATTGATCAACTAATCTTAAAAATCCAAACTATAATTTGAATTAATTTTCCTTTGAAAACATTTTTGAGTTTGAAATAAAATCGCATTGCCTAACAATTCTCCAAGAGAAATAACTTGGACACCTTGGAATTCGATACATTAATAGCAAGTTTCTGTAAAAGGGCAGATTAATTCAAGTAGAAATGTTATATTTGTTTTTCAATCGTATCCACCAAATAATTCTCCCAATGAACAACCCTTTTGATTTATTTATTCTCTGCATTTTATGTGAATGAATCAGTCGAGGAGGGTTTTCTTTCTTGCGATTGCATGTGGAATTTAACCCCGCCATTCAAATACTCAGCCTATGACTCCACATCACACTTTTCACTTCAAACTTAAAACTTCTGTCTGCAGAAAGCCAATTCATGCTTCTCTAGTTTATAGAAATGGCAAACAATTGCCCTCTTTCCTCCCCAACACTCCTTTTCCCTTTCCTAGAAACAAAACCCCAAAAGCTCCCCATAAACAAGGTGGAAAAGAAACATAAAAATAAATGAAATATAGAAGTTGCAAAATAAAGGAAGAAAAAATAAAAATAAAAAAAAAATCTTACATTCATTCCCAGGTTGAAATTCATTGTCGGTAAAGGCATTTTCCAGAACATTTTCTTGCACTTTGCCAAAAAGTTTCTTCTGTGTTGCACCATCTCCAGGCAATTCTGGCACTTTAAAGGCAAAATCCACATTTTCCGTGATGAGATTCTCCACAAAAGTATTCGATGGGTGACTGGCACTGTCCGGTTGATTGTTCAAATTGTTGAAAGATGATGACACTGAAGGTGTTTTGGGTGAATCTCTTGCTGGAGATTCATCAAAACTCTCATTTCGACTGAGATTTTGTTCAGTTTCGGGCATTTTGTTCTTCTCAATGATTACTGTACTTTCGGGATTTTCCTGGATAATATCTTGAATTAAATCAATTACATTCGAATTGGCAGTAAAAGTACTTTCGGGATTTTCCTGGACTTTATCATCAGCCAAATCAATTACATTTGAATTTGTAACAAGAGTATTCACGGGATTTTCCTGGACTTTTTCTCCCACCAAATCAATTGTATTCGAAGTTGGGACAAAGGTACTTTCCGGGATTTCTTTTACCGATTCAAAAGTCCCATTGAGATTCTCTTCGACACTTTTCATGGACACATCGAAAGTCCCATTTAAATTTATCGGGGTTTTCCTCTGAGAAATTTCTTCCTCTTCACTTTGTTCCGGAAGTTTAATCTTCGACAGATTTTCTGTCAGTTTTACAATTTCATCATCCAGAGAAGTATTTTTCTTCTCTGAATGTTCATCGAGAATTAATGTTGAATCTGCTGCAACAACTGTCTTATTGAGAGAATTCTCTTGAGATTCCTCCAGATTGGGACTTTTATTAACTTCTTCTGTACTCTCTTCACCGTTTCCGGGAACAATGGCCAGTGCACGTGAAACAATCTCTTCCACAAATTCCGTGGCAATTAGATTCACATCAATATTTCCTGGACTTTTACTTTCAGTGCCACTATCAAAAGTACTGGACAAATGTTCCTCAACTGGTGAATCTCTCTCAATAAAATTCTCATTTAAATTATCTGTTGTATTAAGTACCAATGGATTATCTATCGTTTGATCCCCAATATACGAATGACACTCAACAAATGCCTCATCATCTGACGAAAGTGCACTACAATTTGCTCCACTATCCCGAAAATGTTCCTCAAAACCCTCTCTCTCTGCACCATTAAATGTCAATAAAAATAAAAGACAACGCAATAAAAACATAAATAAAAGATCCCAAATAAAAATTAAATAATAAAAGAAATTATCACTGAAATACATTCATTTTCACATCTTCCAAAATCTCACAAAAATTTTCCAAATATCTATTTATCTTTTTCTTTCGTTTTCTTTACAACTCACTTTTTTCTTCTCCTCTCCAAATTGTCTCTTCCGGCTGAAGATTGTTAATAAAATTCAATGATGACTGTTTCAAAACTAAAAGATCACAAAATGGTATTACAAACATATTTTCCTCATGTTTGAAAATAGAAGAAAAAGCACTAAACTTACCTTCTTTTTTCTCTGATTCCTTCACTACAATTTTCTTGTGATTTTCCTCCAAAATCTCGTGCTCACAATTCAACTGCTGCGTCTTCTGTGGTGACTGCAGAGGAGACAGATAAATTTTCATTACAAATTGGCCCAAGACAAAGTCAATAACGAATTCAATGATGTGTGAGAAAAAATGCCAAAATTCAGTCATTGTGACAATTTTGTTGAATTGCAAATTTTATTTTGAGAATACGACTACTGTTTGATATTTTTTTAAAGGAAAAAGATAGAGAAAAAGAAACGAGTCTAAATGACCCATAATTGTCTGTGAAATTGCAATTAAATGCAAATAACATTGAAAATAGATCAGCAAAGGCACATTTTAGTAACATTAACCCATTTATCTTCATACAAAATATTAAATTTATCTCCTGTGTCATGGATAATTGATTTACAAACTTTATTAATTATTTAATTAGGCTGCATTATCAATTGAGAGGCAGAATTAAAAAAAAAACTCAACAAAGATTGTAGATTCTTGGTTCTAAAAAAGAGAAATGAATAAAGTACAATGCATTCTTTGCGGATTAAAAAAAAAACACAAAAACTGATAATAAATGTATCAATAATTATCAATTATTTATTTATTTATATTTTATATTTTATTTGTTTTATATTGTCATTTTCCAGCTTGACCTCAAAGAAGGAGAACTAGGGGAGAGCCTGCATGTTTGAGAGGCGGAAAATTTAAAACGCAGAGGATTTTTTGCATACGATTTAAAACGGTTTGATAATTGAGCTGTGCGTAATTTTAAGCGTATTACCCGTTTTATGATTGAGCTGTGCGTGATTTTAAGCGCGTTAACCGTTTAATGATTGAGCCATGCGTGATTTTAAGCACGTTAACCGTTTTATGATTGAGCTGTGCGTAATTTTAAGCGTAATTTTAACCGTTTTATGTTAAGGCTGTGCGTGTTTTTAAGCGCAATCTAAACCGTTTTGTGATTGGTCTGTGCGTGTTATTTTACACACAACTAAGGTCGTTCGTGCTGAGGCAGTTGAGATTTGATGTCCTTTTCCCTTTTTTTTTGAACCTTTTATGCTTAAGATGTTCGCGTTTTCTAAAATCGATCTGTCAAAATATAAGTTTTAGGGTTCTGTGTCTAAAATTAACCGGAAGAGTTTATATAATTGATCCTGCAAAGCTTCTAAAAATAAGTCTTAAGTTTCTAAAATCAATCCAGAAGGTTTCTTGATTTGATTCTGTAAAATTTTTATAAACAATCGTACAATTTCTAAAATCAATCCCAAATGTACTGGAGCTCAGACAGCACTTATAGATAGCTTTAAGTATTACTTTCTTATATCAGGGAAAGATTTGGATCGTAAAACTGTCATAAAATGTAAAATATTATTTGTCATTTTACAAAGGAAGTGAAAAATTTAAAAAAAGCATATTTTTAAATTTCAAATACTGAAATAAGATTGGTTGTTCTTAAATGTTGTATTCAACTACTTCAAAATTAACAGACATTGTTTAATTTTTTTTAATCGTATTCAATCCGTCGACTGGTTTTATATTTATATATTATTGGGTCAAAATAAAAACATACTAAATTTATTTTAAGTAAAATCAAAATCTTAATCTAGAAAGCAATTTGTGAGATAAACGCGTTTGAAGTTTCCTTGAAGCTATCTTGCCATACTGCGAGTTCGGTTTATTACAGCTCTGTCATTTTGAATATTTTTCAAAAATATTGCTTTAAGCAATAAAATAGTGCTTTTTTAAAGAGTACTACTATTAAGCAACTCGAAAATTCTTTTTAAGAATTGTGCATATATTAATATTATCGTAATTTTATTAATTTTCTTCAATATTATTGCTTAAATTCTTTTTCTACCATGATTCTAAATGAAACAAAGAATAATTCTATTGATTTGGAATGGGGAGAAAATATTTTATCAGTCCAAAAACAAGCGTTAAAGTCGCACTTTATGAAAAGCATCGGGATTACCTCTTTTTACTATAATTTTGCGAGTTTTACAAATATTGCCTTAAAAACATAAAAGGGTGGAAAAGCATCCCATGCTTTTCTTGCAAAATGCTTGAATTCGTGACTTAGATGTTATACCTCAGAAGTGCTTTCGTATCATTTACCGTTTACCGAATCACAACCGATTTAAGCTGATTTAAACCGGCTCAGAACCAATTGGAACTAGTAATAGGCCTTTCCAACGAGCCCAAATATGATTCCACTAGAATGAGAAATACGCTCTCTAGAGCCTATATTTAACCTTTGACATTGCAAAACCGTTAATTAGGAATGATTCAACGGAATCTCTGAAACATATCCAAAAATGAAAAAAAATCGCACGTGTTTTCGAGCAATAAAAAAAACTTAGTTTTGGAGGGGAAGCAGAGTGGTGGGGGTAGAAAATGAGGGGTATGTTAATGATCATTGGGTCGACTTATCAGGGGGGGTCCCCGAAGGTCCCAATTCGCTATCTTTCACCGTTTGGTCTCTAGAGCTGGCGACAGCCGAACGGACAGACGGACAAACAGTGTGACGACATTTCTCAGAAATCGTCTGAAACGTGAAGAATTGTTGAGAAAAGTGGTGTACGGGGGGTGGAAGGTGAAAATTTGGCGGAGGGGGGGGGGGGGTATAAAATCGAGGGATTACTACTCTCTCCGTGGCGAGCAGTAATTAGCTATAGGCTATGAACCTGTTCGTTCACTTCATTAGGAAATTCCAAGACCTTGCCAATAAGCCCAAACATGATACCATTCGGTTGAGAAATACTCTCAGAAATTGTCAAATATGGACATAAATGTCTCTAGTGTGTAGAGGCTATAAGTTAGACCAAATTTTTATAAAGTTTTATTTTATTTACAAAAATTTAATATTTTACTGATTAACTATAATATTTCATTCCCTTCTTGTTTCCTTAGTCCAATATATATTTTTCTTGAATTTGCAATTTATAGTGCTAATCTGCTTGATTGAGGATCAAATCCAGGGCCTGCAAAGTCAAAGTCAGAACTTTTCCCATTGAGGTACTATGGGGGAATCTCCAACAAGAAATCAATAGGGTGATTTGGAATTCGACCTAAATTGGAATATTGAGAATCTCTGCCTGTTCATATGAGTAATGAGAAAAAGAACGTCACGAAGAAGAAGAAGTACAAGAGTACTTCTGGTTTCTTTTCTTTTGTCCACCTAAAACAGTTCGGAAGTTACAAAATTCATAATTATGTTTGATTTCAAATCACTCCATTGTACCCTATGCTTGGTATACATTTTATTTGGGATGTTAATTTATTTGTGTAAAGAAAACAATAGGATTTAAAATTTTATTATTGTTTGTCTTTAAGAGAATATGATGAAGAACAACTGATGGAATGACCGAATTATTCGGAAGATTCTGAAGATTATTAGATTCGTTTAAAAATAATTTTAATTTAAGTAGAATGTCCATTTAGCATTGAATTATTGCTAAAAACGTATTTATCGTTTGTTATCGTTTAGAAATGATTTAGACATCTTAATCATTTCAAAATCTTTTAAAAGAATCGAATTTTACCCAAAGTTGATAGATTTTTTACCTAGCGTCGATCGACATTTTAGAAGTGAGGAATTTAGGGTTATTACGGGCTTCAGACCTAAGACCGCCTTTAGACTAGAGGTTTAGCCCAGTTTCCGAAGGTCTCAAAATCACACATAGCAACCAATTTAATTTGTTCTTCTGATTCAGATAGATTAATTGCCCTTAATAGTCCATTTTTAAAGTAAAATTTTCCATAAATTTTCGACTGATAAGAAGTTAGAGAAGTTATGCTTTATGGCCAAGCCTTAGGTCTGAACCCCGTATAGAAGATTTATCCATGTGGCTTAACTGCTCTAATTTTTTAACAATCAAGATTTTTTGAAAAAACTTGACTTAGGATTGGATTATTAATGACAGATGACCTAATAAATTCCGAAAAAGCAATAAAAAAGATCACTATTTAGGATTTGGAAACTGGGCTAAACCTCTAGTTTGAAGACCGCTTTATGGAGATTGCTGTCGTATACGGACGATATTACATAGGCTAAGTTTAAATTACTGTATCGGATCAAAAAGCGAAAATTTTGGTAGTAAAGGCCTCCACACACACAAAACAATTTTGGGCGAAAAAAGCTTCCAATGTGTAGAGGCCATAAAGGAGAAAAACAAAAGGAATACGAAATATTAAAAAGAATTGTTAATAAATGTTGACTTTTTGAGGCTATCGAACACTTGTCGATATCTTTAACAGTATGACCTTAAGGCGTTGAACGTAGGAATACGATTTCTTTGCTATAGAGAGATTTTCTTAGCCATATGGTTTTACTGCACTAATTACTTATCAATCGAGTTTTTTTTTTGGAAAAATTTAACTTAAGATTGGATCTATTATATAGGTCTATAGGACAAATATTAGATCCTGGAAAACCAATAAAATTGGTTGCTATTTAGGATTTTAAGATCTTTGGGAACTGGGTTAAATCTCTGGTTTGAAGACTGATTCACATTTTGTTTTTACTGAGAACAGATAAGGATTTAACTTCGAATAAAGGAATAGTAAAAAGATATTATGCATTACTGTCTTTTACTTTTTCTTCATTTTAAATTTGTTTACTCTGAACTCCCTTCCATTCACTGTCAATATTTCTTTAAAAAAGCAATTTCAATTTCATTTAATTAAAATAGTACTATTAATTTTTAATTTAATATTCTTGCACTGAATTCTAACCTTAGGAAGTTAAAAAGGGGTTATTTTTGCTAATTTGAGGGGATAAATTAAAATATTTTTATCTTAGGATTTCATAAGTTTGAATAGTAATAAAAAGCTGTTCAATTTATTAATATTTGTCCTTAACTAATTATTATAGGCCGAATTTCAAAATTGCAAAAAAAACATAATCAGAAAGAGGAATACGATATCAAATTTTAAAACGAATTTTCGAGTATAATGCCCAACGCACAATAACTTTTGTTTGTAAACATGTTTTTGGCATTTCAATGAGAGTGAGTGAGATCTAGATCTAGTCATTTCGCTCACTCCTATAGAATATTTTGGAAACATGTTTACAAACAAAAGTTATTGTGCTTTGGGCATAAGACATACTTCCGAAAATACGTTAAATATTGTGATTGTCCTGTAACAGACTCAAATTTTACATTTTCCGTGTATAAAATGTTTCTAAATTGGGGTTTCAGGTTATGCCCACTATGTCATGTCTTTAAGATTAATATAGTCTTACAACAAAACCTTTTGCATTTTAAAGGAATTTTCTCAACAGCCACAGGATGAGAATATAAAATTAATGCAAAATGAAATATCCGGAACAAACGGTTCAGAACAAAAAAATATTATAATTTTATTTGTTTACATATAAAATTTTCTTAAGCACGTAACTGAAGCGTATTATTAAAAGAGAAAATTAATTCTTTCACAAATCTCACATTAATGATATGATTCATAACAATCTGCTAAAATATGCAGATTCTAGATCGCCAAGTTTAGCCCTTTACAGCTTTCATCTTCTTATAATTAAAACCATAAACCATTAGATGTTCGTATTATCGGTTTCACACTGTTAATTTGAGCGTTTAATTGACTGAACAATAATACGTAATTTTCTTCACACTTATCTAACGCCTCATTCCTCAATTCCAAATGCATCTTGGAGATTTTCTTCGCATTTTTCCAAGATTGATTATGAATATTACCAGGAGGAGTTCTCAATGGGTTAATTGTAAAATATATTGGGCAGTCTTTTTTTCTGGCCAAAATAGCAATTTCTTTGGCATGAAGCGCAAATTTTTAGCTCAAACAGACACTCATTCATTTTGGCGTAAATAGCAAAATCGCATATTCTACTTTCATACATTTTATATTAAGACATTCAATTAACGAGACGCTGAAGAGAAAAAAAAATGATAGCAATTTGAGTTGGAAAAATGCAATTTTTCGTGCGGAACGACTCAGATTCTCTTGGTTACTTGAGGGATTTAGCTCAGGAAATTAGATCGTCGCACTGACCTCGACACTATTGCCATTGGCCACTGTTTTTACGTCACACCCTTTCGGATCAGGTGCACTGCGTGGGCGACTTATGATCTTGGACAGGATAAAATCCATCCTGATGGGATTTTTATTTTAAACTTGGTGGAACTTCAAAGCAAATAATTACACTGGCACAAGAATTAACCACAATATTCTTTTACTTTGGCACTTCGAGAGATGTGGTGCGCGAGCGACTCCGGCAACGTGTGCTTTCTACCAAGAGTCGTGGACCATTGGGAAGTGTATGGGTATCGTGAGATTTCTCAATTATTGGCGAAGGAGTCACACGCGAGTGGGACAAGAAAGAGAGCAGGGGCGATCGACTAAAAATAAAACAAAGACACAGCGACAAGTTGAACTGCGATCTTCTTGGTCGAGAAAATGAATATTCATTCTTCTAGGAGGAAAATTTGATGGGAGAGAGAACTATTGAAAAAAAAACCTCAAGAAAAGTTCTGGGTGTAAACAGAGAGAGAAACTGCTGCTTCATCTCAAACATTTTCATTTCTTTCTTCCGCACATCTTGTGCACAATATGCCGCTTATTGCCCTGCAATTGTTTACATGGAGTCTGCACGGATATTGCTATTGGGGAATCTCTGAAGTTTGATCTTGATCATTACAAGAAGTTTACGATTGGACCTTAATTTTTAGATTTCAATAATTTCTTGTATTTTTGTTCAGTAAAGTAGCAATTTTTGGTGACTAAATTTAATCAGTAATGTTTCTGGCACAATTTTTAGATCTTACACTTTCACACTCGAAATTTGATTGAATTTTGATTGAATTAAATTAAATTTGGTTTAATGTTCAAAACCAAAAAAAAACGTACGAAGAGGGATAAACATAAGCAAAATATTTGAGAAATAAAGGAATATGGATTTTGATTTCATGAAAATTTTCCGATTTAAAAACTTCACTGAAGTAGCATTAAGATTTTAAAATTTTATTTGCTCAAGAAAATATTAAATTTTGGTCAGTAATAAAAAAACATAAAACTTTACAAAAGAGCGTATAGAGCGTATAATATGTTATTAACGTTAATAAAGGTTGAAGGTAAAATAAACACAATTTTATTTTCCTTTTGCCGAAACTTGCATGAATTTTTTTTGCTATAAAGTACAGCTCAAATTTAGTACATTGCAAACCAAAATTAATTGTTTTTGCTAATCTTGTGGATATTTAATAAATCATTTTGAATTCGGTGGTGGTCAAAATCCCGAAAGCTAAAATCCCGAATAGCCAAAATCCCGAAAAAACGAAAATCCTGAAAAGCCAAAGTTCCGAAAGACCAAAATCCCGAAAAATCAAAATCCCGAAAGACCAAAATCCCGAAAGGCGAAAGCCCAAAATCCCAAAAGCCAGAATCTCGAACGCTAAAAGTCCGTAACCCAAAATCTCGAATAGATCGAAATCCTGAAAGGGACAAAATGTTTGGAGGCTTTAAGAATTCGGGATTTTTGGATTCTCGATTTTAGCTTTTCTGAATTTTGATCCATTCCGGATTTGGGCTATTCGGGATTAAGATCCATTCGAGATTTTGACCTTTTCGGGATTTTGCTGTTTAGATTTGTGACTATCGGGATTCTGGCATTCGTAATTTTGACCGACACCCTTTAAATTATATTTAGTTGGTAAAATAGTTTAGAACTCCTTAAATTTTACTATTTTTATGCATAAAAAGTAAGTTTTTTGTTCAAATTATGTATTTACCAAATTTGATTTTTATTGACCATCATGCTCACTCCGCTGCAACCTTAATTTTCTGTCATTCAATTGGAAAACTTAATCGTTCCTTGATAAGTTTATTGAAAAAATTTTAAGTTTATTGACATTCTTTTTCGTCTATAGAAAGATACTTTGTCCTTTAAGTAACAAGTCCGAAAAATTAGGGTGGAATCACCACTTCTCGCTAGTGTCCCACTTTTTGCCACTTATATTGAAATCGCAATTTTTCCATTAGTTGTGAAATAAATTAGCAGGAAAATTATTTGTATCTCTAATGCTGTTACTTATAGAGTCGAAAAACTCTAATGATTTGAATTTAAATGTTTGAGCATTTTTTAGAGGAACATTTTGAGCAAGTGCGTAGAATCCAATATTTCTTACCAAATATAGGTAGTAAGTGTTATGAAACTTTTATCGAACAAAATTTACGATTTTGAATAAATAATTTGTCTATTGAACATTTAATTGCATTCGGCGAATACATAAAATTTGTATTTAGTTAGTAAATGTTTCATTTTATATTAATTTATGGAAAAATCAGCCATTGCGGAAAGTGGTAATATTCTAAAATTGATTCACCACCTGTCGCCATAGCTTTTCAATATGTGACGCTAACTTCACTTCGTAGATTCTCAGTTGCCAAATCTGCATTGTTTACTAATGTTTGCAATAGTCTAATAATTTGATTTCTTAAATAAAAGCAAAAAATAATCTTTTAAAGTGAGTAATAATGTGATCATGAGGAAAAAGAATGCTCAATGTATATTCTTTTTATAGCATTGGGTAAAATAATCGAGTTTTGACCTTTTCTAGTGGGTGGCGAGAAGTGGTTACAGAACTGGCGAAAAGTGGTAAAAAGTGGCGACGAAGTGGTTATTTTTTCATTGTTAATAAAAATCAGTTTTTTAAGTACTCGCGTTAAATTATAGGACTATTGTTTTGAGCCAATATAGGGTAGGTGTGCCAAATTTCGGCATAGTTGCATGCAAGCGCCAAAGTCTCAAGTTTCAAATGTAATATCTTTAATATAAATTGATTGTTTTATTTCTTCTACTTAAGGAGTGTTGCTTAGAAACTTGTAGACAGTTTATTGTCTTTATTTACTTTAAAATCATTCTTAATACATTTTAAAATGAATAAAAATGTAGACATAGCTTTGGTGGCCTATTTCGGCCACCTTCACTCTCATAGTTCCTTTCAGGAATTCTGAATGCCCTTCAGGAATTCTTCTAATGCCTTTTTCACGTCATCTCGTTTGTCGAAACTACATTTTTTGTTATTTTTTTGTATTGTACAATCTCTAGAGTATGTAAAAACCAAAAATTCATTCAAAATTCAAAAAAGGTGGCCGAAATTGCAAGCTGGCCGGAATTTGGCACACTTACCCTATCTAAGTAACTTTGTGTCAAATTTGAGTTACAGTGCTGTCTCGCTATATGCACAGTTTGGGTACTTTTTTTGACAGTTCTCTCTCTGAATATGCACACCTTTTTTTGAAATTCCCAACGGTTTTTCTCCTTCTTTTAATAAATTATTATTTTTTTATTGTTCTAGAATTTCCCGTGTTATTTTAAATATAATATGAGACAGAAAAAATAAAATTAGGATAATTAAAAACGAGAAAAATTAGTTACCAAGAAAATAATTTTCTTTATTACTTTGTCAAAATGTAAACAAATTGATTTTGAATGCAACCGACACAAAAGCTGTGCATATAGAGAGTGTGCATATAGAGAGACAGAACTGTATTTGATAATAAGTTGTTAAAAGTTATAAAATTCAGTTAATTTCACTTTTTCCTAAAAGTGGCGATAAGTGGTTGCTCCACCCTATTTGTTTATTTTTTTTGGTGAACCGGTTTCATATTCGTCCTAAAAAAGGGCTTACCATGAAAAAACAAAAGACCTAGAATTATCCCTTCTAACCCTGCTAACACATTTTCAAGGTCGAGAGTCGAACGACTCTAGATTTCTCATTTAATTTCATTGAAATTGGTTTTATTTGAGAGGTCTTTCAATTCCGGAAATGATCAGCGATAGGTTCCAATTTTAGGAATGATTCTTATGAATTAGTCTTCAAGGGTTAAATTATGAATCTCTGGTTCCAATAAATCCCAGAAGTTTATTGCACTTGCCGTTCATTTTCCCGCAACTTAGCACATTGTTATGCTACTTTTTTTCACCTCACTCTTCCTCAGTGTCTTGTGAAATCAAAGAGAAATCATTGGACGTGATTGTATTTCGCATTTGATAGTAAACTCTGGGCAGATTGTTTAAAATTAGCCCGGAGAGGAAGGAACAGAGGGAGAGTCTCCAAGTTCAATGATTTTATTTATATTCCTCCTTCTTCCGTCAACACGTCTCGTAGGCCAAAAACTCCATCCGGGAGCTTGGAGGGTGTCTCTCAACTTGGTGATTGAGTGATTTATGGCCAGAAGAATTTGAAGGAATCGATTAATTAGTTCCAATAAGTTGCAGGATGGGAAGGAAGATAAAAATTGCAGATGAATTCTTCTCAGACAATAAGGCAATGAATTCTCTCTCTAGAAAGCCAAAATTTTAGTGAATTTTTTCAGAGAAACATTCCCATGGGACAAAGACTACACAACTACGAAATTAGATTGAGCTCAAACTGTGAATTCATAGGAATTTTGGGATTTTTCCATGCAAAGATGGGCATCGGAAGAGATTCCTGTCAACGTGTTTACACTTATTTTACCCTCAATTCTTCAGCTCAAACGCCTTCCTGGAAGTGAATTTTGCTCCGAAGCACCTTCCTGTGAAATCCTCCACACAATAACACCACAATCACTGACCCTTTGGGGACTTATTTTAGCAAAAACCGCAGAGAATCTCCCGAAAATGATCCACTTTCAGCCATATTGATTGAAAAACTTTCAATTTTTTGCCCATACTACTGCACTCAAAGGGCGAGCGGTACATGCGTAAAATGCATCATGGAATTCTTTTAAATTACTCCTCAACCGGCAAAGTTTTTGGCAATTTTTCTTTGCAGACTTGTTCCTGAAGGCCCATAAAACGTATTTCAATTAATTATCATTTACCTGCATTAAAATTTCCTGGCGATTTACTTCACGGAGAACTGGGCGCGAGGACGCGACAGAGTTATTAATGTTTTTGCCGTCTGCAGAATCCATTTCACCGAAAAACTTTTAATCAAATACTACAGTTGCTGGAGAAGTTCTTCTGGTTCACCTTGAGAATGTTTTTGTTAAACAAAAATAGCTTAAACTTTAATAAAATTGATAAAATACACGCACTATACAAAACCGGCCGTTATTTCCATGCACAAAAATTTGACAGCGACTGACAGCACTGACAGTGTGTCAGGGATATCGCAGTGCCATCTATGAACAATTTGGGAAAATTTTTGGGTTGATTCGCCAATTCATAATCCAAAGAAAACGTTTTTTTTTAACAATTGGAAATAAATTATTATAATCACTTTTTATAGTATTTACAGAAGAATATAAAATCAATCTTGTACTTATTATAAGTAAACTTGGTTTGATTAGGCGCCGGCTTTCTCTTGGTGACTCTTTACGGTCCAAACTCCGGGCGTGGTCAGTTCTGGCGGGAGATTCGTCTTCTTCTTCCTCATCGGCAGTGTACGAGGACTTGAGATTAGCATTGTGAGGATACCACCTACAATGGACATGCAGGACAAGGCTGTTTGTGCAACATATTCGCCAAAAATTGTTGTAGCTCCAATAAATGGTGCAGTCAGGAGCCAGATTCGTGCCCAAACGATCGTAGAAAAAGCACCTGAAAGGATAATTCAATACTTATTTCCTGGCTAAGATTCTGGGAATTTTTGCAGACTCACAAATTCTTCTCTTCTCTGCTGATACCAGTTCCGTGGTACAGGTAGTGAGGATGGACAAAGTGGTAGAAATGGCCGTTTTCGTGATCATTGCTGTCGTCATTTCCAACACAACACGTTCGATTCCTTGAACTGAAAAGGTAAAAAAAGCTTCGTGAGATGTTGAACTTAGAAAAATATGTTAAATTAAGAATATTAATAAAACAAAAATTATCTATCTAGCAGCTTTTCCTCACAATTGCGTCATTGTCCTAAACGGAGCTGAAGTTGTTTGAATTTTTAATTTTTTTTCTCTATTGATATTGAACTCTCAATGCAGATGCCACAGAAAGTGAAATAAAATAATTTCCTAAGAATGTTTGAGGTTTTTGCAGTGAAAAATTTGCAGTCATTCATATTCAAGGTAAAACCTGCACGTCAAGTTTATGCAAACTTTTCCCTAATATTTGCAAAGAAAAATTTTCACAGTTTCCAATCAAAAACCTTGTGAAATTAATTTACATGCTATCGCTATGGAACATCTCAAATTTTAGAAATTTAGCAAAAGTGATAGAATCAGAGGAAAAACAAATTTTTATTTCACAAAATGCGGAAATGCTTTCAAGTGTTAAAGCAATATTTATGTGTGCATGTTTTAAGTAAGGTGTAAGAAGAGATTGAATTATTCATGTGATATTATCATGTCTAGGGACTTTGATGGATATTTAATAACTTTATATACTAAGGAACAATGTTTATTTTTTTCTACACTATATAATATTTCTAATCTAAAAATAAACTAAAGTTTATGAGATAGTTCAGAAAGAAAAAAAGTATTGAAAGCAAGAATTGTTTAGCTACGACTATTTTAAAAATATTTTTTTAATCATTGAGATATTCCTTCAACTAAATTACATAATTTAATCTGATTTTTACGCATTATAAAATTATAGTACTTTAAAAAAAAATCAAAATATCTGAGAGATATAAAGCCTGGAGGTAATCCAAGAATAAATTAAGCGTCTTGTTTAGATCATGATCCGGATTATCATAGTTTTTACGACAACTGAATTTTTCAGACAATCAGGAAAGCCATAGGGGGAAGGCTTTCATATTTTTCCCATATTCCCTTAATGAATGTGACCTATCTATGGCAATATATTTAATAACTAGTTTTAAAGTCCCATATTTTCTGAAAAATATGAAATGTTCGAAGCCAGAGTGTGTGCAAAGCTTGAAAACCTTTTCCTTCTGACCAGTAGTGGCGGATACAAGATAAGAAGCCTAGTCAGCAAATGGTTTAAGGGGCCCCAGGATACCAAGAACACAATTGAGAACGGGAGCGCTACATCTTGTCCTATGTACAATATTGTGAAAGTCACGGGTGTAGGGTAAAGTGGTACAAATTGGACAGGACTTTTTTTCTTGATAAATTTAGTACTTCATTTTTATTTGTATATTTTTAATGCTTTTAGTTTTATAATTTGGTTCCTTGTGCTTAAAAACAAATTTTGTACTGTATTTATCAAGAAAAAAAGCCATGTCTAACTTGTACCAGCGAATTGTCCAACTTGTAACACTATGTCCAACTTGTATCACTTTACCCTAGTCAGAATTTTTGTAAGAGGTCAAATATGAGGATTATCTCCAGAAGAAAAACGTGTTCGAATGCAAAAAAAATAAGAGCTTATTTAAAAATCAATAAAATCTGTATTAGGACCTTTAGGAAAAAAATCTAGTGGAGACTGGGGCAAAACTTGTCAAAACGCATATTTAATCCTTTCACGAGCTCTGAGAGAATTTTAACGTTTTATAATGAGCATATTTTTATAGGAAATTTACTGCTTTACAACATTGGAGAAGACTATTTTTCTCTATCTCGAAAGAAATGTGATTTTCGAATCATTTTCTAATGGCTCCGGCACACCTTTCAGATCAGAAAAATTTCATGAAGTCGAACTTCGAATCCCTTTCTTTCTCATACGTTTTGCATATGTCTATCTAATTTTTTTTGCACTCTTCTTCTTCTTTTAAGCATTACAACAAATTCAATTTAGCTCAATCGAATTTGGAGTGCATAAGAAGGAGATAGACATATTCAAAACATATGAGAAAGAAAGGGATGTGAATTTTGATTTCATGAAATTTTAATGATCTAAAATCTAAAAGGTGTGCCGGAGCCATAAAAGTCAATTTTGTGGATATTCTTAAAATTGCTGGGGCAAATTTTGTCAGTCTTCGGATAATTTGTGACGTTTTACTCTCGCAAACGTTAAAAATATCAAATAGACATATTTTTATAGGAAATTTATTCCTCTACAACTTTGTCGAAGATAATTTTTCTCTATCTTAACGAGAAATGTGCTTAAATTGAGCTAATCAGTATTGATATTTTCTGTAACCCAAATATTCCAAAAATAGGGCTCAAAATTTCATTTTTTTTTTATTTTACATAATCTTTCCTCGAATCCCTTAAAACTTTGTAAGTTTAAGAAAGTTCATGAAGGCTATCTATAATAAAAATTTCAAGCCTCAATCTCTTTTATTTTAGAAAATAGTGAATATTGAAATTTTCGTTTTGACAAATTTTGCCCCAGTCTCCCCTATGAAGTGATTGTCGAAGAAATGCTATTTTTTATTCCATTTCTTCGCCGATTTAGACGGATTTAGACAAGGGGGTACAAAAACTTTCTCACGGATCTGCTTAGCTTTTTATTGGAGGAAATTGCATTTTAAGCTTGACATTAATGTCCCAAACCGACATTCTTAAACCACAAAGGCTTTTAGACTTTTTAGTTTAAAAATAGCATAAATCTTAATTTAATCTGATTTTAGTTTTCGTAAAAATATATATAACCTTTTTGTGTTTTAAGAAAAGGATCAATTCGGTTTTTTTTTTTAACTTTCTTATGAAGATTTTTACAAGAATTCTGTTTAAAATTCACCATAAATCCATTTCCATATCGTTTTTTTATGATCCGAAATTATTTGCAAAGACGAAAGCACTTCCACAAAAAATTCTCTAAATGTCTAAAACATTTCTAAAAAGGGTTTTCTTCAATGGAGATTCCAATGAGAAAAAAAAAGTTCTTTTTATGTGTTTAAAATTAAAAATTTAATTTAAATTCACTACATCGGTGGATTTGGTAAGCTGAAAGCTTGGTAAAGCCATCAAGACGACTTTATTCTCGAACAAACAGGAGAGAAATTGATCAGAAATTAAATAAAAAATGCTAAATTTTAGAATTTCAAAATTTTTTTGAAAGTTTCTTTCAAAAATTCTATTCTAACAATGTTTTGATTATTTTGGGTTCTGATGTGGAAAGCCCTAGCTTGCCCTAAAACCTTTACCAAGACGACATTGTAGGTTCCTTTTGATCAAAATTTTCCCGAAAAAAGCCTATTTTGAAGATTTAAAAAATTAGATTTTGCACAAGTCTTTTAATATCTTTCGTCGATTTTTATATTTTATAGATTTTTAATCCAAATTAAGTGATTTTGAGATTTTTAGAAAGCTCATAAGACCTAACAAAAGACATTTCAAAACAGTAGTTCATTTGGTTGAAATGTCCAATGTGAGCTAAATCGTAATATTCTTGAGTTTTGTTTTTGATACTTTCAGATTTTACTAAGTAAAATTTAATATTTTATTGACCATTTTAAATTAAAATTTTAATCAATATCGTCTATATGAGTTTTCTTTAGATTTTTTTTCTTTTATTTTAAGAAATAAATATTTTTGGGCATGAATGAGCAATGATCAATACAATATTCCATTTTCTCCAGTAAAGTAATGTTAAATCGATCAGGAATTATTTTACGTCCTTGCAAAGATGGTAAAATCTCTTAATTTTCCTTTACTAAGAATATTTCGACTGGTTTTACAGATAAAATAAATAATTTCTAATTTAGAGTTTAGCAAACTTAATTGAATTAATTTTCTAAAATTTTCAGACAAAAATATTACAGTCTTATCATATTCGAGACAATTGAGAATTACGCTATCATTAAGATTAGTAGCATAAGGATAATTTTATTTACCTGAGGGTGGAATCAGCCAGATTGTGCATGCTGCTAAACCAGCCACGACATTCCAAATTCCCGTCCAGAGCCACTTTCTGCTGCTGTTGAGTATCAAGTAAAGTCCAATAAAGGTTCCAATAATTTCACAAATTCCTGCTACAATTGTATTAACTTCCAAATGCTCTCGGCCAAAGACTCTGATATTTAAGAGCATGCCGTAGTAGGTGACAATGTAGATGGACCAGACAAGGTGAACACAGATCATGTGGCGTTTGGCACGATGCCCTTCCCAGAGACCCCACCAATTTGGCGGTGGTGCTCCCTCGAGGCAGGATGCAGCTTGAACTTGGAGCAGATGCTCGAGATCACGAGGCAGTGCATTTTTCTTCCCATTAATCCTCGCTGCCTCCTCGAGGATCGCTTTGGCCTCACTCACTTTATTCCTGGCAATTAGCCAACGAGGGGAATCAGGGATCCACCTGAAATTTCAATTTCAAAGTTATACACTGAGATTTTTTTAAAGGTTTTAGAATTTAGGCCTTTATGAATATTTACAAAAGTCGGAGAATAAATTATGTTTAAAATGACATTGAAAATTATTTCATTAAATCTTTGATTTATGAATTGATGATAGAACTGATTTGAATTTGCGATCTTTGCTTCATGATTCTTTTATACCAATTGCGTCAGTCTTTTTCTATAGCATATATTTATTTTATTTAATAGAGTTAATTGTATTAATAAGATTAATTTATTTAAAAAATGCAATTAATATAAAATTCTTACAAATTGGAATATTTTTCTTTGAGGAGTATAGTTTAATTAACAAATGCAAGGTGAAAATGTGTTATTTTTCTTAGTCCTGCTTTTTATAGATTTATTTTATTATTTATTGTTAAAGATTCAAAGTCGGGAGAAAAGTTGCTTCATCTCGATACAATTGGTATATTTATCTTGGGAAAACATTGCACGAAATACAAAGAGCAAAATACTGTGATTCATACAAAATAGAGAACTTTTCCTCGTTTACATAAGATAAACCTCGTAGAACAAATTAACTGATTGAATTGTTTAATTAGTGCTTTTTCAGGCAATTAATTTCATTTTGTTGTTACTGGAGAAATTAGATCACATCGGTTTTTGAGCAAATATTGTCATTAGGATATTCTAAGGAACATAATCTTATAGACAAAAAGATTTTCGCACAACTTCCTCTTATTGACCTTCTTTAACTGCTTTGTATTATTTTCGTAACGAACTACGGTAAATTCACAAATATTTTCTGAACCTTTTTCTATTAAATTTAAATATTAAATATTTCAATGAAATAATATTTACTGAAACATTTAACGCCAAAGATTATACCTAACATTTGTATCTTCCTATCAATAAATGAATGAGTAGTTCGTTGATTGTAGAGGAAAAAGTGTTATATGATACAATTATCCTAACTATGTGAATCAACAATTATTGTAAAATGGACTAAATCTGCCAATTTTGAACCGATCAGATGATCATTCTGGGAATATTTCAGATATAAGCCTCACCTATGGAGAATGACGAGGATAAAGGTAGGGAAGGAGATGGCCATGTAGAGTTGAGACCAATTGTTGACAAAGCTCGCCATTCCGGGAAGAAGAATCACGCCAATTGACCAAAATTGCTCAAACATTGTGCACACAATAGTCTTGTACTTTCCCGCCGTGATATCAGAAACTATTCGAGGAAAAGCCATATTAATTTCTCATCTCTGGTATTTTTGTAATAATGCTGGGGAAAACTCACATATAACGGCCCCTGAAGTGTACATGAGTCCACAACAAATTGCCGATAAGCACCTAAAGAAGACATGAAGTCCATAAGTTGTGACCAGACCAGTGAGATTCCCACAGATAATCTGCGACAGCATTCCTGCCAACATTACCCGTCGAGGACTGAAGCTGCAAAATACAATTGAGTTATCACAAATTCTTTTTTTTTAAATTCAAGGAAATAATTGAGGTAAAGAATAGATTTGAGATGAACACGCAATTTCGCACATCAAGGTGATGATAATGAAACTCTTAATATTTTGCGTTTTTACCTTCGTAAACTTCACTTGAACCGTGAAGTATTCGTTTAGTTTAATTGTTAGAATTTTAGCTAAATATTGATTTTTATTCATTTTCAAAGGCTTTAACCTTTTCTGTTATCATTTTAAGGACGTTTACTTGTTTGTATTTTAATTACTTCTAGCAATTTACCAATTTGTTGTTAAAAATCAATTTTAAAATAAAAAGGTATTTGGAAAAAAATCGTCTAATCTCTGAAACCCAATTAAATTTCTTTAAGGAAATCACATTTTAAGCCTAATTTAATTTTTTTGCATTATCTAAAAAAAACTAATAGATGTATTTGATCTTTTATAAGAAAGCCATTTAAAATTACTCTTAGGGCGTTAATAGACTAAAGCTGATCCTCGAAAATATTTAGTTTGTGGTAATTGGGCAGGAAAGGATTAGTTAAAGAAAAGTTATGCAAAAGACCTCTTATCGATGATCGTAAGCCCTCGATGTATGATCATTTGGGAACAATCTTTACTACAAAATTTTAGAGGCTATATGGGCTAAATATTCTGGAGGATCAGCCTGAATCTATTTGGGCCCTTATTAGAATCTAAAAGTATATAAATTATACCCCTGTTATGATTTTCCTAAATTAATTTGAATTGAATATTTGTTTTAATTTCAATTAATAAAAAAAATGGTTTACCAATTAATTAATTTAATTAATAAAAATGGGAAAGTATTTATGGGAAAGTATGGGTAATCGTCATTACCAACGCTTATTTTAATAAAACTTAAGCCAAATCTGGTTTTTAGGAATTCAGTTTATATTCCTTTTTGGAATTTTTCTTTATTCAGCCAACGTTTCAATCTTCAATGGTATTTCCTTCAGGGTCTAATTAGAAATTACAAATTTATTTTTTCCACACACATAAATTTTTTTACAAATTTGGAGATTTTTTCTCATTATTGGCACTTGCTAATCTCGTTGCCAGCTCCGTCAACAAATATCGTAAATTTTGTGTATTTACCGATTATTATACGAGACTTCTGATGAAAGCGACAGTCTGAATAAAATACATATTTTATAATCAAAAATACTCCTAATATGCTAAACGGATTTTTGTTATGTATTATATTATGTTAAACTAAAAAAAATCATACGCAAGTTTATGCGATTGTTAAGGGGTTATGTGGGGCAAACTAACAGCACATTTTCTCTATTTTTTTTCAACATAAAAAATATTTAATTCAAGCTCTTAAGCATATAAAACTACAAAATTTAAACTATATTTTCTAAAATTTTCATTTAGAAATTTAAAAAATAAGCCTTTGAGACTTGATTTCTGAGACCTTTTTGAAAAAAAAAACAAACTTTTAAGTGAACAAGATTTCTCGTTCATCAGAAATCAAGAAACCAAATATTTCCTATTAGCTCATGAATTAAACTAATTCTTGAACGAAGGATTTTTGATAAAAAAGAAAAATTAAATATGAATTTTTGGGATAAATTCATATAAAATTTCCAATTTTTAACGTATCTTACACCACGTTTCGTCTTGTAGAATAAGTTGTGATCAACTAAACATAAAATCTTTCATTCAAGGACTAGTTTATCTCATCAGCTAACAGGATATTATTTAGTTTTTAGATTTTAGATTGAACCAATTTCGAGAAATGTTGCTCACTGAAAAGTATTAAAAAAATCTAAAGCAAAATCAAAAAATTAAACGATAGTTGTACTTTTTGTAGATTATACAAATATTTATTAACAATCAGATTCTATTAAGAATGTCAAAATAAATGGCCTAACAATGCGTAAAAAGCCATCATTTACTTAATGTAAGATACAAATTTATCGATTAAAATTGATAAGTATCAAAAAGTTATCATTCCGCCCCAGGTCTCAATGGCTGAATTTTTAAGATTTTTTAATGAAAATTTTAGAAAATATAGTTTAAATATTGTACTTTTATATGCCTAAGAAGCTTGAATTAAATAAATTTTTTATAATGTTGAAAATATTAGAAAAAATATTATGCTTTTTAGTCTTCTTGACCTACGTAACCCCTTAAACCTGCTGAAGTAGTATTTAGAAAATTCTTATACGTCTATTATTGGAATCGGTTTACAAAAAAGTTTATCCCTCAAATACTTAGAAAAAAATTAATTTAAATTTATCAATTTAAATTTAAAGGTCTAGGAATGAAAAGGAAATCAAAAAATGTATCATTTGTGTGCATAATTTTCCTATTTAGCTCACATAGGATTTGCTCTTTAATATAGCTATATTTTTCGTTGTAACTGTTAATAATAATGATTAATAGCTACTAAATTTTTATTAATTTCGTTGCGAAATATATTTTAAAAATAAAAGCATAATAGAGATCATCGACGGTAATTGCGGTAATCGCTATTTAACCCTTAATCTGATTACGTACTCTACTATATAAAAAGTATATAATTGTGATCCTAAAACTTTATGAAAACAATTACGTTAAATAGGGTCAAATTTCGATCTGTTCGACAGGGAACACTTATTCGCAGTAAAACACTGACAGCTATTTAATGTATCTAATAAAATGCAAGTAATATGATTTTTTTCATTACTCTGGCTTGTCTTATAAGGGATAGGTGTTTATATTTCGTACCCTAAATGTTAAAAAAATAGGGTGCCAATAGGTCATGGCACGCATTCTTATACTTCTAAGACTTTACGAAAATGATGATGACATGAACTAAACATAAAAGAATTAACTTGTGTATTTAGACTTACTGCACTAGAAGTTGAGTAGTGATGATACCACCCCAGAGTACACCGAAGAGGTGAAAGAACTGGGTAGTGGCGACTAGAATATCTTTTGAACACACCAAATCAAAATCCGTGATGATACTTTTGTAGTCACTGTGGTGCTCAAAACTCTCGCACGGGATAATGTTTGTGGCATTGCGTTCAGGCTCAATCCATGGATTGCTCACATCAGTCCTGTTGAAGTATCTAATAACGTGGTCTAGGGCATCTTCATATACATTGCAAAAATCTATGGAGAGTTCCTGATCATTGGGATCTGTGGGAATCTGTGGATGGGATATTTTAATCCAAGCTGTCTTGTTGACTTCTTGTATAAGGGGCAGATGGGTTGGTGGTTTGCAGAAAAAGTCTCCGTGACGAGGTGCTGGTGCAGTGAATATGATGCATGCCATAAACCACGAACTGGGGATTTTGCAGAGGAAGATAAGGAGAACTGTGCGCAATTGCCAGCATCCCCAGTCGCCAACGACTTTTCCAATGATATCCACCTTGTCTACCATATCAACGTTTTCCGTTGGTACGTCGATTTCGTCAATGAGGGACTTCTTTCGCGGATGGTAAGGGATATTGTGCGATGGTGCTGGTGCAACGGGCTCAAAATCGCCACTCGTCTCTCTGCATTGGGGGGTCGAGTTCGCCGCTCCTCCACCTGGTGTTGCACCCGAATTGAGTAGCGGGAAGTCTGCCTATATTTCAATGGGGGAGAACACACACTTCAGTCACAGAACACAATTATAAAAGGGTAATAAATTAATTAAGGAGCCTCCTTTAGCACTGAAACACTCGCGCCCGATGGGCTCAAAATTCTATCCACCGTGGACCAGAGATTGAACTACTAAAGCTATTACAGCACTTTCTTCTGCTCCATTCTATAGGAAACGTTCTACGGTACTGACGAGAGGTGCTGGTGCCTAGGTTCAATTAGCGCCTTTGCTCTGCCGATTGCCATGGGAAATTGCATGTGAATGGGGAGCTTTTTCGTGAGGAAAACTTACTTTTAATATGCGATTCATCAATTCAAAAATTGCAAATTTCTTCATGTCTATGGCTTGGAGTTGGATTTTTTTCAATTGAAATATAATGGAAAATTTCACAGAGTTTTAGTTTCACAGAGAGTCAATATTTTTTTTATTTTGAATTCTGAAAATTAAAGTTTAATCGGGAGCGGAAAAAGTAACTTTACTTAAGTACAACTAAATTTTTATTTATATAGTTTTATTTTTTTTAGTTAAACCTGCTAACTAATTAAAAAGCTAATAAGAATTAAAAATTACAGCTCAGCAGGTTGTTTCTTAGCTCCGAAAAACTATAACTATACTTGATTACAAGACAATTACAAAAAAATAATTATATAAAACCCAAAATTAGAATAGAAAAAAGAAACTTATGGAAACGTTTCAAAATAAATATGTTAGGTATTTAGAGAAACTTGCTTTAAGTTTAATTAGTTGTTACTAAGTTGCCTTAAACTAAGTATGATTGCGATTATTTTGAGTAGTATCTTAAACTAACTATACTTATTCTATTGCCTCCAATTAGAGAGAAGACAATTGTTTGGAAATGACGAGGATTCTATTTGATTTACAGAAAATTTCCTTTAAATTTCAATCATCCGAATATTTCATGAAAATTTGAAAGCTCTTATTTGCACTTGATAGTATAAGAGGAACCGTCCTTGACGGGGACCCATTATAAATGATCAATTAAAAGGATAGATTAAATTTGCATTGTGTGTAATAGCTAATTGAGTGATTTTTTCTCTAACTTTAACATGTTTAACTCTATTTTACTATATCTGCGGCATTTACTCAATTAACATTCTTTTGGAAATTTTCCTCTCGTAACCCGTCACAATCCGGGTTAAAGACAGAATATTGAGATGATTAAGTTGCATATTTTATAAAACTTTTACGAAAAAAAGCCCTTTTAGAAGTAATACGTCCTTTAAAAGAGGTTCTAAAATCTTTTCTGACTTCATTATACAATTGTAATGCGCGATAGTTTCATAATTTTTTTTAGACTATACACTATACTTGGTCGTGCTTACGTCATTGCATATACTCTATCTTGATACCATGCGATTCTTAAATAGCTGCCTTGCTTGGGAACTTAATCAAATTCAGACAATCAATGATCGATAAAAAATGTAAACATATTGTGGGAATTATTGAGAATTGCAAAATGTAAACAGAAGCAATGCTGCAAGTATGGAGAATAAGTGATACAGATCCGTTTAATAAGTAATAACGTATGACCTAAATTCTGATAGGAAGCCAGAAGCTCAGTTCATTCATAAAATACAATGAAATTTAGAATGTTGGCAAGTTAGTGGTCATAGCATGGCTACATGAAGGCTTAATTATTACGAATTATGTAAAATTAGAAGTAACATCTCTCCAATACACTAGGAGACGTTGTATTTTGTTAGATGTAATTATGATGATATTTCAATTGAATTTTATTTGATCAATTGAAAGAAACCACATTAATTTGGTTTTTATATACATTAGTAGTAGATTCCTTTTTTTAAATTTCTTGTCATATATTTTATAGTGGTTATTTTTTATTTAAAATGTTCTAACCAAAGAGAAAATACCTGTGTACACTGTACACCTGTACTTTTACTGTAATAAGTGATAAAACTAAAAACTAAAACAAACATGCTAATTAGCCGTAAGATCTCTTAATAAATTTAAATAAAGGTAATTCAATTTAATTAGTATTTTGGTATCTTTTGACCTTCTAGTCTTAATGAAAATCATAGCTCGTTTTAATACATTTTAAGCACTCATTCCAGTTGAAATTTGAGATTAGTGCCGCAATACATCTCATAATTTTTTTCTCGATTTAGATTTTGAATATTAATTATTCTAATGCAGAAGAAATTTGAAATATTGCTAAAATTGAAATTATAAATACTGCTAAAGGTTTAAATTTGAAGTTTAGGGAGTGCTTAATAAGCGTACTGCCATAAAAATAAAATGTTCCTTTTAATAGACTTTGAAATGTCTCAAGTTACAGAAAATGAGAAAAAGAACGTATGCTAATAGGAAAATAAGTTGATTTTTTTTGTTTGACATACTAATTCTTATTCGAAATTAACCCATTAAAAACGATACAGAAAATAATCTGTGAATTTTTGAAAGTTTTTTTTTCTATTTATAGGATAAAAATAAGAAATAAAATTTATTAAGCCCTAGACACACTTACGACTTAAGCCGAGAGACGGTTTAACGTAATCAAAATAATGATTCGACTAAATTTTCATCAGTTTCCATTCAGTTCAGAAATATAATCTTTTGATTACAATTGTCTTAAGTCGTCTTTCGGCTTAAGTCATAAGTGTGTTTAACGCATTACACAAAATGTGTAACAAAATCTACACAACTGTAATTAATTGCTAACTTTGTTGTGTGATTACACAGCTTTCCATTACACAAACTTTGCTTTACACATTTTTCTGACGTACACGCATTTGTATAACTTTTTAACATAAACTGTGTTAAAATAACAAATCAACGATCATTGTTGTAATATTTTTTTATTGTGTATCGCATAAAAGAATATAAGGAAGTATCACGCAATTATGACTTAAAAAAACATCATGCAACTCTGCCAAGTGCATATTGTGTTAATATTGGAATAAAAACTTTTTTTTTTAATCTTTTTACATCAGTTGTAAGATTTTTAGTTCTTTTTTTGGTATTTGTAATTCTAAATATCACATTTAATGCTTTTTTTTAAAAAATCAATAATGACTAAAGTAAAAATTGTGTCAAAAAATTAATTAGAATAGTAAATTAATATAAAATAGTCTATATTCAAGATAAATCCATAATTTCATGGCAAAAGATTTGTTAATTATTTTTTTTGCTTTTCTTTTTTTAGCTTTACTTATAGAGAAACCAAAAACTGAGTGTAGCTCCCCGAATTTTCTGATAATATGGATTTTATAAATCCTGATACAGATTTGAAAAATAGAGAAGATTCAAACGATCAGAAATATAACTGTGTTATCACACTTGCACATTAAAATTTTAATATGATTCACATTAATTGTCGCTGGTGAGAATCCAAATGTGTAATTTGTGTGTTTGAATCATTTCATATTCAAAATTTGATCTATTTGTTGATGAAAAGGTAGACTTGGCCCGCAAAATTTGATATAAATTGATTTATAGCATTAATGCGATAGATTAATGCAATTTTCTCTTTAATTTCTTAATGTGAAAAATATTTGTGCTTTAGGTAAATTTAAACTTATTTTTGCAGGCCAAGTCCACTTCTTTATCAACAAATAGAAAAACCTCAAATATTAAGTGACTCAAAGACACAAATAACATATTTAAACGCTCACAAGCGACAATTAATGTGAATCATATTAAAATTTTAATGTGCAAGTGTGATAACGCCATAAGAGAGAAAAAAATTGTCTTGTAATCCTTTTGGCTTGAAAGGGTTAAACCTTTGAGATTTGGATCTTAAAATGAGTATCAAAAAAAGTCATCAAATTTGCCACTAGTTTGTGAAAAGCTTTCTAATTTTGGAAATAAGTCCGTATTTGCGTATTCCTCGTTAACTCAAATTGGAGTCTATTAAATGTTTGCCAAGGTTTTGTAGCTGGAAATTCCTCTGAGTTTCTCAGAAATCATTTATCACATCGTGACGACACATATTTTAAATCCTGCATTTTTGATTCACAGAAACTTACAAAATTCACACGACTTTGTCTTCTCGCCATGATTGAGGATGTCTTTTTTCTAAGGATTAAGTATTTGCAAAAGCACAGATAGTGTAACTTTCCTCTGAGAGGAATCAAATACTAATTAGAGACGATTTATTGAGACTCAATGATTTCCCGTGTTGTCATAGGGATAGTGGTGAAACAACTGAGGTATATGAGAAATAGTTGGCAAACTTTAGCCGAAAAATTACTTCCTCAGATCGTTTCGTGAGCTCAGAACTATTCTCACAAGATCAACTGTCTGTATAGGAAATCATCTGGCTGAAGAGTTAAGACGGAGCATCACGGTGCATTTTGGCGGCCAAGAAGTGACCCACCGGTATGTCTGATCTCAATGTGTGAATAATTCATAGCCCTTATGCCACTGTGTACGTGAACTTGAGATGCGAAAATCTGGTCGTGAACACGTGATAAACTCTACGGGAAAAGTATCTGGCGAAGAGAGGGAAATTCTTATATAATTCTTGGCACACGATGAGGAAATCTTTCATTTTGCCCATGATACTCAATTGAAGTTAAAATACAACGCGTTGTCTAGCGAAACAGTTTTATTGTCTCGCGACATGACATTGACATTAAAAAAATTGAAATCAATCATCACCTTTTTAGGAAGCTTCTTTAAGGATGAAAACTAAATACACAGGATATTCACAAAACAACTACACTTGATTAACATCAATCCATTAGTATCTTGCTGAGAAGCACTATGTGATCTATTAAAACGTTCTGCACGAACTTCTGATAGATACTGATTTTTTGGACATCAAGAATCTTATCAGAATGGTTCTCTTGATCAACCGGAAGACACGAAAAGTTGACACTGAACACATATCTTCGCGACTTACCATTTTTATGGTGGTCTTGTGTTTGCTGGAAAAATTAGATCACAAATTACTTATTTTGCTAAGCAATTAGCGAACATTTGGACAAGACCGACGATGGAGACTGACAATTTTTTTGCCAATAGTCTAAAGATGAAGTCTCAATTCTATCCAATTCGGGCAAAAACTTTTTTTCTTCACTACCACTGATAAAATAAAATTAACACTTTGCTAGATGATCGTCAGTGTGTGATTTCTGTTGACGCGAGGATGAAAATCAATTGATCATGGAGGCGATCAATTGGGCTTAGATCATTTAAATTTATTATATTATGGCAAGTGGCAGCAAAAAGACGTTCTCTCTAAAACTGCACGTTTTCACTATTGGGACACAATTGATAAAATGTGGGTGGCATCTGGGTTATTTTTCACCTTATATACCCGATACCAACTTCCATATCGAAGCGCAAAATTTTTATTTCATTATTTACCAAATAAATAATTTTTGTCACTGTATCAATTAGCAAAGAATATTAATTAAATATTTACTGGTGATACATACCCCCGTAGTTTGCTCATATTGAAGAAAGTATACACAAAACCCATGGCGGTTCTATTGGAGAGGGCCACGCGGTTTACCGTGTCCTCAGGGATGCATATTTGGTGAGAATTTTAGCACAGATTCTCATATGTTTGCATAGAGACTTTATATTGTTACTTAATTCCATCTTTACTCGTGCTCCATTGAACCCACTTTCGCTCCCAAGGACGTCTCCGGCTTCCCCTGCTAAATAAAAAAAATTGACTTGGCACATTGATCTTGTGATTGGAAAGGCATGGAATGAGCAGTTGAAGCTGCATTTCACTGCAAACCGTTGTCGAATTTTCCACGGTCGTTGAGCTTTTACATTGAGGAAGGTCCCACATGTGATATACACTTTTTTTCGTTACCAGAATTAGCGCCAAGGGGCGAATAACATACAAATTGAACGTATTCATTACCGGTGGCAGCCAAAATCCCGAAAGCCAAAATCCCGAACGCCAAAATCCCGAAAAGGCCAAAATCCTGAAAGTCAAAATCCTGAAAGTCAAAATCCCGAAAGACAAAATCCCGAATTGTCAAAATCCTGAAAAGGATGAAATTATATGGAGGAAAATGTTTAGAATAATTTCATAAGACACAGAAGATTTCCATTTGCCTCCAGCAAGCGCGGGTACAATCGTGGGAGTAGCTATAATACTACACCCAGCGAAATTTAATTAAGAAGTTTGCATTAATTGGCTGGTGTGGGTCATCTATACATCCGATCAGCCTAACATTTTTTTGTACAATATAGGTCTGTATAACAACTTTTTTTATGATAGTGAGCGCGGCTCACTATCATCAGGTGTGGGTCATCTATACATCCGATCAGCCTAACATTTTTTTGTACAATATAGGTCTGTATAACAACTTTTTTTATGATAGTGAGCGCGGCTCACTACCATAAAAAAGTTGTTATACAGACTTATATTGTACAAAAAAATTTTAGGCTGATCGGATGTATAGATGACCCACACCAGCCAATTAATGCAAACTTCTTAATTAAATTTCGCTGGGTGTATTAAGAATTCGAGATTTTGGCTTTCGGGATTTTGGCACATTCGGGATTTTGGGTTTCGGGATTTTGGCGTTCGAGATTTTGACCAGGACCCGGATGAGGTATCAAAAAAGTTACAGTACTCCACGAGAGCTTTGCAAAACGCTAAAATTTTCAAATTCAGACAATTAGAACAGGAGGTATGACCATTTGAAAATTAAATTTGTGACTCCTTCTAGTTCGGGTCAGGGAGTCGAGGGGGGCTTCAGTTTTTTTTAATCAAAAACTCTTAGGTTCATACTCTATAACATACTCAAATTTGTGATCGATCGATACCATAAGGAGCTGAGTTATTAATCGCTTGTCGATATCTCTTTCCGTTCTCTCTCCAGAAGTGTTCGTACCCCGGACGGGACGGACGGGACGGACGGGACGTTCACAAAAATAGATTTTTAGCACATATGATATTCGTGATTTTGGCTTTCGGGATTTTGGTTGCCTCCGGTATATATCTACATGAAGCGTGAGATCCTAGGAGCATATTATGATCAGTGTGCAGATGGATGTCCAGATGTTGCAGATTTTTCCTAAAGATTGTTGATGTACTGAAGAACTGATGTTAGTTCGGTGTTACCCCGTGTTCGGTGGTGCCCTAGTTTCCCTCATATTTCAATTTCTTTACATTTTCTGATAAGTTTCTTTTCTAAATTGTAAATCCATAATGATATCTAGCGATATCTCAAGTTCAAAAGTGAAACAATATAAAGAATATTTTCTTACTGAATGAGTCAAATAAAAAAAAATATATATATAAATTCTTTTGGAATCCGCAAGCGATAGTTATACGGCAATTAACCCGTAAAGAACCAGTTAGGAACTGATAATTTAAATTTTTGAATGAAATGCAAATACGGATCAACTTTAATAGTGTCAGATTACTATAAATCGCTAATGAACCGCTTATGAGTAAATTTTTATTTCTAATTGAATTGTTTTTTTTTCAGGTACTTTTGGATAATTTTTAGACAATTTATTTAATTTACTTTAGAATTTGTCTTTCGAAAATCAGAAAAAGTCTAAGTCGATATCTTCAAGCGATCTCTTATCGGAAGAAATTAGAATGTCGAAAATCGCACATGTTTATTTTTTTTTAATTTTTCTCAAAACTTAAAATTTGCAAAAGTTTGGTAAAAATGTGATCTTTTGCAGGGTTATATTTCTACATATAATCCAATTTTTTTTTATATCTATTTCACAAAATTGAAGCAAACAGAGAATCAAAATATTTTCATATTCTCATGTAAAATTGATGCCTCAATCAGCAATTTTTTAAGTCATCTTACAAAGCGGTATAGTTTCGAAAGTTATTGAACATCGGTGCAGTCATAGGGACACAGGGCCATAAGACCACAGTAATGATATGACATAGCAGGAATAGGTTCTTTCTTAAAATCGTAATAATATTATATTTAAAATTTCGAAAACTTCATATAATCATATTTCTAAAAGATAAAAAATAAAAAAATACAAAAAATAATATATCCTTGAAAAGAAGAAAAGAAAACAATTTCTTTAGTTACTATTACCATAACATATTTTAAAGCTTCTAAAATTTTTATTCCAACCGGCTAGAACTTGAATTTTGAGTTAATTCTGAAGAACAATCTCATCTACTATAAATTTACCTTCAATTTTCCAATACATATTTGCCACATGTGATTGTCTTTCTAATATCAAAATATCCAATTTTTTTGGATTCCAAATTTGGGTAAGTTATTGGCCTTGGTTCATCACGCGATAATCTCGCGATTGTCAAAAAAATATTTGCACAAATTTCCTCAGTATGACTTGGTGCTTAAATGCCAGGCTCTCACACGAATGGCTAAGTCATGCTGTAATTTTCATTTTATGACGATATTCACTGTGTCAATAATCTGGATTATCTATTGTTGAGTGTTTGAATTAAATTTGGTTCCCTCCCAATGTTGTTACCTTTTCTTCCTCGACTTTGATGCAAACACAGGTGTTTTTGCAACAATACGGTTCAAATAGTCTTTGTACAATCGTCAGACTTCTTTTTACATCTTGCACCTGAGAAAAATAACATCCCATGTTTCTGGATAATGAATTAATTCGATGGGTGAGTAGAATGAAAACTTCAAAGTGGGAGAGAAACAGCTACAGATGAATTAAATTTAATTTTCCACCTACAATCGAGATACTATCGCTGAGTAGTTAATCAAGGTGAAAGGTGAGAATGACCATGTGAGTATGCCTTTTTTGCATTTTCTTCCAGATCCCATGATTAAATAATACAATCATTACTAATCCAACAAAGTTCACTGACTAAAAGTAATTAAATTATTATTGGAAATATTTTCCTTAACTTCTTCTGACGTCTTAACATAACTCAAATTTTAGATGAATCCTAATTGCTATTATGTGACAAAAGTCTTGAAAATTATTCCATTCTTTGGAACGATTATCGGGTGTACCAACAAATATTTACTGAACTTATCATATTAGTAGGTTTATCCTAAGACATACTTTTGTGAGGGGGTTAACTTCAAACAGAAGGTATTTTCCCGCCTTCAAATATTTAGTCAGTTCAAGTTCAATTTAGCTAAAAGAAATGTCACATGCAAATATTTTTCACATAAAATTTTAAGGTGAAGGCAGATTAACTCGGATACTACAGGGGTACACCTTAAACGCATCTATTCAGAAGTGTGAAATGATGATAGAGAGAGAGAGAGAGAGAGGAATTTTTCTAAACAACTCATATTAATTTGTTAATGCATTTATTTCTAAGAGAAAATGATCACATATGGGTCAAATGGTATGAGATAAACGCTGGGGGTCTTTTTCACTTCAGCATGAAGTAATAAAGCGAAATATGAAATGATATTAGTTTCTCATTATTCATCGTTTTAGGGCTTTCGCAGAAAAAACTTTCATGGTATCTTAGACGGGATTTAAGTACTGTTAAATAAAATAAGAAAAAAAACAACAACACAAAATATAAAATGAAATGTTTGTTTAGAATTACCTTTATAGACGTAAAATGTGATAATGATATATAGCTAAACACTATTTGAATCCAATCTAAGCAAAAAGCAGATCCCATATGACCAGAGAAGCGTGAATTAAAGCCTGAATTAACCCCTATCTCACATACCTTACACTGAGAAAAAAAAGAGGGTGCGATTAACTTTTTTTCCTCATAACTCTAATACTTTTTAGGTGTAAAAATATATCAACATTTTTTAATGTTAATTTTACAACTTTTTAAGGGTAAAATTAATATGAAAAAGGATAACTTTAACCCCCAATACACTTAAAAAGGGTAATATTTACACCGATTTCGCATCAATACTGCAGGGTAAAATAAACATTTCCAGAATGTTATTTTAATTTTTTCGGATTTCTCTCAGTGTACTATCAAGAAGCTCCCAAAAATTATCCCTTACCAAATAGGGGAAAGTGCCCATGCTTTGCAGGGTTCCAATCATAATGACTAAATTTTTCCTAAGTTTTTTAATGAATGCAACTCTGCAATATATTTTAAAAACAGGACACTTTCCCCTAGATTTTAAAATATGGGTGCGATTAGTCACATTTATTGAAAAATATAGGAAAAATTTGGTCATTATGAAGCTTGGGACTGTGCAAAGCATGGGCACTTCCCTTATACGTAAAGGACATGGTGTGTTACTCACATAGCGGTGGGCATAGGAACTAATAAAATATGCCGGCCATGTTGCTCAGCTGTCAATTACAAGAGGAAATATTTTCGAAGTAATTTTATGTTTTTTAAATTCATGAATTTTTTTTAGGAATCTTTGTATAGTAGAGCATCGCTATAGGCCATATTTGATTCCAGATTTGACACTTGGGTCGCACTATAGTCCATGTCATTTTTTTTTTTAAATTATCAACGACTTTTAGTATATTGAAATTGCTCGACGGCTTCCACTTTCTTTGCGATTGTGGTACTTGTCCTCGCTCTCTTCATTATGGATCACTATTATCACAATTACTCAATTAAGTTTGCCAAAAATATTAAAATAATTATGCTTGTTGCGTACTAAAAAACATAACCTAACATAAAATCAGTGTTTTGAAATCAACGGTCGATAAATTGTGGACTATAGAGCGATGGCCTATAGCGGAGTTCTACTGTATTGTCTGCGTTTCGAGTGACAACATTAACGAAATACAACTCTAAAACTTAAATTCTTATTCTAAAAATTCTTATTTCTTTTTCGTAAACACTTTTTGCGGGATATTATGATGTATGTACGATGTATATTACGATAGATGATAAAATGTTAAATTAAGAAGTGTATTTGATAGTTTAATTCGTCCGCCATTACTGTGGAAAAATTCAGTCCTTAACTTTAGGGCCTACACTGAGAAAAAAATAGGGTGCGATTAACTTTTTTTCCTCACAACTTTAACACTTTTTAGGTGTAAAAATATATCAACATTTTTTAAAGTTAATTTTACACCTTTTTAAGAGCAAAATTAACATGAAAAAGGGTAACTTTAACCCCCAATATACCTAAAAAGGGTAATATTTACACAGATTTTGGATCAATACTGCAGGGTAAAATTAACATTTCCGGAATGTTATTTTAACTTTTTCGGATTTCTCTCAGTGTACCATTCAGATCTCACCGATGAGTCCTAAAATAATGTTTATAGCAGGGTGCTAATTAAAGCTTTGACACTGAGTCCCCTCATCCTATTAGAGTTGTAATATATGTAGGTTGAGGTGGGGCAAGTTTTAGCTCTGGGGCTTCATTTATATATGACTTTTTCGACTATTTCTAAATGAAGCTGGTCCTTACAATTATTTTATTTAGATCCACAATTGTTTTGTCTATCCGAATTATATTATGTTTAAACCCAATTTCCTTTAGAAATATGCGAAAAAATCGTATAACAAAACAATGTTAAAGTAGCTCTACTTTAACTGTTTTACTAAATTTCCAGAGTTTATTGGGAACATTTTATCTGTTTATTGTCACGTTAATTATTTTAATGATTTAATCCAAGCTACAAAAAACATAATATTATAAAAAGAACTTTTAAACATTTTGGTGAATTATAGTACTTTTTATTGACATATTAGTATATTAAAGACTTTGTGCATGGTTCATATCGCAAGCATTTCTCATAAAGTTTAATATAAGAAAAGATTGCGGTGTAGTTCACATTTTTCTAGATGGACGAAATGTTTTATGACAGGAAAGGTTTAGCACTTTGTTAAAATTGTTAAAATTATGTTAAAAGGAAGTCCTTTTCTAGAGAAAGTGAAAAGGAAAATTTTAAAAATATCCTGTCGGTTACATCATAAAACTTTTCTTTCTCTAATTGATTTTTTAACGAAAACTCGACCATGATTGCCAATTGTCTGTTAAAATCGTGTTCGTTTGGTTTTATTTTTGACATGAAATTAAAAATGAAATATAATTCAAGATAATACGCTCAACAAACTTTCTTGTGGATTGATATTATTTGTAGCACTTTGAAATTCTGAAACTTATTCTTTTAAGTTTTATGTTAAGGGAAGATCAACTGAATTTGAGATAATCAGAGTCAAAATTAAGGCTTTCTAAGAAAAGAGAATTGAATGATACACTAATATAAAAATTTAGGCGCTCCTTGTAATGGCTTTGACATTAAGAATAAATTCAAAAGATTATTTTAGATAATTTTTTGATCAGTTTTCTGCGCTGAACTTTCGTTGCGGATCGGCCAGGCTTCTGATGCAATAATGAAGGAGCTTTGTAGAAGCATGGTAAGGAAGATCAAACTTAGTCGTTCAGCTAAATGATCGGTTTCTAAAGCTGCGCTCATTCCTATTCTCACCTATGGTCATGAGATATTGGTAATGACAAAAAAGTAAGATCGCGAGTACAAGCTGCCGAGATGAGGTACCTTCGGGCGGTTAAGGGAAGGGAATCACTCGTCGAGATCGAGTGAGAAACGTAATCTGGCTGATTCAAAATCAGATTCTTGCCTTGGAGAACCTTCAGATCGAACTCGAACATCTTTCCTGAAGTAGCGGAGGATCGACAAGCGAGGGTTGTTAAACTGGATGTCATGGGACCGCGAACCCAATAGAGATAAGCGGTTGAAAATGATGATCATGAGAAGTTTCTTGGGTTTTTTTTGCAGTTCTTAAAAAATTTGACCAATTTGACACTTTCAAATTAAATGTGTTTAACACAAAATACAAATCTGCCTTTAAAAAGCAATTTAAAAATATAAAAGCCTAGGGAAAGTGTGCCAAATTTCGGCCAGCTTCTAATTTCGGCTACTTTGAGTGTAATTTCGGCCATGGAAATAAATTAATTAAAATTATGTATGTAATCTTCGAATAGTCAATGAATTCATTTTGCTTTTAAATATTTATTTATTTTAGGATGTATTAACACAAAGACCCTTAAATTTTAAATATAATTTGAATTTAAATAGCGTTGCAAAAACTCATTGTGAAAAGAGTCTTATAGAAAATGTGACAGATCGATTATGTTTCTACACTCAGAGAAATCCGAAAAAGTTAAAATAACAATCCGGAAATGTTAATTTTACCCTGCAGTATTGATCCGAAATTGGTGTAAATATTACCCTTTTTAGATGTATTGGGGTTAAAGTTACCCTTTTTCATGTTAATTTTACTGTTAAAAAGGTGTAAAATTAACATTAAAAAATGTTGATATATTTTTACACCTAAAAGTGTTAAAGTTATGAGGAAAAAAAGTTAATCGCACCCTCTTTTTTTCTCAGTGTAGCAGTCTTGCGATTTGTGGTGAAGTGCAGAAGGTTTTCCTTCGGTGTTTTTCATGAAAATTGATTAGTTTTCATTAAAGATTGTTTCTGTTTATGTTAATAGTGAATCAATCTTTAAATTTCGTGTGAAATTTCCCAGCTGGATCTTGTATTTCGTGTAAAAAAGTATATACTTTGTGAGCGTCTCTCCGGTGAGGTAGTGTTGCCTATTCCGCCAACATCTTTCGCTTTCCTAAATTTCTTATTCATTTTATGTTTTTTTTTCAATTTCTGAGTTCTACAATGTTCAGAGAAAAAAACCATCGCTTCTATGAAAAAGATGATGTGGAAAAGGCCTTGGAAGAGTTCAGGAAGGGCAAATTGCTACGGGAATCTGCGCGTAAATTTGAGATGCTACTCTTCAGGTCTTTAGGACAAATCACACGGAAGATCTCTGGGCTTGTGGGTCATATAAACGTATTAAACTAAATATTAAATTAAATATTAAATTAAAATTAAATTTTTTATCCGTTGCTTCACAAAAAGGTGGCCGGTATTTCACACAAAGTGGTCGGAATACTACCCAAAGGAATGTCCATATTTTTATTATTTTTTCAATATTTCAGGAAGTGATTTAAAGAAAACAAAGATGATAAACTAGTCTTCAAAGTTCCACACGAAACTCCCGAATAGGAAGTAACAAAAAATATCAATATGAATTAAAAATATTGCATTTCAAACTTAGGACTTCGGTGTTTATATGCAACTATGCCGAAATTTGGCACACTTACCCTAATAATTTATAAATTAAGTGCTAAATACGATTAAAACTCAATATTGCCACCTAAGGACTAAAATTTTAAGTCAGTACACCATGTCTTCAAAATATAACAGCCTTGGTGGCACATGAAAACTGTACTTGAGAAAAATGTCGAATATTTGCCAAATAATTAATATCACGAGATTTTTGCTTTGATGTTAAGCTGCTGAAAGTAAGGAAAAATGGATGATCAGACAAATATTATGAGTGGTGTACAGGCAGAGGTATTTAGGAGACGTTGGCCTTATGGCATTCCTGACACAAAAATTCTCGAGCAATGTGGTTTTAGGGGAGGAAATTGATATGAAAAGAGAATGGGGAGAAACTCCAGTGTCGTGTGAGGTGAATCTTGCCATAAAGAATGGCAAGCATAAACGAAAATAATATAATTAGCAATTTATTCCTTATCTCTTCGTGCATGACCATATCTTGGTGGTTGCAGGTGGTTGGGATTTGAGGTGCACCAAGAATTTTAATGTATTCAACTTGTTAAACGAAGGTAATTTGAACGTAATTTTTCTTTTTTTTTTCTTTACTCTTATCTCAATTCTTTGTCAGTGTTTCTCTAATTTGCCTACGAAAACATTTTTATATTCTTAGAAAAAAAATTTCACAAGAACCCTGAACATTGAGAAGAAATTTGGCGGAGTTTCATCAGACAATTCTTTTAAAGGTGTGAAGAGTTAATTTCTGTGAGAAATATATCCATATACGGGATGTTGACATGTGTACAAAATTATCTTCAATTTGCACAGAAGCCCTAATTAAATTATCCATTTATTTAATCGCTCAATCATAACTGCCGAGCATGTTATAAATATGCTCCACATATAATAATGTTCTGCTCATTTTCCATGTCTTTTGCAACAGATGAGGAACTTTTTCAGCATCTCCGATTGACTGAATTTTCGTGAAGTTTAATTGAATGCATCCGAAAATAAAGTATTTAATTAGCACCAATATATCTTGTTTTGATATTTGAAGATTGTCAGAGTGGTCGGAGTCATAGAAATGAAAAGTTTCATCAGATATTTTGAGAGTTTCTCAGGAGTTCCTGGATATTAACTAGTTTTGCGAGGAATTACAGTAATGTGCTAATAATAGTTTGGCACGTTGCTTTCATTATTTTCGGTATGTAGTGAAAAATTAGTAAAACTCTCAGAGATTATTCTATTTATGGAATTTATCGTTTATTTACATATTATAATGTCTGTATAAATATTCAAGTTATACATAATTTACAGTATTTTCTCATTGATTTAATAATAAATTTGATGATTTTCTTTTTCAACTGAATAATTTTTTTTCCTAATGCCTGATTTTAAAACATAAGCAGATTCTTTTCTTGGAAAATGTTGCACAAATAAATGAGAAAACTTACGTATTTTTTCAAATAAAAATGTATTTTGACTTTCAGACTGAAAATAAATGGAATTTAAAAAAAAATGTTTCAATTATCACTCATTTTGTGTGTGGGATTAATTAGCGATTAATTTATATGATGTACGGTTAGACCTCTTTTTTTCAATATTCATTTAATGCCTCTTATTTTCTTACATTTTGATTTTTTTTTTAAATTTCATTACGTCTAATTTTCAATAAAAGGAATAATTCTTACATTATATTCAAAATTTATTTTTTTATTACTCATTAACTGCTATCGGACTAGAAAATATTTAATGACAATATCATTTTCTTCTTCGTGTTCTCCTCCTAAGAACTATCAAGAAAATTCATCAATAGAATTTTTATTTATAGAAAATTATTTTAATATGTTTTTTTCTAGTTTTTTTCTTTTATTTTGATTTCTTCTTCAAATTTCTTTATTACTCCACCTATAGCGTTTTTTTCTTCTGCCAAAAATTTATACTTTTCAAACGATTCGAAGATTGTCGGAGCATTATATTTTACAGATTTTTTTTCTCATTTTACGAAAATTTATCTATATTGAATGAATATTTTAAAGAAGCTGAATGTAAAAGCTGCAGAAGAATTTTCTCATTAGGATTTACTTCCCAATATCAATTCTCATTTCAAATATCTTGACTATAAAATGAAGTTATTGTTTTTCTTTTGAGATCTATCACAGAAATAATAATAAATGAATTACATGAGATTTATTTTTCTCACTTTCGGTTTTTCGGCCACAATAAAATCCTGTACATATTTTGTCTATTATTTTTTTCAATGGAAATTACATTAGACTGAGCTTTATTAGTTTTCTTTTGCACACAATTTTCAAATAGTTTCACACAAAGTTTGATATTTACATGTTTTGGATTGTTTAAGAGAGCATTTTTGTAAAATAAAACATTTGTAATATTAGTTTTAGAAACGAGGATTTGTGTAAGAATTCGTTTATGCTGAAGATTGAATTTAAATTTTGATATAACAGTCATTTGGCTGATCAATAACAACATTCGTTTTTAACACTTTAAAGACAAAAGGGTCATCTGTGACCCAAAAAAAAATTTTTCTTAGACTATCTAAAGTTATGGATTCCTTTAACGAGATAAAGAATTATTTTTTCGGGTCCCCGATGAACCAGTTGTCCTTAAGGAGTTAAACCCTTTACACAAAATTGTGAGAAAAATCGTTAAAATGGAGTATTTTAATATAGGGTGAAGTGAGGTACCTTTTAATTGGGGTAGATTTAAAATCGGGCGTTTTCTCATATTTTTAAATGGATTTGGATTTTATGGCCTAGACACACTTACGACTTAAGCCGAGAGACGGCTTAACGTAATTATAAAATAATGATTTGATTAAATTTCCACTTGTTCCAATTAACTAAGCCGTTTCTCTGCTTAAACTGAGAGATGGATTAGTCAGAAACAAATGGAAATGTAATCTTTCTTTTGATTATAATTACGTTAAGCCGTCTCTCGGCTTAAGTCGTTTGTGCGTCTAGCCCAGGGCATTACTGTTATAAAATAGCTCAACAAACTCATTGTGAGACAAATTACATTATAAGCCTCAAATCTTTCTTTTTAAGAAAAAGGTCCATTTTCAAGGATACCCCAATAAAAAGGTGCCCCATTCATTCATTCATTTTCAACCGCTTATCCCTATTGGGGTCGCGGGCCCATGACATCCAAATTAGCAGCCCACGCTTGTCGATCCTCCGCCACTTCAGGAAGATGTTCGAGTTCGATCCCAAGGCGTTCCAAGGCAAGATTCTGAATTTGATTCAGCCACCTCGTCCTAGGTCTGCCTCGAGGTCGACGTCTTCTCACAATGGCTTTGTATAGCTTTTCTGGGGAATATTTTTCAAGGTGCCCCATTTCCCCCTGAATATGTAGCCACACGTAAGTTTATGGTGCCTTTAAATTCAAGACTTTGACGAAAATTGCTCGCAATGCCATGTATTAGTTACCATTCAACATTTTGATCATTTTGATGAAATTTAATTTCCAAATTCACTCTTTCAGGACAATATAAGGATTATAATATTAAATTTCAAAAAAAAAAGAAATTTGCGTAATAGTTAAAGTAATAATTAAAGGAATTTTCTTAAATTATTCTTTACGGTTTAGGAAACTGAATTTATAAATTTCAAAGAATTTAGTTTACAATTTATGCTTTGAAACTACTTTGACCCTTGAAATTCAAAGTACCTTTCAGTAGTAAAATAGGTTTATGACGTTTTTGAAATTTTCGCATAACAAGTTTTCTGAAAATTTTGAAGCTATAAAAACTTTTAGAATATCCAGACGGGTTGTAAAAAATACTCTGGCTATTTTACTTTCAATTATTTTGTATAAGAATTCTTTTGAGTTTTATTATTCTTTGTATTGTCCTGAAATTTTCAACAGACTATGCATGCATTTTGAATTTGATTTGTTTTTAACTAATGATGGTCAATTAATAAAGATCATTGAAAATGGAAACTAAAAATTTGGTAAAATGTCTTAAATTAATTTTAAACACATTCGTAATAAATTTACAAATTTGTGTAGCATATTTACTATAATTATCATGAATAGTTAGAACTTGTTTGTGATGAATTTTTTTTGCTTAATAGCAATAATTCCCTCAATTCTGTGACAATTTTTAAGCTTTAATTGATTTCAAAAATTAATATAACAAATTTATCTATGTTGATAAATAAAATTCAAAAACATTTCATTAGTCATCAATTTTAAAGTTGGTCGTAAGGCCATTTAAAAATTTTAAATACCGGAAAACTTTATGTGAATTCTTTGTAATATATCCTTTATTTGAAATTACAGGGGATCTACTCGATTTTTATATTCTGATATGTTTAGAAAGACAATTTATTAAAATTTTAAATAATCTAAGCAAATAAATATAGCTTTTAACAAATAATTTTTCAAAAATTTACTATTTTTGGTAATTTGTCCATTTTTTGAAAGACAACAGAAAACTTATTTTTTTTAGGGTATATTTGCTAAACAGAGTTACAACCCATGAGAATTATTCTCCTATTACTATCAAACCCGGGACATTTATATATTAGAGCGATTACTTTACCAATTGACCCATTGAAAGTTCAGCACAAGATAATTATTTACAACAAATAGAATATTTTATGCTATCTTCTTAAAAATTGTTTAGAATGAGTTGATCCTCTGAAATTTCAAAAGAGAATTAGAGAAAAGTACCCATGCTTTGCACGATACCAAGCTTCGTAATGATTAAATTTTTCCTATGTTTCTCAATAAATGTAATGTAATTCATTGCACCCATATTAAAAAAACTAGAGGAAAGTGCCCAGTTTTTAAAATATATTGCGAAATCACATTTATTCAGAAACATAGGCAAAATGTAGTCATTACGACACTTGGGACCGTACCAAACATTGGCACTTTCCCCTATTATACGCTATTAGGCTTCACCTTGGAAGAGGAAAAGTTTCATTTTGATACTAAATATTAAGTTCAAATCTTTAAACTTTTTCAATCTCAGAACTGAGGGAATAATTTTATATTTTTTTCTGCTCTCTAAATATTTTTTACTTTGATATGAAAGTTCCACAAAAGAAAATTCAATGAGATACTCTTTTTTCTCATTTCACTACATACATATCTCATCACCTTAAATTTTTAATTATAACTCCTAAAGTATGTACAGTAAGATACTCCTTTTTTAATTTTTCTGCTCAAAAAGTCTCTGGCAAGGTTTTCTCTTCACCGCAATTTCACACCATATCTTGTCTCTATGCTACAGTGAGTTTTCTTTTTCTTTTTTTTCTATAAATAATTTCTCCATATGATTTTCTATGTACAATATACATTATAGTTACACATTTAAATATCATAATAAATATCTATTAGGTTTTCCGGAAAATGGTTTTAATTTACATATACATATGCAACACTTGCTGTTTGTTCGATATCCAATTTCTTTATAACACATTGCACACAAAATAGAATAACAGCGGCTCTCACTATGACTCAATTTCCGTCGGTGGTTGGCTTCACTGGTGCCGGAGTCCGCGGGATTCACTGGTTCAGCAGCGTGTTGGTCACCTCAGAGAAGGACAGCAGAGGACTCCCGTCCGCGTGATCGGGGAACGAGTTGGATGCGTAGGCGTGAGCGGTGATGTTGGAGATATGGTGCCTCGTTGGCGATGCTCCATGTATCCGTTGTTGCGCGATAGATAGTGTGACTGGGTGGTGTCGCCCAATGATGACCTGAAACACCACAGGGACATAGGTCAACTTATGTAAGAATTTTGAGGGAGGTGATTGACCGTTTTCCTGTGAGAGATACTATTAACATCAAACGACATGATATGACAACAGAATTTGTTGTACAGACTGACAATATTTAATTTAGAATCATATTTTAAGAGTTTTAAAGATACTATACAATTTTTAAAAAGTGCTTTAGCACGATCATGTCGCTTCTCCATTCTTATAGCTTTTAAGCAGCAGGAGTGTGTCTAGTGAGTGATGATTTTTATGCAAAAGTGTAAAAGGCAAGCTTAAAATTGGGCATCCGCTGAAGTTAGGTTTTAAAGGGGTTAGAAGGAAGTTTTAACCCTTTAACGACGAGATACTTTTTATAGACTGAAAATCAACAATAAAAATTAAACTGGGAAACATAATCAATGATAAGTCTTACATCTAAGCTTGGAAAGTCCTACAGAGTCTAATTCGGTGTATTTTGTTCTTCTATGAACGATAGGGACAAAAATGCCCAAAAATTTAAGTAATTTTTCTGACAATACTATTGAATAATATTTTTCGTTTTAATGAAAAATATTACGTATGAGTATTGTAGTTTTTATTAGCAAAAGGGTTTTGCTTAAAAAAATTGGAAGTATAAAAAATAAATAAAATCAATTATGAATTTGAAAATTTAAAAAATCGCTATATTTGAGCTTAAATATAAACTACATAGTAAATAGCTAGAGACTTGCAAAAAATATTCTAGATTCCTTCAACCTTCTACTTTACAATTATGTACAGACATAAGAAAAAAATAACTCTAGGTAATCAGGAAAAACTAATTTCTTTATGGGATACCGGTGTTCCAATCGTCCTTAAAGGGTTAAACCTTCGTATGACGGATGTTTCATCATTTGATGTGTTCCAAGGTCCCTAGTGGTCTATATACATTATAGGCCTATACACTATAGGGGAAAGTATTCTTCCTTCGAACGTTCACGCCTTCGAATGATGTGAATTTTCTTTTATTTTTCCTAAGAGACTTGCATATTTCTATTAAATTGTTAGGTTAGCTTATCATCAATTACTGACAATTACGTAGGGGGAAGTGGGGCACCTTTGAAAGTGGGGCACCTTTGAAATTGGGATTTTTCACCTATGTTTAAGTGGGACTGAGCCATATCATAACGTAATCTAGCTTCTCAATCTGTTTGTGCAATTAAATTATATCACATTAAGGCTCAATTTTAATTAAAAATATGTGAAAAATCTCAATTTCAAAAGTGCCCCATTTTTAAAGGTGCCCCACTTCTCCCTAATAATTATGTGAAATTCTTTTAGGAAAAATACAAGTCACGTTATTCGAATGCACAAACGTTCGAAGAGAGAGTACTTTCCCCAAGTAAATTTATGTCCATATTGAAGAGTTTTTCCTACACTACTGAGAGAAATCCGAAAAAGTTAAAATAACATTCCGGAAATGTTAATTTTACCCTGCAGTATTGATCCAAAATCGGTGTAAATATTACCCTTTTTAGGTGTATTAGGGGTTAAAGGAACCCTTTTTCATGTTAATTTTACCCTTAATAAGGTGTAAAATTAACATTAATAGATGTTGATATATTTTTACACCTAAATGTGTTAAAGTTCTGAGGAAAAAATTTTAATCGCACCCTCTTTTTTTTCTTAGTGTACACAGTCGTAGGGAAATTGCTTAAATTTGGCCATAAGTAGAGACCATAACAATCTGATTCATGGCAAAATTTTTTGAATAAGTTTAGTTATTTTATTCAAATTGACCGAAAATGGCTATTCCATATAAGACATTTTCGACCCCATATTGTCTTAAATATAGAACTTTCTAACTACAACATTACATTCCAAGAGAATGCTTTCTGAATTGATTTAAATTCATTAATTTAACGTAGAAAAATTAAAAAATCTCAGCTACTAGGGGGAAGTGGGGCACCTTTGAAATTGGCATTTTTCACCTATATTTTTAAATAAAATTGAGCCTTATCGTGAGATAATTTATCTACACAAACAGATTGAGAAGCTAAATTACATAACGATATGGCTCAGTTCCATTTAAACATAGGAGAAAAATCCCAATTTCAAAGGTGCCCCACTTCCCCCTAGTGGTACGAAACTTTCCTCATCCGAATTGATAAAGTATCTCGCTGGATGGTTTTTGGAATTAAAATCTGTGCATCCATGAGACAGAGATTTTAGGAATTTCTATCATTAGATTTACCAAGTCAGACGCATCAACTATAACTTTACATTTTTCAAGAGTTTATTTTTGAAGTTAGCGGTCACAAATAATCAAAAGCCAATGCATCCATTTCATTTATATTTTGCATAAATTAACCGAAGGTGTTATCCTTTGGTCATGTCTTATTTTACAAGGCAAAATGTGGTGTTAATTTTATAGGAAATTGCATTAATAGAGTTAATTCTTTATTTTTTTTGAAAAATCCTTCGAGTAATTCCGAGCTATCTCACTTGCTAAAGCATATTTTTTATAATTTTTTTTAAATGTGTCTCTGAAAATGAAATCTTAACAGCTGAAATTTAAAGACTTTTGAATTAAAATCTATTTTTTTTTATATTTTTAGTTATGCTTAAGAGCTTGAACGAACTAAATCTACAATAATTCTGAGAACATTCAGTAGTTAAATTAATTCCTTGTAAATTCATTTGAGTTGACATCATAGAATATATAAATATCATATAATATTAATAATAATATTGCGCTCTTGGAGCAGCGCCACCAAGAGCGTACCTTTAGATAAAGACTTACCGTAGATGAGGGTGACTTCGTCTTCTACGAGTTCGTAAACTTTAATTCTAATGTTTGAGAACGATCCTCATCGATCAGACATGGTAGATCGGATCGTTAAAGACCACCCTTAAGTGCTATAACTAAATAAAAGCTTACGAATAGGTGGGGGGGGGGGGTAAAGTCACCCACGGAGGACAAAGTGACCCGCATCTATGGTACGTCCTTAAAAGGAACATGTACAGATACTAAAAGTCAAACCAGTCCAAATTAAGTTATGAATCCCTGACAGCCAAGAAGTTCATTTCTCGCGGTTATGTCTAAAACTATGGTCTTACATTTCTTGATCGCGGATAGTCTTTTAAGGAGAGAGGGTCAAGAATTATGAGTCAGAGAAATTTTTTTTCTGACTTCTTAGAGCGAAACAGAACTTTAGAACGCCGTAGGAAAAATTTTATTTTTAGATCACACCGGTGACCCAATCGTCTTTAAAGGATTAAATACAAAAAAAAGCTTCTTTTGACTTCAAAACCGAGACCCCATAAAACACTCTAAATTTCATAAAATCAATTTTAAACATCTTTTCACCAAGATAAATATATTTGTTCCCAAGTATTATATAGTTTTCTTGATTTCTTTTTTTGTTTAGTTATAATAACTAAAAACTTATTAATTTCAGGGGCCTTTCGGATTTTTTTTGTAGTTTTAAAGTTACTTTTACCTTGAAGGAATTTAATGTACACAAATAATGTTTTAATTTGTGTACAGTGAAATAAAATGAAGAACTGGAACTTAGGGGAGGCAGTCTTATGGTTTATCTAAGTTATTGAATTCTAGTGCTCAAACTGGTATCTTCGTAGTAATTGGTAAGTCTGATTGACTTAAGTTTTGAAAGAAAAGCTACAATGCAAGGGGGAGGGAATTTCACGTAAATTTTCTGAATAACAGACAATATTGGCCTAAAAAATTAATATGAAGGAATTTTACGTTTTAACGTAATTATATATAAAACCTAAATTAAGCAGAAAATGAAGCTGGAAATTAATAGGTTAAAATTAAGGTTGATATATTAAACTTTGAAAAAAAAAATTAAATAATTATTTGGTTAACAGTGCCCCTAGAAAGAATCTCAGAATCTTTTAATGTTCAAGAATTATGCATCTGTTTATGTGATCTATTACTTATCAAAAGGTGATTAATTTCTGACAGTTGTTTGCTATGACTATTAACAACAATTTAAAATTTTATTTCGATATATTCCTTTAGATTTGAATTAATTCAATTTCAATTTTTCAATTTATTTAAAAAAAACCACTACAAACAGGGTATAACCCTCTTACAAATGCGTGGCAAGCAAATATGCAAAAGATAAAATTTTAAAAAGAAAAAGAAAGAAAGAGTAAGAGAAAAGATAGGAAAGCAAAGAAATAAGAAAGAAAAAAATGTCACTGGTCAAGCCCAGTCTGGAAGTGTCTCCGGATTCCTCGTGGTGCCGTACGGGCCTCACGGGAAAGAGAGTTAATAATGAAGCTCCCCTGATGAATAACGTTTTATAAAATATGTCCTGCTCCACCCTAGGCACAATGAACCCCCGAACCCTTGCCGAACCCTCCCCCCCTCATCAAAATGGAAGCCAGGTATTCCGGGGATCTCGTCGATATCAGAAAGATATTAAGAAAACAAAATGTTGGTCATTTGCGTCAAATCAAATTAGTTAAGAGGAAGTTTTTTCCAGTATTCGATGTTTCGTTCAGACACTGAGTGAGAGAAAACCGAAAAAGTCAAAATAACATTCCGGAAATGTTTATTTTCCCTGCAGTATTGCTCCGAAATCGGTGTAAATATTACCCTTTTTAGGTGTATTAGGGGTTAAAGTTACCCTTTTTCATGTAAATTTTACCCTTAAAAAAGTGTAAAATTAACATTAAAAAATGTTGATATATTTTTACACCTAAAAAGTGTTAAAATTCATAACTTATGAAAAGTTAGGAAAAAAAGTTAGTCGCACCCTCTTTTTTTTTCTCTGTGGAAGTGTGCAAGAACCGTTTGAAACCGAACAAACGTCAAAGGAAAATTGTACCAATGGTCAAAACGCTACCTGGGCAAACTTCCTTTGACATTTATTCGGTTTCAAACGGTTTTTGCTCACCACTGGTTTTATTTAGCGATTAGTAAGTTTTAAATATTGAACGAGATCGGGATCGGAACAGCAGAAGCATCATCCCTTCTAATATTTACTACTTTTCAAAAGAATCAGAAAAAGGTTGGTATATAATTAATTTTAAAGATCAAATATGTCACACAAAAATGATTTACAATTTATTTTAGGTCTGAAGAATGAGAATATAAAAATCTTTTTGCTTTTCAATCTAACCCTTGAATCCCAGAGCTTATAGAAGACCTATAATTTATTTACAAAAACCTCAAATGTTAACTTAAGATAATTTGAAGATATTATAAATCTAGTAAAATTTCTATTATACTTTTGCAAATGTTTTATTTGTTATCTATGATAATATTGAGTTCTTACCTGTATTTTGAATAAAGCTCTAATATGACCTTAGCATATCAGCTAGATCTTTTTAATAAACATAGGGGTCACCGCCGGGTAATCAACGCTTAGACGGCGGTGGCCACAGAAAAATATTTGCAATTTTAATTATGAAAGTACTATGTATTGCAGAGATTTTTCTCCAGAAGAGCATTGATGACAATAAATCTATCTATCTAAGAAGGTAGTATGTAGTGTAGGTTATTATTAATCAACAATTTATAAGCTTTTAAAAGGTTTAAATGAATTAAATTTTTTCTATAAACTTTCTGTTTTTCTACAACTTCTCAATATAATTTATGAGTCTGCAATGGTTAGTACAGGATACAAGTAATAAGTGGCTTAGAATTTCAAAATCATAGGCATATGCCAATTGCAATATCCATTTCTATAACATTTGTATGATGACTTGCTAAGGAAGTCTTTTCTTGGGCTATTTAGTGGCATAATAAGTAATGTATATAAGACTGGTTAATTATCCACATATGTGCTGGAATTAAAACTTTACAATTCACCCATAATAAAATCACCACCACAGAATTATGTGTAAATTGGTGTTTGCTGCACAGAAGCAGCGTGTCATTAATTGATTTTCGAGGTAAATTGCAATGTCACGCTTCATGGCGGATGCCCATATTGATGGCGCAAGCAGGACGAAAAAAAAGCAGAGATTAGGTTCTACTGAGATGAATGAGTGTTAGGGGATTTGGATTAGGAGGTGGAATGGGGAGAGACCAACTAAAACAACAAAAAATTCGACACTCACTGAGTGCTTGCGTGCTGAGGAGCATGGTGATAAGTGAAATACTGGTATTGCGAGTATGATGCAGGACTCCATACCTCGCAACTGCTCCCAACGACCGTCTGTGCCTGGGCACCCACTCCTGCACCACCCTGGGGGGTTGCCGGAGCACCAGCATGGCCCTGAGGAGACTGATGCAGCACGCTGTGGTCATTGCCAATGATATGGGGTGCACCGTGATGACCTAGTCCTGCAGCCTGGCTCACCTGGGCGTACATGGTGCTGGCAGGATGCTCGAGGCCAGTGGATTCATGGTGGGGCTGGTGGATACTGGGATAGGCGATATCTTTACTTGACCCATTCCATTTGAGGTGGGAGTTGTGATGACCATGATGATGGTGGGAATCTTCAATAGCCGGAGACATGGCCATTTGGTTGGAAATCTTCAAGTGATGCGCCTCGCTGTACATCCCGTTTGATGTGGGTGTTGTATTAGGGGAACGATTGGTAGCTTGAGGAGCTCCAGTAGCGCCCCACATTAGAACTGTTTGACGCTCATAGTGCTCCGGAGGGGAACTCTCGACTTTGGGTGTGATGATGCCATTGTTGCTGGAAGGAGCTGTTGTAGATAGAGTTGTAGATGCGGAAACTGGGGTGGTTTGATTCGTTACAGGGGTTGCAGAATTTAGTGGTAGACCCGCTGAGGAAGCGTTGACAGGGGACGGACCGCCTGATGAGCAAGACACCACATCCATAATTGGCGGTGATGATTTTGGCGTCTTTAGGTTGGATTGAATTATCTAGAGTGGAACACAAATAGACGTTAGATTGATTTGAAGACATATTGTCATTCTGCAATTCTATAGAAGTTAACCTGAGGCGTTGTTGGACTCCCGTAGCTCGATGCATACACATGACTTCGACTTGTGACATCTGCTCCAGGATAATATTTCCCACTCTCTTGCCATTTCTCCTCCTTGGCCGAGAGTCCGTAGCCTTCATAGGGCAGGAAGCCATTGGTGACATAAGGTGAGGGTGCAGGTGAGTGATGGTACTCCGGATAGTATCCACTGACTCCTTGAAGACGGTACTGATGGAAGAGGTTCTCGGGCACAGAATAGAAGTTAGTCGAGTGCACCGACGGTGTCATGTAGAGATTTTCAGGTGTGGGCGGGTAAGGTGACGTGGAGTACATAGGATTGAGATTTGGATATGTGGCCACAGCAATAGTTGGTTCAGGGATGTACTCCACAACAGGAACTGGAGGAGTGATCTAGGGGAAACATGTATGTTTTAGTCAAATGGATCTTCCAATGAGTAATCCTCCATTATCACTTACTTGTCCAAGTTGTGATTGCTGTTGCAATTTGCGTTTGGATCGGCATGTGGAGAGGAAATCACGGAGTTGCGTCTTGTAGCGTCGATTGGTGCGCTGTGGAGTTACGGGCGGTGGCAGGGAGTTGGGTGAACCAGTTGGTGGGACAACAATTTGATCAGCCTCAGTGAAATAGCTGGACGACAGACCGGTATCCAGGTAGCTCACTTTGAAGTCCATAGTGCGTTTTCCCAGCAGATCTCGACCCTCTTCCTCCATCAGCTGTCGATGGGTGCATATCACAAAATCCGGCTTGGAGTTCTTGTACACCAGGCGGGAACTACAAGTTAATTTGGCATTGAATTTTATATCTCATCATGTGTATTTATCACTTTGGTATATCCCAGGGATTCTTACCTCGTTTGAAGCCATTGCCATTCGCCATCCTTCTTCTGAAAGCGATATGCAATCATCCCTGATGCACCAGTTTTTAGCACTGGAAAAATAATTTATAAGTATACATTAGGTTCTGGAATCATGGGATTTGTGAATGCATAAACTTACATTCCTGATGGGCACTCGCCACATATGAGAGATCATCGAAATGTACTAAATCGTAACCTCCCATATTGGCAAGTTCAGCATCCGAGTACCCAAGGGCCATCTTTCCCCGTTGATCCATCGACACAAGAGACAGATCAAGTTTGTGCTTTGACTTGAACATATTCTCTTTCTGAGGGATTTCCAGAAGACTCGGAGGACCAAAGGGTGTGCAGTAGGCAAAGAGTGCCAGAGGAGGTTCTTCTGTTTTCCGATTCTGCCCATGGAGCACTTTAACGCGCCCCCTTATATCCAACCTCTGCAAAATACATTAATAAGTGCATTTTATTTGAGCGCATTTATAGTATATAAAATTATTAAAGAGAAAGTATATTTCATTCAAATCTTATTTGCTTATCTAAATAAAATGTTGTGTAAGACCGACAAAATTTGCAACTGTGGAAACTCACTAAAAGAGTGATATAAAATCGATAATACATTTTTCAATATATCCAAGGTGTTTCATTGAGTGGGTGTGCAATTGTACGCCTCAGACATCAATAAGTTCAATTAATCATCATGATTATGAAAATGATGTTAGTATTATCGATTGAAATATTATATATGTTGGTGAAATTTAAAAATGTTGATTACTTTTTTTTTCTTCTCTCCAATTCAATGAATTCTCACTAACAAGATTCAATATAACAACACATTCACTTTTTCCTGTTTTACGAAGAAATTTTAGCTAGCGCTTTTTTTGCCAGGAATTTGATTTTATAATTCTTCTTTAGAAATTTCCATTTGGTTTTTCAATCAATCAACCGTTGATTACACTTCAAATTCATTAAAGAAAATAAACATCTCTATTATTGGAGTTTATTTCTTTCATCATGCTGGAGATTTTTCCTGAGAAAATTACCTGTTGAATTACATGTGTTTCAGGTGAAGTTCAAACTTACCAGAAATCCTGATGTGTTATCCAGAAGACATCGAAATCGCACCGTGAAGCTTCTCTCGAGCAGATTGCACTTGTCCGGAGTCAGAGCTTCTGCCAAACTCATCCCAGCCATGTCCGGTGGCAAGAAGGAGTTCCACAGCAGCTGCCTCTGTAACTCCTCCCGATCTTCCGAATGCACCAGCTCATACACTGATTGATGAACAATGTCGGACTTTGGGTGAGATGTTGAGGTTGGAAGACAAATAAAAGAAAAAATGTGAGTAGGAGATGAAAACAGTCAAGCTGGGAAATTTATCTGTTGACCATGTGAGCTCCCTCAAAAGAGATAAATAAAATTCGCTGGCATGACAATTTTTAATTAATTAAAGATTTATCGCATCTACCATCCCAACTACACCGGGAAGATGCTCAATACTGGGATCCAGCAAGATGCGTTATAGACACCTCGAGGGGGGCACATTTAGATTTTTCGACAGCCAACGCACCCCGCAGTTCTCAAAATCCATAAATCGTGGACAATCAGAATTTGCCACACAACACACTTTTGCCTCTTCATCATCTTTTCCCTCTCCCCCCTATGTCCCTATCCCTATAAATCCAGATTTTTGCTCCTGGAGCAGTTGGAAAAAGAATAATCTTTTGAGTTGAGACGATCTGACTGAAGTAGTGATGAAGATGTTAAGGATTACCTCTTCGCATCGTGCCATTGGGGGTGTGAAAGTATTGAAAGTGTCAATGCAACAAGGTTCAAAAATTAATTGAAATATATACACTCAGAAATTTTTGTTTGTCATTACTTATATAATTTTTTTTTGAATGTTTATAAAGCACAATGTCTTCATATTTCATTAATTATTCAAAGCATCTTGAAGAAATTTTATAATAATTCTTTTAAAATTAAAATAAAATTTATTTTAGAACTACAGCTGAATGAGCAGTACTTTCGATGAAATCAAATTTGGTTATTTAATAGTTTAGAACAATAAATAAGAAAATAATACATCCTAATGCTTGATAAATTTTACATGGTTTACCGTAATTTGCAGATAAAATACAAAATTAACCCTGTAAAACTGCTAAAATCAATCTGGAAGATTAAAAAATCAAAAATTTTGTCTTCAAATCATTTAAGAAGGTTTTAAATATTGATTCCACAACATTTCTAAAATTAATCCAACAAAAATCAAAATTTCAAATTTTCTGTTCCTAAAATCGACTGAAAAGTTTACCTGAATCTATCCTATAAAACTGCTAAAATCCATCTTAAACTTCCACAAATTAAGAGTAGTATTTTAATATTGACCCTATACCAGGAGATAAAATTAAGAATATGCTTTTAAAAACTGTCTTCAGGAAATTATACCTTCAGATTTTTTTTTAAAATCAACCTCTTTTCTTTCTAAAATCTATCAACTTTGTTTTCTAAATCTAATCCCAAATAGGATATAATTTGAAAATTATATATTTTGAAAATTATAACCGTGGAAAATATATTATGCAAGTTTTGACAAAGGGAATATAAAAGATTTTTTAAAGATCTAAGTTTATTATCGACAAAAAATAGCATTTTTCAATAGTTTTTAATAATATTTTCCAGTTTTTTTTTTATTTTTACTGCTCATATATTTTTGTTTCACTTACATCGTATTTTAATGGTAAATTATGTAAATTTAACTGAATTTTTAAGGTTTGGATTGAGCTTTTAAAAACGGACAGGAAGATAAAAAAAATGTGTTAGGAATTGTAAAATCGGATTCAGATTAAAACCTTAATTCAATTAAATGTACTTTTTTGCCAAAGAATGATTGATTGCGACTGCCGCCGACTTACCACGACCGAAGCCATCAGGGTAATGGTTAAAAAACTGAATCATGATTTATATTATGCCACATTTGTGCCGTGTAAAGACCATTTTATCCGTTTTAAATAAATTCTTTACACGTTTGCTTAAAGGTTAAGAAAAAAACCAAATTTATAAGAATGATGGCCTTTTAATTGATCTTTCGCAACTATGGATTGAGTAAATGTTTGATCAACATTGGTTGATAACCGAAATAATCATTAGGTTAGCCCTCACGTGTTGACCTATCAAACCAATTGGCTAAATGCATGTAGGTCTTTATCTTTTGGAAAATCTCTGTAAATTTCTCTGGAAAAAAATCTGGAAAAGCCAGATGATCATGGGTGCAATGGGAGGTGACTTTGTGGTATTCCCTCCCGCACGTCATAAACGCCCCAGTGAGAGAAAGATCGTGGCGATAATCAACTGAAGAGTTGAGATACAGAATCACCACACAGTGTTTCACCAGGGAGAGACTCAAAACAAACAATTTCGCTGTGAATGCGAAAAGCTGGAAGGAGCCATGGGCAATTTATCACAGCGTCTGCACAAATTGAGATATAAATTCACCGTTTCGATCGGCACAAATTGGTCAAAATGCACCACAGATTTATTCATTTTCTTGTTACAACAACTGCTTGCTCTACCTCTCATTCATCCCTCCTTGTCTGCCCCGTTCAACAATTATAAATTGCACGAATATGAGGAAATGTCTGTGTATTTATGGTTTAAGGTGAACAAGAGAGGTGTACCCCTCTGTTGAAGTAAGAAAAAAAAATGCGTGTTGTTGGTTAGTCGTTTTGGTGGACTCTAAATACCTTTTGCAATCTGGGAAATGAAGTTGTTACATTGGCCAGAAGTACGCCTATTTGTTGCTCACATTAGTTTGTGGCATCAGCGAAGGAAAAAAAGACAATTCCCCGGTTAATTTGCTATTGAAATCTCTCCCTATCTCGCTGCAAGAACTGTTCCTTGGTCAAGATCTTGCGCAGATGGCAATATTTCATATTTTTAATCATCTCTAGATCATCTTCCTCGCTTTCTCAAATTCAATAATCTCATCTAACAATCATACGTTTTAATTAAAATAGGCCCCAGTGTGATAATATCTCAATATCACATAGGTTCCTCCCTCTCCACGCTATATATTGTTAAAATTACCTGACCAACTAAATGGATAGTTTAGTGTCTTGATTCTATGTCTCTTATGCTCACTGACTTTCCATCGTCACGATAACAAAGTGTTAATACTAGGATTTAACTCACCTGATGAAAGCCCAAATAGCTCTCAATGCTGTGCGTTGCGAAGAAGACTTCGCCCTCACATGTGAGAATCATTAGGAAACCATTAAGGGCCTACAAAAGAGTACAGAAAAAAATATATACATATATGTAAGGAGAAATAACAACATACACGTGAAAAAGAAAATACCACCAGTAATTCTCATTAATATTAATAAAAATGAGGAAATGCTTAAACTTTTATTCTTTCATGTAATTTTCTCTCTCTCAGTAAATATTTGATAATCCCTCTTTTCTTTAGTCTTCCAGACATTTCTCACACTTCCAGACCAATAAATCATGTATCATTTTGCATTAGTTTGTATTAAAAAAAATGTTTTTCATATAAAACAACATTAGACATATAAAACAATACAAAACAACTTAGTTCTAAACTAAAATGTCCTTTGTTCTGTCAAAGTTATGGACTCTGCCTATAAAATTTGTAAAAATCTTTCTATTTATTATTATTTTCATTCCCAGTGTCCTTGGAACTAACAAAATATAAAAAGCAAGGGGGTTTTAAACATGTATAAATTTAAAAATAAAGTATATTTTTCATCAATTTTATTATCTCCATTCCATATTTTATTTTTACAAAATGTTTATTGTCGGGAAATGTTCTGCAATTTATTTCAATATTTTTCTTTTTATATTAATTTGAATATTTGCATTTGGTTAAACAATAATGGTCAATACATATTAAATAGTATACCTATTTTCTTATTATCCTTATTATTCATGGTATAACATTCAGTAAATTTGAATTTTATTTACTCTGCAATTAATGTGAAATTAACTTTATTAGGTAATTTAAAATGAGTTGCCGGTTTATTTGCCAAAGGGGTTTAAAGCGTTGTAGGGTACTCGAATATAAAGAATATTTATTAAAGTGACCTTCAGCATTAGAGCCATAAGCAATGTAAGGGAAAGTGGGGCACCTTTGAATTGGGGCAGCTTTAAAACTGAACTTTTTCTCCTGTTTTTAAATAAAATTGAGCCTTATCATTAAGTAATTTATCTTGGCAATTTTTTTGTTGAGCTAAATTATATCATAATAAAGTCCAAGTTGCATTTTAAAAATAGGAGAAAAGGCCAATTTCAAAGCTACCCCAATCCAAATGTGCCCCACTTCCCCCTATCAAGAGCGTAACATCGATAATTTCTGTCGCGGTATTTTATTTATTCCATTTGATTCCTGATTCAATGTGGTATCCCATGAATCTCGATTATTCCATTTGTGATTCTGTTTAATATTGTATTCTAATTTTGAGAATTTTGAATGATACCACATAAAAGACGCAAAGAAACACTTGACCGTCGTTAACTGATTGGTCGCAGGTGATATGAGAGAGCTAAAATTAAGCTAAAATGATGGAAACTGAATTCTGTGATTCCATTTCATTTGAAATATTCTGTAAGGTAAAGTACCCTCGAGTCGACCGGTTCCTCGACTCGACTGGTGGTTAATATTTGAATGTTTTAATGATGAATTTCTATAAAATTGTCACAGATTCGTATTTATTTATTGAATAATTGACCTATTAATGTTAGAGCATACGCCAAATATTAGGGCAAATATAAATAAATTGAATAAATAACTCTACCCGGACGAATTGAGGAACTGGTCGACTTGAGGGCACTTTACCTTAATTGATGCAATTCGAAATTCCATCAGAATTTTTTCGATTATATTTGGATTCTATTAGAAAAATACGTTGGTATTCTTAACTCGGATAACTCCTTGCAATATACATATAAATGCATGAATAGCAATATCCTTGAAAGAATACGATAAAACATTTTTGCTTTTGGATGAAATCTTCAAAAGAGCAGATTATTTTTAATTACTTATTCTGTTAATTCTCAATAAAATGGGGTGGGAAAGCGTCCGAGACTTTGGGATCTGCTCGAACTCCCGAGAAGGAGCTCTGACTTTATATCTTCTCCTCCAAAAAAAAATCATGGTTCTGGAGGGGATGGACGGGGAGGAGGGTAATTTAGGTAAGTTAGTTCGCTAGAGAATATTGACTTGTGAAGGGTAAGGGTCGCCGAAGATCCGAAGTCAATATCTCATACCGTTTGGATTTTGGAAACCAGGATGGTGAGAATTTGAAAAAAATATTTGGATTGTTGCAACTGCTCTCTCGTGGAGTTTGAGCAAAAGGGGTGGCAAAGCGTCCCGCGCCTTGAGGAATGCTCGACCTTTTAACTAAATCAAGACCTTTTAATTAATTTTGCCAAAATCAGCTGACGCTTTATTTCCATTAAGGGCTCTACACATTGTCAGTATTTCTGTAGCTCATCTAGAAATTTAGCATTTTGTAGTAATGTATTTACACAAGTAGATGCTTCCCTTCAAAATTGTAAATTTTGATATACAGTGGAGGCCAAAATAATAGAATAACCTCCGCAAAGACCATTATTTTTCATTTAGCATTTTTTTTATTCCAATTCGTTAAAATAATTTTGATAAAGAAATGTTCAAATAATTACTTTACGTTAAATAAGTATTGTTTTGGCCGCTAGAGGTCTCTATTAGGTGAGATTCTTAACAATCTCACCTACTATAATCCTAACAAAATTTCATGTCGTCCGATCGACCTCAAATTTGGCCAAAATGTGTTTCGCCACTTCCTGATTCCGAATATATATGTGGCTAAGTTACGTTCCCGGCCGGCCGGCCGGCCGCTCTTTGGAGCTTAATAGCTCCTAAACTAAAAAAGATATCGACTTGCGGTTTTCGGCAAAGGTTATATATCGGGTGAAAATTGCAACTTGGTGCATAGACCCCCCACCCCCACCCCTCCTTCCGCCATTTTGAAGACCCCCCTTTTTTTGTTTTCTCAATAGCTCCGCCCCTATGGCATTCAGCGGACTCAAATTTTAGTATGTTATAGGCCTTAGAGCTTTCCATCAATACCAAACTTAAGGTCCCCCGACCCCCCTGACCCGAGCTATAAGGGTCTAAAAAAAATTTCTTAAAATGGCCATAACTCCGGTTCTAATTGTCAGAATTTAAAAAGTGAGGGCTTTTTGGAAAGCTCTTGTGAAATGCCACTTCCCCTTTTAACATTGCAAGTTCATAAAACCACCGCTAGGGGCGCTTTTTTTAAAAAGAAAATTTTTAAATCTTAAAAGTTAAATAACTCAAAAACTCCATTGTGCATCGGGCTGAAAATTTAGTATGTTGTAGCCGTTGATTATACCTATCAAACAAAAAAAACCTCAAGTCGATCTAAAACCCCTGACCCGAGCCATAAGGGGTCAAAGTTCGAACATTGACCGGCCTTTATCTCCGGTTCTAATTAACATAGCGACCTAAATTTTACCTTTTTGGTTTCGTCTCGATGAGCACTTTCAGATGGAAGTTCAAAAAGTCACCATAGGTGGCGCTGTGATAGCGTCAAAATTCATCGAAATTCAAAGTCACTTTTCTCAAAAACGGCTTTGTGCAAGTTAATAAAATTTTAGTATGTTGTAGTCCAGTCTAGGACGTTTCCAAAATGGTGCGTAAGCGCGCTGTGGTTAAAACAGAACCGGAGATATAAGGGGTCAAAGTTCACAAAATTCAAAAAATCATATCTCCGGTTCTATGTGACCGATTTTGATGAGTGAGGGCTTAAACGAAAGATCTCACCAAATGCTACAACTTTCTAGAATATTTGAACTTCGTGGGACCAACACCAGGGGCGCCACAGTCGAAAAACCAATTTCAATATCACATAACCTCAATTATCTCGACTGTCGCTGAACCGATTTTGATGATTACTTCAACATAATTGTAGAGCACATTTGTCTCTACATTTCGTCCATACATCATTTTCCGCTCAGACTACGCTATCACTCCGATTTTGCCGTTTAAGTGTGAAAAAAATGATTTTTCCCATAATAACGCTTTGAAATCACTCAGATGCCAATTTGACTGCCTCTACTCCACCAAGACACTTAAAATAGGGTTTTAAATGGAAAGTCCCACAAAATACAACAATTCTTTGATATAGTTGAAGTTCAACAAATGACTACTTGGGGAACTCTGGATGAAAAAACGAGTTAAGAAACAAAAAACCTCGATTATCTTGACTTCTGAGTAATCGATGAGATCATGTTCTATGGAAAAATTATAGAGAACATTCTGGTCTACATTTCACCCATATAACACTTTTCTGTCAGTTCATCCAAATCCTTGATATTTTGGTTTAAATACAAAATTTGTATAATTTCACGAATTTGATTCAAGATAACTGAATGGCGTCTCCCAACTTCAGCTCTAAATCGAATTTGCATGCACTCCGAGTTAGCTCACGTTAAGAATCTCACCTACATAAGCCGGTTAGGATTATCTGTCCCTTTTTCACAGAATACATCAATAGTGAAATTTGGTTTGAACAATACGATAGAAGTACTTTCATTTAAATTAAAAAAATGTGGTCTATAAATCGAATAAGTTTAAATTAAGCCATATTTAGAAACCATAAATGACAGTTTTCCAAGTTTTTTGGTCGAACTGAATTTCACTATTGACGTATTATGTGTAAAATAGAGACCTCTAGTGGCCAAAACAACCCATTATTCTACGATTAGAATAATTTTAAGATTTCTTCTTCAGAATTATATAAACAAATTGGGGAAAAATACAAAAGTAAAAAAAAATATATATATAAGCTTTACAAATTGATTCTATTATTTTGGCCGCGACTGTACCTTTGAAGCCATTTTCGAAATAAACTTTAGATAATATGGATCAGAAGACGATATATCTTATACCACTTTGTCTCTGATAGGTAACAGATTGATAATATCTCTTTGAATATGGCAAATAAAAATTGAGAATAAATGTTCTGCACAATTATAGTTATTTAAAAGACCAAATAATTTAGTCAGAAAAAATATCTCAACAAAATTATCTACCCCTTTGAATGTTTTCTTCCAAAAGTTCTTGAGAAAAAAGTCGCGAGAAAATTTCATGATTTCATATGCAAATGCGAAGAAATGGTGATTTATTGAGCACTCTTTATGCTTCCAAGAATGTTTTCTGAAAATATTGCGACAAATCCATCATTGAATTAACAAGGGTTGTTGCCGTTCTTGCCTCTTAAACTCCTCACTTTTTTTCTTTCTCTCTTCATGAATAATGAGACCCCATTAACTTTTTATTCAATCGAGAAAGAGAGATGGGAAAAAATTCACCATAATAAACATCACTTCCTGGCCCTAAGCAATTGGAAATTCGTCTAATAGTGGGTTGTTATGAGACTTTCCTCCTTCATCTTTAGACAGCCGCTTTTGGATTCCGTCTCGTTCTAAATTCCAAATGGAAGAAGCACTTGAGAGTGCTCCGGAAAAAAGATTCCACGTTCTAGACAGTTCATTGAGGAGAATCGAGTTAAAGGAAAGTAATTATATCAAAATTTGTACATTGATAAACACACAGAGAAGTCAGAGTCAAAAAGATGAAAGAAGTCTGAAAAAGTGATGCTCCTCGAGAGAATTGATGAGTGTTGGATGGAAGACAAAAAGACACCGTCGCGACCCTTTACATATTTTTTCCCCAGTTCATCCAAACATACTCCTGTGAAATGATCTCACTGAATTCTCAGACATGATTCTGATCTTCGCGGGATGCGGGACATTAATGCGATTTTAATAACGAGAAGACGCAGATATCTCTAAAATCTCACCGTGCCATCAGATGAAGGGGAAAATACTGTATAATTTTACTACGTTTAATTTCAATTTATTAAAAACCCATTGAAGCAGTTAGTCTCCTGGTTTAACCACAAAAATTACTCTACTCTTGTACTTGAAGGTCTATCTTCTTTGTTCTTTTCTCAATGTATCTCTCTTGTCTTTAATCGAGGGTGAAGATGAGAGAATTTAGCGAAATTTACATTTTGCATTCATGGGAATTGATAATTTGAGAAAATTCATGCTTTTATCTGTGCATCATTAGATGAGTTGTAATTTATTGCGTCGTTGTAAGGCATTTATTGAAATTTTTGTAGAAATATATTTAAGTAGAACTTCTCCATGCTAAGCTCAACGACACGTTGCAATAAAGAGCTCTGTGATCTATGATCTTTGATAATATTTGTGATTTACTTATCGTAAGAAAAATTTTATATGGAGAAAGACTTTTTAATTCCGCGATGATTGTATATATCAAAATTTTAAATAAACATAAAAAATTAGAGATAAAATCTTAGAATTCTTATATTTTTTTTATTGCTCGCACTCCTCAGAAAAAGTGAAATATATAAGCGTTTTTACGTCACAGATTTTATCCGTCTGGGCATCTAATGTAAAATTTATAGACCAAACAGTTAGAGATATTGACTTGAGATGTGCGAGAGTTCCCCTTATTAATCGATACTGGAACCTTTAAAGTTTGTGGAACTAAACTTTGCGAAATATTCGAATTGATAGACCAACTTTTAGAACAGAAAGTCTAAAATTCGAGCATGCAGCAAATTTAAGTGGCTTTGTTAGCCACCTTTTTACTAAGGATTAAGGATTTTATTTAAGGTTCATCTGTTCAAGTAAGCAATATTGTGAAATTACTGAGTGTAAAATCCTTTGGGGGAAGTGAGGTAGCTATAAAATAAAGTTTTTTTTTTTATCCTATTTCAAAATGAAACTGGACCTTACCGTGTTATAATGTAGTTTTACAAACTAATTGAGAAACTAAACTGTATTATGATAAGGTTGATTTCAATTTAAAAAACCTTTAAAAGGTTTCCAGAAAATACAAATGAGTGATAATTTTTGTTCTTGTAAAAATTTTTTTTTTATAGTTATTGTAGTTTCTAGTGCCAAGAGGTTTTAGGTTAAAAAATATTGGAAAAACAAAAAAAAAGATCATTAAAATTCATTAATTAATTTGATAATTTGGAAATTCTCATTTTTGAGCTTATATTTACCATATAGCAAATGCTTGGTTGTATATTAGAGGCTATTAGCCTAATTTACAAATAAAGCTAACGATTTATGAAATACCTGGAGATTTGTGAAAAATTCATTCATTCTTTTATTCATTCATTTATTTTCAACCGCTTATCTCTATTGGGCTCGCGGGCCCATGACACCAAGCTTAACAGCCCACGCCTGTCGATCCTCCGCCACATCAGGAAAGATGTTCGGCTTCGATCCCAAGGCGCTCCTACGCAAGATCCTAAATTTTATTCAACCACCTTGTCCTAGGTCTGCCCCGAGGTCGAGGTCTCCTCACAATGGCTTGCATAGCTTCATTTATGAAAAATATGCTAGATTTCTACTACCTTCTACTTTGCGATTACTTAAAATTTTTTTGAAAAATTGATTTTAGATAGGGTAAGTGTGCCAAATTTCGGCCAGTTTGCAATTTCGGCCACCTTTTTTGTTCCTCGAATTTAAATGAACTTTTAGATTTTACGTACTCTAGAGATTATGCAATGCAAAAGAATAACAAAAAATGTAGTTTCGACAAACGAGATGACGTGAAAAAGATATTGGAAGAATTGACGAAGGGCAAGGAACTATGAGAATGGAGGTGGCCGAAATAGGGCACCAAAGAAAGCTATGTCTATATTTTTATTCATTTTAAAATGTATTAAGAATGATTTTAGAGTAAATAAAGACGATAAACTGTCTACAAGGTTCTAAGTAACACTCCTTAAGTAGAAGGAATGAAAAAATGAATTTCTATTAAAGATATTACATTTCAAACTTGAGACTTTGACGCTTGCATGCAACTATGCCGAAATTTGGCTCACTTACCCTATCCAGACATAATAATTTTCTTCATGCAACACCGGTGTTTCTATCGTCTTAGGGGTGGGGCAGTTTCAGACATGCATGTCTTCCGAAAAATTAATTTTTTTGATTATAATTCTATATTTGGAAAATATGTTGTGGTTTTTCAAATAGCCAGTACCCAAGAAAAATAATCTGGAATTAGTTTGAAAAATGAGTCTTTCAATAAAATTTTTGGTGTTGGAAATTGATCCACATTTCCCTATGTTGAAAAGTATCCTTATTTTGTTGACATGAACGAAAAAAATAAAAGTCAAAGTTCTATATTTTGCTATCGAATAAATAACACGATATGATGTTGTGTTTGGACGTTTCTTAGAATAATTTTTTAAAATAAAAATAATTTATTATGACCAGCGCACAATAACTTTTGTTTGTAAACATGTTTTCAAAATTTCCCATGAGAATAAGCGAGATGACTACATCTAGATCTCACTCACTCTCAATGAAATGTCAAAAACATGTTTACTAAACAAAAGTTATTGTGTGTTGTGCATTATGCTCAATGCACAATAGCTCTTGTTTGTAAATATGTTGTCAAAATTGGCTGTGAGAGTGAGCAAGATGTCTAGATCTAGATCTCACTCACTCTCATTGAAATCTCAAAAACATGTTTACTAAATAAAAGTTATTGTGCGTTGAGCATTAATCGTATCGGGATATTTTTCGTTACAATAATAAATAATAATAATAAAAGGTATTTAGTCTTCACAAAAAATATATTGCTGTTAATAACATTGTCATTGTGTTTTATAATACTTGAATACAACAATACATGTGTTTATTTCCGATATTGCAATTTAATAGCCTCAATTAATCAACAATAATGAGCAATATGACTACTAATATTTCTAGTTCGTTTTGATAAGTCAAAAGTTTACTTAATAGACAGCAGATAACGCTGAATGTTCGTCACAATTAATAAATTCGATTTTCTTTTCTAAAATTGGCTAAAATCAATGCAAATTGCAGCATTTTCCCTAGTGTCGGTGTAAAAAGTCGCACAGCTTTTGACTTTTGTGGTATGTTAGGATAATTAATAATTCCCGGGGTTGACATGCGAGAGAGGTACAAGAAAGGCCTTTCGGGAGTTGGCGTGTGAAAGGAAGATGATGACAAATAACCAAATAATACTAAACTTTTCCACCTTTTTCGCTTCATTTTTCATTAGACGCACGACAGTGTCAGTCGCCTCGTGATTTCAGCTACAGGTTGCCTCACTTCCTCCCCGTCACATTACATATTGATCTCTAATTGTCTCACACTTCTTTCTCATGCTAACATTTTTTTTGCCTCAACTCATGCCACAATCAATCAGTATGTGAGGCGATTGATTTCACTTTTAACCCCATCTCGCGAGGGGCGCGTGCAATTTGCCATTGGGGAGGCACTTGAGGTGGAGAGTGAGCCAGGGTGTGGGAAAAACCTACATCCTCTACCCAAAAAATCTACACATAGGTCGCCCAAATGCGACATCTGTAGCGTGCCGCTCGCAAAGTCTCGTGATGTTGACTTGGAGCGTCCGGAGGAAGGTCTGCCTAGGCAAGGCAGTGAGCCTTCGCCCTTTCGCAGAACGCAACTTGGTGTACGATTTAGAACGATTAGTATCGCAATGGAGGCCGCCAAATGCAATTTAAGAGAGACTTTTTGCGCACATCGAGACGTGGGAGCGTGTGAATTTCTCTGAAAATTTTGCGTTTCACCAGGATATAAATCTAAAATTGCACACTTCTGACGCGGAGACTCACACTCTTTTGCAAATTTCCACCCACCGGTTGCATTTAGATTGGCGTTTGTGACGGTAATTAAATTTTTCGAATATGTACTTGAGCACTTGAGGTGATGCCAATCAATCGTTTTTTACGTGTACACTCTCATTCGATATGTTTGTTTATTTGCATAAATATCTGTTAAAATAACAGAAAATTATAAATTGAATTAAATTTTGAGCATCAAATTTTACCCTGAGGATGATTGTCGAAAAGGCTTGGGAGTATGCAATTCCACTCTATGCTTGTTTCATAGATTTGGAAAAAGCATATGACCGAGTACCGAGAGAACAACTTTGGGATGTACTGCACGAGTACGGACTGGATGAAGAATTGGTAGGAGCCATTCAGTCATTGTACAGAGACTGTAGTAGCTGTGTTCGTGTAAACGGATCCAAATCGGAAGGTTTTCAAGTGAGTGTTGGACTGCGTCAAGGGTGTGTTCTATCACCATTGTTGTTCATAATATACATGGACAAGATTATGGAACGCAGTCGGGGGCGGAATGCGATTCGTATTGGGGATTTCAGGGTGAGCCATCTCCTCTATGCAGATGATTTGGTTCTTTTTGGATCTTCCGAAGAAGAGCTTCAGCGCACACTTGACCGATTTGTAAATGTTTGTGCCGAAACAGGTATGAAGGTGAACGACAAAAAGTCGGAGGTAATGGTGATTTCCCGACAATCTGTGAAATGCACTCTACATGTTAGTGGAGACTCATTGACACAGGTGGAGAAGTTCAAGTATCTCGGGGTGTTATTCACGAGTGATGGTAGGATGGAGGCAGAACTCTCGTCGCGAATCGGTCAGGCTTCTGCAGTAATGAGGGAGCTTGGCAGAAGCGTGTTGAGGAAGGTCGAGCTTAGTCGATCGGCTAAATTATCGGTTTTCAAAGCTGTGTTCATTCCTATTCTCACCTATGGTCATGAGATTTGGGTAATGACCGAAAGGGTAAGATCGCGAGTACAAGCTGCCGAGATGAGGTACCTTCGAGCGGTAAAGGGAATCACTCGTAGAGATCGAGTGAGGAATGTGGCCGTTCGTGAGGAACTAAGAGTCGAGGAGCTGCTTCTTCGGGTTGAGAGATCACAACTTCGATGGTATGGACATGTTCAACGCATGAATGAAGAAAGATTCCCCAGAAAAGCTATGCAAGCCATTGTGAGGAGACCTCGACCTCGAGGCAGACCTAGGACAAGGTGGCTGAATCAAATTCAGAAGCTTGCCTTGGAACGCCTCGGGATCGAACCCGAACATCTTCCTGAAGTGGCGGGGGACCGACAGGCGTGGGCTGCTAGATTGGATGTCATGGGCCCGCGACCCCAATAGGGATAAGCGGTTGAAAATGAATGAATGAATCAAATTCTAGCCGAATTTCAATTCAGCTAACAACATATATGCATTTTCAGCAGAATTTTGCCAACCTTAAAATATGCTGAAAACATTGTTTTATTCAGCTAACTGTACTCGCTGGGAGATCGACCCACATTTTTATGTTAAAGTGGTGTCTGTCTCTTTATATGCATAGCTTGGGTACTTTTTTTGACAGTTCGATCTTTGAATATGCACAACTTTTTTTTGAAATTCCTAACGGTTTTTTTTCTTTTAAAAAATTATTATTCTTTTATTTTTTTATATTTTCCCGTATTATTTTAACTATAATATGAGACAGAAAAAATAAAATTTATAAAATTAAAAACGAGAAAAATTAGTTACCAAGAAAATTTCCTTTATTTACTTTTTCAAAATGTAAACAAATTGATTTTGAATGCAACCGATACAAAAGCTGTGCATCGACACGTTATGCATATAGAGAGACACCACTGTATTACTAAAGCGTTACATAAGCTTCAAAATCGGAAGCTCAGGGCAAAATGGAGAAGACCGAAAATTTTAAAACTCAATATATTTTAAGATCAAAAAAACAAGGCTTCAAATCTTTACCATATTGTACAAAGTGTTTGCTTTCTTTTTAAATGTTTAAATTTTTGAGGAATTAGTCAGAAATATGGAAAATTTCCTTCATAAAACTTATCATCACAAGCTACACTAAAATCGTGCTTTCTCAATTGATATCGTTCGAGTTAAGTTAAATTTTATAAAATATTTTATTATCAGTTTTTGCAGTTATTTATCAAAATGACACTAGTTCTTTGTAGCTGATCAATGATAAGACCTGATAGTCCACAGCTTGGTAGGGGAAAGTGCCCATGCTTTGCACGGCCCCAAGCTTTACAATAACTAAATTTTTCCTATGTTTCTGAATAAATACGATTCCGCAATATATTTTAAAAACAAGACTTTCTCCTAGTTTTTAAAATACAGAATAGATGAGTAATATTTATTGAAAAACATACGAAAAATTTAGTCATTGTAAAGCTTGGGACCGTGTAAAGTATGGGCACTTTCCCCTATTTAGTTCAGTTTTGAAAATACGAAAGGGCTACTTTTTATTTCTAACTAACACCATGCAACTTTGGTCTGTAAAAAAATAGTGCGTAAAAACACAATTTTGATCAGCTATGTATTTAGATATTTATGGCTCCGGCACACCTTTTAGATCAGGAAATTTTCATTAAGTCAAAATTCACATCTTTTTCTTTCTTAACTCTTTAGGGACGATTAGGTCACCCGAGACCTAAAACTGTAATTTTTCCTACGGCTTTCTAAAGCTGCATTTTTCTCTAAAAATTTAGAAAAAATGATTTTTTCCGACTCTCGTTTTTGACCTTCTCGTCCTTAAAGGGTTAAAAGTTTAGCATATGTCTATTATCGCACTCTCCTTCTTCTTCTCTTGAACATCACACCAAATTAAATTTAGTTGAGTCCAATTTTGAGTTCGAAAGAGTAGGATAGACTTAAGCGACTTAACCAAATCTTTTGAGGAAGACAGGGACCCGAAATTTGATTTCAAGAAATTATACCGAGCTAAAAGGTGTGGCGAAGGCATTAGTTTAGAACTTTAAAGGTGGTGAAATCATAACGTAAGGCTTGGTAAATTGTAAAAAACGTAAAATACAGTATATTAGATTTTCTCTATACAATTATTTGAGATGATAATTGTGTAAATTAAATTCATATTATTTTATTTGTTTTTTGTTATTAAAATTTGATCCTTATTCAAGAAATTTAATTTCTTAATGGGCAACAAAAAGTTTAACTATTAACAATATCAAACAGTAAATTGCAAATAATTCCATTGATTTATGTTTACTAAGGGAATAGCACCACGGATCGGAATGTTAAGAGACATGCTCCATATTTAGTTGGAAATATAAGTCCCAAAACACTTTTTGGTATTTTTGTTTTTGCTAGTTAGTCTGTTAATTATTCATTTAACTATATATGTGCATTTGATTTTAAAATCTTTACAATAATGTAATAAAAATAGGGGTAATTGCAAACTTGCACTCTGTACCTCGGATCGTCGCGAATTTAATCAGGTGGCCACAGAAAATTGGTTTTATAAATTAAATCTGAGCTAATGCACTACATTCTTGTGAGAGTTAAATGGTAGAAAGTAGGTAATAATTTTTAAAAACTCATTTGAATTGGTGCAATAATACGGTATTAACCTGACGATCCGTGGAACACTGCCGATCGCTGGTACTCTTCCCTTACGCCCATTAATAAATCAGTTATAATATTTTTGTTTATTTGATTATATTTTAATGTAAATTATTACTGAGTGAATTTTGTATTTTGGGGTGTCAAAAAACTCTGTATTGCATTTAAATAAATTTTTATACTTCATAATTCTACTAATAACTTTTATGTTAATCAATTGCCAAGTTTAAAATATAAAAAAGTTATGTGTGAAATCTTCTCATACGCCCTTAGAATAGCACAACTACAAAAAGCTGTCTTGATTAAAGAAGTTACTGGTTTGTTGGGTAATACATAAACTCTGGCAGTAGAAAATTACAGTCAATAAATAACCGTGAAGGATGAAATTAATCAGTGATCCGATTAAAATCAATTTCTTCATCTTCAATAGCATCCATTATCACTGCTCTAATTGCAATTAATTGGTAATTACTGGAGTGTTTTATTTTTCACAGTGTTGTCTTTTTTTCTCATTCACTCATCAATTTCATTCCTGATGCCTCCTCATTCTTCAACACTAAATTGCCTTGAAAGAATATGCGTGAGACGTTAAAGAGTTTAAAAAAGGTGGTGCTCTTACCTGAAGGAACATATCGCCGTCCAGGAGATTGTGCTCGAGAACACCCAATTCTCGACTCCGGTAGCTATCGTGGGAGTGTATGTGGGATAGCATCCCATTTTCCTCCTTGTCTTTAAGCATTACCACTGCAAAGAAATGGAAAATAAAGTTAAAATTAATTGAATTTCTGAGAAATTGGTATTTCGGGATATATTTGAAGATAGAGATTGATATCTTTGAGAAAGAAGGGCATGTGACAAATTGATATGAATTCCTATTTCGTTAGTCCTTTAACCCTTTTGACAAGAACGGGTTCCAGAAAACATCATTTGGCCAAAGACGGATTACTGACTTAATCCTTCTATTGGAAATCTACCTCTACATTCACCCACGGATCAATTACTGTAATTAATCTCTCGATTCAAGAATATTTCACCAAAAGGCCGAATTTTTCTTACAGAGCGGAAGATGAAAATTTGATTGAGTGAATGATCCTTGCAACATATTAGGATCCCCTATTGAGTATGTCGGAAGAATGACTTTCAATTCTTGCGTGAATTAACCTCTGACACACAACTCAATTATTTGCTCATCTGACCATGTCTTCCCAAATATTCATTGCACAATCAGTACTCGAGATCGACTGAAAAAAAAGGTGAACCCTCTATGAAGGAAAGGCAATTGGTGAGGGCAGAGCTATTAGGGTGGCACAAGAGTGATTTGACGATTAAAGGATGATTTGGATGGTAAACATTGGGTGAGTGCCAACAAAAAGAGCATTAGTCAAGCCCATTTGGTACACAATAATCCATTTGGATGAATCCTCCACGTGCATTCAATTGGTGAAAAAGAGTCATTGCAATTTATTTACGCAGCGACACGTGCAAGAAGTGTTTTCTGTTTGGCCACATTTCAAACCATTTGCAGAAAAATGTAGAGGCAAGGATGTTGAAGATAATTGTTCAACTTGCGTTATTTCATTGATGTCTCTTCTTGCCATTACATTAATAAAGACTTATGAATTAATAAATGTATAACTCGAGTCATTTGGTACCAAAGCACTGATCAGCAATCCACAGTGATACTGTCATAAAGACAGTGAATAAGCAATAATCGTAAAATACAAATTCTTCAAGTCAAAGGGCTAAGATGAGCCCATGAACAAAAAAAAAACAGAAGTTTGAACTACAAAGCAGCATATTCCAGCATATCGATCGCATTCAAATGACCAATTTCATCCATCCAAGCAATGTTTGCAATGTGATGAATTGATAAGAATTCTTCCTCTTCATTTTAATAACATAAATAACTCATGCAGATAAAAAAAAGAAACATTGGCAAAACATTTTTCCCTGAGGCGTGAATCAACCATCTCTAATTATTTTGGTATCTTCATTAGTAAAAAGGTACGAAGAGCGAGCACCACTATTTTCATCACTTCTTGTACCTTTGCTTCTCACCACCAAAATACAATTCATATTTTATGGCCAATTTATGGTGTATGTCGAATAAAAAAAATGCAAATACCAAATGTTTATTAGCTTCTCTCAATAAATATCGTCTTTCGTCATTACAATATGACGCCGTTCATTATCTCGCACAAAGTTAAATTGAAATGTTTTTCGGCATTTTAGTTGCAGTTTTCGGGGACGTCTTGCCAAAGGAAGTTGTAAAACAAACGCGTGAATTTCTTCATGCAAATTACTTCTTTAGCAGTAGTAAACTATCAATCAGTCCTTATAACTTTATGGTTAATGTGATTCTCTGCTTGCACGTCGATTTTGCTTTTGAGACTTTGAAAGCTACATTTTGTGGACAACCAATCACGATAAGAAATTTAGTTTTATCGGGTAAAATTAATTTATGAACAAACAGTTCATGATAATAATAATTTTGGTACAACATTCTATATACGAAACTAAACTTTTTGCAAAGGAATTTTGGAAGCTAGAAAAATTCCTAGTTATCTAATGGGGATTCGAACCCGGGACATTGCATCGTAGAGCAGGTGGGAGAAAGCGCGCTACCTTCGAACGACTCAAGCTTCGGACAATTCAATTTCTTCTCTATGTTCCTTATGGATTTCACCCATAGCTTTTTTCTGAAAATTTGAGGCATTAGACTAGCTATTAAAATATAACATAATATTATAATGGGCTAAATTCATTTATAACACATTGAAAAAGAAATTGAATTCTTCGAAGTAGAAATCGTTCAAAAGTAGCGCCTTTTCCCCTACTCTACAATTTGGTCTGATAGTGCCAAAGTTAAGCTTCATTATTATTTTAGCCTTTATAAGCCTATAAGGTTTTGTAGCCAGTTTGTCTAGTAGGAATTATGAAAGTCTTTGACTTGGGTAAATATATTTGGGTTCGCTATTATCTAATAAACAAAAATCTTAAAGCGCTTAAAGCCTATGAACTATTTTTTTTCACTGGATTTTATTACACAAATCGGAAAGATACTATACCACCTTCTTGCTCCAGATATTGGTTATCAATACTAATGGCGATGTTTCTAGGTCACCTTTAATTTTGTAGGTTTGCCTTTAATGGCCTATATATATTGTAGATAAGTGCATGAAGTTATGTACTTAAAAATCTTTAATTCTGATGAAAATTTATTTCAATATATGTAGAGGATAGAGGCCTAGACGGTCAGTTTTACAAAAAAGTTGTAAAGCTACATTGTGCATCAAAAATTTGAAAAAGTCCAAGAGCCGCATTAAGTTCTCAAAATAATAATGAGTTTCTGCTTCTTTCATTTTATAAGTTAAAATATTGCGGATATAAAATGTTTGTTGCATAAATCACAACCACGAAGGCATAATATTCAACAAAAGGACATAGTCTCGGGCGTAAATCCAGAACTACTGATTTAACTGTGTGCGTAATCAATTTTTTCTCCACTGAACTCTTCAGGCTATTGAAGTCTAAGTCATGAATTAAGGCATACACCGGCATCAGACCTGTGGTTTAGCCCAGTTCCCGTAAGTCTGAAATTTCAAAATAGCAACAAATTTTATTGATTTTTCAGAATTAACCGGATCATTTGTCCATAATGTTCAATCCTAAGTCATATTTTCCCAACAAATCTTGACTATGATAAGGAATTAGAGAAGTTGCCATATAGCTAAGCCAAGTCTGAAGCCTGTAATAGGATAGGGCATTTTGCAAAATTTCTACTGCTTATTGAAAACGGTTACATCACGTAGTACTATATTTTAGAACCATGCTTTTTTAGGACTGTTCGAAAATACTTCGTGCAATTTTTTATTATTTTTGAATATGTTTTAGAGGTTACCTTTGCGAACATTTCGTCCATTTACGAACATACCGTTGAATCATTCTCAATAACAGATTTTCAAAGTCAATGGTCAAAAAGGATCTATATGGAGAGTATTTGTCAACCAAAGAGGGTCGTGTTTGAGCTTGTTGGAAAGGTCTTCGAATTCCTGACAATCCTGAACTTATTCCAATTGGTTATGAATCAATAATGAACCAGTTCATATTCCATAACTAATTGTGATCCGAAATTTAATTATATTATTTCTAAGCTATGTTGGGACTTTGAGTAATTTATGAATTGATGAAAATTGGATATAAACCGGTAAACTTATGAAGAAATTTCCCACCGGGAAAAACTCTGTGAAATCCTTGAACATTACTCATTTCCACATGAATTGAACCAGTAAAGAACTTTAATAATAAATGATGCGAAAGTACTTTTGAGGTATAGCATTTAAGGCCGGCTTTAGACCTAAGGCTTAGCCATATGGCTCAACTGCTCTAATTTCTTACAAATCACGATTTTTTGACAAGATTTATCTTAGGATTGGATTATTAAACATGAAAGAGCTATTAGAATTAGATTCCCAAAAAGCGATAAAATTGCTCGCTATTTAAGATTTTAAGATCTTCGGGAACTGGACTAAACCTCTAGTCTGAAGACCGCCTAAGTCATGAGCATTTTGCAAAGCCTGGGACACTTTGCCACCCCTTGTATTTTACTATTCAATCTCTTTTTCTCTGAAATAACTTTTAATGTCGCAATACAGAAGTTTTTCTTCTGGACAATTTCCAGTGAAGAATATTATCTTGAGTCACTATCTGAAGTAGTGCAAATTTTCTTGAAGTTGAGTTGAAAGGGAGGAGAATGTGGATTGAGGGGAGTTGCTCGGGAAGATTTCTTTCACACCCAAGGGAATTCGCATTAGACAATTTCTCACATAAATTTGCCTTCAAGTACAATGTTACCACTGACTTTGCATTAAGAGGAGCATGGATAAAAATTTTTTATTTTAGCAATAAAGTTGAATAAAATGATAAAATAATCTTATTAAGTAGATACTAAAGAGGATGGCAAATGGCGGTTCTTAAGTTTCCTCTCTTCTTTAGAGCTTTTATATACGTATTTTGCCATTCGAAGATGGGGAGGTGGTGTGGAAAAAGTTAATTATATTTGTCGCATAGCTTAAAGGTAACATTTTAGTTGTTGTTTCAAATCCACCTTCCAATGTGAGTCATTCCCTTGAGAGAGACACTTTCCGCTTCATACTCTCTTTATTACAATCGCAACATAATAACAACAACAAGTAAATAGTTTAATGGGAACGTTAACTCTGCCTACATTAAATTTATTATGGGTAGGAAAAGAAGTGAATTAAAGCGCAATATTTTCTGGCGAAAATTATCACAGAATTGTTGTTGGTTATTAAAAAGGGGGGTTACTTTTAGCTATTACAAACATTACAACTTTACCTGTATTTTAAAGTTATTGTTTTTTGTGGCGAGAATATTTATTAACAATGCCACAGACTATTAATGGGCACACTAATGTTTCGAATGATTCTTTCAAAATTTTCTGTAGCTTTCAATTAGCACTTGAGAATTTTTTTATTTAGAAAATTTGGTTTGGTAATTGCTGAAATCTTTATGAAGCTGTAGTATTGGCTTTATTTCTAGAAAAATGGTAATATTCAGAACGATCGTTTTAAATTAAAATGACTGAGTGATATCAGGAAGAATAGTAAATATAAAATACTACTACCATGCCCAATTGAATGTTAATTTTTAAAACAAATTTCCACTTTAAATATTGATCCTTTTCTTAACTCTTTAAGGACAAATGGGTTTATATCAATCACTGGTGCGGTCTATATTCCCATTTTGAAAATAAGGTCCTCATGTTAAACATTTAGCCTGAATTGTTTTAAAATCGAAAAGGCCAGACGCCGAAACGATAATTAATTTTTATTGGAGTGAGATCAATTAATTTACGATATTGCTAATATCCAAAAGACCATTTTTGATACCGGGATGAACTTATCTTCCATCCCGTTTATTGTTTGTATAGAAAAAATATTGGTGCATATGAGAAGAGTAATACAACCAAGCAAGAAACACCATCCGAGGGGCAAAATAATCCCTTAAGGACGGCAACATATGTCGTCCATATAATCGAAATTAACAGTGTGTATGAGGTCAGAGTGGAAATTTATTTATTACACACTGGCGACTTTTGCGGCAAATTCGGGGGTGGATGTTGTGTTGAGTTCTTTGGTGAGGGGTGCAGCATAATGGGAAATTGATACAGTCGCCTCGTTTCACCCACTGGGTTCGGCTCACCCGGTTCTAACAAAAGACCAACACTCCACCAGTTCATGAGGGATTACACTGTCATTCGAGGGCGTGCGTCCATTGTTGTGCCGGCTTTTGTTCACCTCATCATTTTTTTTTCATCCCCCTGCGCCAGGTATAATCTCCCAATTCACCAGGGGCCGAAAATCTTCTTGGCAATCACCCTAATGGTCCAACAACTGACTAATAGTGTGGGAAATTCTACTGAGAATGACCAGAAAGTGTCTTGAAAAATTTAAGCTTAAAGTACCAGAAACTTCATCACATTCCGATTGAATTTAATCACGATGAGTCCATTATCTTCTTACATTGAGGATCATTAAGTTTAATATGAAATCCTCTTTAGAATGTCCATCCGGTTGACAATCGTCTTTTCATAGCACGTGGACAATTTCCTTTTTCACTCTAGTCTAAACCCACAAATTGATTTTCCCCTTTTTTCCATGGTTAATTCCTTATAATGCCAGCTTCTGTGGTCCGACGTAAAATTTTAAAATTTTAAATTAATCTAAAAACTTAGATTGGGCCTAAACTTAATAGGGACTAATTGGTCGTGTTTACCGGTTTAATATCAATTTTAAACACAACATTTATAAATTAAATTAAAAATATTTTTAAAACTAAAAAAATAAGAAATAACAAAGATTATTATCAGTTCTTAGGTACCAGTTCAAAATCAGTTTAGATTGTTAGGAATTTGAGTACTTTTCAACACACCCGAATTTTGCCTTGATTAAAATTGTGCTCTTTTAACCTTTGATCTTAAGGGATCATTATTAGGAGCTGAACAAGGATATTTTTATATAAGTATAATCAAAACGTCAGACAGTATCTAAAGCATATCTAGACTAGAAGTGGAAAAACCCGTATGCGTAGTATTTGAGATTTTTCAAAAATTAAAGGGTTCTTATGATTTTTGGGTTGCGAATAATAATGGGAACGGGGGTCTCCGAGATGCTAAGAAGCTATCTATAACCGTTTAATCTCTAGTTGTGCTAACGACCGGGTCTACTTACGGATAAACATAATTACGTCAAAAAATTTCAATCTTCGGATTTCAATGATTAGTCTAAAATGCGATCCTCCTATAAATTGCAAGCATTCCGTGAATGCCTATAAAGAATCTCACCAATAATAAGCATATTTGGGCTTACCTTTAGTCCGATTTTTGGGGTGGTGAAATACAAATGAGACTCACCATTTGTCCGGGGGCAATCACTCTAAAGTCACACGGAGTGCAAGTGAATGAGGCGAATTAACTGGTATTTTGCATTAGTTGGGTTGACACATTTGAGATAAATTCGAGTATATTGCACATTTGTGTTGGCAATTAAGTGGAAATGAAGATAAAAGCTAACAAGTTAAAATCTTGAAAATTGTTGACTATTGTAGGAGACCAATTATAGGAATTATGGAGCAAAACGAAAGTAATAAAACAGGCAGACGACTTTCTTACGCAACAATATGTCTTAACTTTAATGACTTCCTCGCGGAACCGTGGGACAATGGTCCACCAGACGATTAGCCCCTTGATTGTCCAGAAATATGGTGGAATTCTAAAGAATTTGCTACAAGTGAAAATTTTTCACAGCAACATATATATACAGAGAAATTTGCCGAGTCTATAGTTTGGGGGTGGAAAATATGGGAAAAGTCTCTTTTGAGAAAATGGATGCACGGCACAATTGCCAAGTGAAAATTTATTGTGCTGTACAAATGGCACATAGATATGGCTAATATTTTATTTGGACTTTTTCCAACTGCTCCCGCAGACATTTTTGCCATCCACGTGAGGATATGAATCATCTAGCGCGTCCCACGGTTGTACTTCCAATTTTATGTGCACTGTGCTATATTTATGTTAGAAAATTCGCCCGGAGAGTTTGGTTGGTGTTGGTGGGCAAAAGCAACTTCAGGAGAGTATGCCATATTGTGCGCCCCTCTTGAGCTCATATATTTCACCTCGAAATAGGTAATATCCTTCTCAGTGAACATGAGACTACAACCACCTGGCCGGATCAATGGTAACAACACGGGCTCCGAGAAATTATAGCCAAATGTAATGAATTGAAGATTTTATTGCACCTTCAGCCCTCTTTTCTGACATCCCCCTCACATTAAATGGAGATTTTTCGAATTTTCTCCGTCCAATCTTACCTACCAATTAAAGAATATGAACTTCGAGCTATACATTTTACCATTCTGCCATTGACTCTTGCTTCTGTGCTCTATCCTTAGTACGTGGGAAAGGGTGCTTACCCAGATATTCTCAAACTCCACCAGAAAAAATTTTCCGTAGAATACCCATTAACATATAAGTTTTAAGTAGTATGATATGGTTTGTGATACAGGTGTAACCTTTTAACCTTTTAAGGACGATAGAGACACCTTGACACTTGACGTGATTTTTTCTGAGCTCCAATTTTTGAACCCATCATCCTTAAAGAGTAGAGGACGTTTGGACCATCACCGATGACCCACAATCATCTTTTTCTTACGGCCATCTAAAGTTATGTTTTGCTCTAAAAAGTCGAAAAAATTATTTTTATGGCCCCCAATTCTTGGCCCTCTCATCCTTATAGAGGTAAAACTAAAGGCTTAGGGGAAGTGTGTCAAATTTCGGCCAGCTTCTAATTTCGGCCACTTTGAGTCTAATTTCGGCCATGGAAATAAATTAATTAGATTTATGTATGTAATTTTCGAATAGTCAATGAATTCATTTTTGCTTTTAAATATTTATTAATTTTAGGATGTATTAACGCAAAGACCGTTAAATTTTAGGTATAATTTGAATTTAAATAGCGTTGTAAAAACTCAGTGTGGAAATAAGAGTCTTACAAAAAATGTGACAGATCGATTGTGTTTCTAGCAGTCTTACGATTTGTGGTGAAGTGCAGAAGGTTTTCCTTAGGTGTTTTTCATGAAAATTAATTAGTTTTCATTAAAGATTGTTTCTGTTTATGTTAATAGTGTATCAGTCTTTAAATTTCTGGTGAAATTTCCCAGCTGGATCCTGTATTTCGCGTAAAAAAGTATATACTTTGTGAGCGTCTTTCCGGTGAGGTAGTGTTGCCTATTCCGGCAACATCTTTTGCTTTCCTATTTATTTTATGTTTTTTTTATTTCTGAGTTCTACAATGTCCAGAGAAAAAAACCATCGCTTCTATGAAAAAGATGATGTGGAAAAGGCCTTGGAAGAGTTCAGGAAAGGCAAATTGCTACAGGAATCTGCGCGTAAATTTGAGATGCTACTCTTCAGGTCTTCAGGACAAATCACACGGAAGATCTCTGGGCTTGTAGGTCATATAAACGTATTAAACTAAATATTAAACTCGTTGCGTTTGACGTTTTGAAATTTTCTATCCGTTGCGTCACAAAAGGTGGTCAGAAAAAAGGTGGCCGGTATTTCACTCAAAGTGGCCGGAATACTACCCAATGCAATGTCCATATTATTATTAATTTTTCAATATTTTTGGAAGTGATTTAAAGAAAACAAAGATGATAAACTAGTTTCAAGGTTCCACACAACTCTCCCGAAAAGGAAGTAACAAAAAATATCAATATGAGTTAAAAATATTGCATTTCAAACTTAGGCCTTCGGTGCTTATATGCAACTATGCCGAAATTTGGCACACTAACCTTATATAGCAATAGATTCTTACAAAACTAATAAAATTACTTTTCATTTATGATTTTGAGACTTCCGCGAACTGATCTAAATCTCTAATTTGAAAACCGCTTTAGCCCCATATATGTAGCTTATCTTTTCTAAGGGGGATTTTAGGGATTATTTTATTACCGTTTATTTCAAAAATTAATATATGATATTTTTTAGAGGTTTCTTAGAAGGAAAGTTCACTTATAACTCTCGTAATTCAAACTTATTAAGTCTTGTATTTTTTAGAGTCAATCATCAAATCTTTAGTTTAGAGTTAGAGGGTTGTTTTCACGATCAAATTGATTAGGAGTAGATCAATTTTAAAATTTGTTGGGAATTTAAAATTTCGAAATTTTAAACAAAATTTTTTTTTGTATTTGATGTAATGAATCAGAAAGAAATTTTAAAATGTAAAAGTTGATTTTTTGTTAAATATGAAGGAAAGTTGAGCTTTCTAATAATTTGTTATATGACATTTAATTATTTTTCCAAAATTTTTATGATCTGAAAGTCCGTATTGATTACACAAAACTGAAGAGAAAAGAATTAAACACAGTTTGAGAATCTTTTTTATTTATTGAAGCACGTGGAAAGAAATTCAACCGTAAATTGGGGGTTTTCTGCGCTATTTTTTTACCTTCAGGGTTTTTTTCTGGTGAATATCCCCTGATTAGGAGTCGGAAGAGGTATGAAACACTCGATGGACATAACAATTTTACCCAGAAGTGAAAAACATCGCGGGATTTAATTTCATTCACCCCTTTTTCATCGTTTTTATTTCTTGCTTCCCTTACTCCCACCTATCGATGGGCTTTCTGTCTCATTTCGCGACTTGAGAAATTATATGTATTTATTCCTTTTAACACATCACCCTCCTAAGGATGGGTGGGTGTTGATTGTGGCGTTGATTTATTTTCATCCAGCTGTCAAGGTGTTTTCGATGCTGATGAGGAAATTTAGGATTTCAAAGTTGAAACTTCCGACAGTGAGATATTTTACAAGACAGTAACATTTAAAAAAAAGGTATTTTTTTTTAGGGGAACACAGTTGGGATTTAGGTCATTATTCTATCGATTTATTAGACAGTTTAATGTGGAGTTTATTTTCTCATTTTGCATATAAAATTTTCCTTTCAGACATTTACCTTTCTAGTGCGAGAAAGGGTGAGCTAAGAGAACCCCCTACAAATTTGCTAAATGGAAAATCAAAATGATTCACTCCACATACTTCAGAACGTTCATTAGACCACCACCATCATCAAGCCTTCGTCGGGAAAATTGCAGTAAATTATGGGTAAAACTCGGCCAATGCGCTTTTCATTCATTTTACCCCTCATGATGATTTTCTTCTAAAAAAAAGAGTTTTCCTCCGCTCCTCTCTCATCTCATCTCTCAGCTCAAACCTTGCGCACTCGATAAATTTTCCATCTCAGTCAGACTCCTGCACAGGCTGTGATCCCTAATATCGCCTAACCGCCCTTTTGGCCAACAAAAAAAAGGGAAGAAGAGGAGAAGACGAGAAAATGGGTGTTTTTCTTTTTCCTCAGCTCAGTGGATGTTTTATTTTATTTTTGGGTGAATCCATTGCACGCGATGGCGGCATTACATAGTAAAAGTGCGCCTGCGTCTCATCTATCTCACCCCTAATGCCACCCCATAGTGTACAGAAAACTTCCAAAAATGTCTTATGTGATACATCTCTTATATACAACTTATCAGAGTTGCAAATGACAAAGGTTAGGGCTTTTATAGATAAGATTAAGTGATATGGAATTGTTACATTGATTCTATATAATTGCAGAAGAATAATGTCCTGCGGAGATAAACCTTTTAGTAAAGTATACGATGCTTTTAGACAAGGCCGTAGTCTAATGTCCTGGACACACTTACGACTAAAGTCCAGAGACGACTAAGCTAGTTCATAGCCAAGTCAGTTCCTGACACATTACAAACGAGGATTAGCGGTCACTGGTATCAACAAAACATAGCTTTCATGGGTTTTTATGCAGATATTTCTACTGAAATGCACTAGTAATCCTTTGAAAATTAAACCACTTGTAAATTTACTTTACGATTCACGTATAACAACAAGAATTATTCACTAGAATCGCCTAAATTGGCTTAAGTCGCGAGTTAGCTTCCATCTCACAAATAATTGTAATTAACAATAATTATTGCACGTGTACTGAGACATGAATTTACATAGTATCATTTTCAGAGGAGTATTAGTGCATTTCAGTAGAAATATCTGCATAAAAACCCATGAAAGTTATGTTTTGTTGATACCAGTGAACGCTAATCCTCATTTGTAATGTGTCAGGAACTGACTTGGCTATAAACTAGCTTAGTCGTCTCTGGACTTTAGTCGTAAGTGTGTCTAGGACATAAGTTAAAGTGTACTAAACTTTCATCAACACTAAAAACGGAAGTTTCGAGATATTCGACGTTGAATTTTTGAAAATACATTTTTTGATTTTAGTGATTTTGATCTAGTGACGGTCTAATGAATGTTCGAAATTTTAAGTTTTAGAATTTCTGGAAACCTTTCCAAATCACTCAAGATCATCACATTCTGATACATAGAACAGGATTTAGGGTCATCTTAAAAAATATTTTTTGGACCATGTACCTCGAATCACGGAGGATGAAGGTGGTCACGACGTTTTTTTACCTTAAGCTCTCAGGCCTTATTTACGATATACTAAAATTTGTGATCAGTCTGTGCCATAGGAACTGAGTTGTTGAGAAAATAAAATTTACTGGTGTTTAAAAATGGCTCAGTTTTCACGAAAACTTAAGAAAAAGAAGAATCAGGGCCAGATTTTATCGAAGACAATACATTTCCTTTCTTGACTCTGTGTAAATCTCTTCAGATCTCAGTTTAAGAAATTAGGTTTAAGTTTATTCGAGCAAGATTCTTGGACTTAGAATGGTAGCATTATAGCAATTATTGTAATTAATTCTTAAGACTTTTACATTTCCGAAGTACACTGCTAATTGTAGGAAATTCAGAACGTTCAGAAGGCAGTAAAGATAAATCTCTAGTCTGAAACCCATGTAATATATGTAGGTCCAAAAAACTAGGAGAGTTAGCTGCATTGCTAATTACGTTATTTTTTTTAAGATTGCAGGGTCCTATCGGTCTTATCAGAATATGAATTTTCAGGAAAAAATTGAAAATATAAATTAGATTTAAAAATTTCTAGAAGATGAAAAATTATAAATATTTTTGCATCAGAGTTTTGCAGAAAGTTTGTAGAATTTTAATGTCATCTTAAGGGTACAATGAGTTAATTTAAAACAGATCCTATTTGGAATTTTTAGAGTTCCTTTATTCACTATTTTAAGTAGGGTAAAGTGGTACAAGTTGAACAATCAATGGTACAATTTGGACAGGGTTTTTTTATTGATAAATTTAGTACTTCATTTTTATTTGTATATTTTTAATGCTTTAGTTTTATAATTTGGTTCCTTGTGCTTGAAAATAAATTTTGTACTGTATTTATCAAGAAAAAAGCCATATCCAACTTGTACCGGCGAATTGTCTAACTTGTAACACTATGTCCAACTTGTATCACTTTACCCTAGCTAAAAGAAAAAAAAAGACAATGAAGAATTACTTTTGATTTAAGGGGCTTTAATTTTTTTGTCGTTTTTCCACTTTGTCCATCTAAAACAGTGAGAAATCTTCAGATTCCAATTTAGGTCTAATTCTAATTGTAGGGGATGTGGGGCTACTTTGAGCTGTGGGATTTCTTATTTGATTTTTTCGCATATTTCTAGAGAAAATTGGGTTTCAACATTTTGTAATTTGGATAGACAAAACAATAATTGTGGATTTAAATAAAATAATTGTAAGGAACAGCTTCACTTAGGAATAAGCGAAAGAATCATATATTACTATATCCCCACAGTTCAAAGTAGCCTCAACTCTCCCTACCGTATTCATAACTTATCATATCTAGTGCCTAATCAACTTTACTTTATAAACCTGGAATTGGCATTATTATTTGCAATTTCCCCTGAAAGTTTCCAGAGTTTTCGTTTTTTTAATCATATCAATTATCCTTTGATTAATCTAATTATCCTCATCATCCCCAAAAGTCAAATAAAATGTTACTGTCTGAAAATTTTCTGTTCAATGAATATTTAAAGGTGTGGTTTGACGAACAAAAATTCATTTTACCTTCATCATCGAAGTAAAATCTCAGAGTGAATTCCCTAGGAAATTTTGGCCCCCAGTGGGTGGGCATGAATTGACGAAGGAAAATTTACTACGATGGATTTATGTGGCACATGGGGTGGAAAGTTTTTCGGGAAATTGTTGATAAATGTTCTTTGTCGAGGGAAATTTCTCTTAAAGACAGCGAAAGTTTCTCACGAAGTTTGGAGAGGAAGGTCCTGAAGGAATATAATTTTCCAACTCACTGTCACCCATCATTTTCACGAGGCCCCCACAGAAATATTCGCACGGAAGTTTGGCCTCAAAATAAAAATTTCACTTTAGAAGAAAATTCCTTTTCAATATTTGAGGTAATTCTTTGCAGACAAAGAATTCCTAAATTCTTTTCTTTTTTTTTCTTTTTTTTTGTATTTTTCTCACTGTTGTGTATTTCTTTTGGCGTGTGGCAGAAGATAAAGGGGTGCAATATGACGCTTCAGTGGTAATTCAAAAATATTCCCGTGAACATTCGCGTGCACGTAACATGAGATAAGCATTTTTCAGCATTTTGCAGTATTTTTTCTTCTGATGCCTTTTTTTCGGCAGTTGAAGAAACTTTCTGGGAAAACTTTTTGTGCCAGCCACCTCCAAGAGCCATTAGATGCAGGAAAAAATTCACAAACTCCCCCTGCCCCCTCCCAACATTTAAGAAGATCCACATTAAGCGGCTTGTGGTTGGTGTTCACTGGTAATTGAAACAAATTCTCTGGTTGTTTCATCCCCCCAACACGCCAAAATTACGAGAGACCACAGACTTTTTTTTTGACGCGATTAAAGATTAGATAAAAACAGCTGCAGACTGACGGGAATTTTGACCTAAAGTCGGTTGGAAAAAAAATCCATGAGGGGGAGAGATAGTATTTCCGTGGGGGTGAACTTTAATGGGATTCCCTCGAAACATTCTTTTCTGTTTTTCAAAGCACGGTAAAAGAAATAAAATCAGATTTTATGACAATCATCAGAGACATTGTTTTAATTATCTCCCGGAAAAATATTAACAACAACCTAAAAATATTTCTTATATAATGTCGCATGAATGTTATCACATAAAACACGCGGGAGCCCATCACAGAAGAAGAATGGATGGGAAGGAAATTTAGGTGGAGCCTTAAGTAAATTTTATTTTATTCTAACTACATCGTAAACATTTTTACATTGGCGAAATTAAAAAGGAAAATGTCGGTGTGACTAAAATATGTTATTATATATTGCTTGAGTAAGATACACGTGTTACCAGGTGTGCGTAAAATTTAATTCTTATTTAGGGGAAAACGGGGCAGTTTACATATTAAACTTTTTTCATGTTAATTCATGATGATGAGCTTTCCAATAGCTCTAAATTTTTGCCATCACTGAGAAAAAAGAGGGTGCGATTAACTTTTTTTCCTCATAACTTTAACACTTTTTTGGTGTAAAAATATATCAACATTTTTTAATGTTAATTTTTTTTAACATTATAAAATTTAATAAAAAAACACTGTAGGGGAGACTGGGGCAAAAAGTCACAAATCGAAAATTTCAAAATTCACTATCTTCCAAGATAAATAAGATAACGGCTTAAAATTTTTACCACAAATAGCTTTCATAAACCTTCTTCGATGTTGTATATTTCTTCGAATTCGTACAAGGAGTTTAAAAATTAAAAAAAGATCAAAATTTTTAGCCCTATTTTTAAAATATTTTCCATGAAGAATATATCAATTATTACCTACTTATTATTCAAAATTTATGCACTGATGATTATTTCCTAAATGACTAGGATTCTTTGAATGCGAAGCCGCTATCTATTTTAGAATTTTACAAAGATTCTTCTCTCAAGAAGTCTTTTTATTAAAAACGACCACTTGGCGTAAAAAGTAACAAAAGGTATGGAGCAAAAAGTAAGAAAAATCGAAACAATTTATGATGTCTCACGGCAAAAAAAAAAACGTTAATGCCATGTGTCGTCGCTTATTATTTGCATTGGTCAAACGATTTGCAGTCTTTTGTGTGTTTTTTTTCTAAAATAGCTCGAAAATCGTTTTTATCGTTTAGTTAGAAAAAATGGTGTTTTACAAAAATGTAGAGGAATGAATTTCCTACGAAAATATGTGATCTAGGTGTTTTTTTTTAATTTACGAAATCTCGTAACAAAGTGAATCAAAATATGATAATATCCCATGCTTGATACTATTTGCCCCAGCATTTTTGAGAATGGTCACAAAATACCTTTTAGAAAACGGCTCGATAAACGTATTTCCTTACAAAATAGAGGAAAATGACTTTCACAAAGTTGTAGAGCGGTAAATTTCCTAGAAAACTGTGCTAATTAGAAATTTCTGGGGCGTTGGAGTACTCTGTAAAAAAATAAAATATCCGTTTTGTGCTTTTTGCCCCAGTCTCCCCTATCTAAGTAATCTACAATAAAGTAAATTTTCAAAAAATAATTTTTTCTTTTTGTTTAAATATTATGTTATTTTTGGCTTTTGAAAAATTTTTCTTGGGAACAGTTTTATAATGGACAAGGACATGTTTTATATACATTTAAGACAGAGCTTGAGATAATTATTAAAAAATAGGTTGTTGTTTAAAGTGTTTTTGTACACTTTAATATTTAATATTTTAATATTTAAATACTTAAGCTCTAACCTTTGGTGGTAATTTCTATCCTTATCTTACGACTTAGAATCTTTAACAGAAATACTATCGGATTGACAATAATCGATTTTAATGTGTATTATTAGTCTATAGAGGTCCAATGATTAGAGATTAGATCTACAGACTTCGAGTCATATCCCAAACTTTTTTTTATTTTTCTGATAAAATCAATATTTGGGATAATTTCGAAAACGAATCCAAATATTTCTTTTTTAATATACAGATACGTTTTAGAAAGTGTTTTAGAGCTTGTAAAAGTCTATATTTCGAGGACTCATCCAAAGGCTATTCCTATTAATTCGTTTTCCATGCTTTTCAGACTCAAAGCTAAGAACCCGATAATTAAGTTAAAGTTAACTACCTTTCAGTCGAGACACTATCAGGGAATAAGATCTCTGCTGAGAGCAGACCGAATGCATATTTTGCAACTATATAATTTTCATTGGGATTGCATTAATTGAAATATTTAAAAATTCCCTAACAGAAAGATTTCTACCAGCTATGAATTTTTGCAAAGTTTAGGGAAGTTTTCGAACTATTTTATGAACCGGGTCCAGACCAGTGTACACACGATACACATAACAACAGTAGGGGACGAAAATAATTGTTTCGATTTTTTTCTATTGGATAGTTTAAATATGAAATAAAAAGAATAAGTTGAGTTATTTGAAATTACCCCAGCCTCCCCTAACAATATGATATTTTTAGCATCATAAATTAGTTGTTTAACTTAGAATAATAATTTCCACTACCAGAAATCAACCAAATACAAATTATTTCGACAAATTTATAAATCGTGCTTACTTAAAGTTTTCTCTTCAAAGGTCAACGAGACTTTAGTGTTGAGTGAATATTTTATATCAGAACTACCTACCGACCAAGAGGCAACATTTTCATTCATATTATAAGCAGAATATTTACATCCTCACAAACAACGGCACGTAAAGTGTGCGGTCAGAGAGAAATTACCAGTAAAAGTGATATATGTCCACAAATTCAGGATATTTCCTCGCGAGGACCTTTTGAGCTCAGTCAGGGCAGGAATATGGACACTCGGCTGCCCCATGCTTGGATTTTATCGCTAAAAAGCCTCACTGTTGTGAAGTTGGTTGGAAAACTACGAAACTCACCCCCTGCCACAGACATTGAGCACATTTTCATACGATTTGCGGTGTCAGAGACGAAAGAAAAAAGCCACAGAGGCGACAGAAATGTGTGGGGGTGCGAGAGTTGTTGGTGAAAAAAAAATGTACAAATGTGAAATGTAGAATTGTAATGAAAATGGAAGGCCAGAATAAAATAATAAAAATTATATATGTGGGCATTATGTTAATAAATTCTAGCCCAAAATTTATTATATATGATAAAAATCATAATCCACCGCATTTTTATGTTAATTAGTTAAGCAGAGTTTTGACATTTGCCCATAGGAATATTCATTGAGACTTTCTTGTACAACGTGCTCGAGGGTTTTCATAATTAAAATATTTGTGCCTAATGCTTCATTTAGCAAAGTTACCTATTTGCCCTCCTTGTTACGCAAATGAGAGATTGGCGGATGGGGTGGACAGGCCAAAAGAAAAATTGTTTGAATTAAGTGAAATTATATCAGTGCTCACTCACCTTGAAAGTAACTTTTCGTCCTTAAATAACTAACGGATAGCCTAAGAATACTCAGTCGATCTAATTTACTAAGGATATTTTGTTCGAATGGCAGCAGCGAGGCGAGGAGGTCCAATTCTGCGTTGAGACGCTCCCGATGGCGTTTCGAGGGGTTGCTCTTCGTTACACCATCTTTAGGGGGTGGTTTTAGACTGGAAAGACATAAGAATAAAGTTTTCTTTTAGTGAATGAAGTTTAAAAGTAAAAATAAAATATTATTGCTATTTTTTCGAAAAAGTTCTTAAAATATTTAATTTTATTTGTTATAAACGTCTATGAAGTCAGAAAAGCTAGAGATAGAGATAGATAGAAATACAGAAATGAATTTTCTCATTCGATTTTTCTTTATTTTCTTTTAATAATTTTATTTTTTTAAATTTTTGTCTTTGAAGTTCATAAATGATTTTTTTTAATTTGAATTTATTGAGATGAAACAGACTAAGAACAAATTTTAGTATATCATGTACAAAAGCAAGGAAAAATAACAATACAAGTAATGAAAAATTTGCCTGTATCACACTATTCATCAAAAAAGTGAATCGTGATTTAAGCTTTTTTTTATTTTTTTAATATTTCACTCCAGTAGAAAATTAAAAGGAACAAAACTTTATTATTTAGTTTGGTAGATTTGGGTTGAACATAAAAATTGCCTAAAGTGTAAATAAAACTGTTTTTTTTTTTAAAATCATAAATGGTTAGTTAATTAGATTTTTGTTTAGTAAAAATATTCGAATTTATTATTAAAATATTTTATTTTTTCATTAGATATTTCAATTTGACCAACAAATAAATTTAAAATTAATCGTCAAATTTAATTTTAAATCATCAAAGTAAATAATGAAATTTTCTTCACTGAAAGAAAATTAAGAAGTTTTACTTTGGCTGAATAGTGAGAATTTACTGATAAAAAAGGAATAATTAGATAAGTTTTGATTTTATACTGAACAATACGCCGTTTAAAGAGAGGAAAAAGAATTAAGACGAAAGTCTCAGAAACTAAAAACTTTTTCGAAAGTTTTGAAAAATGCATAGGACAACCATTAGAGTAACTGTACCACATTTCAGTATAGTTGCATTAAAGCGGCAAAGTCTTAAATTTGAAATGTAATAATCTTAATACAAATTGATTTTTTTTCTTACTTCTTTTTATGAAGTGTTGTTTGGAACCTTGTAGATAGTTTATCGTTTTTATTTTCTTTAAAATCATTCTTAATACATTTTAAAATGAATAAACATATAGGCATAGCTTTGAGTAATATATTGACCACCTTGTTTCTCATAGTTTCTTGCCCTTCTATAATTCTTCTAAAGTCTGATTCACTTTATCTCGTTCGTCTAAGCGACATTTTTGCATATTTTTTGCACTGTAAAATCTGTAGAGTATGCAAAAACTAAAAATTTATGGAAATTTGAGGAATAAAAGAGGTGTCCGAAATTGCAAGCTGGCCGAAATTTGGTGCAGTTACTCTAAAATTTATAACGTGAACTCTAAAGGACAACTGTCGGTAAATTTATGTAAAGAAATCAATAATAAAATTTTAATATATTAACGTGGCAGTAACGTAAAACGTAAGTAGGGGGAAGTGGGGCATCTTTGAAATTGGAATTTTTCACCTATGTTTAAATGGAACTGAGCCATATCATAATGTAATTTACCTTCTCAATTTATTTGTGCAACTAAATTATATCACGATAAGGCTCAACTTTATTAAAAATAGGTGAAAAATCCCAATTTTAAAGATGCCCCACTTTCAAATGTGCCCCACTTCCCCCTAACGTAGAGAAGACAATGTGGTTACGTTAAGTTTTCAATTTGGTCAGAAAATATTTATTGGGGTTGTAATTCACTTTAGCATATGAAACGTTGTTACATAGAAGTACTGTTCAACAAAATCTGTTTTAGAATTTACACATTTACAAAAAGCTTTAACAACAAATAACAGTTAATGTGCGTAATTAATTTTAGGAGCTCAACACATTTATTTCAATATTTAACCAATTCATTTGAAAAACAAATAATCCTGCTAAACATATTCCTCATTTTATGATTAATCTTATTTGATAATTGCTTGCAATTCACTGTGAAATATTGAAGAGTATCCCATAATGTATATTGCAGTGGAACACTGAGTAAATTATGAGGTAATGTAAAATATTAATGGCTTATAAGGTATAAAGATACAAAAGCTAATTACATTGCAATTTATCTATTAAAAATTCAAATGATAATTGATATGTTGTTGCTCTAATTGTTATATTGTTGCTATTATTTTGTTACCTCAATTGTATTACAAAAATGCCTCCATTGTAAAATAGACGTGGGGGCAGAAAAGTGAAACGGAAATAATTTGAAGTCACTCATTGATCATTAATCAAGAACATTTTTTTTTCTATCTTTCAGAATTGCGTATTTGAAGGGATAGCTTTTAGAGGGGGTGATCTACGAAGTGATCATGCAATTCATTGTAGGCGGGAGGACTCGTCTCGACTACTTTCAAATTAATTTGGAAAATCGATTGAGCACGCATCAATTTTCAGTGTAATTTCTCTCAATATAGAGAACATCATTTTTGTCTGTCAAGAGATGGAACATGGGATGGATTGTTAGTTTGATTGCCAAGGAAAATTGCTAAATTATGTCCCTAGGGGATGTTTTAAATGTTTATACTGCATAAATTTGTAGTTTAGATAGGGATTGAATTTAATACACCATGATTTTACTGGTTGCTGAAGAATATTCATTGGACAATAGACAGTAAATAAAGGTAAGAAATTTGCCTCTTAAATCTTGTCTCACCAGCTAAAACACCTTTTTCTCTATCCCCAGAGACAGAAGGTGCAATTGTACAGAATGGAAAACTATCCTGAATTCATTGGCACTATCAGATTCAAACAAAGTGCCAAAGAGTTTATTTGCCTTAAAGAGCCACGCAAAGTGTCCATATAAGTGTTTCGCGAGCTAATAAAATGTTGCCAGTAGCAACACTGAAATATCTTCCTTCACATCCGGAAAGGTCTCTCTCTTTTGCACCATCGCACACAAATTGAAACAATAAAATTTAATTAACATATCAGTGATCTATCAGAATTGCCTCCAAGTCAAATCTAACGCTTCCTTGTGCAAAATCTACACAGTGAAACAGTTCAGCTTCCAAATGCTTAATTAGCAACTCCCCTCTCGGCTTCTCAAGAAGGTGGAGAGGATACTTGAGGTCTTAGACAAAATTATAAATCGCCTCTTATATCACCATCAATCATGTTAACTAACCTATAGGCAATAATCAGCACCTTTGAGTTCCCATTCTTTGTTTTAGGGCCTCCATTCCACTTCTCGCATAACAAATGACACGGTATTCATTCACAAATGGCTCAAGAAGAACGATTGCAACGAGTCACTCATTAATTCTCATATGAACTACATCCAATTCCCATGCCTGGTGAAATCTCAGATGTTCTCCTGTATGTCTCAACCTCAAGTCAAACCAGAGGGAATAAGAATGGCTTGATACACCTACATTTTGCCTCTGAACTCCCGATGAATTCCTGTGATATGTTCAACATTTTCTTACTCTACCAATGTTTATTAGGGTTATAACTTCGTTCTCTTTGGTATAGAGGTCATTTAGGATTCACTATTAAAGAGTATGGGTAATTTTGATGTAATTATGAAATGATAAACTTGGATAACAAAATAAAAAAAAATTGATTGTTTCTAAAAATGAAAAATATTTCACAGCTGTTTTCGATTGATATCCCAAAAACTAATTATATGAAAGGGTATCTTTTACTTGAATGAAATGAAAATAAAGGTATGTTCCATACAACTTGGGTCCCACAAAGACTCTAACTAAAACTAAATCGTTATGTGGCACCGTGTCTAGCCTAAATCTCACTCTTAAAGGACAGTTTCATTTTTCAGAAAGACTTGCAATTCAGAAACTTATGATAAAAGGATTAAATGTTCTGATTATTTCTCTTACGTTATATTTTTTTCACTATTCATAAGATTGATGGAAAACGGATATTTTATTACTTAACCCTTTAAGGTGGAGAGGATCAAAAATTGAAGGTGACTTTTCAGAGCAAAACATAACCTTTAGAAGGCCGTAGGAACTTTTTTTTTGGGGCACCTGTGTTCCAATCGTTTTTAAAGGATTAGGGAGGGGTGGTGCTACTTTAAGCAGTGGGGCTACATTGATATACGATTTTTATTCGCATTCTTCTGAATGAAATTGATCCCTCCCATAATTTGATTCCACAAATGTTTTGTCTATTATTATTTTGTTAGTTTCTTTTAGAAATATACGGAAAAATCGTATAACAATATAGCCCCATAGCGCAAAGTAGCCTGACCTCCCCCTAACTACCAAAAATCAAAAATTTTATTTAAACTTTATTTTTTATTCTTTTATTAGAGATATGAATTTCCGATCTTCGATCATCCACCCTAAAAAACATTATCTAGAGGCGTTTTCCATCTCTTCTCCCACACTTTTTAATCCCCTGCAAAACCAGATTCTTGGTTTTCTTTTAATCGATAATAGCTCTAGCAGTTTCTTTTCGAAAAAATTTTCGACAACTTATTTTCGAAGGTCAAAGTTTAATCACTTAGGAGAGCCTATTTCTTAATTGATTTGCATAAATTTGGATTTTTTGGAAAGGTATTGAAATTTCCAACTTAACTGTATCAGAGACTCAATCGGTGAATCGACAGAGTATTCGTAAGTAATTTTATTATATCATTCTTTTATTTATTGACTGTAAATACTTATTTATTTTTAGATCTACAAGCTAAATGGTAAGAGATATTGACTTTAAGTTTTCGGTGACACCTCCATAAGTTTACATTTTCTATGGGAATCTTTTCTCTTTTATGCCTTCATCCTCATCAAAGCTATCTAAAACCATGTTTTTTGAGTTTTTCTCCAAAAAATAATTCACAGAGAGCTCTATCGTTTGGTCGAGCATTTCGTAAAGTAGGGATGCTTTGCTATTTCTTTTTCGGTAAAATAAAGCAAATTATGAGCACATCTGCACATGTGTAAGCAATGTACTTGAAAATTTTCCATTTCGAAGAAAAATGTGCTTAGTGGTTCCAAAGGGCGTTAAAATAGGGGACAATTAATTTAAAAAAAAATCGATATCGAATATCTCTAAAGCTTCTGCTAAAAGCCGGAGCTTGAAAAATCCAAGGATCAGTTTCGAATTTTAAAGAAAAGATATTTTGGTTTAATTTTCCCTTAACCCTTTAAAGACGATTGGGACACCGGTGACTCAAAAATAAAAATTTTCCTACGATTTTCATTATGTTTTGCTAACTCGGAAAATTTTTTTCTGATACCGAATTTTTGACCTTCTTGTCCTTAAAGGGTTAAATGAAGCTGGTTTAAGAGAAAATTGAGAGGTCAGAAACCATCTTGACACAGGTGAGGTATTTAAAATGTTTTAAGGCACTTTGTGTTAGTTATATACTGACCATTATAGAATATTTTACTGCGTAAAAATGTTTTCTATTTTTTTTGAAAGTATTTCTTGAGAGTCACGGTTTTTCTTTTTCTTTTTTTAATGTGTTTAAGCATCATAATTTGTATATCATGTACATCATATTGACGTCACAAAATGTATATCATATTGAAAGAGTGTTTACGACGGGTCACCTCGTTAAAATTGGGTTTCAAGGAAAAAATTAAATGATATAACTAATGTTTATTAAATGTAAATTGGAATGTTTCTTTAGAATCCTATTCTAAGAACTCTTACTATAAATAATTTAGTTATTAGCAAACCATCATTAGGTGTTAAGCTCTATGATTAGTAGCCTAATTAACTCGCATGTCTCTTAAGCTGTACAGTTGGAGATGATATGTGAAGTTCTGGTCTTTCGTAGATAAATCGTTCAAGAATTAGTGCTATTTAAGATGTATTTTGCAACATCTTGAAACCTTAAGACTTTAATAAATTCCCAATAAGACAAATACCAACAAAAAAAAGAACTTTCCATTAAACGATTATCACAATTGACATTCCTCAGACACTCTTGGTTGGATTTCTTGTATCTCTCCCACCTCTTCTTCACACTATTCTCTGTCCTTTTGAATCATTCCTGATTGAAGATGAAGTGAGATTTTCTTGCACACCCTTTGAGCATTTGGTGGCTCATTAAATTTCACCTCGATCTTTAGTTCGTTTAGTGTGTGAATCTCAATGAAATCCCATAACTGAAATATTTTAATTAGGCACATTTTGGTTTTAAAATCTGCCCAGTAAAAAGAATGAAGACAAAAAAAATTAAATAAACAACAAAACACCAGAGACAAAATTGAATGTTTCTGCTCTTGTGCGATTTATTATTTGTTTTGATCTCTTTTCAACCACTCTTGTCTCACACAGTGAATTGCATACTGAAATGAATCTTTTTCTCACCTGACTGTTAATTGCTACTGTTTGAGTCGAAATCGGAAGAAACTGATAAATCTCGGGTGCCAAGAAGTAACCACGGCTCAAATGGAGCTAAGAATCCCAAGTGAAGGAGCAAAAAGGCATCCCGAAGGGGATCGTACAAGAATGAGAAATGTGTAAAAGTGGGGACAAAGTGCGATGAGAAGAATGTCTCACCAGCAACCAATTTGATAATCACAACACAAACTCTTCAATTGCCAGTGTCTCTCCAAATGGAATTGGGACAATTCACCTTATCGACGTGTCTCTCTGCACCTTCTTCTGGCCAAGGTGTCACTGAGGTGCTGAAGAAGGCAGAACATCAAGGTTCGCTGCTTCAGGGGAGAATCTTCAGGTGATCGAGAGGAATAGGGGCGGGTAATTCTTCAAATTTTATGCGAAAATTATATAATTTTCAAGTATGAAATTCATGGGCACAATCACAAAAATTTCAGGTGGAAATTCGAAAACCTAAAATTTCTTGAAGCTTTTCGAAAATCCACTAAACCGGAAGTACAAAGTTGCAGTATAGAATTTTTAATATTTTTGATAAGTACTACCCTATGTAGGGGGAAGTGGGGCACCTTTGAAAATGGGATTTTTCTCCTAGGTTTAAATGGAACTGGGCCATATCATAATGTAATTTAGCTTCTCAATATGTTTGTGCACCTATATTATATCACGATAAGGCTGAACTTAATTTAAAAATAGGTGAAAATTCCCAATTTCAAAGGTTCCCCACTTCCCCCTATACTTAAAATCGAGTTGAAATTTCTTTAATCAAATCCCCAGTAATAAACAACAATCCTATTTTTTTAATTGTAAATTATTTTAATTGTAAAACAAATTATTACGACTATTGTAGCAATTAAAAAATAATAAAAAGAAAAATATATTAATGCGAGCAAGAAGGAAGTACTTTCGGGAGGTTTCTTTGATGCTTGTGAGGTATGTTAAGTCTGAGAGTCATCAGAAGTACAAAGATCTTGTTGAGGAGGGATGGGAAAGGTTTCAACGGGAAATCCAGGAAGCTGGCAACAAGTTGAATGAAATAATCGCCGAAGATAATTAAGAATCCATAATTAAGAGACAAAATGATGAAATTGAAGGTCAAGAATTCTGGAGTTTCAGTGCAAGAAAAAACTGACTGCAAGGAAACTAATGGCCTCTACACACTACAGGAATTTATGTCCATATTGAAGCAAATTCCCTACGCTCGATCAGGAAAAACTCTTCAATATTGACATAAATTTCTCTAGTGTGTAGAGGCCATAAAGTGCTCTAAACCGAAGAATATGGATTATGATGATGATATCGGGAGTGAAAGGCAAGATTTTGCGGAATTCAATGAGTTTGTCGAGTGGTCATCTTAGAAGTCTTATCGAAAAACTTGAAAGGAATTCAGCAATAAAATTTATTTTTGTTGATTTTTATTCGGTTTCCACGTAAGTTTACTGAAGGAGGTCACCTGGAAATAATCTTTCTAGCAGTGTTTCAAAAGTACCCTATTTTTTATTTCAAAGCTGCCCCAAGAAACGTCACTGATAATTTATTTCTAAAAAACACTTTTTAAAGCAATTAAAAACAAGTTTTTTTAATTTGCTCAATTGCTCCTAAAGGCTTTAACAGAAAAATCAAGGAAAACATTATTTATTATTTTGATTCTTCTTAGTATTAATATTTAATTCAACGGTCAATGAAATTACTAACTGTACTAACACTGAGAAAAAAGGGGTGCGATTAAGTTTTTTTCCTCAGAACTTTAACAATTTTTATGTGTAAAAATATATCAACATTTTTTAATGTTAATTTTACACCTTTTGAAGTATAAAATTAACATGAAAAAGGGTAACTTTAACCCATAATACACCTAAAAAGCATAATATTTATACCGATTTCAGATCAATAATGCAGGGTAAAATTAACATTTCCGGAATGTTATTTTAACTTTTTCGGATTTTTCTCAGTGAAGGTAATAAAAGGATTCTTTTCAGTTACTTGTACATTCCACCCATGTCCCCAAATAAACAATAACGTCGTTGTAGTTTTCAACTGCAAAGAGTTGACTTAAACACCCTCAAGATGTATCGATATCGGGATAATTTTTTCGAACAGCAACCTTCAACGGAAGGCATAGAGCACCAAGTGAGATAAGAAGTGTAGCTGTTGTGAAACAATTATAAAAGCCACCTTCTGGCCACTTATTTGAGAATTCCCAAATGAATAAGAGAGGAGTTGCGAGCGATGACGTCCTCCAAGCACACCTTCTTGCAATGGACCCTATCAATTGCAGAAATCTCACACAGTAGTTGACTTTTGTTTGTTATTTAACACTCTACCATGAGATTTATACACCATTGCTTGAGACATATCAGGCTAAAGAACAGGGCGCGAAAGAACAGTCTTTGCTATCTTTGAGGAGGAACTCTCTCGAGGTACAATTGGAAGTACTGAAAGAGAGATTTTAGCCACAGGATCTCCAAGAAGTTGGTATTAGCGTTGGAGTTTCACTTTGCACACCTGAGGAAAAATATTTAATTAATCCACCCACTCCTCAATTTCGGGAGGATGAGAGTAATGATTTTAATAGCGTGGGAAATTGGGAATTTCTGTCGTTGTCGTCTGGACAGCAACTCCATTACTTTTTTTTCCAAAGCATGTCCAAAGGTGAAAAAATGTAATTAAAGTTTTATGTAACAAGATGAATTTCATACAGCCAAAATATCGATGGGAGTATATCGTGAGTTCATCTGTTTCGGGTAATTTTTGTGCCACTCTTCATGATTGATGCTTTTTCCCTTCTCTCACCCTAAAATCTCCCACTAGCCCCCGAAAATTTCATCCCAGGTGGACACCAAGTAGAAATAAGACAACAGGTAAACACTATCATATCCCAAACCCCCATCGTCAACAATTCGAATTTTAATTAAACGTTTATTATCCGACATTCATCCAACACAGTCTATGTCAATAATTGCTCTCTCCATGTTGGATTAATTTATTTGTTTGATTAATTTTATGTATTTTCGATTGGAAGTCCTCGAAGGGTGGGCATTGCGCCAACCCCTTAGGATGGGAGGAAAAACAGAACCGGGTAAATGAATTACAATGACCAAATGCAATTATAACCTTTGCTGGAATCTTTCTCAGAGAAAAGAAAGACGTATATTTAATGAAGACATGAAATATCTCTTATAGGGAATACCCACTTAAATCTATATAGTAAAGCATTAGCAGTATTCATTTACTCACAGCAGTACTCATTTTCAGCAGGTTAGTGAATTTATAGATTTATAATTTCAAGAGACACATGTAAGATATTCTTTGTGCCTCTCATTCGTATGTAACCATTCGAAGTCAAAATGTATTTCGAAACTCTATTCGAAAATCAACTCAGTGAGTGAAGAAATCTTTCCACACCCTGCGAATAAGTTTTTCTTTAATTTGTCTTGGAATTAAAAATAACAAGAGATTTTAGTTATTTTATATATAGTGGATAGTTTTGCCTTGATTTTTAATCCTAATTTTTTTTTCTAAAAATTCTGTCTTCGTCAAAAGTGGCCAATTTATTTTATAAAATTCCTTGTCTTTTGAATTGTCAACTTTCTCAAATATGTGGTTTTGACCTTCTTTGACAGGTTCGTTCAAAGGGTAATGCAATGTTTATTTTACTGAATGACAATTTCGAAAAAGCTCTCCTGAGATTCGAACGAAATTTGCCATATTCTACTGTCAGAGTTGTTATAGAATTCTCTTAGAGAACGAGGGGAATACTAATAATTCAAAAGCATCAAAAGCAACCATTATAATTCGAAACTTTATTCAAAAATCGAAAGAAACTGGAGTACATCTCTTCTCATTTGACTCTCAAAGTGGGGCAGTTTCACGTACACATTGCTTTCGAGAATAAATGTTTTTGGGACAGTAAATAATTATCCAAGAATTATGCTATATATTTTCAGATAGACGATACCTAAGAGAAACTGAATGGTTTCTATTATACAGAGAAATTTATGTCCATATTGAGGCAAATTACCTATGCTTGTGTACGGAAAAAGGTCTTCAATATGGACATAAATTTCTCTAGTGTGTAGAGGCCAGAAGGGACATAGTTAGCTATAAGTTTTATATGGGTCCTGGTCACAATCCCGAAAGCCAAAATCCCGAATTCTTAAAAGTGTTATAGCTACTCCCACGATTGTATCCGCGCCCGCTGAAGCCAAAGGGAAATTTTCTGTGTCTTGGGAAATTATTCTACACATTATCCTCCATATAATATCATCCCTTTCAGGATGTTGAACATTCGGGATTTTGGCCCTTTCGGGGTTTTGGCGTTCGGGATTTTGGCTTTCGGGATTTTGGCTGCCTCCGGGTTTATATACATAACTGTTTAGTAAAGAAATCTTGAAAAGAATTTCAACTAAGTTAAAGTGCCCATCCTTCCTCTACAATCACAATTACATAAAAAAAATCATTAAAATTTGTGTGCAAACCTTAAAAAATATGCATATGATTAAAAACACAGTTATGAATCTCTCTGTAAATTATCAAATATATTAAGAATCCGAATAAAATGTTCTCCCTGTGAATATGCTACCAGTATTTTGAATTTCGGTGCATCTCTCAATAGATTTTTGGAAAGTTTTAAAATTTAGAACGTTAAGTAGAGGTTATTTGCCAGCGAGCACAGTTAGTTGAAAATAGCAGCGTTTTCAGCATATTTTTGCTGAGTCAAACAGCAAAATATGCTAACCAGTCAGTAGTTCTCAAACAAAAAGTGCTAACCAAATATATGGAAATGGCGTTGTCTCACGATCGTCGTGTTAAAGTTAGTGGAATTCAGTTAAAAATTATGTTTTTAGCTGAATTGAAATCGGTTAGCATTTAGTGCTCGCTGAGTTGTGAATTTTAGTGCTAAAATCGTAAATGCTAGTGCGTAAATTTGAAGTTTTTGGAAAGGTCTTAAAATTTTTAACCGGGCTGGATCGTTTGTAGTTTGTAATAAATCGGGTAAGTACCAGAAGCTCATTATTTTCCTGGATTTTTTTTTAACTTGATTTTATGTTCGTTCTAGAACTAGAGGTCAAACAGTGAGAGATATCGACTTTCGGTTTTCGGTGACCCTTCTCCTATAACTGGAAATTGTCTTGGACGGCCTTTTTCTTTTTTTTTTGATATATTAAAATTCGAAAAAAAAAACGATCTTAAGATAAATTGTTTTTGATTTATTTTCAGATTGGTAACGCCGAGATTGCAAATTGGAAGGGTACTGAATTTCAGAAAATGTACAAATTTCTGTTGTACTCAGAGTAATGTTCTTTTCTATTTTAGTATATTTCTCTATTTTTAGTGTAAATTTACAAAGTTACAAAGGCAGTATTTTTAAGTGAATACCGATAATAGCATTTATGACCCACAAAGTGTGTACCCGAAGAAGCGCCAGGTTGAACAGCCAGAAATGTTCAATCAAGACTACGAAAGCGACATTGTAAAAATTGGTGACTCTTAGCAATAAAACGAATGAAAAGTTCGATTAACAATATCCGCGCTATCGTATTTTTCTGTAATTAATTTTTTATGGATTTATTGATGCTCATTTCCACAGAGGCACTTCGTTATCCCGCCTTGCTTCCCCGTGGTTGCTTTTTGAAATCCACACCGTATCGCGGTATATAGAAAATCAATTTAACAGTGGAATTGGTCTCTTTTCTGGTTATTCTTCTCCTTGTCTCATTTGTCGTCTTCTGAAAATTGTCCACCAGACACAATTCCTTATAAAACAGGTGACTTTTTAACACCGCTTAAATGTCCATTTAGCTGAGTTTAGTTTCTTTTTTTTCTTCCTTCACAATGAACTCTTGTACCTTCGATGTGTTATCGCATCTTTTAATCTTGAGACGCGATTTGAATTCATCACCTTTTTTTTAATACACCTCCTTTTTAGAGTCATTATAATTAAGCCATCGTCCTGTTCCTTTCAGCCACTGCACTTTTACTTTTTCGAGCGATGGAAAAATTTGATCATCAACAAAATGCATTTTTGAATATGCAACAAAATTTTGCTGTTGAAACAAAATGAGTATATTATTGAGATGAGGATGGGAATCTATGGGGCATTACGAGAAAATTGTGCGGCAAAGAAATATTAGTTAAATTTTCATAATTGGTCAAGGGTAATTAACACCATTAAAAGTGAAGACTGAATTAATAGATTTTTATTTAAATGGGATACTTTTTCTCTCTTTCAACAGTAAATGTTTTTTTTGGGGGATCAATTAAGTAAAAAAAATATGTGGTGAGAGTTTTCACGTGAAAATCGAGAGGTTACACTTTGCGAAAATGTGTTTTCCTTGCAAGAAAAATTGCTGGGAAAATCCCTTAAGTATTTTGGAGGCAGGTGGCTGCCGTTGATTGATTACCAGAAGTGTTTGTGAATATTCCAGGTGATGAAACAGAGAAAATTTACTGTATTAAATAAATGTTCTGACATTTTAATTTCAGGAAGAAGTGCAAAATTTTCCTTCTTCAAAAATAAATCATAGTTGGTAAACAGTCTCAGGCAAAATAGGACAAAAACATATTTTAGTTGGTTCTTGAGTGTGTTGGTTGTAAGGAGAAAAAAGAAATAAGGCATACAAATGGGGTGAAATTATGCTTTATATGCACAGAGTGAATAAATAAATCTGCATATGTATACTTTTTTTTATGTATAGTATATCGCCTCAATGTTGTAAGTCATAAAATGAAATTTGACCGCCCACCCCCGCATGAAGCACCCTTTTTCATTCCTCAATTTAATACCCTCTCTCATACAGTCACACAACTTTGTTTTGTCAATATTTCGAATTGAAAGCCGAGGAGAACGACTTTCTGGGAATCGTATATGCCATTTCTTTCTTTGAAAAGCTTCCCTAGCTCCGACATTTTCTCTCTTGTCTTAAGTTTATTTTCTTCAAATTCTTTTGTTGGATTTTTTCGACAAGTTAATTCTGGGTTTTAAGAAAAAAAATCAGTAGAGAATGCAGATTCGCGCAATACTCGAAATGACACGATTATAATATTTTAACTTCATTATATCAATTAATAAATAAAATAAAAGAATTTATTATTAAGCCTTCTGATTATAAGTTCCGATGAAAATTAAAATAATTAATCTTTTCGATTAAACAACTGGAATAAACCAATTTTAATTTATTTGGTAATTCAAGACCTTTCCAAAGAATCCAAAATTACATTAATCGGATGAGAAATGCGCTCCCTAACGATGTTTGATCTTAAAAATCGTTGGAAGGAATAATTCAGGTTCATTGTAATACATGGATAAAAAATCAACACGGATTAATGCCTATAAATATAGTGAAATTTGATTTTTAAGTTGACAATAATAATGTCAATAATGTTGACAATAATAATAAAATATGCGTCCTTTTCTTTTTCAAAAGATTTGCATAAGTCTGTCCCACTCTTTCTGACTCCAAATTCGACTGAACTAAATTTATTTTGGTGTGATGTTCAAAAGAAGGAGGAGAAGAGTCCAAAAGAATAGAATAGATAAATGTGTAAGCCTTGATGGGGCTCACTGAACTAATATTATAACTTATTAACCCATTCCTTACCATGGTATTATACATCATACGCAAATTGAGTGATTTTAGATAATTTATTCCTGGGAAACTTTTATCCGAATTGCTGCCGGGAATGGATTTTTAGTAACTTTAGTTCTTCAATTACTTGGGAAAAATAGTCCGACAGAGATGAAAATACATTTTGTTATTGTTTTCTTGCTTCACGGAAGATCATGCAAAATTTTTGCTCAAAATAGCGAACGGAAAATTCGACATCCCATCGAATTTGTTAAAATTGGCCTTCATCGTCTTTCCTGATTTGAGTTCTAGTTGCCAATTTGTTTTATTGGATAGATACTATATCTAAATCAATAGAGTTTGTAATCAATTAAGGCACAGAATTTAAATTCAGCGACCGTTAAGACGTGTGTTTGACAGGGGTTTCCTGCGCCCCCATAATAGATAAAAATTTTTTCTTTTCAAAAAATTCATCTATTAATCCGTAGGAAACTAATCCCAAAATATCAACATTCTATCACAAAAATCTCTGGTACATTGACTGAATGGGTTAAGGGAAAATGGGGAACTGAAGGTGCCACCCATCTTTCAACTTCCTCGGAGTGAACTGTCCACGTCGGCTTATGTTCACTCACTGAAGTACTAGTGGTAATTGCCATAAGCAACAAGAGCACCATATAACAACCTTCAGCATCCGCCTAGGGATGATGTGTTGGGTGTGTCATAGGAATGAAGGATTTGGATTGGTGGGTTTGGCCGTCGACTGGGTTAACAACTGTCGAATGGGCCATACGCTCTACAAATGCTAACTATTTAGAAAGAAAGGAATGTGAATTTTGGTTTTATGAAATTTTCCTGATCTAAAAGATGGTCCGAAGCCTTAAAATTCTAATTTAGGTCTTATTTCAAATTACCCCATAGCACCCTACCTTTCCTTAAAGGTAAAAGACATTCAATGATCTGAATAAATTGAAGGACAAAAAACTTTTACTTCTTCATCTATTTATCTAGATACTTAGTTGATTTTTACTTTAGCACATTTAACATTCAAAAGGATTTTAGGGAAAGTACGATATGACGGTTAGATAAAGTAAAAATCTCCTTGAGTTCATTGGGAATTAAAACTTGTAGTGTGATCAAAGATCTGAGGACGTTATCTTAAAATGTTTGACATGGAAAAACAGACCGGATATACGGATAAAGATCTCACTGTTTTAAAATTTTCATATTCTCAAAACTATGAAAAATTAGATACTGGTAAAAATAAAAGGATCAAATTGGTCCAAATTTGATCCTTTTGTAAAGGATGGATCAAATTAACATGTTCTAATATGATAATGTGCATTCGAAGTTCGAAATTTGATCCATACTTTTCAAAAGGATCAAATTTGGATAAATTTGATCCTTTTATTTTTACCAGTGCACTTTTTGGATTTGTTGAACATGAAATTAATTTCAAATGTATTATTGTATTGCATGAGAACAAATATTATTTATACAATCAAATTTTATCCAACCATTTAAAATTTTGAATTGCTCTACCAACTGATAAATCACTTTCCTGTTACGTCCCTAACAGGATATTTGAAAGTTAGTAATATGAATAAAAAATAAGGAATCGACGAGCGATGAACTATACACATTTCTCTCTCTCTCTCTAAGTTGAGCCGTTTGAAAAAAAAACAAAAAGAAATAAATTTTCAGGAAAAAATGGGAAAATAACAGAGTGTCTGATATTATAAAAGAGCTATAAAAAATAGTTTAAATGTTAAATTTAACAGAAAGCAATAGATATCATTCTTGGAAGATGATTCCCTGAAATTGTGATAAGGAAATAAAACCTTCAAAACAAAGAAGGTGCGATAAAGCGATAAAGATATGACGAAGACGTTGAGATGGATGAAGAAAATGCATTTTGCTGGGGCAATGCAATGGTATAAATTTAATTGCAATTACCACCAGATGGTTAACCATGGCCAATTGAAAGAAGGCAATTACAGTGCACCATATATTCATAGGTGAATATAGAGGCAACTTTATAAGGTATTAATGGAACATTTTCATGAAGTAATTAACACTCAATTCAATCATTGCGTGTCGATGCTTCAAAACACAAACACTACGGGCCCGTAGATAAGCTCTTTGGGGGCTGCAGAGTGGGAAAAAAATCCGCACTAATATGGAACTCCTGGTACATTTAAATGGTATCCAATTAAATTCTAATCACTCATGGAAATATTTGCCAAAAGATGTGGGTGATTATAGTTTAGGCATCGCGTGGGCTGCAAAAAATTTTACCGAAAGGAGAAATTTTGCAAAATAGAAATATGACCTGCAAAAAGGATTTTATTCAACAGGCACAGAAGAAGAGAAAGTTGCATAAATTTTCCTCCCTATGTGCCACTCCAGGTGAGCCTCCCTCCACCCCCCTCAAAGTCCTGGAATCCTCGTGAAATGGTGAATAATCACGCGTTCCAATTCCAAGTGCCAGGGAGAGAAAATGTGTGTGCGCACCAGAGAGTCTTGTTAGATGATATGATTTTGATAAGCTGGCGTGACAGGTGGGTGGTAGAGATCATCGCTAGAGATAAGTGTCAGTCACTTTTTTGGCAGTTCACGGCATGAATAATTACATTTCTCCTGCCACATAGAGTCAGACAGCAATTTTCCGCCGCCTCACCTGAACCATTCTGTCCCGACGTACCCCACCGAAAAAAATGGAATTTAATTAAAAATTGTATCAATTTGATTGACTCCGTGGTAAATGCTGCAAATGACCAGAAAATCACTCAACTGAATAAACTTCTTCACAACATTCTATTCTTTTTTTCTCTAGGCACTTTTCACATTATGAAATTGCTTATCTTGCCTAAGCATTAGCTCCACTGTCGACATTCCAGGCCAAAACATTTTTTTGGAAATCATTATAATGAGGTTAAATTACCATAAAAATTTGTTTACATTAGCCCGGTTTTTTTCACCCCGGGATTTTAAGATAAATTCATTATTATGCTCACTATTCATGATCTGCAGTCCGGAAAATTTACTTTGACATTATTCAGTGTATTTTGTTAATTGACTTATATTGTTATCCAAGATACTGATACCAACTATTTATTATTTATTCAAAAAATCCTAGATTTTACTTGTTAATTTTATTAGAACACTGCACATAATTTGAAGAATTTTATTTAACAAGATCAGGCCTTTATAGAATTTTAATTTTAGAGTACTTAACTATTAGAGTCGGAGGAACGTCTGTTAGACAGGGAACCCCTATTGACACTTTTGTCAAAATGTTGAAAATTATTTAATGTACGTAATATAATGTTTTTTTCTGTAATATACCTTTTACTATAAACAGAGATATTCAAATTTCATATCCCAAATGGTACAGAGTAGGGTGTCAATGGGTGCTGACACGACTTCTTAAAGTGTCAATAGACGTTCCTCTTACCCTATTTGAGTAATGATTGCAATCCTGAAATAATGGAATTTTAAATCTTATGTTTATAAGTGATGTACTAATAATAATAATTTAAGAACACATGTTATAATGAACCATAATATATTATTACCTGTGCTTAAGCCCTAACAATTACGTTGTAAAATTAAATGTGTCTAAGAAGAGCACATTTACAATTTCTGTTTTGAAAGATCCATATAAGATTGTACAATAAAAATATATACTTTTCTATTGCAGCAAAGGATTCTCAATTTTAATTCGAAATGTAAAATAAAAAGAAAGAGGGATGTCAAAGCGTCCTAGCTTTGCGAAATGCTCAAACTTGTGAATTAGATTCTATTCTCCAAAATTACTTTCGCATTATTTACTTAAATTTAACTCAAAAAGAGGTAAGCAGCGACCTTTCAAATTTCAGAATTTCACAAAGTTTTCCACTAAGTAATTCAATTTCACTGGTTTATAGCTGATTGGAATCAATTTGTAAAGCATTCAAAACACCCCTCTAAATATCTTAAAAAACGATGCAACAGAATGTTAGTAGAAAATTATTCATTCATTTATAACCAGTCCGGTAATGATTAACTCTTTCGCGTCCCACTTTTATTCAGCGGATGAATTCATGCAAAATTGAGTTTTTCCTAATGCTTTATGATCAAATATAATAGTTCAGAGAGGAAAAAAATTTTCGATTGCGTGAAAACTCGGAAAAACCCCGGGTCATATATGACCCTGTTGTCCTCAAGGGAAGTGTATTTACCATTTTCAAAATCTATATCACAGGCTTTTTAAGAGTTTTTTTTTGCTTGAAGTTACTAATTTGGCCAAAACCATGGCAAACTGGATTGTCTTGATGAACACTGTACTCCTGGTGTTCAAGGAATCTTCCTGGTAATCCCTTGAACAGTCACTGTCACAATATTTTGAGTGGTATTTGGCAAAAATAAACTTCTCCACATATTTATTCACACACAATACAATTGCACAATATGGGACGCTTGCAGAATATTCTAAAATATTGCAAAATATATTATAATTCATCAGATATAAGATGAAATGTCCAGGAGCAAGATGTCCCACCTGCATTTCACAAAGAAAAACAATGTCCCAACTACATTTCGCTGCAGGTTTGGGACGAAAACACTGTTACCCTTGGGGACTATAGGGTCATATATGACCCGGAAAATTCTACAAGCTTTTCTTGAAAATTGAGAGTAGTTTATTATATCAAAATATGCAATATACAATCTTTGGATATTCTATTTTGTGTTTCTAAAGAACTTTTTGCTGAAAAAAATAAATAAATATAAAAAAATTTGAATAAGAAAAGTCATTTCACAAAGTTCGAAATTAGTGATTATTGATCTCAAATATTTTCTTTTCCTGAATATCTGGAGTCTTGAGAAAATTAGCCAAGAATCTTACATCCTTCTATTATGATGTCGTGCACAAACCGATAGATTTTAATCAATGTAAATAGTCAAAAGAAATTGTTTTTTCCCCGGGTCATATATGACCCTAATGACGCGAAAGAGTTAAGGGTTCATGATGTGTAGAAATCGGTTCAAATTTGTTAGTGAATCTAAAACCTTTCTAACGAAACCTAACAAGGACCCATTTGATTGAGAAATACGCTCTGTAGAGCTTTTTTAAAACGTTATTAGGAATAATTCTACGGGATTTTCGTATAAGGATGAAGTATCCCTGGGTAATCTTTAAAACATATTTAAAATTGAAAAAAAATCGCACGATAAGTTTTCAATCAATTCCAAAAAACATGATTTCGGAGGGAAAGGAGACAGGTGGAGGGAAAACGAAGGGCAAGTTAACGATTCTTGGATCGCCGTATGGGGGGTCGCTCAAAATTCTTAAGTCGCTATCTCCGACAATTTAATCTCTAGAGCTGGCGGCAGCCAGACGGATCAGACAGACACATGCACAGACGCACAAACAGCGTGACGCTATTTTTCAGAAATCGTCTGAAACACGATGATTTGTTGAGAAAAATGGTTTTGGAAGGGTTTATTGAGTAGTAAAAAATAATATTAATGAAAAATTCTAGAGTTTAGTTATGTTTGATTTTTCCAAATGTCCCAAATCTTTATCCCTATTCGTTTATGCTTTAGATTTCGTGATGACCGGACGAAAGGACGTGGAGATGGGCAGACGAACGAACTGAGTGACATTATGCTCAGAAATAACCTGATTCGTGAAGATTTGTTGAGGAATGCATTCATTGTCATGTGAAAGGTGGAAAAATTGTGGGATTGTATTTACTCCTTTTTTTAATAGAGTTCAAGCAGTAAAATAAATTTTAAACCAGCTGTTAAAACCGTTAAAACCTCATAACTTGCTAAGATAGCAAACAAGAAATATAACTAGATTAATTTTATTGCTTCATTACTAACTCTTTAATTTCAATTTTGATAAGCCAGCAATTTTAGTCTTTTTGAAAGAATTCAGTATTAACAAAGATTTGTTGAAAAATAATGTGACTTAATTAGTTGCTTCTACTGATAAAATTTTAAGGACCTCCCTTCATAAATCAATCTGTCAAAAATCTGACAGTTTGTGGCAGTTTCCATACAAAATTTGAATTTGAATATATAATTTTTTTCATTACACATATCCTTATCATGAAAAAAATATATCTGGAAAAATAAACGGCCCATTATTATTTAAAACACCTCTTTATGATTCAATGAGGCTTGCTGAATGTCTCCGTGGCGTTTAAGATAAAATATTTGCTGGGCAGCGTGTTAAATTGTGGTCCCGTGGTGCAAGGAGTCTCAAGTTCATGGTGTTATGTTCCTGCATATTTGTGGTCTCCTCATCGTCGAATTTATCGCATGGTTTATATTTCACGAAGACTTCTTATTGCCATTCCTGCACAAACATCCTCCTTTTTTGCTCCTCCACATTTTGCCTTTAATTCAATTTCGCGGCTATTTTCGGTGTGCTCTTTTGCTTCACTCTGGATGCCCCTCTTTTTTTTTCAACGGAGCCCACTCACGCCCTTCCAATCAGCCATCGGGAAACTTTTGACAGATTTTGCGTGGGGCACTTAACACGTATTTGTCTCTGAACGGTAGCGCGACCTATGCAAATTAAGTTGTCGCATCGGACTCTCGCTTTTTGCTCGATAAACACTTGTAGTGAGTCCTCCTTGGCGCATTTCTGACGATTCACCACTCTATTATAATGCACTCGGGCACCTTTTAAAATTGACACACAAAAAGTGTCCAAAGGAGCTGGAGATCCAGCACTTTTTCATGTTTCTTTGCTCACTAAACACTTCTCATTTATATAGCTCCAGATGAGATATTATGTATCAGGTATTAACCCAATAAATCTTTCTAGAGCTTCTTCGACATAAATACTTTCCGTATAGACGGGTCGATTGCGACAATAAAAAGAATTATAATTTAAGATTATATAGAACAAGACAGTTAATAAAGCATATTTTAAAATTTGCCTTATACAAAAAAAAATTCTATTCCAAATGAACGTGTATTTGAGGCGAAAGAGTCTTAGTCGGAAATTGAGATTCTAAGTGATTTCCGGGTAACAAGAAAATAGTCAGGAGGAAACAGGAAACATATCAAACAAACCCCACGAGGCATGAAAACAACGAAGCGGACAACGATCCAACAAAGCGCTTCTGTTTGCAATATCAAAAGTTGCTTCTGGCGAGTGCAATGAGAAAAGTTGATGGTAAATGGGGGTTGAAATAGACACCCTCTGGGTTCATGGCTCATTGAGCAGCATTAGTAATCCCATTGGCGACCAATTGACCTCCAATAGGCATATCGGATTTTCTGAGGGGGGAAGATTGAACGCCAACCGAGCATTTCCCAGGGCTTACGATGTAGCGCAATTTTTGGCTGGGTTGAAAATGAGGGAAAATTAATTAACTGTGAGGGAGACTGAAGCAATCAACTGGGAGACCAACCCTCTGCGATTCCATTTAAAATTACCCCCGAAATTTTCACTATAATACGAGATAAACCACAATAACGTGAGTGCATTACTTTTTGCAGGGGTAATTAAGCGCGTCTACATCAGATAGGGACAGGCTTTTTTTTCCAACACCGCTCTCGCACCCAACTTTTGACCCAAAACAATCCACTCCCAGGACTAAATTAGGAATATATTCCCATACGGCACCCAGCTTTTGCCTAAAATAATGGGAAGTCTGTGCACAAATAGAGTTAAATTAGGTGAGGTTCTTAAAAATTTCAACCATTATAATTATCACGAAATTTTATGTCTTACGATTAAACTCTAACTTTGAGGAAGAGTTCATCTAAATTCCTTTTTAATAAATGGCGGGAAATGTTCTTAAAAAGTTTAATCGTACATAGTATATGATTGATAAAACTCAACGGTTTTTGATAAGTCTTTGGGGTTTTCGTTTTTACTGCTTGAACTCCATGGAGAGAGAAGTATATACAGTGGAGGCCAAAATAATAGAATCACTTTACAAATCTTACATTTCTTTAATTTTTGTATTTTTTCCAATTTTTTGATATAATTTTGAAGTAGAAAAACTTCAAATTATTGGAATCGTAGAATAAGGGTTGTTTTGTCCGCTAGAGGTCTCTATTTTACCCAGATTACGTCAATAGTGAAATTCAGCTCGGCCAAAAAAATTGGAAAACTGTCATTTATGGTTTCTAAATATGGCTTTATTTAAACTTTTTCCATTTATGGACCACATTCTTTAATTTAAATGAAAGTGGTCCTATCGTGGTTGTTCAAACCAAATTCCACTATTGATTTATTCTGTGAAAAATAGAGACCTCTAGCGGCCAAAACAATACTTAGGGTAAGTGTGCCAAATTCTGGTCAGCTTGCAATTTCGGCCACCTTTTTTGTGCCTCGAATTTCGATGAATTTTTAGTTTTTACATACTCTAGAGATTGTACAATGCAAAAAAATGTCAAAAAATGTAGCTTCGACAAACGAGATGACGTGAAAAAGATGTTGGAAGAATTCCCGAAGGGCAAGGAACTATGAGCATGAAGGTGGCCGAAATAGGGCACCAAAGCTATGTTTATATTTTTATTCATTTTAAAATGTATTCAGAATGATTTTAGAGTAAAGGGACAGATAATCCTAACCGGCTTATGTAGGTGAGATTCTTAACGTGAGCTAACTCGGAGTGCATGCAAATTCGATTTGATGCTGAAGTAGGGAGACGCCATTCAGTTATCTTGAATCAAATTCGTGAAATTATACAAATTTTGTATTTAAACCAAAATATCAAGGATTTGGATGAACTGGCACAAAAGTAATATATGGGTGAAATGTAGACCAGAATGTTCTCTATAATTTTCCCATAGAACATGATCTCATCGATTACTCAGAATCCAAGATAAGCGAGGTTTTTTGTTTCTTAACTCGTTTTTTCATCCAGAGTTCCCCAAGTAGTCATTTGTTGAACTTCAACTATATCAAGGAATTGTTGTATTTTGCGGGACTTTCCATTTAAAACCCTATTTTAAGTGTCTTGCTGGAGTAGAGGCAGTCAAATTGGCATCTGAGTGATTTCAAAGCGTTATTATGGGAAAAATCAATTTTTTCACACTTAAACGGCAAAATCGAAGTGATAGCGTAGTCTGAGTGGAAAATGATGTATGGACGAAATGTAGAGACAAATGTGCTCTACAATTATGTTGAAGTAATCATCAAAATTGGTTCAGCGACAGTCGAGATAATTGAGGTTATGTGATATTGAAATTGGTTTTTCGACTGTGGCGCCCCTGGTGTTGGTCCCACAAAGTTCAAATGTTATAGAAAGTTGTAGCATTTGGTGAGATCTTTCGTTTAAGCCCTCATTCATCAAAATCGGTCACATAGAACCGGAGATATGATTTTTTGAATTTTGTGAACTTTGACCCCTCATATCTCCGGTTCTATTGAAACCACAGCGCGCATATGCACCATTTTGGAAACGTCCTAGACTGGACTACAACATACTAAAATTTCATTAACTTGCACAATGCCGTTTTTGAGAAAAGTGACTTTGAATTTCGATGAATTTTGACGCTATCACAGCGCCACCTGTGGTGACTTTTTGAACTTCCATCTGAAAGTGCTCATCGAGACGAAACCAAAAAGGTAAAATTTAGGTCGCTATGTTAATTAGAACCGGAGATAGAGGCCGGTCAATGTTCGAACTTTGACCCCTTATAGCTCGGGTCAGGGGTTATGGATCGACTTAAGGTTTTTTTTGTTTGATAGGTATAATCAACGGCTACAACATACTAAAATTTCAGCCCGATGCACAATGGAATTTTTGAGTTATTTAACTTATAAGATTTAAAAATTTTCTTTTTAATAATAGCGCCCCTAGCGGTGGTTTTATGAACTTGCGATGTTAGAAGGGGAAGTGGCATTTCACGAGAGCTTTCCAAAAAGCCCTCACTTTTTAAATTCTGACAATTAGAACCGGAATTATGGCCATTTTAAGAAATTTTTTTTGGACCCTTATAGCTCGGGTCTGGGGGGTCAGGGCACCTTAAGTTTGGTATTGATGGAAAGCTCTAAGGCCCAGCTATAACATACTAAAATTTGAGCCCGCTCGATGCCATAGGGGCGGAGCTATTGAGAAAACAAAAAAAGGGGGGTCTTCAAAATGGCGGAAGGAGGGGTGGGGGGTGGGGGGTCAATGCACCAAGTTGCAATTTTCACCCGATATATAACCTTTGCCGAAAACCGCAAGTCGATATCTTTTTTAGTTTAGGAGCTATTAAGCTCCAAAGAGCGGCCGGCCGGCCAGCCGGCCGGCCGGCCGGCCGGCCGGCCGGGAACGTAAATTAGCCACATATATATTCGTGATCAGGAAGTGCTGAAACACATTTTGGCCAAATTTGAGGTCGATCGGACGACATGAAATTTTGTTAGGATTATAGTAGGTGAGATTGTTAAGAATCTCACCTAATAAAGACGGTAAACTCTTTACAAGGTTCCAAGCAACACTCTTTAACAAGAAAAAAAAAACAATTTGTATTTGAAATATTCCATTTCAAACTTGAGACTTTGACGCTTGCATACAACTATGCCGAAATTTGGCACACTTACCCTATTTGACGTAAGGTAATTATTTGAACATTTCTATATCAAAATTATTTCAACGAATTGGAATAAACAAAAATGCTAAAGGAAAAATTGTGGCATTTGCGGAGCTGATTCTATTATTTTGGCCGCCACTGTATAATTCCTCGATTTTGGAGGAGGAGCCGTATTTTGGTAGAATTTTGGAAATCTGATGTTTCGAGTTTTTTGGCGTCACGCTGTTTGTCCGTCTGTTCGTCTGTCCGTCCGGCTGTCGCCAGCTCTAGAGGCCAAACGGTTAGAGACAGCGACTTGGGACCTTCAGGGGACCCCCCTCATAAGTCGACCCAAAGATCGTTACCATGCCCCTCATTTGTCGTATATAGTATGTTAGCTCTGTCTCAGAATCTTAGCTCTACTATAAGCTTGTCTGGGCTTAGTCGTTTTTATTATTTGGCTTAGTATGGGAAAAGAAAGAAAACAGTAAATAAAAAAATTAACGCTTTCTTCAGTTGGTTTCAAAAAAATATTTTTTTTTCTTAAAAACGGTGTTATTTTTTAGACTAGCGCTAACTGAAAACGTAAGTAGTAACACGATAAATTTCTACACAAAAAAATGTCGAAATTCGACTTTGAATTTGCTTGGAATCCAGGTCTGCTCTCATTAAGTATCTCACAAACATAAGAAGCAGATTTAGACTCATCATCGACTTTAAATGTATATAATAATGACATTTTCCAAGCACATTTTGAACTATCCAGAAGAAGATCCATTAATTCAACTTTGGAAAATTAGCAATATTTTCTATGTCATTGAAATTGCAAAATGATGCACAATTCTCAGAAAAATAGCAAGAAATCATAATTTTGCAAGACAATATCATTTTTTTTTCAAAATCGCGGATTTCGCTAAAACATTTAATAACATAATTCCACTCACAATTCATCATCGACATTTCTCAACGTCCCGCAGTGAGTCGGTTGTGTTTGAAATTCTTCATTTTACCAGTAATTTTCCCAAATGATGATGTTCAATTTTTTTCTCCTCCTCCTCCCGATGCTGCTCAATTGTACAAAATTCCCCGTAATAGGCAGTCTGGTTGGCAGGAAAGTGGGGTACAGTCCAATGTCATAGGAAGTTCTACCATCAAATGCAATATCATTTAATAAATAGTCACTGTGGTGTATTTTATAATTCATACAATTCGAGGAATTGTCTCCAGTGGGTGTTTCGGCTCATTCTCAATGTGCCCAAAGATATGTACATGTTCGGGGAAGGGGGAGCATAGTGGGTGGACATTCTGGTCAATTGTTGGGGAAAGGTTATTCTCTCACATCTAGTTTTTCCATCAAAATACAAATTTTTGCGAGGGAGTTTAATTAATTGAAAGTAAAATTGGAGGGAAGAAAAAAAAATGAGCCGACAGATGGATTCGTTTCGCATAAGTTACCCGATGGTATAGTTCTGTCCAGACAGGTAAAAAAGAACCTCAACATATGTCGTGACACAGTAAGGTAAGTCGAGTGTAAAGTTTACATCATATCTGTCTTTTCTGTAAACATACTCACTCAAATATACTCATTTTTTCTGTTGATTTGTCAGAGATAACGAACAGAAGATGGCAGTCAATTCGGGATAAGTAAAGTGTATACGCAGGATGAGTATTTCCCGCAGGAATTGATGTACCCAATCAACGGGTGCATTTTCCCGCAGGAAAATGTGGAATTGTACAGTCAATCAATTGGATAGCGGGACCAAAACAATAACCATATTCACAAACACCTGACCCACTGAACTGAAAATTTAGAATTGCACGCTATTTTGCGTTTGAAACGTAAAGGCGCAAGAGAGTCGTTTGTAAGGAGTTTTATTTTGAATGTAAACCACAGGTATAGTGTGTGATGTTTTCGCTCTCGACGGTGCATTTGACATTGTTATTGAAAATATCCACACACATACACACACTTGACTTGGCCACTTTCATCTATGGCACTTTTCACCGTCCACATAAACTTTCCAGAACGGTTTTCCCGCCAAAAAATAATCTATATACTCAGTCATAAAAAAGTCTAATAAATTATGCTACAGCATTTCTGTTTCTATACTTAAGTGAACGGATTGCATATTTCATGAGTGTTAACACTATGCAAAGCTTTTTCACACCTAAATTCTACGTGCGAAATTAATAATATACTTCTGTAAAAGAAACAGCAATAAATCGTAAAATTTATGGTTAATGTCGAAACTTTTTTCTAAGTTCTAATCTTATCAGGAGGTTAAGTTTTTAGTATGTAACCCTTTAAGGATGAGAGGGTTAAAAAATGGGGGTCAGAAAAAAATAAGTTTTTCTGATTCTTTAAGGTCTCTACACACTAGGAGAAATTTCTTAAAAAAATGCTTTTTTAAAGAAAATTTCCCCTATCCTTGTAGGCAGAAACGTCAGGATTTAAAAAAAGGCAATTTTTGACGAAAATTGCTTCTAGTGTGAGACACTATTAGAACAAAGTATAACTTTAGAAGGCTTCAGAAAAAAATATTTTGCGACACCGGTGTCCCTATCGTCCTTAAAGGGTTAAATCTATCCTTTCTTAAAGTAATCTATAGCTATAGATCAAAAGATAAGAAATGGTATTTTGCTGTCAACGGGTAATCATCCCCTTTCATTGTCGACCCTTATTTTTGTCGATCCATCACTTTCCACGAGCAGACCATTTTCGAAAACTATCAGTACGTTATTTGTTCATCCCACCGTTTATCTCTATAGCCAGTAACAAAGCTACAGATCAAACAGTTATAGATAGTAATTGTAGGTCTCTGAAATATCTCCTCGAGATAACTTGAAAATGAATCATGATATTAGTGTTTGGATAACTTTCTTATCCCTTATATCAGCAATTCCTGTAACAATTAGAGACCGAACTATTTTTTTTGTTTTAACAGTTTTGCAAGAGTTTCTTTCTAGGGTTATGCGGTGTATGTTTAACCACTCTAGAGAGCATCAAAACTAGAAAAATCAGGATTTATTAAAAGCAAGTCAAGGCATGAGTTCTTTAAGGACGAGAGGGTTAAAAATTGGGGTTAGAAAAAAATAAGTTTTTCTGATTCATAGAGCAAAGTATGACTTTAGAAGGCTGTACAAAAAAATATTTTGCGACACCGGTGTCCCTATCGTCCTTAAAGGGTTAAATCTATCCTATCTATAGATTAAAAGATAAGAAATGGTATTTTGTTGTCATCGGGTAATCATTCTCTTTCATTGTCTATCCTTATTTTAGACACCTTGACTGTCCATCACTTTCCACGAGCAGACCATTTTCGAAAACCATCTGTACGCTATTTGTTCATCCCACCGTTTGTCTCTATAGCCGGTAACAAAGCTATAGATCAAATAGTTATAGATAGTAATTTTAAGTCTTCGAAATACCTCCTAAGTATATAATCTCGCTCTTTAAATTGTCAAGATAACTTGAAAATGTATCATGATATCAGTGTTTGGGTAATTTTCTCATCTCCTATATCAGCAATTCCTGTAACAATTAGAGACCGAACTAATGTTTTTGCTTTTACGGTTTTGCAAGAGTTTCTTTCTAGAGTTATACGGTGGATGTTTAACCAGTCTAGAGAGCATCTAAACCGAAAAAATTAGGATTTGTTAAAAGCAAGTCAAGGCGTGAATTCAGTCAATTTTATCTTCTTTAATTTATTCTTTTCAGTAAACATTTCGATCCTAGGTGAAATCTTCTTTAGGGCCTAATTATTATAATTTACAAAATTTACATTTTACTTTTAAATTTTAATTTTTTCTAACTTGGGGGACTCTTTTCACTTACATAAAAAAAAACTGGGAGAACAATTTATCAAAGAAAAAGATTGACTGTTTCCCCCAGTCCTCATCGTGTTCTAAAATCACCAAACAGTCATCACAGGAACAAATACAAAGAAAAAACGATTATGTAAAAAAAGTTGAGGACAGTAAAATACCACCAATATATATCCTAAATATGCTTGATATGACTTTTTTTCAAATAGTTTTGGAACTTGGAAGTGGTTCTGGTTCTGGCTGGATATATTGCTTAGTTAAAAGCATAGTCTGCATATTTTTAGTCGAACCTCTGAAAGTAATTTATTTATATCAACTATTTTTGAATAAAAAATTATTCACTTAAAAAGGGAATTTAAGAAATTAAATGAACTACTTCAAATTAATTAAAATAAACTGATATACAGCTAAGACATTATGGCTTTCTGTCGTTTAGTATTTATAAGTTTTCTAAATGAATTTCAACTTAAGGGGTTACATGGGTCAAAGTACATTAAAAAAGCATATTTTCTCAATTTTTTTTACATACTAAAAAACTTATATAATTCAAGATCTTAGAAATATGAAAGTATAACAATTTAAATATATTTTTTTGACTTTCTCATTAAAAAAAATGCAGACTCTTCTAGGACATGATTTTCGGAGTCCTTCTGGATAAAAAAAAATACTTTTCGGTCGACAAGATTTCTCGGAATAGGTTCATCTGGAAACCAAAAACCAAATATTTCCTGTTAGATGATTGGTTAAACTACTCCTTGAATGAAGGATTTTTGGAAAAACAATAAAATTTGAATTTTTAGGAGAATGTCACACAAAAAATACCATTTTTGACGTATTTTACACCATGTTTCGTCTTTTTGTATTAAGTGACCACCAAGTAATCATAAAATCCTTCGTTCATGGACCATAGTTTAACTTATCAGCTGACAAGAAATGTTTTCATTTTTTTTAGGTGAAGCTACTCTGAAAAATCTTGGCCATCGAAAGTAAGTTTTTTTTCAAAAAATAAATTTCTAAAAATTAGGTGTCAGTGTCTGATTTTTTCTTTAAATTCTTAAATGAAAAGTTTAGAAAATATAGTTTAATTGTTATACTTTTATATGCTTAAGAACTTAAATAAAAATAAAATTGTTTTATGCTGAAAAAAAATAGAAAAATATATAATTTTTTAGTTTTCCTAACCCACGTAACCCCTTTGAGTGAAAGTAAAAACATATCAAGAAAAATTACTAAAATAAAAAAGGATGTAATTTTTTATTCTTAAGTGTTTATTAGATGTATAACTGAATGTTTAAAATTTTGTTTGAAATTAAATTGAAAGAAAACTTTATAATTTTGGTTTAAGCCATCTCACAAGAGTGTGGTATATTATTATGTGAAATAGCCTCTATATGCGAAATCTATAATAGGAAATGACAACAGTGTGTAATTCCATGCCGTGGGATATCTATCTATAGAAGAACCATTTGTCAGTATAGAAATATAGATGCTATAAATAAATTTTTAAATCAAAATAAAATAATAATAAGTTTCGCACGAAATTTTCGTGTGAAAATCAACTGTTGTTCCCACATTTTTTGTAACGATATTGGTGTTTAATATAAAGCTTTAAGTAATCAAAGCTTTCAGCCGAAAATTTGGGAGTTCAAATAATGTTGTTTGAACTGTTTTTAAAATTATCTGACATTAAGCAGTTATGTATATTTTTATTTTGTAATGAACAATTAAGTAGAATTAATGTAATTTTATGATAATAATTAAAAACATAATTGTTCGTCTGTTCATTTTACATGAGGATGTTCTTAAAATTACCTTATTCAATATTGACAATATAAAATTGTTACGGACTATTCCATTTCCAACTCCACTCCACACTCCATAATACTTTAAAAAAAAAGAAGATAAAGAAGAAAATAAAACAAACACTTAAGGAATTGTTCCAAGTGACATATCTTCGAGAAACCTCCTTCTGACCATCATCTTATGCTAAGACTTGGTTTAATATCTGACATACTACAAAGCAGGAGAGACGACGAGAGACTTGGGTGGAAGAAAAACACAAAAATAATAATTTTATTATGTTACGAAACTGACTTATTAGTGTCCCACAATTTTCATACATACATGAATACACACACCTTCAATTACAGCATTCGGAAGTTGAAATTACTCTAATTGGAGGCTATTTCTGCATTTAATGACAATTCTCTTGAAAAATTCATTTGCAATAGTATTAATGATCTCGAATTTTTTTATTATTGTGGCTTTTTTGTGTCTAGATGACGATGGGGAAAAATTGTGAATATTACCACTGATGAGTGTATTTTGTACTTTTATATGAAAGTTCCATGGAAAATTTAATTCAAAATAGTTTATGTATTTATATGGGAACAATAAAAGAAAAAAAATCTAATAAAATTTAAAAGTAGTAAAAAGGGTTAGCGGAAAATTCAAACTTATAACAGTTTAGTGTAATTGAGCCAATTGAGCAATACAGCATTCTGTATAACATGAATTTAATTTAGGAAAATAACGTTAATTGCAGTTTCCAAATGCAAGAGTCAAAATTGACTGTATTGTTGAAATTTATCAAATACCAAAACCAGAAGATGTAACATTAATTTTATAGAAAAGAGGATTTCAGATCTCGTGTGAAAGTTTTTGAAAAATTCAGCGAAGTCAAGATACAATTCAGCAGTTGTAAGCACATAAAATGGTGAATGTAGAAGTTATGCGAGCAATTTGGCATATTAAAGGTTTCTTTTTGGCACGTTTCATAGATCCTTTATATCTGCTGACACAGTCCCTATATAAGGCTTACCCTATAAAATTTATTTCAGCATATTATTTTGCTGAAAAAGCGCTGAATTCCGCGCTCAAATGCAAGTGCCATAAATTCACCTGTGAACGTGCAGAAGTGGTTGAAAAAAGTGTTGAGTATTGTGTCGTGAAGCACCACGAATACAAGATCGAACCATTTAGTGACGTCACGAAATAAATCGACTCTAAGCACGCAATTTTAAAACTCGCATACAGTGACGTCAGACTGAGAGCTTTTCTTTGCTTTTCGTTGGATGGATTTTCATGGGAATTTTTCCAGAAAGAATGTCTGTTTTTTTTCATCTCATCAATTGCACAACGAGTGAAAGATGGGGGAGGGGGGGGGGGGGTTTGGGAGAATGTTCTCAGGTGTGATTGTCTGCGCAAAACGCTATTGAAGTCGAAGGTGATAATCTAACTATTATCACCGGGTGATTGAGGAGTGAATTTTGGGCGGAGGAGGTGGAAAAGAAGTCTCAATTACGCTGGAAAATTGCATTGGAAGTAGTCCTAAATATTGATTATGAGGCGTATATTTATTATTAGAAATTTCAATTTGATATGAGCAATAGGAAGACATGAAAGACATGCAATCACGCACACGCACCACAAACCCATAGAGCTTTTCTGTTTTGGAGCGTGATTTGGGGTGTCTGTGTGTGTGCGAATATAGCAGCAATATAATTTACATGTCACAGAAAATTGCGAAGTTTTGATTGAAGAGGTGCTCACTGTGAAAATTGAAGACTCCAATGCACCCCCGCCTCCAGGCCTATAATCAGAAATATATGAGTTGTACGTGAATTTGCGTGGATGAACTTTTGAAAAGAAAAAATACCATTTACGGAAATTCACTTTCATCGTCCTATTTTTTTTAAATAATTTTTTTTTCATTTTTAAACCTTATAGGATTGCTGACTAGTTCTAAGAGCAATAGATGGGAAAATCTGACTGTAAATTGTCGTATACTAAATACAATCATCATTGCGTTTCTACCGCACTAAAGAGAGCGCCCATTGACCGATATTTCGTGAAGAAATGTAATTTGTGCATGCGACCACGTGTTTTGCCGTGGCATGGCGGAAAAACACTTTTATTAATAAGTGCACGAATCAGTAGCAAAAGCGAAAGTTTTCGTCATCGTTTGGCGGCGAGAATGATGTAAACTGATTGAATCTGAAGGGAATTTCTTTAAATAAAAACATGTACGAAATTTTGCAAAATATGAATGATTTGAAATTTCTCAAATGGCGATTTACTCAGCTCATCAAATACGAAAATTCTTTTTACAACTTACAGAAGCGAACGGATTTTAGTCTGAATAACATAATTATTAATTTAATTTCTTATTACACTTGGTGTTTACAAATCCATAGATTTTACTTAATGACTATACAATTCATTTTGTTTTCACTTAAGACTGTACTTAAGCTATAGCTTTATACTATACTATAGCTTTCAATGCAAAGCTTCTCTGAAAAAGTCTATCTTCGAGATACAGGGGGTTCCAGGATTAAGAACATCAGAATTAGTAGCACAATGTGGATTAAGGATTTTGGCCAATTGGATGCTAATTTGCAGAATCATTTTTGAAATGTCCCTTAATTTTTTTAATGCAATACAATTTTTGGCGTAGTAAATTTGTAAACACTTTAAGTAGGGAAATCTATGACAATAGTAATCATAGGCTAGCTGTAAACACTGATTTTTATGTCTACATATCGCTTAGACTTGTGCTGATCATTTCTTCAGCGGACAAATTTAGGGATAAGGGTTCCTAAAACAGAGGTGTTAAAGAACCGTTGAAACCGAATAAACGTCAAAATAAGTTTGTTCAGGCAGCGTTTTGACCATTGACGTACAAGTTGTATAGAAAATTTGCGCAGTTTTATAGAAAATTTTCCGTTCTACAACTTTATGAAAGTAATTTTCTTATATTTTGTAAGGAAATACGTTTATCGAGCCAATTTATAAAAGGTAATTTTGTGACTATTCTCAAAAATGCTGGGGCAAATAGTACCAGACATTGGGTATTATCATATTTTGATTCGCTTCATTACAGGCTTCCGTAAATTTGAAAAAATACCTAGAAGACATATTTTCATAGAAAATTTATTCATCTACACCTTTGTAAAACACCGTTTTTTCTGCGAGAAAAGTGAGACAATGAGAAAAGCGCTTTTCAAGCTATTTTAGAAAAAAACACACACAAAAGACTGCAAATCGTTTGACCAATGCAAAAAATAAATGGCGGGACATTATAATGACGTTTGTTTTCGCCGTGAGACATCAGAAATTGCTTCGCTTTTTTGTTAATTTTTGCTCTATACCTTTTGTTACTTTTTACCCCAAGTGGCCATTTTTAATAAAAGGATTTCTGGAGAAAAGAACTTTTGTGATTTTCTAAAATAGATAGCGGATTCGTATTCAAAAAATCCAGATTATTTAGAAAATATTCACCAGTGCATCAATTTTGGAAAATAAGTAGGTAATAATTGTTATCTACTGCAAGGGAAATATTTCAAAAATAGGACTTAAAATTTTGATATTTTTTATTTTCTAAATTCCTTGTTCGAATTCTAAGAAACTTACGACATTGAAGAAGGTCTATGGAGGGTATCTATAGAAAAAAAATTGAGCCGCTATCTTTTTTACCGTGGAAGATATTGAATTTTGTGACTTTTTTGCCCCAGTCTCCCCTATTAATTGATATTAGAATATCATTTTGAAAAGCTTAAAATTTTCTCTTTGAATAGAAGTGGCTAATAATTAATTTTCTTTATTTTATTTATTTTGTGCAGTGCAGCTTATCAAAAGTCTAACAGACAATATTCTCTCTTCTCTTCTCTTCGCTTTGCTTGATGATTTATCGTATTGTGAAGAATTGTATACTCTTCATTTCAATGTCTGGTCTGGAGGCCCCAATGTAAGCTTGTGGGATTGTTTTCACGAAATTGAGAAGAATTCCCCATAAATGATTGACTTCTTCGGATGGTAATTCTACAATTAAAAGTGTTGCGCAGATTGATGTTCAACGGTGAATGGGCAAATGAGGGGAAATGGGCAGCATTCCAATCATTGTACAAAGTATAAAAAGAAGAGGCGGCAAAATATTGCAACATGCTGTACTTTCAGGTGCACAAAACACAAGTTTCAAAAAAAAAAAAAAATAAAAAAAGAAAGAAAAACAGAGAGATTTTCCAGAGAGAGAGAAAAAATTGCAGAGTGCACAAACAAACTAAAGGATGCAGTGATGCAAGACACTGACCAAACATCCATGGTCCATACATCGCGTCTGAACTCAATAGCATATAAAACACCCAATAGAAACAATTGCTGTGCACTCACAAGAACATGATATGCGACGCCATTATTAATAATACAATATATTAATTATCATTCATTAGCCATTTGAGATAGTTGAGCCGCGATGGTGCAATTTAGTGAACAAATTCACCACAAATCACCGGCAATGAAGTATTTTCACTTCGAGCCATTCCGCATCGGCACCGGCCAGGTGTTTTGTTCATATGGAAAAGAAGATCTAATTAGTGTAAATTCCTTAAATATTTATCATGGTTGGAGGATGCAAACGAGAAAAAAAAACCAAAGAAAAAGAAAAGAAGAAGAAAATACAGCGCGCTTTTTAATTGAATGTTAAATATCAAATAATTGTTTTTTTCTTGATTTTATTTTTTCAACACACTGCAAGATGTTTTGTTTTTGTTTTTCTTTTGCTGGTGCGGGAGGATTTTTCTTCATCTCTTTTCTCTTCTTGTACGTCCTTATCATAATCAAGACTTCGTTATATACGTTGCATTGTCTTGTCTTTAAGGTTTTTTGTAGTTGGTTGATTTCGGAAATATTACGGAAATTTTTATATTATTTTTCAATTTGTGAATTAAAAGAATTTGATTATATCGTCAACTACGTCACACGGCGTTGTATCTGTTTGTGGCTTAGGATTGGATATCTAGGACAAATGATCTATTACATTCAATAAAAAATAATAAAATAGCATTGCTATTTAAGACTGAGAGACCCTCATGAACTGGCCTAAATTTTTATATGATCTTTAAACCATTTAGGTTTAAGTCCAGTTGACTTGTTAAACAATAAGCAAGTTCCGTGAATGTTCACGTAATAGAGTAATGGCCCTTACCATAAAATCCCAAGTAAAAATTTTCTTCATTATTTCACCAGTTAAAAAATTAGACCAGTTAAGCCTTATGGCTAAACTTTAGATTTGAAAACTGTCTTAAATGGCCCTTGCATGGAGTTGTTTGAAGTTCTCGGAAATTGATGTTAGTTAATCGCATTTTAGAATATGTACCTTTTTAGAATTTACTATATATAAAAAATTAATATGTCATGTTATACAGGCTTTCGACCTAAGGCTTAGCCATATGGCTTATATACTTTAATTTCTTATCAAACAGAGTTTTTTGAAAAATTTAATTCAGTACTGAATTATTAAAAATAAACCACCTATTTGGTTTTCAAAAAGTTATAAAATCGCTCGCTATTTAAGATTTTCAGACCTTCGGGAACTGGGCTAAACCTCTAGTTTGAAGACCACTTTATAAACTACTAGACTACACTGAGAAAAAAAAGAGGGTGCGATTAACTTTTTTTTCTCATAAGTCATAACTTCAACACTTTTTAAGTGTAAAAATATATCAACATTATTTAATGTTAATTTTACACCTTTTTGAGGGTAAATTTAACATGAAAAAGGGTAATTTTAACCCGCAATACACCTAAAAAGGGTAATATTTACACCGATTTTAGATCAATACTGCAGGGTAAAATTAACTTTTCCGGAATGCTATTTTGACTTTTTCGGATTTCTCTCACAGTGTAGTTATGGGATGATTTTGAAACCCAGCGTCAGTGCTATCCCCACTGACATAAATATGTACAAAAAGAAAATTCGGAGGCAAACATCTTTATAATTTGATTTTAATCTCTTTAGGGGAATGTAGGTATGGTTCGCACAGAGTGAACCTTCAAACGATGCGAATTTTCTCTTTGTTTGCAAAGAGCTAACTTACTATTTCTCATCTCGTCTCATGAACTTAATAATTATCTATCTTATGGCTAAGAAATTACGAACTAGCTCTTTTCAAACAAAGAGAAAATTCGTATCGTTTGAAGGTTCACTCCGTGCGAACCATACCAACATTCCCCTAAGTTATGAAATTAAATTTATATATCTTGTATATATATATCTTGTTTTTTTTATATTTGCCAAATAAATTCAAATATTTCATTCTAAAATGTGTTGTAAATATTTTCTAAATTGTATAAATTCTAGACTTCAAACTGAAATTAATAATAACTGCAAATATTGACTAACATTAATTTATTCCATATTAACCACTGCTTTTCTTGACATGATTCCCTGTGTGGGAAAATGAAACAGAGAAAGCCGTCTAAAATCCATAATCATATGGATATGAATCTCGGTGCAATTAGAAAGGGTTCTGTTTGTTTAACTGCCCAAGACACTGAGGTCAGCAAGATAGAGAAAATTGCCAAGCAAACACGCGGAGAATTGAAAATGCGAATAGAAGTGTGAGATAACGTCAAGAGGGTCAATAAAATAATTTTGATCTGTTGGAATTTCTACAGTTGAGCACCTCTCCTTGGATTTAAGTTTGGTTCAAAGATGCAAGCGAGGAGCCAAGAGCCAGACAAATGGTGATTCAATACTTTCGCGATATCACATTCACTCCGTGTTGTATTAATTTAAAATCGACAAAAAGTCTCTTCATATTGTGAGAGAGTCTCACACAACAATAACCACCCTTCTTTTATCAATGAAGAAGATCCATGAGTTGAAGCAGTGAAAAAAGTGGTTGATCCAGAGAATGAGGGAATTCTTCATCCTTGAAGATGGTCTTATTTATTCTTTATTTTTTTTTCTCCTGAGAGAGTTGAGGAAGAATATGAACCATGGACGGAAGACTCCTTCTGGTCTCCCATCGCAAAGTCTTGTAGCGGAATCAGAGGCAGAAACAACACGAGATGGTCAGCAATGTGCGCCTTTTAGTACAACTCCATCCACCTCCTTCTATCTTGATGCTTATTTGTTATTTATGATGTATTGTTCAAACATTAAATGTATGTTTACTCACTTATTTGCTATATTTATTTGCGATCATTCGAATTCCGCGATCACAGGTCCAGCGAGGTGAGAGATACTCTGAATGAGCTTGTTTTCAACGAAAAATTACATATTTTACACTCATAAACATTATGCCACAACTTGAGATTGGGTTTAGGTTTAACTCTCATTTAGAAATGAATATGACGGAAACTTTTTTTGGGCCAACAGTGGGTAATCGGTGACTTTAAAAACAATTTTTGTAAATATAGAAAATTATATTATAGTCAGAAAAAATGATTTTTTGAAACAAATTTGAAATAAAGTTGTTCGATGAAAAATCAAAATTATTAGGCAAGTTTATTACTTATTATTAAATAATAAAGAAGCCAGAAACTATAAGATAAAGATCAAATCGTAAAAAAAAACAACCAGCAAAAAAATGTTTAAAACTTTCGCAGTGAGCTAAGACGAACACAATAAAAGGTAAATTTCTTCGTTTCTATTAATTATTTTACCGTTTCTTTGAATTTTGAAAAATTTTATTGCCTAAACTAAAACTACCACCTTTTCATTTGCGAATACATTCTAATTTATTGATACATTCTAATCATTCTCTGTAATGTTAATTTTGAGATCGATTGTGAAAGACAACGTATGGTAATATAATATAATTCTTTTATTGTATTTTGTACAAGTTCATTGAATTAATTTCAAAGGTTTTTCAATTTAAAATAAATCCAAATCGATAAAAAATAAGCAATATAATGTAATAAAAGGGGTGGCAAAGCATCCCAGTCTTTGCGAAATGCTTGAACTCGTAACTTAGATACTATACCTCAAAAGTATTTTCTCATCATTTACCGTTTACCAGTTCTCAACCACATTTTTGATGTGAGTTTGTAAAAAATCTATTTAAAATGCGTTTTCTGAACTGTCATATTTATGTTTAAAATTGTATGTAGGCTCTGAAGAAGGTCCCAACCAAGGATCGCAACGTCGGCCAATAAAAACATAATGAAGAACAAGAAAGGTTTTAGACCGAAATTCCAAAATCTGACTCATACAATAATGTTATTATCTCAAGTTAATTTATTTAAAGCACTTTCTATCCACATTTTCTAATATGTGCTTTTAAAACATTTTCAATGTTCATTCTTTTGATGGTATACCATGTCATAATTAGGTCATCGTGACATCAGTATTTCGACAAAAATTCCTATCCACTTTCATTTCAGTCAAACTAAGTAAAATTTTAGTCAAAATGTTTTAAGAAACATTCGAACGTTTCGTCACATGGGGACGATGTACTATGATATACCTATATTGTATCTAATCCTAAACCATTTGCAAAACCTCGAGTACTATGAGTGCCTTTGGCATTTCTAGCATGTATTGCGGTTCTCGGGTGGAAGGTGAGTGTGGGATACAAGAGTTGCGGTCAATAAGCGCGCGCTTTGAAAGAGCCACAGCGCGTGGAGGGAATCGATGGGAAAGTCGCGAGGGGATTAATTGCCCAACATTCAATGGGAATTGCATAACGCGTGATCCCTTTCACCCTCCGCCAAATTGATGGCAAATACAGTGAGTGTCAATAGTTTGTTGCCTAATGGATGTTTGAGAAGTCAAGTGAAAAAAATGATAGAAAAAAATACTTTTCCAAATTTTTCTTTTTGCAGATGAGTACCTTGTAATCCGTAGATATTATTTATAGTTTTCAAAAAAAAAATTAATTTTAATTCATATCAAAAATAATTGTTTTCCAAAAGTTGGTCATTTTTAAAAAATCAAAAGTTTGTTGCCTCATTAAAAAAAACTAATACAAAATGGTGAAAACGTGCAACCAACTTTATGTAAACCGGTTACATTTTGAGCTTATGTCATTTGATAGGCAAATGGTGGATTTGTACATTTTTTTTTTAAATGATTTGTACATTTTCATCATTTTGAATAAGGTTTTTTTAATGAGGCAACAAACTTTTGATTTTTTAAAAATGACTAACTTTTGGAAAACAATTATTTTTGATATGAATTAAAATTAATTATTTTTTTTTGAAAACTATAAATAATATCTACGGATTTCAAGGACCTCAACTGCAAAAAGAAAAATTTGGAAAAGTATTTTCTTCTATCATTTTTTTCACTTGATTTCTCAAACATCCATTAGGCAACAAATTATTGACACTCACTGTACTTCTTCCATTTGTGTGCCTTATGGTCATCACACTGGATCTCTCTTCCATACGCCGTACCATTTATACCTCAACCATCCACGGATGTTTAATACACATTTGATTGGAGATATCCGGAACTCTAAGGAGGAGTAATAGATAAACTACGGAGAAAGAATAAATTCATAGCAATTGAGGAATTTCTCTCATTTTTCAGACCACCTCATACCACTTTGTGTATTTTACGTAAATTGCCCTTTAGTGGCATTATGGAGGTACAACACAATCGCTGGTCATAATCAAAATAAACAATTCACTCTTTTTCCTTATTTAAATACCACACGGATACCCATCAATTGTTATAGATAGATGACACTACATTAACTCAAATACAACAAAGATAGTTCTGTCGAGCTGGGAAAGTGCCTATTTTTTTTCCCCAAATGAAAGTTTCAATATAGGTCCTATAGTGTAGTTTCTTGGCTTTCCTTTGTTTCAGGAATTGGGATACTGAATTCGAGGAATTGTTTCTTTTGGCTCCAACCCCATCCTACAGGGCTCTGGTATAGATGTGTTCAATCAGCCACCTCGACGCACCCTCCTGGCGTCTTCTTCGTCGTCCCAACCCTCCCCAAATGGAAGTCATTTCTCTTAGGTGCTCAAGTTGAGTTGGTAAACAAAAATGTTCCTTCGTCCTCTATTGATCCATTTTCCGTCTGCAGTCGTTGTGAACCCACCTCTCTGGAAAATTGTACCATAGTGAGAGAGAGTGGAATACATATATAGGACTTTACCTTCACCCAAACTTGTATAGTACATAGTCCGAATGTAAAGTAAGATTCCAACCCCTCTTTTATATAGCGACTGCCGGAGAAAATGTACATAAATTCCACCCTAGAGAGACGACCCGAGAGGACGGGTGGATGGGTTGAGATACCTTCAACTCAATTCAGGGTGGAATTCAACAATATGGCGCCGATATTGCTAAGAATTTGCCGTTTTGCCATCCAACCCCGTGAATTTGCTGGTTTTTCCAACCATCGCAACCCTCCCAAGCTGCACTGGAAATTTCTCAGGAATTGTATAAGTTTTTTTTCTTCTTCTTTCATTCTTAATTTTCCAATTGTAATTAATTTCACGAGAATCAAGGAGAAAACTTTTAAGGAAATTTTGAAGAATATATAAAGTATTCGGAGTAAAATTATTTTAATTAACTTACACAAAAAAATTAAAATTAAAAAAGAATCACAGGGCATACTCAAAATATTGCATCCCTGAAGAATGTCTCAATTTAATTGGGATCCTCAGGCAGCTTTCAGCGATAAATGACGATAAATTTACATTCGTAAACTCACAAGGAAATTAAGTGATTTTCATTTAATTAAAAGTGTTAATAAATCATCTTATATGCTCATCCACTGCATTTTGTTTCATTAAAACAAACAAGTCAAAAATTTCTCAGGAATGAAGGCAAGATGTGCAAACAAGAATGAGAAGGTAGAACAAAAAAAAGGGTTGAAGGTGGCAGCATATGCGGGGATTTTAATTGGAAAACGGAAGCTCACTTTTTGGTGTCTTATAATACATAAAAGTGCCAAAAAGGCGTCTGAGCGTGAAATTCTGCCAAAAAAAAAAGAAAAATTATTGCGCATACCTATTGGTGCTTCATCAGCCTGAGTCTGATGTTTGAATAATGACTGACATATCAAAAATTATTAAAATTAACACAAACACGCTGATACAAGGCGTTCTATCGTACGAAAAAAATGGATTTGCATGCAAATATGTGCAGTCATTAATTTGGGTAACATAGGTTATTAACATAATTTTAATTATGCTGATGCCATCGACGTTCTTTATATTAAAAAAAGAGAAACTTTTGCAAAACAACAAGAATTATGGCTTGACTCACATGAGCAATTTGTTCAGCCAACATCTTGGACAATTATAATCTAAAATACGCTGAGCAACTATTCTTAGAGGGTTGACTTTCATTGGGGAGTTTTCTCCAACTATCACTTTGGCAGACCTTGGGGTGGTATAGGAGTTCTTTTGCCACTTCGGGAAAATCGATAAATTCTCTTTGGCAAGAGTCGTTTTATGAGACTTTCACTAGAAAAATATCCTTACAGGTAGTGAGAAAAAGTCTGGATCAATTCTTATGTAAAACAGAATTTATATACCCCATACGGAGTAAATAAGCTAATTTCCTAGTATACAAAATTTTGGAAAAATTCAGACTTGATATTGTATCAATTGATACAATGCAATGGCAAAACCTGAAGATTTTCCAAAACCCTTTTAAACTTGTGGTCAGAACTCCGCTTACCTTACATTAAAATGAAGATTTCTTTTGAAATTTCAGACGTAGTATGTTTCTCTAAAGTCTAATCTTTAAGTTTTAAATGTTTGAATTGAACTTTAAAATTTGTTTATTGGTAAAATGTGTTTAAGGTCTAAAATTTCCATAAGGCTTAAAGCTAAAACGAACCAAGCTTCAAAAAATATTTAGTTGAAATAGAAATATTAGGGTAAGTGTGCCAAATTCCGACCAGCTTGTAATTTCGGCTACCTTTTTTGTTCCTCGAATTTCCATGAACTTTTAGATTTTACGTACTCTAGAGATTATACAGTGCAAAAGAATAACAAAAAATGTAGCTTCAACAAACGAGATGGCGTGAAAAAGATATTGGAAGAATTCCCGAAAGGCAAGGAACTATGAGAATTAAGGTGGCCGAAATAGGGCACCAAAGCTATGTCTATATTTCTATTCATTTTAAAATGTATTAAGAATGATTTTAGGGTGAATAAAGACGGTAAACTCTTTACAAGGTTCCAAGCAACACTCTTTCAGAAGAAAGAATAAAAAAATCAATTTGTATTTGAAATATTACATTTCAAACTTGAGACTTTGGCGCTTGCATGCAACTATGCCGAAATTTGGCACACTTACCCTAATCTTTTTTAAGCTTAAGCTAGTAATAAGGACCTAACCCTTCAAATATTAAAAATATTGAAGACATCATAAGAAGCGGTATTGGCTTATAGTTCGTAATCCAAAATCTTTATTTGTTGCATTAAATATTTAATTTCAACACATAGGGCTTCTTTCATAATAACGGTTTTTCAGTTTCAAATGTTAAAAATTCTCTAGAGAGCGTATTAGGTGAGATTCTTAATAATCTCACCTACTATAATCCTAACAAAATTTCATGTCCTCCGATCGAGCTCAAACTTGGCTAAAATGTGTTTCAGCACTTCCTGATCACGAATATATATGTGGCTAATTTACGTTCCTGGCCGGCCGCTCTTTGGAGCTTAATAGCTCCTAAACTAAAAGAGATATCGACTTGCGGTTTTCGGCAAAGGTTATATATCGGGTGAAAATTGCAACTTGGTGCATTGACCCCCCACCCCTCCTTCCGCCATTTTGACCCCCCTTTTTTTGTTTTCTCAATAGCTCAGCCCTTATGGCATTGATCGGGCTCAAATTTTAGTATGTTATAGCTGGGCCTTAGGGCTCAAATGCCACAACTGCTACAACTGCTCATCAAATGCTACAACTTTATAGAACATTTGAACTTCGTGGAACCAACACCAGGGGCGCTACAGTCAAAAAACCAATTTCAATATCACATAACCTCAATTATATCGACACGTGCTTAACCGATTTTGATGATTACTTTGACATAATTGTAGAGGACATTTGTCTCTATAATTCGTCCATACATCATTTTCCAGTCAGACTACGCTATCACTCCGATTTTGCCGTTTAAGTGTGAAAAAATTGATTTTTCCCATAATAACGCTTTGAAATCACTCAGATGCCAATTTGACTGCCTCTACTCGACCAAGACACTTAAAATAGGGTTTTAAATGGAAAGTCTCACAAAAGACAACAATTCTTTGATATAGTTGAAGTTCATCAAATGAACACTTTGGGGCGATCTGGTCGAAAAAACGAGTTCAGAAACAAACAACCTCGATTATCTCGGCTTCTGATTAATCGATGAGATCAAGTTCTACGGAAAAATTATAGAGAACATTCTGGTCTACATTTCACCCATATATCACTTTTCTGTCACTCCATCCAAATCTTTGATATTTTGGTTTAAATACAAAATTTGTATAATTTCACGAATTTGATTCAAGATAACTGAATGGCGACTCACAATTTCAGCTCTAAATCGAATTTGCATGCATTCCGAGTTAGCTCACATTAAGAATCTCACCTACATAAGCCGGTTAGGATTATCTGTCCCTTTTACAATCGAGTGAGGTCATATTTGGGCTCATTGGAAATGTCTTGAAATTTCTAAGAAATCTGAATCATTTCCAATGGGTTATGAATCGGAAATGAACCGATTATGCACCGATGACTAATTTTTATCCGAAAATTAATTTTATTACTCTTAGGCTATATTGGGCTGTATTTTGATAGATATGAATCGGTTCAAATCGCTTGTGATCTGTTAAATGATACGCAACTACTTCTGAGGTGTAGCATCTAAGTCACGACCACGAGTTTGAGCATTTTGTAATAAATGGGACATCTTGCCACGCCTTTGCTTTACATAGTTCTCGTATAAACCTCCTTAATTATAATTTTCAAGATCTAGCTGTGAAATTTTGTGGTCTTCCAAGGTAAAGTGCCCTCGTTCGACCGATCCCTCGTCTCGACCGGCAGAGTTATTTATTCAATTTATTTATATTTGCTGTAATATTTAGCGTATGATCTAAAATTAATAGGACAATTACATGAATAATACGAATCAGTGACATTATCATAGAAATTGAGCATCAAACCGATCAAACATTCAAAAATTGACCCATCGGTCGAGTCGAGGAACCCGGTCGAGTGAGGGCACTTTACCTTATCCAGGATTTGCACCACAATTTTCATTTTTTTTTATTTTTACAATGGGTCAGGTAATATTGAAAAATATGACTTAAGCAGTTATTAAAAATGTCTGTAAAAGCCAATACCCTTTGTAGGGTCATAGTCCTAAACGGGATTTCTCTCCAAACTATGAAATGCCACTTTATGATAAAACAAAAGATCACCAAGATGCCCACAAGAGCATGAAATTTATTAAATTTTCACGCCTTCATCTGCTAGGATTTTCCATGGAAAGCTTCCCCCTTTGATAGGTAAACAATAATGTGTTAAGAGGAGTGAGGTGAAGTATATACGATTTATCTCATTTCCTGCTACTCGCAGTGAAAACTTTTGCTTGGAGTTTCCGCCGAGTGATGAGCAATCAAGACCCGTGTGAGATTGACACTGCAAAAAATTGCAATTAACGCCCCATGGAGAAGTCCCTCAGTGGTGGCAGTTTGCGCGTGAAATGAGCCCCTTGGAGCCTCAGGAGAAGGAACGCAAAAGTGCGTGTGCAACGCACGCGGGACGCTCTCGCATGAGAAACCATCAATTGTTATGCGTAGATTATCGCCAGTAACCTATTTATTCATCTTCTTCCGTTGCATAAAACGGCCATATACAGTTTCTCCCCTTCTTGGTGATGGCAAAATCTCCTACCCCAAATGGATGACCCCTTTTGGATTCTCGTGCCCCAGTCTTGCGTGCAATTTTTCACTATTAACTCCAATGGCTGGTGAATCTTCATGTGGCGGTCGCCGGAACACCTCGACTTGCAATACCATATACCAATCATTTGGACAGTGATGAAAAATTAACGTATTTATTGAGAAAAAAAGGTGCGAGGCAGTGATAAAGTGGTTAAAATTGTCTTGAAAATCCTTTTCATAGCAATATACTCAGGTGGAGCTGAAAGAAATGAAAATCAATCCACCTGAACAATTCTTTGGCGCTTCCACCAAACGAGTCATTTTTGCCGACACCTCTTGCACCTATAAATCAACATGGGGATTTTATATTTAAAAGGCGTCGAAATTTCAATTATTGGCAAATCAATTACAGTCCACTTGCCTTGGTTCATTTTAGAATATTACTCACTGGGTGGAATCGAATTGGTATGGCTTACGGCTCTATTTGGCCAGAGATGCTGAAGGAGAGTGCGAGACGAATGAAGAAATCATTTTATACCATCCAATCTGGTGAAATTCACAGAAAATCACCGTGTACACGAGGGGTTTATCGCTTAAACGAATGAGGTTCCTTAAGAGAAATTTCACAAAATTGAACTGAAATTTTATGTATTTATTTAAGATTTATTCCAATCAAAGCTTATGAAAAATTATCCTTTTTGAAACACGTAGAAGAAATAATAATTGATTATCAACTACATTTCTGTTAGCGTCTACCGCCATCTTAGCATTGTATACGACCCTCGAGAGCTTAGCAATAGAAAGTCGTTGACTCATGTCAAAAGTGTTTATTAGGCTTTTTAATTTAAGAGAAGTTGGTACATATAAATAGCGCAGCTTGGATGGTCTATTTTGCAGAATGGATCTTTTCCCCGAGATGAAATAGATTTTTAAAGTTACTCATGAAGACGTATATTTGTTTCGCGGCTAAAGGCCCTACCGTTATCTTGAATCTCTAAAGAGTGATTGGGTACACGATGTGCCTTGTCCCTAGGGTTAGCCCTAGTGGGAGGTGAAAACTATCATCCTTATTCTATCTGTTCAAATCCAAAATTTCCCATATGGTACAGAATGGGATACCAATAGGCCCTGATATGAGTCCTCAAAGCGCCATTAGGTATTTCTTCGGGGTCCCGAACGCCAAAATCTCGAACGCCAAAATCCCGAACGCTAAAATCCCGGAAGCCAAAATCCCGAATGGGCCAAAATTCCGAAAGCCAAAATCCCGAATTCTTAAAAGTGTCATAGCTACTCCCACGATTGCACCCGCGCTTTCTGGACGCAAAGGGAAAACTTCTGTGTCTTGGGAAATTATTCTAAATAGTTTCCTCCATACAATTTCATCCCTTTCAGAATTTTGAACATTCGGGATTTTGGCATTAGGGATCTTGACTTTCGGGATTTTGGCCTTTTCGGGATTTTGGCGTTCGAGATTTTGGCTTTCGGGATTTTGGCTGCCACCGATTTCTTCGACTCTACAACAGGATTAATATTTATACATATCTTATAATTTATCTAAACGATCAGGAATCAAAATTTGGTATACCTAAAAATGCCAAAAATTGTTTTGGCACTTATATTTATTTTTAACAAGTTAGGGTACATTTCTCTTAACCGGACGATCCCTATTTCAGTTTCCTCATGACATATCGAAGGTTTAAATTTTATGATTTTTAAAACCATTAAGAAGATTTAATAGGTAGTAAAGTGAGTTTTAAATAGTTTGTTTGGATAATAATTAAAGTTATTTAGCTCATTATGAATAACCAACTAATTATACTATCCCTCGTACTTGTAAGAACAGATAGTGATGGGGAGGTGTAAAAACTTCTTATTGAGTTTGAGTAATAATCTTCAAAATTAATTTCATTGATAATTTTTTAAATTAAGTTTGACTCATTAATCATTGAGGTCAAAACAGTCACCATATTTTGAAAGTGATACACCCCTTGGAACATGGGTTGAAATGATGAATTTCATACGAGACTTCTCATAATTTTGACTCATTTTTCACTCGAAAAGGGTGGAATTTTCATTTTTTACTGCCTCGTTTTCAACTCATCAATTGCAATCACAATTAAATATTAGTACACTGAACAGGTCAATTAAGCTCACACCATAAATTTTATACATTCTCAGCATTGTTATTACAATTCTTACAATTCAATGCATTTTATTCCAGTGTAGACATCATTCTATGCAGACAAATTGGCGGGAAAGATGGAGAAAAGTGATTAATAAGATCACCTGAAATGCGTCTGTCTTCTTTTTTTAGGTGGTTAGGATGGGTCACTGGGGAGGGGGCGGCGGTAAAATGTCCACTTAGTCAATTTCTAAATGACTTGTTTACCCACCCACCGAGTGATGTGTAGTGAACTTTGAAAAGCTATTGCGTGGCGCAATTAAAAATGAATAAGCACTCCCCCAACTTCTTTGCAATTCCATTTTGCCGCTCTCCCTCGACCATATACATAATTTTTGTCGTACACAGACTTTTTTTCCGCACACCCACAATAAGGAGTCTCCCCTGGAATAGAATGGGTGTCTCAATTGCAATTTTTTGATGCCAGCACCGAGATAATCAACGCTTCTCTTGAATATAAAATTCTTTTTTTTTATGGGGAGCTCTAGGGAAAATGCTCAGAGGCGGTCACCTAATTCAGTAATAGCTAAGATGGGAATTGTTTGTGAATTTAAAACTTGTAGAGAGTTTTTAGGAGTTATAAAAGAACTTAGTTATATGTTATATAGCTTCAGATTGAAATCAATAGTAATAAGGTGCGGAAAATGTTCTTCAAAGGCAACAAAATTCTTCAACAAAATACCATATTGAATAATTGCATGGTAAATGGGGAAATTAATAATTCATCGAGGAATATTGAGCTTTGAAGACACTACAGAAGAAAATTCTCAAGAAACTTCGAACTCTTATAGTGTTTTTTCCCACGTGAAATAATTGCAAGAACCTTCAAATGCATGTATGGGAGATAGAGCCACAATTTGAAATCGATATTTCAAGGATCCACTTTATGTACCATTTTGGTATTTTTCAAAGGGGTGCCTAAGCCGACAATACTTTGCTAAATGCTCGAATTTGTGTCTTTGATTCCATATGCTGTTCAATTTGGTTAGGGGAGGGTGGGGCTGTTCATCCCTGAATTTTGAATTGGATCGTTTTGAATTAAAAAGAAAGTGGTTAATTGGAATATAAGTGTACTGGAATATTGTGGAACGATTATTCTTTAATTTCATTGATCTATTGTGGGGAATCTTAATGGCAGAATGAGTGAAAGTGTCCCAACGAGGGGCAATTTGATGCAAAGATCATTGGTTAAAATAAGAGGGTGAATCTTTCACAAGATCAAATAAAATAAAGAATAGAATAAAGTAGAATTTTATTTCGTCTCTTTCTTCTAACCCACCCCGGAACGGCCACCGCCGTCTTAGCATCAAAACCAACCTCCAGAAAAAACTATGGAAAAGACCCTTCTTAGATTTTCTGTTTTATAATCTAGCATCAACTTCGCAAGCACTTGGATACGCCTATGGACAAGAATGGATATTATCCATACTTATGAAAGGGATGGAATTTTTTTAACCATTGGATCACTTTATATGAAATAAAAATTTGGATTTAATTAAAACTTAAGATACTAGACTTGATTTATATTAACATTTTAACTTGGCTATATTGGACTTAGCAGATTCTTCCACTACGAGAATTGACATTGTAAAAATTATTACCTTGCAATACAATATGTCGATACGATTAATAGTAATGCATCTGTGTGGCTTTTTCTTGGAGGAAATTGCGTTTTAAGCGTGAGAAAAGTGTATCAAAAATGTGCTTAAGGACTTTAGACATACAATTACTTGAAAAAATCTGTAGGGGAAAGCGCGCTACCTTCAGATGATTTAAGCTTCGCATTCGCACGAACCATTTTTTCAATGTGTTATAAATGTATTTGACCCATCTTATATTTTAATAGCCAGTCCAATGCCTCAAATTTTCAGGAAGGAGCAGTGCGTGAAATCCATAAGGAACATAGAGAAAAAATTGAATTGTGCGGAGCTTAAGTTGTCCGAAGGTAGCGCGTTTTCCCTTATAATTCCTATGGGCTTTTATGGAAAGAAATTCTGATAAAAAATGTTTTTCTATGTGCTAAAATAAAATATTTTACGCTTTGTCTTTTTTACTATAACAATCATGTTATTAATGTATTAAAATCATGAGTCCTCATAATTCTAACAAAAGTAGGGGAAAGCGCGCTACCTTACGACGATTTATGCTTCTCACAAATAATTTTTTTTAATGTGTTATAAATGAATTTGGTATACTTATAATATTATATTTTAATAGCTAGTACAATGCCTCAAATTTTCAGAAAAGAGCTATGGGTGAAATCTATAAGAAACGTAAAGAAAAAAATTTATTGTCCGAAGGTAGCGCGCTTTCCCCTATAGAATAATATGCAAAAAGTATTCTTGAAAATTATTATTGCTTTTTGAAATTGTAAACTTAATCAAATAAAACAACAAGCAAAACCATTTCAATAAAAATTTATTTCATTTTTTTTAATGAAACCGAACTTATCCTAATCGATTGAGAATTACACTCATCAGGGCTTCCAAATTTTTTAACTTGGAAAATCATTATTCAGAATTACTAGACCTGTTTGATAATATAGTTAGTTTGATTGATAGAAACATTTTTCCCTGAGTAACATATGAAAATGATAGCGAATGGCCAATTTAGGGTTAGTTGTCCAGTTTTACAAAAATCTAACGCGTTATCTTTTACCGTTTGACCTCAGTACTTGTTACTTGTATATATTCAGAGACACAGTCAAACGATGGTGAAAGTGAATTACCTCAGAACTTGAGAATTTCAATTTCTAGTTCATCGTAATTCTAGGGAGAAAAATGTTGAGAAACATGTAATTCAAAATCGATCAATTGCAATATGCTTCCTCGAAAGTTCGAGCAATATAAGGAATATCCGAAGAATCAAGAGTGAATTTAAATAGACCGTTATTTAGATCAACAAAATGCTATATGTCTGGACGATTTTTTCCAGCTGACCTGAAGATTCACTCTCAATACCCCTCTTGATCCCGCACTTAAAATCCCAATCCGGAATTGTGCGCACCAGCTTCAAATTGATGCGCTAAAATTTACCGCGAAGAGCTGCTGATCTCTGTAATTTGCAGTCTTCTCCTCAAATGAAATGATTATAAGTTTGCAAGACAATAGCACATCAAAGTGATCCTCTTACTTCCATCTTATTGTGCGTCATTTGCTCCCAAAAACCCCAGAGATCCTCACTTGGATCCTAGCCGAAATTCATAAATTGCCTTCCATTTGTTTGGACACTCGTAACGATTTTTTTTTCAGCTGGAAGATTATGCAGAGATTATTTAATATTTACAAATTCACACCAACTTGAGCTACTAAAATAATCACTTGACGAAGCGTGATATTGAAATAAATTCACGGTACGATGGGAGATGTTTCGGTGGAAATTTACATAATTCTACCATTATTGAAATTTAAGTGCACAAATTTATCTTTTTGCGCTACCGAAATGACAAATTACTGACCGAAGACATGATAATAAATTAAAAATTAAAACAAGCAGTACGAGACGTGTCTTGTTTACTTTTCTGGCTGTTGGAAACTTCATAAACTCTGAAAAATATAGACTATGTTATAATGTATGAGAACTGAATCCATTCAAACGCAAAATAAGTTAGAAAAAGATTATACAGTGTTAGATAAGTTAAATAATTTTGTTGAGCTCTTCGAATAATTTTGAGAACTAGGATACAATTAAGAATGTCATTATGTCCTTCCTATAGGATATGGTCTTATGTATTCTCTGTTTTTTAATATAAATTATTCGGAGGCAGCCAAAATCCCGAAAGCCAAAATTCCGAAAGCTAAAATCCCAAACGCCAAAATCTCGAAAGCGAAAACCCGATTGTTGAAAATCCTGAAAGGTATAACACTTTTAAGAATTCAAGATTTTGTCCCATTCGGGATTTTGGCGTTCGGGACCTATGTGGAATTCGAAAATCTATCTAACGTACCTAAACTTACCTCAACCGGTTCCTACAACACACTCAAAAAACTTGTTTTTTTATTTTGTAATTTTGTAAAAAATGTATTATCCAAGGATGTTAATGTCTGTGAAGTTTTTGAGATATCAAATAGAAGAGATAGTGTGATCGAAAAATTAAAGGTGTATATTAACGGCAAGAAAATCGTTTTTTAAGGATTTCTCGAAAACTCCAAGAGAATATTTGTAACCGTTTCCAATGTTTCCAAAACTCTATATCACGAAAATTATTCTTAATTTAGGGAAAATTAAGAAGTTATAAATTATCCTCTCGTTAGTAATAACCTTCCCGATTTGAGAGCTCTCAGCGGTAGAGGTTTTTCCTTTACCGATTCGAAGGTATATCAGAGAGAACTTACCTAAAAACCCCTTCGATGTTCGAACGTTTAAACCGACGAGTTACACAAAAATGAGCAAGCTCCTAAAAAGGACATCTCTTTGAGTGAAAGTGCAATTAAGACGTTCTGCCATCCTGAATTTCCACAAAACTACACAAAAATTGGCTTTTTGTAGCAAATGTTTGCACACTGTTGTTGACGTTGACGATTGAAGTGTCAAGAATATCGCAATTCGAAATGGCAAAACAATCAGCGCTAAAGCGGCGAGTACGTGAACTTGCACTTTAGGCTTCCGATAGATTTTTGAATGGGTTTGGCTTGGGTTTGGAGTGGCTTTGTCTCTTCGAAAGGTTATTACTGAACGGAGCCTATGAAGGTACTATCAATTCCCTTCGTTTTTTAATGAGCATTTGGAAATATTTTACTGACTATAGGGGGAAGTGGGGCATCTTTGAAAGTCGGGCACCATTGAAATTGAGATTTTTCTCCTATGTTTAAGTGGAACTGAGCCATGTCAAAAAGTAATTTAGCTACTCAATTTGTTTGTGCAGCTAAATTATATCACGATAGGGCTCAATTTTATTTAAAAGTATGTGAAAAATCCCAATTTCAAAGGTGCCCCACTTCCCCCTACTGATATTTTTACTGCTCAAACTGTTAATTTACTGACCTAAAATATTTGTCCCTTTTTTTGAATGATAATAAAATATTGGTTTACTTAATTATTGTAAGTTCAATTTAAAAACATATAAATAGCGTGTTACGTATAATCTGAGAGTGTAAATTTTCGTCGCTAACGCACTGAGACGAAAAAGATAAACATTAATTGAGAAAATTTGTTAAAGAACTGTACTATATTTTCTGCGAGCAAGTGTACTTCAATTAAATATTCAGTTGGCGTGAAAATTCTTCAACTTTTATATTATTTTCATATAAAATGTAAAATATTATGGGGGAGCATACCCATAAAGTATGGTCTCAAGCCAATGTTGGAACATTTCCACATTCCCTTGCTGCATTTTATTTATATTTTTATCTTATTATGATATTTTTATTGCCATAATGAGCTGTTGAATTTTTTATTGTTTTAATCAAAAACAAATAAAATTGTTCTGTGTGATTATTAACAAAAAGCCGCATTTAAATTAATATGAGATTAAAATGAGGAGAGGGAAAACAGCAGTTTTAACGTAAAATTTCTATTAGATTTTTTTTTCTTTTATTCATACTCTCTCCCCGCCACTCGTTTGCCGTACAACAATCTTTAATTATAGCTTATTATTGAGGCGTTAACATACATTAAATATGTCATAAGCAGAAAATTCAAGTGTATGGAGTTAATTTATCATAAGCAAAGTCTTTAGAAGTGAATATTGTGCAATAAGACATGAATAAAGGTCTTTTCTTCACGAGTTTTTTTTCCTACTCTTGCATAGATGAACAATTATGAGAAAATATTTCATCTGAGAAAGAGTGAGAGTGAGTCGCAAAGATGCATCACAGTCTGGCAATGCAAATATCTAATGATAATTTCCTTCCTAATAATGCACATTTTTGCTGAGGACATGGACTTGTGCATTTTCAGTTTATGGAGAGGGAACATTAGCCCTCGGATGTAAGGGAAAATGGATCATCCAGAAAAGGGCACTCCACTACATAAGGTATGTCGATGTAATTAAAATTGCAAATAAAACCTAATTAATTACGACGAAAAATTAATTATTCCCAGGATTATGCATGGTATTAAGGCAAGAGTCGCAATGTTATTCAAATTGTTGGCATTCTTTATACACCCCTGGAGAAATTATCGCATAAACCATTGATGGTCTGTGGACGTATTTGAGTGGCTCTTAATTCATGTATTATGCAAAACAACCTTGCCATTTACATAGAGGAATTTGACTCCAATTCACCCATTTTATTCCTATACTGATGGGGACAAAAAAATGGGTAACTAATCCTCTCGAAAAGTCATCAACATTCACCACAAGTTCCAAGAAATTTTCTCAGTAATTTCGCTGATTTTTCACTCAGTTTAAGAAAATTGCAGGGGTGGATAAGTACCAATTATACATACAAACACATCAGGCAGAATTTATTTATAGATCAGTCTTATTTCTAAATGATTTATACCCTCATTAAATTTACCATTTACACATAAAAGAATTAATAAAGGCCTAAATTATTTACTTAATAAAAAAATTGAGAAAAATAAGGGACAGTTAGTCGAGACACAATCAGAAAGCTGTAAGCATTACGCAATGTCATTGTAACAAAATTTCTTATTTAATATTTAATTCCGGCAATCATTGTACTAGACAAGTCTTAAAAAAATTGATTATGAGGGGAAATAAAACAATTCACATTAATAAAGACAATTAACATTCAGGGTATGTGTCTTGGATACCCTTAAAAAAAAGTTTCACACACTTTTTTGATGAGAAATTTTTATTTTTTTGTAAAATACATATTTACTTTTTATAATAATAATAATTGTCACCTTATAGGGTAAGTGTGCCAAATTTCGGCATAGTTGCATGCAAGCGCCAAAGTGTTAAATTTGAAATGTAATATATTTAATACAAATTGATTTTTTCATTCCTTTTTCTTAAGGAGTGTTGCTTGGAAACTTGTTAACAATTTATCGTCTTTATTTTCCCAAAATCATTCTTAGTAGATTTTAAAATGAATAAAAATATAAACATGGCTTTGGTTCCCTATTTTGGCCACCTTTATTGTCATAGTTCCTTGCTCTTCGGGATTTCTTCCAATGTCTGTTTCACGTCATCTCGTTTGTCGAAATACATTTTCTGTTTTTCTTTTGCATTGTATAATCTCTAGAGTATATAAAAACTAAAACTTCATGGAAATTCACGGAATAAAAAAGGTGGCCGGAATTGCATGCTGGCCGGAATTAGGCTCACTTACCCTACTTCAGATTTGAAAGGGAGCGAATTTTTACGCTGAATCAAAACCCTACAATAAGTATGGGAAAGTGCCCATGCTTCGTACGATCACAAGCTTCGTAATGACTAAATTTTTCCTATATTTCTCAATAAATGTGACTCATGACTCATCGCACCCATATTTTAAAAAATTATGGGAAAGTGCCCAGTTTTTAAAATATATTGCGGAGCCACATTTATTCAGAAACATAAAAAAAATGTAGTCATTACGAAACTTGGGATCGTACGAAATGTGGGCACTTTCTCTTATATGTGACGGGTAATATTATTAGCTTTCGAAAGCCCATATAAACGAACGTATTTGACTTAGAATAATATTTTTTAAAGTTTGTAGGGGGCAATGGTGCACCTTTGAATGTAGGGCACCTTTCAAATTGGCATTTTCACATATTTTTAAATAAAATTGAGCATTATAATGATATAATTTAATTGCACAAACAGATTGAGAAGGTAAATTACATTATGATATGGTTCAGTTCAACTTAAACATAGGTGAAAAATCCCAATTTCAAAGCTGCCCCACTTCCCACTGTTAGTTATAATCAGCTTTCTTGTGTTGTGTGATAAGGTATTGAACACTTAATTACTCAAAAGTAAAATAAAACGTACAAGAAGTCTGAGATTCAAAAAATGTTATGTAGTATTTTATGTATTTGAAATCGTATAATTTTTATTCGATTACTTGACAGCCTCTCAATGGGACGACCTCTAAGTTTAGTGCTATAAAAATCCAATTTCGAGATTGATACTCTGCGCGAATTCCCCCCACTTCCATATTTCTAGCCACATGTGTAATCATAGGGAGTCATTGGATGCAAGAAAAAGAGCCACAAAGTATGCTCAAGAAGGAATCATCAATAATATCCACAAATTAATTCTTATGGCTTTTGTATTCCGCCCCAACCTGGGGAATGGCTTCAGTGGCAAATGACAATTATTAGGCACTTCAGAGAGATTATTCCACTGAATGATCTTCCATTTGATCGTGTGAAGCCACTGATTAGACTTCCCTCAATCACTTTCCGCAGAATTGATTAATTACACATCATTCATTGTTTGGCAAATCTCCCTCTTGAATACCCCAATCTTAGTGCAATTTAATATTCTCTCGCCCATTCCGATATAGCAATCTAAAAAAAAATAAGAAAGAGTTAAATTGACTGAAATTGCTGTCGGAAAGACAAATATTTAACAGAAAGAATTCATAAAAGTCTCTCACAAAAAAATATCAATTGTATGTCTGATAAATAATGGATCAATTATGAGTTTCTGAAGAAAGTGAGACACAATTTCTTTCTCTTCTGCCACTTGCAAGGTATAAGTATAAATAGAGCAAATGATTATTCTCAGAATGGGGTTGAATGTACAAGCAGGTGGTCATTCTCAATAAACTGTGTCCCTTCTCCATTCTACCTCATTCCATTCTTATTATCGGCTTTTATGAGACAAAAAAGAATGTTTGATGTGGTTTTTTGAAAGATTACGAAAATAGTCTGAATAAATTAAAACTATTTAATATTTCGGAATTATTTAAGATGCATTTAATAAGTATAGAGGCCTAAATTGAGATTGATTGGTAACTATGTGATGATATCCCATGTAGCAAAATAAAAGCAGAGGGACAAAAATGACTTGACGCTGGTATTTTCTCGTACAGTAGACTCTCGCTCAATCGGCTCTTTTTCAATCGGGCGAAAAATGTTGTTGACAATTTTCACGTTTAATTATGAAGCTAATTCGCTCAAATTCGCTGTAGTTCTTCCTATTTTATCGTGATACTTCATAATTGAGCGCTTTTTGTGGAATTTACAAAAGCTTTGACGCCCAAATCTATCGATAAACTGGATGACATTTTGCCCCAATTGGCCATTTGAGAGAGAGTTTACTGTATTATAATCGAACTTGGGTGCATTTCAAATTTCAAGCGCTCCAAGGTATTCTGTTCACTTTATTATAAAGAATAACGTGAAAATTACGTTTTTTTTACTTCTTGTTTTTTTTTAGCGAAGAAGTTTGTAGGGACTATTTCGTATCTTTTAACTGGTTCGTGTACACTCTTAGAAAAAATTAGTTCGTACAAGCTCATATGCAGTTATTAGAACTATAAAATATAGTAAATATAGACCCAACTATATATAATATTTAGTTTGGGTAACTAAATGAAATAGTTGACCACAGTTAGTTAAAGTATCCTTTTCATTTAGTTATCACAACTAAATCAAAATAGTAATGGGTACTATAACATATTAGTTCCAATTACTAAATAAATGGGGTTGATACCCATCTTATTGGCTGTAATAACTATATCATATTAGTTGTGGTTACTATATAGCATTCATTGTGATGCATATGTCTTATTAGTTGCTTAAAATTCGAAAGAGCTTCAACGCATTACTAAAATAAAAACCACTCTTTACTATTGGAAAAGTAGTCATAACTTTATGAAAATATAGGCCCATCTATTTACATTGGTTGTGAGAACTAAAAGGAATTAGTGACCAATATTAGTTGGGATAATGATTTCATTTAATTAATACAAGCAAATATAATTGTATGAAAGCATTGTGAAATAATTGCCGCAACTTATCCACGTAAATATTGTCTTATATTCTCACTACAAATAAATTTATTATGAGTATAATGTTTTAAGAATATAAGAACTATTTTAAATAGATTTGATAATAATTGCCCGAACAACTAATTTTCATTAGTAATCACGTCTAAACTTTTCTAAGAGTGTACAGAGCGATATATGTGGATAACGATGATAAAAACAGCATATTTTGCTTAAGTTTTTTTATCTTCAAAATATTAAAAAAATTATTTAATTCAAACTTTTCAATATATTAAGAGTTACAAAATTTAAAGTAAACAAATTTTCTGAAATTTTCTTTCAATCTAATATCGGAGACACTTTTTGAAAAATGAAGACTCACTTTGAAGTGGACACTACATACAGAGTACCTAGGTTCATCTGAAGTCAAAAATCCTAATATTTCCTTATAAGTTAAATACGTACTTGAACGAGGAAGTTTTTGTTTCCTTGATCACAACTTATATTACAAAACGAAATGCTATGTAGGAAATAGTTTTTTTGTAAAATCAAATCTTCTCAAAAATAAAAACTTGCTTTCTTTATTCTTTGTTTAATTGCGAGTTTAACTTTTTTGCTAAGAGGAAATATTTGATTTTTTAACTTCAGATAAAACTACTCTGAGCATACTCTGAGTAATCTTGTCCACTACAGGAGTTTAAAGTTTTGAAAAATGTCACCAAAAGTCAAATGCAAACGGGTAAATTTTTAAAGTCAGAAAATCTTAAAACGTCAGAAAATATAGTTTAAATGTAGTTTTATTTACCCAATGGAATAAATTATGTATATTTTATGTTATTAAATATATTGAAAAAATAGTTAACAACAATAATCCGATGATCGTCGGATTGGAAAGTACAACCCAAAAAAACTTTTCTTCCCAGAGCTTTCGGTGCCCTGTACCTTCTTCACTGGCCATAGGAGTAATTTTATTAGTTTGAAAAAATAACCCTTTAAGTTAAGAAAGTTCATTGAAAAGAAGTAGGGGAAAGTGACCATGCTTGATACGATCCAAGCTTCATAATAACTATTTTTTACCTATGTTAATCAATAGTTATGACTCATCGCAATATATTTCAATAGCTGGTGCTAAGCCTTACATTTCCTAAAAAAATTAGGATCCCAGCTCTTTTTTCCTAGTTTCAGGAAGAAAAAATCAAAAATAGGCCCAAAACTGTAATTTCGATACATGATATTTCATAAGTATTTCTTAATTAATGTCGCTGGTCACGAAAACTACTATCATAGGCACATAGAGGGATCATCAGTACTAATATTTATGTAAAAATATTTGTACTTGGTGGACACTGTTTTTGTGAGTGGTAACAAATTCATAAATTCTACTTGTGTCCATCCTATATTTTAAGAAGGGTCCATGAATGATAATTTTAATGTGGCAACTATATCATTAGATGTGATTCTTTCATAATTACACATATTGCAATCCGCCAATTTTACCGACAATTGACATAATCTTCAACCCTATTGCCTGAATTTTAAGGTTGCAGAATGACATTTTCATGGACTCAAAGTGAAAAAATGGTCATAAAAACATGGCTTAGAAAAATTACATAAAAGTGATTTTAAAACTAATAACCAGTCGTACAAACGATTTAAGCAGATAGATTAGAGTTCCGTCTAAATATTGATGTGCAATTTCTTGTATCCGGTGAATTTTTTGCAGTGAAAATGGGCCTCTGAATTGTCGAATCAATTATTATACAGGAAGGCCCCGAACCCAACTTGTATAAAAATCGGCACTGAATTTCTATTTTCTTCTTGAGGAAAATCTAAGGATTTCCAGGAACTATTTGAGGCTGGATTATGAACCTAATAAGTGAGACATTTTTTTGTCATAGTAGAAGAATCGCTTCGGTTTGTGTGTTAATCAGAAAATAATCACAAACCTTGGACATTATTTTGCAGTATCAAGCATGGTCACTTTCCCCTATTGCGTAGTCGAGTTTTCAACATTTTTTCCCGTTTAAAGGCAGGACTAGGTAAAAACTCAAAGAGAATTATGACCCATCGATCGTTGGAAGGGTCTTGAGCTTAGCTGTAACATATTTAAATTTTATAGAAATAAATAAACTGTGATTCGAAGGTACTCAACATCAAAATTTAGAACATCAATTTTTTAATTGTATGGCGTTCTTACGATCATTGCATAAATTTCAACTATTTCACAAAACCTTCCGTATGCGTTGTCGTTTATGACTGATTTCTAACCACTATGGCTGAAGAGTTATTAGAAAAAAATTGCATAAGTTTCAAGGAAACTCTTTTGATACGTTAACGTTTTTAATTAATTTTAATAGATATATTTACGTGGAAATAACGTAAGATTTATGTCACAGTTACCTAAAGTAATTTTACTAACACAAAAATTGTTTTCTTAAAGATATCTTTATGATGGATTTTTTTTTATTGAAAAAGATCTATGCATCTACATTCAAGAACCAGAATTTACTCATCGGCGCAAGAAATCGCTTGTTGAGATCTCAATTGTTTATCAAGTTAAATTTCCACAAAGTGCTTCCGTACAGGAAAAGAATGCGTAGCTCAAAAACCGTTGATGAGTGCAAAATGTACAATTTAAGAATGAGGAAAATTCTCCCTGATGTACCTAATACTAATGATTGGGATGTATTTGCCTTCTCCCGTTTACCATAATTTCAATATATTCATCACATGGATGCAATTTTACGCCAGATTGTAATGAATTTGGGGCGAATGTTTTAGGTGCTTCAATTGGTGCTTTTGGGTGAATCCCGTGGGGTGATCCATGGATACGGATGGGCCCTCTAATTTGCCCATCGGTGCACCGTTGAGGAACACTTTCCACCTTCTCGATGGCCATCGAGGAGTTTCGCTTTTTGCCCACGTTGAGGCTACATAATAATATGCAGATGCATCAAAATCTAAATTGTCAGGTTGTAGAGGCGCGTCTTGTACGAAAGTGAAGAAGTCAAAGTTATATTGAGTGCACCCAAGGACTATAATTTGTGCCTCGGGTATCTTTGTGCATCGGTGTTCACCACACTGATGAATTTCTCGCCCCAAAGCTATCCCCAGGATCAACAATGGATCGCCCCCCGCTCAGTGTCAGGAACAATTTAGTAATATTGTACTCAACAAAAAAAGATAGACACTTTCATTTTTTTGTCGCACTCTCACCTCGTCAAAATTCTGGTGATGGTACAAGATGGTGAATTTTGAATTATTTAGATTCGGCAACCCTCTGAATTTAGTGCAATAATTATAGAAATTAATCATATGGAATTTCGTCCTCCCCTCCGAGACTAAAAAAAACTGTACACAGCTAGTTAACTCTCATTGGAAAGTATGTCCCACAAACAGATGTTCCTTGTTCTCACAATTCAACTTAATACTCTCTCCAGTATTTTCCCTAAATATGAGAAAGAAATGAGATGGAAAAATAAAACTGAAAAGTTAATATCCACCATTTAATTCGTGCTCCGATTCCTGCTGAAATGGAAATAGATAGGCCACGAAAATGGGAATTATCTGTCTCATTCTGACCCTCTGTAATTACAAAGTAACTCTTTCTTGGAGGTCATCCCAGGTAAATGATACACTCTTGAATCTGCACACAGTAGTAAAGTAGTGTAATAGGGCCCCTTTTGGTTTTACAGTCTTTCAAGTCTTAACCAGCATTCGATTGAAGAAAGTGCCCGGACGGATATAGAATCAGGACAGATAATGGTATAAAACCTATATATTTCGAATTTTTGAATTTTCCATAAGTAACTAAAAATTTGTTTTATTTGTTCATCCGAATGTTGATTACGATATCTAGAGACGAAGAGTTAAATGACAAAAAGTTGGAATTTACCAGGGATTTCCTTGTTCCTTTGAAAAAGAGTGATTTTCTCTTGAGAATAATAAAATATACATTCGTCTGGGAATAATCTTGAATTATTCATTATAGTAGTTTTCCAGACCAAAACTTAAATATTTCTTATAGGCTCTTAGCTTACTTCTTACTCGATTAAAACAGATTTAGATTCGTATACTAAAGTCATTTATATTAGATAATTTTCATATAATCACGACCTAGTTGTTTTTAATTTTGCTAATATCCAGATTAAATTTATATATCTGCTCTGATAGTAAATGAGTAAATCTATAATGGCATGACGAATTCGACAAGATTTTATGAATAAATCGGAATATAAAGTCCTATTTTATTCTGATTTGATTACCTAGTTGGGTAAATTCATGTAACACATCTAAACAAACTTATTAATAATGCCACAGAAAGCTCACTAAAAAATTTGTAGATATATCAGAATCTAATATGATGGACACACTTACGGCTCAAGCCGAGAGACGGCTTAAAGTTAAAATAATGTATTAAACTACATCTTCATCAGTTTACCACCAAGTAAACTGCCTCTCGGCTCAAGCCGTAAGTTTGTCTAGGACATAACTTAGGAATTTTAGCAGCTCAGGGGGAATATTTTGAACAAAGATCCTATATGTTTAAGATGAAATGTTTTCAAAATCTCGGAATTCTCCATACTCCAATCCAGTATCTAATTTTACATATTCTCGTTTTCTTGCAGGAAAAGGATACATTTTGGAACATTTTTGTATGTTAATATCCAAGGTTGATTTTAAAAATTTAAGAAAGTTCATGAGATCTTATTGATTTCAAAACAAAGACTCTTATAAATTACAAGAACATTAACTATACCCTGCAATAAGGGCCTTGACAAACCTGAGGATTAGCCGAGAGACGGCTTAGCGTAATTATATTAGAAATGATGATCAAACTACATTTCCATCATTTTCCACTAAGTCGTCTCTCGACTTAAGTCATAAGTGTGTCTAGGGCGTAAGTCTCATGCCTTAAGACTATTCTAGTTACATGAGTTACATGAAAGAAAAGTGTAATTCGCTCGGAAAATTTCCACTGAATTTGAACGGCAATCTTCCCCACAACAAACAGCCTTTTGAAAGCTTTACGGCGTTATCACACTTGCACATTAAAATTTTAATGTGATACACATTAATTGTCGCTTGTAAGCGTCCAAATTTGTTATTTGTGTCTTTGAGTCACTTAATATTTGGGGTTTTTCTATTTATTAATAAAGAAGTGCACTTGGCCTGCAAAAGTAAGTTTAAATTTACCTAAAGCATAAATATTTTTCACATTAAAAAATTAAAGAGAAAATCGCATTAATTTTTCGCATTAATGCTATAAATCAATTTATATCAAATTTTGCGGGCCAAGTCTACCTTCTTATCAACAAATAGATCAAATTTTGAATACAAAATGATTAAAACACACAAATTACACATTTGGACTCTCACCAGTGACAATTAATGTGAATCATATTAAAATTTTAATGTGCAAGTGTGATAACACAGTTATGTTACTCTTTTACTGAAATTCTCTAAATTATTTAAGTAACATTAGAATTAAGATGTAAGTTCTATTTAAGAATAATTTATAAGTGCATAATTCGTTTTTTTTTTAATACAAGTACTCTCATGTTCTTTCTCTTCAGATGTTATATGACCTAAATTGTGCAACAACTATGAGGAAAATTGTAAAAGTATTTTTTACACAATTAAATATTTAACTTAATTCAATACCACTTCTTGTATTATATACGGTTGATTGCAATTCTCGTATCATTTCCCATCCAAAAAAAAGTTATTGCACAATACCAGAACTTTTATGGATTGGCAATTGAAGTATTGTCTCATTGATTTCCTTTCACGTGCACTAAATACAAGAAGGGTCATTTTTCCATTGAAGAAATCATTAAGTGGTCAGGGTGATATGTGCAGACGTCTGGTCACTGTTGGAGGAAATGTTAGCGATATTTATCCGTGTTGTTGCATCTGTTTCTCTTATTCTCTGCTGTTCTCCTCCACTTCTTTCCGCCCTTCTCTGGATTACCACGATGATGCTGTTGGCTGTCCATTTGCCCAGCACCATCATCCGTCTGTGCCGACGTCCAGACAACCGCACGCGGAGGGAGAGTAAAACTATTGGGCATGGGAGTTGTAATGCGTTTTTAAGCGGTCATCAATGTTGCTCGACCTTTTCCCCCGCGTCACCGTGAGAGTCCTTTCCACGAGCTTTTCCACATGGATGTGCGCAGACTCTCGCCTTGGGAGCCCCGGCAAATGGGGCTGCTCTGGCGCAGAGATGCGAATTGTCCGATTCGGTGATTGCGATAATTACATATTATTGACCAACGCGAGATTGATGTGTTTTGTATGTGAATGAGGGGGTTTTGGGGCGATTGTTTACATCTCTGCACATATACACGATGCGTTTTTTGGACATCTCACCTCCTTGGACACCACAAATAGTCACCATTTTCGTCCACTAATTGCCTCATTCCACAGTTAACAGTCCCTGATGAATGTATTAGAAGCAACTGACCGAGTTTAACGGTGCTATCACACTAGGATTTTTCACGTTCAATTTTAAATTCAATTGAGCCAAATGAGCACTAAGATTTCTAGAATTTACTTGAAAATTCTCACAGCCAGGACACATTTCGCAAGAAATTTGCTCAATTTTAAATAGATTTTTGATTGTGAATGACTCCGGAAAATGTGTGATAGTACTTAAAATGTCTTATAAGTCACTTATCTGTTATTCAGAGGGATCCTCAAAGCCAGAAAAAAGATTTGCAGGCAAAGGGCTATTGTAGCGACTCTGATATAGTTTTATTGAAAATCTGTATGAAGTCATTCCAACTCCCAACTGAAATTTCTTAACACAACAATTTCCTTCGAATGGCTTTAGAGGAACTTAATGAATTACTTCCGATACTGAAGCTTCACTTCATGCAAGCTTATCACAAAAATACTATACTTATCTTATTTTTTGCCCACAAATAATATTAATTACGAGTAAATAAAATTAATAAGAATAATTTTCTTCAAAAGACTACTTGTTCAACTGCAATAAAATTGAAATTAATGAGCAATTTTAACATTTTAATTTGTTGAATTCAAATTTATTTGAGCATCCACATTTATGCAATTTTTGCATATTTAAACAGGTTTTTCTGGAGCAAGTATTAGTTTTTATTAATAAATAAGTGTTTTTAGTCAATTCAATTGGTTTTTAGAGGAAAATAACGCATAGGAACAAATCATCTAAAAATTAAATTGAATTTACAAATTGAAAAAATCCTAGTGTGATAGCACAGTAAGGCATAAGGCAATTTTGTAGATAATAAAAAAAACATAAAAGATATCACCGTAATAAGAAAACACTTTTTGGTCTTGCCCAGAGTTTTTGGTTGTTGTAAGGATATTGAAATTTATTTGCGATATTTTCTTTCATGTTGAGAAAGATTTTTTTTAATATTAGTTTACCTGCTGAGGAAGATCCTCACCAGGATAAAAAGGTCTGAAGAAGTTCAAAATTATCTTATCTTCTTAAGGTGGCAACTTTTTTTTTGATGAATATCTATAGCCCTTATCAAGAAATTCGCATTGGTTCTTATCGTTCTAATTACCAATTTGCAATTCAGACTTAATTTCTTTTATGAAGTATATCAACTCACACCAAATAATTTTTTTACAATATTATTGAATATTTAGAGATTGTTAAAGTTATAATAATAATAATTGGATCAACCGATATGTCTAACCCGTTCCGAAAATCCCTTACGTCAGAAAATCAAAAGCTTTCCGTACAATGTAATGGCATTTCTTTGCAACAATTCGGAAGAAAATCTAATCTTTCTTGGCTACCCAATCTTGTTAATGTTCTGAATCCTGTTAATAATAAACTCTGACATTACTTTGCCGGCAATGTTTTTTTTTTGTATTAAACTAGACATACCAGAATATTTTAAACGTTTTTGTCTTATAATACAATCTATAAAGGGTTATAATTCTTTAAGTAAGGAATTATAAAAAAATGCATATTTATAATCTATTTCCAGTGCTTTCGTTTCCATCACTAAAAGTAAGGTGGTGCACTCTTCAAGGGCTTAAGAGTTTCTACAGGAATTTAAACACAAAATTCTCATTATAAGCTTTTTAAAGGTGCATTAAAAGACTTTTTAAAATCTTGGTTCTATAAGGCAGAAATGTTGCTTCAGGTGTTATCCATTATTTTGCTTTAAATACTGTTTATCACTAAGAAAATTTCTAATTTCTCCAAATATTTGTAAAATTATACTGTCTTAAAGTATGTCTTAATTAATGTATACCTTAAAATACGTTTTTAAATTTATTAAATATATAAGATCATTCCTGTTCTTTGATTGTGTAGCATTTTTAAAGCTTTGAAGGCACAGCCAAAAAAATTATGGAACTAAAGTATTATACGCCATTCAATGTGTATTTATGTGTGTTCTTCTAAATCTAAAATTATGAATTAAAGCTTCTATTACAAAAGGACTATAATTTAGTTTGATATATATTTCTTATGTACAACGATATTTACAGCCGAATCGCCAAGATAAGAGTTTTATTTATTTATTTTTGAAAATTTTATGCATTGGATGAAACTAATTTTCTGTAATGCGTCTACATTACGTGGCCAGTACTGTACATGGTAAAAACAACCCTTTTTTTAACCATTTCAGTTCGTGCATTAAACTCTAGTTTTGATAGACAAGTTCTCTGTTATTTTTTCGCAATCTTCAGCAAAAGAAAAAGAAGGATGTTTAACTACGGAGGAGGAATGAAAATTGCAAGAACAAACTTTTTTTTTAGTGAAATAAACCAACCGATAGCAGAGTATTTGGTGCATTCATCTCTCTATAGAGATAACTTCCACTCCAGTAGAATTTCAAAGAGATATTTGGTTAAAAAAAAATAGAGTTAGAAACTGAAGAAAAAATTATAATAAATAAGCTCAAAACATGAAACATAGCCTCGTTTTGTCTATGTACGATGTGAGTACTTGCACACCTCATGAACGATTGCAATTAAATCAAAATCCAGACCATGAAATTATTAAATAATTAATTTTTTTTCTTCAAATGTTAATTTACTATATTTTTGTTACTCTTCTCCTCTCTCCAACCTTTTTTGCATATACCATCATCTCGCAGCATACAAACACCATCTTGGTTAGTCTTCTTGTATGTATATGATGGAGCAATTATGTATTCATGATCGCGTTAAAATAAATTGTGGCATTTTGCATAATATTTTTCACTCATATGGAGCTTTTTGGTGGTGCAAATTATGCCATTGAGAAGTTTGACAGAGTGGCATAGTGATGGATATTTTTGGTGACTTCTTTGCTGGACAAAGGCGCTTAAAAGACACCGCAATGGATTGATTTGAACTGGCAAATGACAAATTTTATTTATTTCTTCCCCAATACAACAAACATGTGCCTTTTTTCCACAAACCATCAACTTTAACCACTTATTTTTGCCGGGTGACTGTCATTAAAAAGAGACTCGTAATTATGTGTATTCAACGTTGGTGAGCACAAATGGTGAGTCCTCTGTGAGGAACAAAAATATTTTTTTATATGCAATTAAACCACTTTTTCCAACGACATACATTTGCAATTAATATCCCTGATACATTGCACTGACTCTGAATTTATATTAATATACTTATTTTGCCCTTATTTTTTTCTCATATAGTTTTTCAATTGGAAATTAGCACAGAGTTGGAAAATAACTGGGAAGATCGATTTTTTTTTCACCCACCCTGAACGAAAAAAAATATCCACATTCTTTTACTGGCCAGAACTTGAGTGAAAAGAACTGAAATTCTCTGGCGCCAAAAACTGGGTTATAGTGGTAAGAAAAATTCCTTCAAAAAAAATTGTTAGGTTTTCTCGCCGATAAGTGTTGAGTGGAAGAGGTGGGATTTCACATATATATTTCGGTGGAGCCCACATAGCAAAACTAAAATAATAAAATTGTAGGGGAGATGAAAAAAGGCAACCTCTGTGGCGCCCACAGTGAAAGAGACCTCTTCTTGAGCCATCACCGCTGAGGATCATAAACAAACAGCCACTTGACATGAGAATAAAACATATCCCAAATGCTCACTTCACTGCAAAATTAATAAATTGAGCTAAAAATATGGACAAATTTTTCGCAATATACACTCACACACTCCACCAGACATTCTTCAGGAGGCCCCAAGTAACTCAGGTAGCGACGGGGGTTCTTATCTCTGGCCAACACAACACCCAGAATGAAGAAAAGAAACAAGTCCCCTTCTACCTTTTTCGCACAACATTTCAACTACTGAAATAAGGGGAGAATTGTAGAAAAATCTCCACCAAATGGTAATATGTAAATATTTGAGGGGATACAGTGATTTATAGAAGGGAATAAATTCATTTGTGGAACGAATAATCATGCAGCGTTTTATCTACGCGACAGAATAAATCAATAGAGCATCGCTTCTTTGGTGAATTTGGACGCAATAAAAGAAGGAGCACAAGGCTAAGAAATTTCAAAGCATAGTGTACATTAATAAGACATCCTAAAATATAAAACTTCGTAATTGTTTTGAAAACTAACCAGATTCTTAAAATATAATAAAATACTCTACTTCCTAGTAAAGGTTTTAGGGGGAAGAGGGGCACCTTCGAAATAGGGGACCTTAGAAATTGCACTTTTTCTCTCATTTTTAAAAGAAATTGAGGCTTATTACAATGTAATTTAGCTTCAATACTGGTTTTTGGAGCTAAATTCTATCACGGTAACGACCGGTTCTATTTGAAAATAGGAGAAAAAAGCCCAATTCCAAGGCTCTCCCAATTCAAAAGCATTCCAATTCGCCCTAATGCCTAAGAATTGTTTTAAGGGAAGATGAAACATTGCATTCATTTTATGACTTTTGGAACGTCAGTAACTTTAAAAGATATAACTCCATTAGCCATTAGAATGGCTATTTTTGTAACTTCGTTATCACCTTTATCAGTAATTCCTGTAACAATATAGAAATCCAAAGACTATACAAGAATTACTGAGTAAGTTCCGACAATAGTTGATCGTAACCCTTTAAGGACGATTCGAACACCGGTGTCCCATAAAGAAAATAATTTTTCCTGATTATGTAAAGTTATTTTTTCCTTATGTTTGTACATTTTTGCAAAGTAGAAGGTTGAAGGAATCTAGGATATTTTTGCAAGTCTCCAGGTATTTGCTATATAGTAAATCTTTAAGCTCAAAAATGACGAATTTTTAAATTCTCATAATGAAAATTAATTTTAATTATTTTTTATACTTCCATTTTTTTTAAGCAAAACCGTTTTGGAAAAGTAAACTACGATACTCAAACATAATATTTTTCATTAGATTTCGTCAAAAAAATTACTTACATTTTTACCCTGTTTTGTCCCTATTTTGAAAAAAATACACCGAATCAGACTCTGTTAGATTTTCTAAGGTTAGATGTAAGACCTATTACTGATTTTGTTTATCGGTTTCATTTTTATTGCTGATTTTCGGTCCACAAAAACTATCTCGTCGTTAAAGGGTTAATTAATACTTTAAAATAATACTTTAAAAAAATACTTGTAACGTAGCCAACAAAATATTGTTAAAAGTTTGTTGGAAGGATTAAATATATGTTCAAATTTGAGTAACTTTGGAAATAATATCAAGAGTTGCAGTAAAAAACATTTTTTACATAAATTTTAGGAAGCCGATCAGTTACAGTTTAGCTTCGATTGAAAAATTCTACACTTCCTCTACGGGAAAAATATAAATTTTATTTTGAAAGTCGTTAACAGCAACAAGTAGGTATCTGTAGGTATCTTTATCTCTTTATAGTCTTCCAAGTCAAAAAAAAAAAAACAAACATTAAAGTCAGTAGATACGAATGCTAAACAAATGGTGATAGTAGTTTTTCAATTTTTTACTCTTTTTTTCACAAAACATTTTCTTATTAGTGAATCGACCTAATAAAATTTCATACTTTTAGATTACAAAGTTTTTCTTAAAGTCCTGCAAATTTTGAAAAGCTTACTTAACCCCAGAATGATAAATAGATGTACATTACACTTTTACAGGTGCGTAAAACCAGCTTACTTCTAATATTTCTATATTCGATCACTTGAAATATTTCTTAAATAAATAAGCATAGTTGTAAAATTGAATGGACAACATATTTATTAATTAAAATAAAAGTTGATTTCATATCTGTAGGTTCATTTAATTTAACTATTCACGATCATTCTTATTAATCGTAAATTAAGAAAGGAAAAGGCGATGGACTAATTTTAAATAATTTGACTTGGAAACCTCAAGGATAATTCAAGGTAGTTCGAAGTGATGTACTTTGAGTATTATGCGATAAGTAGATCAAATCTAAATATCTTTCGGTTGATCTGGAAAATACATAATATAGTAAAAGAAGTTCAAACTTTATACGTTTTTATGCGTTAAAAAGGTCTAAAATGTATGAATATCGTTATATGAGTATTGCTAGATGAAATACATTCGGATTGACATTTTTATCGGAAGCTTTCGAAATCAGATAATTCACTAATTTTTTTTAGTGCACGGTTCCGTTTTTGAAATATTTTCTTCAAAATTTCTACGACAAACCTATTTGATTTTGCACTTTTACAATATTTGGATCGTTTTTTCTTTAATTTTATTAAATTTTACATTACCACTGCTAATCAAATTAGTAGAATGAAAAAGCAAATCTTCGATCAAATGTATCAGATATAGTAGAATTTTATTTACAATCAAAACGCATAAAATTTATTAATATATAAGGTGCTATAAGGTCAGAGATATTATAAAAATTAAAATATTCGGAAACATAAAATTTTAAACCTTAAACTATAACATAAATTTGCAAAATTTACAACAACAAAAATTTTTACGAGTTATAGATTTCATCGACAAAAGAATATTAATTACAATTTTTCTCATACGAGTGTTTAAAAAATTTGCTTGCATTTTAAATTTAATTTTTTTGAGAAAATTTTTTTTAAATTACTAAATAATTTTGGCTACATTTAATTAAAATTAGTTTTTTAGAGTTCTTTCAAAACGAAAAAATAGTAGAAACATACTAATTTATTATGAACAAAAAATAATTTAAATTTTTTCTATGAGAATTGAAAAGTGATCTTTGTATTAATAAGCGACAACAATAGTATAGATATGTATCTTAATATTAATTATTTTTTCATACGCAGGGAGAACTAGTGCAGTAGTAAAATAGTAAGTAAGATTATTAAGAATCTCACCTAAATGAGATAGTAGTTAACACTGCGACTTTTTAATTAGGTATTAGATTTCAGGGAACCGGATTATACTATCATAGACACAACAGGGAACTTTGTCTACTGAACAAATGTTGGCATATTCCAAGTAGTGTGTAGGCTCAGTGTTTACAGCTATCCCATGTTTAATAGTGCCCCAATTTCCATTACATATTACGTTAGTTCAATTGAATTAAAAAAAAACTTTTCTAAAAAAAATAAAACTAAAAACTTTTCCCATATTCAAGACCTATTGTCTTAATTAACTCATATGAAACAGAAGTTTATCGAAAGATATATTTAAGATTTACACCCTTTGTTATTGTGTACAGTACAAACATCCTAAAACTTACTAACCTTGGTCTAAAGTGAAAAATAATTTCTTCGTCATATACTTGAGGATTTCTCAACCGACAATTTCCCACACAGAAATCCGTCGAAAAGTCAAGTGAAAAGCATCTGGCAGATAGAAACTGAGCGGTGAGATAATTTGACCATCGTATTTCGAAAAGAGTTTTCAGCACTGGAATTTTATTGTTTTATTCAACCAACCAATTCAAATTATCAGGAGAGTCAAATTCATCTGCCATCCATTCTTCTCCAATTCTTCTATTCCTCTATCCAACTCTTCATGTTTATTGAACCGCAGTCCAAGGCGTTTCGGTAGTCGCGAAGGAAGAACCTCGAAAAATGATTAGAAATATCAAATATCAATCTCAGCTGGAGATCAACGAAATATTTTTACACATCATAGATTTATGTCGAATGTATGAGGGAATTTATGTAAGGTGAACACTATTTAGCCATCTTTTTGTGATACACCTCATATTTTGTTTTTAGCAACATTGGACTTTTTGCCTTCTTCAGCCATAGCATTGAAATTCAATAAAAAAGGAATTCAAAATAGAGAAACAAATGGAAGAAATCACAGAGAAAATATTGTCGGAAAAATCTTTTTGTTGTTTATTGAAAGAAATTATTCGTGGTAGAAATCAACAACATGTTTCAGGTGCGTATGACATGAAAATAATCAATTTTTTTTTCAAAAACATTTGTGATCTCCTTGGGCGCTATATTAGATTTCTTCACAGTGGTAATCTTTTGACAGATATTCTCCCTGGAGGATTGTCCAGGTAGATCATTCGTCTGTTTTTGTCTATTCTCTACCGGAGAAGAAATGAGAGTGACGCCTGAGACAGATTTCACTCAAGAGGAGATTGAATTTGTGAGTGACGCCTTCTGAAAAGAGATTTCTCTGGCATTTCCCGGTGACTTACACTATTTGGAACAAATTCTTATGGCCAGGTCAAAGACCATCTTTCCACAATTTCCCTCATACTACAACTTTTTTGTGATGAATTTTGCAAACAGAATTACCCTTAAGAGGAACCCTTATCTAAAACTACCAAGTTTTATTGGAGTTTTTATAGCTTTTAAAAGTAAATAAGAAAGTAAAAATTTTGTTTGTGTATCAACGATATATTAAGAGAAGTTATTGCTTTTCGTAAATATTCATGAAGTGTTTTTTTTTCTCTAAATTTATAGTTGTTTCTGTACACAAAAATCCGTTTTTAACGACATTTACAAATTTGTAAGGTAAAGCATAGATTAGGTACAGATTCTTAACAATCTCACCTACTATTTTATTAAGTGTAAGAGTCAAGTTTAGGGAAATTTACTTAAACGAGTAAAAAACTTAGGGGGAAGTGAAGTACCTTTGAGTTTGGGGAACTTTAAAATAGGGCTTTAGAGTAACGTGTGGTATTTCTGGACAAGGTGCTTTTCGGGACAAAATATGGATATTTTGGGACACATCAAAAATCCTATAAATATTTGTTTTCTAATTATTTCTAAGTTCTATATGAAATATTAAGCCCTTTACCTATCAGATAAACATAAAACTTCTGAAATTTTGTTTGATTTAAAGCGTGAAATACGCGTGAATTGTGAGTGTCACATTACACTTTTTACAAAACCTTCAGTGTGGTCAATTTTGCAGATGTCAACACAAACAGTGCTTAGTTTTTTTTCTATTTAAGCCACTTTAAAAGTGAAATTTGAACAACATTTTTATGAAAGAGTGAAGTTTAGAACTTCTACTTAAAGGTAAATAATTAGCCTCGGTGAAATTTATTTGCATAATAGCGACTTTTGTCTGTCCCGAAATACCCAACTGTCCCGAAATACCCAACTGCCCCCTCTCTTACTTCTTTACATTATTTTACTATTTTGTATAAAAAATTATACATTTTTCAACATTTTTCGATAAGAATCTCGTTCTCGATAGCATAAGGAACATAAATATCTGTATCAACAAAGAAAAAAATTATTTGAGAAGTCGTTCAGCTGTTTAAAACTTGAAAGTGCTAAAAAGTGTCCCGAAATACTACACGTTACCCTATCCCTTTTTTTAAATAGAACTGGATCTTATCATCAGATATTAGGTGAGATTCTTAACAATCTCACCTACTATAATCCTAACAAAATTTCATGTCGTCCGATCGACCTCAAACTTGGCCAAAACGTGTTTCAGCACTTCCTGATCACGAATATATATGTGGCTAATTTACGTTCCCGGCCGGCCGGCCGGCCGCTCTTTGGAGCTTAATAGCTCCTAAACTAAAAAAGATATCGACTTGCGGTTTTCGGCAAAGGTTATATATCGGGTGAAAATTGCAACTTGGTGCATTGACCCCCCACCCCCCACCCCTCCTTCCGCCATTTTGAAGACCCCCCTTTTTTTGTTTTCTCAATAGCTCCGCCCCTATGGCATCGAGCGGGCTCAAATTTTAGTATGTTATAGCTGGGCCTTAGAGCTTTCCATCAATACCAAACTTAAGGTCCCCCGACCCCCCTGACCCGAGCTATAAGGGTCCAAAAAAAATTTCTTAAAATGGCCATAACTCCGGTTCTAATTGTCAGAATTTAAAAAGTGAGGGCTTTTTGGAAAGCTCTCGTGAAATGCCACTTCCCCTTCTAACATCGCAAGTTCATAAAACCACCGTTAGGGGCGCTATTATTAAAAAGAAAATTTTTAAATCTTATAAGTTAAATAACTCAAAAATTCCATTGTGCATCAGGCTGAAATTTTAGTATGTTGTAGCCGTTGATTATACCTATCAAACAAAAAAAACCTTAAGTCGATCCATAACCCCTGACCCGAGCTATAAGGGGTCAAAGTTCGAACATTGACCGGCCTCTATCTCCGGTTCTAACTAACATAGCGACCTAAATTTTACCTTTTTGGTTTCGTCTCAATGAGCACTTTCAGATGGAAGTTCAAAAAGTCACCACAGGTGGCGCTGTGATAGCGTCAAAATTCATCGAAATTCAAAGCCACTTTTCTCAAAAACGGCATTGTGCAAGTTAATGAAATTTTAGTATGTTGTAGTCCAGTCTAGGACGTTTCCAAAATGGTGCGTATGTGCGCTGTGGTTTCAATAGAACCGGAGATATGAGGGGTCAAAGTTCACGAAATTCAAAAAATCATATCTCCGGTTCTATGTGACCGATTTTGATGAATGAGAGCTTAAACGAAAGATCTCACCAAATGCTACAACTTTCTAGAATATTTGAACGTCGTGGGACCAACACCAGGGGCGCCACAGTCGAAGAACCAATTTCAATATCACATAACCTCAATTATCTCGACTGTCGCTGAACCGATTTTGATGATTACTTCAACATAATTGTAGAGCACATTTGTCTCTACATTTCGTCCATACATCATTTTCCACTCAGACTACGCTATCACTCCGATTTTGCCGTTTAAGTGTGAAAAAATTGATTTTTCCAATAATAACGCTTTGAAATCACTCAGATGCCAATTTGACTGCGTCTACTCCACCAAGACACTTAAAATAGGGGTTTAAATGGAAAGTCTCACAAAATACAACAATTCTTTGATATAGTTGAAGTTCAACAAATGACTACTTGGGGCACTCTGGATGAAAAAACGAGTTAAGAAACAAAAAACCTCGCTTATCTTGGCTTCTGAGTAATCGATGAGTTCAAGTTCTACGGCAAAATTATAGAGAACATTCTGGTCTACATTTCACCCATATAACACTTTTCTGCCAGTTCATCCAAATCCTTGATATTTTGGTTTAAATACAAAATTTGCATAATTTCACGAATTTGATTCAAGATAACTGAATGGCGTCTCCCAACTTTAGCTCTAAATCGAATTTGCATGCACTCCGAGTTAGCTCACGTTAAGAATCTCACCTACATAAGCCGGTTAGGATTATCTGTCCCTTTTAGCTCCATAAAGCAATTGTCAAGTGGAATTGTATGATAATAAGCCTTAGTTTCATTTAAAAATGGAAGCCAGCTTTAAAGCCCTAATTCAAAGGTACCCCATTTCACCCTACAAATGTCTAATGCTTACAAACTTTAAAGACCATATTTCCTAAAAATAAATTGCATTTTAATTAATTTAAAAAACATTGATTCTCTACTTACAAAATAAAAGTAAATTGCAAAATTTATATTTTTCGATGTCTAAAAGTTTTCGAGATAACTAAATTTCTGATTAGATTCAAATACGACTTTGAAAGTTGATTCTTTTGATTTGGTTCTATTTGATTTTGATTTCTTATTAATTGGCGAAAGATGAATAGAAACCTTAAGGCTCTGTCTTCATTATTTTTTTTTCTAAAAAAAATCTATACGAATGAAAACAAACAATATTGTTTAAAATTCACTGACAATGACAACTTTTTCTTCAACGAGCGGGCACTGCTTTCTACCGCGAAAGGCGCTGGTAGCCCTGCCAACTTTACCAATTTTTTATTTTTTAGTTATTGTTTGACTTTTAAGCTCTGGTTTTATATTTAGAACTAACAATTTTTGAAGGAATTTTATACCAAATATCCTTCGAAATGCCCATTGCAATCAATGACAAAACAATATTTAAAAACGATATTTTTTGCATATTTCTAATGGAAAAAAGTATATGCGAAAAATATCCTTTTCAAAATAGCCTCGCCTAATACAATTATTATTATTATTGTGTTGTAATTTTTTTCTTATTTTCTTAAATTTAAAATTCTCAATGAATATTTTATATGGAAATTTATAAATTGCTATTGTCATACTGAAAATTTTATTTTAAAGTATTTCGTATTCTCTAACTGTAAGACAAACTTAATTTGTTATCACACTTTTGTAACTTGGTTCATAAGATAAAGGTATCGAAAGAATAATATGTAAGTAATGAAGTCAATTTTTATATATTTTGTAAATTATACTATTAACGATTTATAGTAAAAATATTAATTTTATATAATTAGAATATATTTTATATAAATTAATTTTAAATTTGTATTTATGTAATTGATTAATTTTCACACATAAAATAGTTTTGGTGAGGTTTTTTTTTTAAAGCTAAGTGAATCTGTCTAGGATAAATGCTAAATATTTTTCATAGAAGAAAATTAATAGATTTATTATATACTATACAGAAAAGGATAACCGGAACGCCTAGGACGTTCATTTTCTAGGTTTTATTAAAAACAAAATTTGGTATTGCGGTGGGGCTGTGATATGTAAAATAATACTCCACAAGTGAAGTCAACTGCAACTTAATGAATTTTATAAACATATTTTTTTAGGTCCTTAGGTAATTTTAGTTGATTTTAGTTTTTAGAAAAGATCTCAAATCTTCTCAGAAGGCACTAACGCATACAAGATGAAACGTTTTCTTTTCAAAAATCACACTCTACATCCATTATATTGTACAATCCCAATCTGCTTTCTGGAATTCAGTAGTAATATTTGAAGAAATAGTATATAACCTACCTCTTCCCGTTGCGTCTCCGTCGTTTGGTGGCGTACACCGTGCCGAGTTGACTCATTGCTAGTGCACTCGTGTGTCCACCGGTGCCCGGAATAGCCAAGGAGCTTGTCACCCCAGCCAGGGCTGGAGTTTTGGGATCATCCACCGACGTAGATGGCAGCACCGTGACCGGCTGATGGTGGAACAGGTGAGCACTGGGCGGATGTGGCTCACCCGTTTCCACACATGGGAGCCCCGTTCTCGATGGCGCCTCAAAGCAACCCGCCACACCAATCCGATCCAGGTTCACTTTGTCCAGACTCAGGGACTTTGCACCCTCACTGTCTACAACAACCCTTTCAATTTCGGGATTAAACTTTTACTCTGGTAAGTCCCACACCTCAACTATAGCCCTTCCGAGTTCAAGGTGATGCTACGTGAGAGAGAGGAGATTTATTGGATGGCCCAACGAAATGCGCATTTAAATCGCCTATTTGCTAACTCTAATGGGGACTTCGCAGTGTGAACTTGCTATCTAGTCGCGAATGGTTAGTTTGGCAGAAAAAAAGCGACGTCTTCATTAAGGCAGAGTGTTGGGTGTTCCAGTATTTCAATGAGGTGTGTTCTTTATAAATTTTTATATAAATTCACAACCGGTAGTTTTTTTTCTCTTTCTCCTTCTCCCAACACACACCCACACATACAGTCTAGGTGAAATATTTATTTAACAAATGTAATTGAACTCCATTAGCATTAAATTATATAATATTAGATTTGAAAATTAGGTGAGAATTGATTATGATATTCCTCATACCGCATAGACACTCTCATTGAATTTAATTATCCGACTTGGCTGATTTCGGTTTATGTGTCTCTTGGGCAAAAGCGGTGTATGGACTTTCTCGTTAATAGACCATAGGGTTTTTCCTAATTGAAAAACAATTGTTGAGTGAACTTGAGACAATTTGCCGGTCAGAGTGATTAATTGATCGGTCATTGGAACATTATACTGACCCTTTAGAGGGGGTGCTGCTCTCTAATACTGAATGCCCCAACCCAAATTTGGTGTCGTTTGCATATATGCCCGGTCCTATTCCCATATAGACATTTACTTAATACGAGAATGACTGGCATGACAAATAATCTGTGAGTATTACTCAAGCCGTGAACGGTGTGTATACCGATACCGTCGTACCAAAGTGTCAAATAAATAATTTCGAGACACGCAAAGTAGAGTTACACTCGAAAAACTAGAGAACTTTTCATGTCCATTTTGAGAGCTTTTCGTCGGATGGAGTGGTCACTGGTGAAAATCGGGGATGACTACACCCCTCATCGATGTTTTCCACCAGAAACCCATCATTTAGACAAAATAAACCCCCTACGTACCATAAGCACCAGGACTTTAATGAATAATTTGTAAGTTACTTGTATACAGCATAAGTAACAAAGTTAAAAATATAGTTCAACTTTGAGGGTTGACACAATGGCAAAAACTTAAAATTTTCTAGCAAACTTTTGATCGCAAACTTTATCCCTAACATCAATCATAGGGCTGGAAAATGCAGTGAAATCAATTTGAACCAGGTGAAATGCCTATAATTATCGGAACACCATAAATGAAAGTGATCGAACTTGAATGGTTTTCAATAGACTTTGCAATTTACACCAGTTTTCTTCTCCCGCATGTTCACTCAACACCCAAACTTGTATTAATAAATTATTAAAATTGACGTGGACAAGTGTCTCTCTCGGAACACTGCACAATTTTTCACAGTGTTTTCCTTCAGGTACACCACTATAGAGTTGTTTGGTGGTCGATGAAGGGGGACTCATGTGCGACCACCGGTCGCAAATACTGCGATTTTATGCATGCTGACAACCTGGCAGGTGCAATTTGACAAAATTGACAAACGACCACACTGCTACATGGTCAGCACTCAATCTTCACAGGTACACTATTTGACTAGAAGTTTGGTGACCAAAGTCCCTCCAACCACTTGGTTTAATTAATCTCATTAGACCCTTGCTTGGTTAATAAGTTCACAAATCGAGTTCAAACTGAATTCCGGAATGGTTGCACTGGATTAGAATATTCACTTTTACGGGCTTCACTCCTGAGGCTTAGCCATATGGCTTGGTTCCTCTAATTCCTAATACGGCAAAATATTCAAAGAAATTGTTGCTTAGGATTGAATATTAAGGACAAATAATTCATTAGTTTTTAAAAAATCAACAAAATTGTTTGTTATTTAGATTTTTGAGACCTTCGGAAAATGGACTAAACCTCCAGTCTGAAGCCGATATTAGGATCTTAAGACTAAGCCTTATTGATACCATTTTCATCAATTCAGTTAGTTTATTATCTTCTGGTAAACACATATAATCGAATTCGTATTGAGACTTTCCCGGCTTAACAGGGCAAGAATATCTACAAAAAGCTTGAAAACTAGGTCCTACTGAAAACCATCCTTATCAATTTTAGCTAAGGCTAAAGATTTTATTAAAGACAATGAACCAAATTGAAAAAAAAAAAAATCAAACACGAAATGATTCACTTTCGATTTAAGAGTAGAAGAATATCTACAAAACGATTTAAAACAAATCTCTATTTAAAATTATCCTTATTGATCCTTATCGCTTCGGTTGGCTTTTGTTGGTTTTGTTGGTTTACTATAAACCTACAAAAATAATTAAATTCAAATTGATTCACTTTCGGTATAACAGGGCAAGAAAGCCCACATAACGTTTTAGAACTAAGCTCTATTAAAAATAATCCTATTTAATATAATTTTCTTAAGGCTTCAGTCGAGCCAATAGCTGGGTATTTTGTTGATTTACTATACACCTATAAAAATTTTGAAATTCTAATTGATTTACGGTCAGTTTAACAGGGCTACAATATCTAAAAAGCACTTTAGACATAAGCCCTATTAAAAACTATCCTTATCGATTTTCCGCAAGGGTTGAACTTAGTCCGTGCAACTACCGGCGGAACTGGGCAACCCAACACTCAAATTCACATCGCAGTCCCCTCAAACAAATCAGGCAAAAACAAGGCCTAAGAAAGCAATTTACACTTGATTAATTTCCACCATAAATTTCTCGTCGGTACAAATTTGTTTATATGTTTATTCCAACTGATTTTCTCACCAACAGCACTTTTCACCACACACCGCGTATTTGCAAGAAATAAAAACTTCAGCCTACAGCACAATTTAGTGTATTTTTTTTTTGATCAATTTCTCTTAACACGTTCAGTTACAATCACTTGAGATGTTCACTTAAAGAGGGTCATACCAAGTTTTTTTTTCAAAGCACATAAAACAAAATGCTGTTTTTTCGGCACAAAATCCAACACTAGTTTGCATATCGCACACTTTTGGTCAGATTCTTTGTGAGGGACATGGGTCCTAATTGATCACAAAGGATACCACTTAGGGCACTGGTTGTGCCGCAGGATGATGATTAATGTGGTGCAGTCTGTTTACCACTAATTAATTAAGTTTGAACTGGGACCGTGGTATACCATGTGTGCGCCCTCTGCAAGTATTCGATTTGAACTAAGAAGTGTTGGCCGTGTCTCCGTGTGCAGCTTGCCATCACTGACCACCGAGGAACTGCGGCTCTCAGGTGATACACGAGAGGGATGGTCTGTTGATTCGGCACTACTGCCTTCAGCATACACCGTGCTGAAATCGTCAGGTGCGCAAGAGATGGAGGAATAATGCGAGAAAGCGACAGAAACCGGAAACAGAATGAAATGGAAAATATACCGCATCACTGACTGAAAATGAAAGAGTGGGATAAACCGATAACTAGGCGGAGCTAACAAACGAAACAACTAGATAAGTTTCTCTGAAAGACCGGGACAAATCCACATGCTATCCAAAACGCTTCTTATTCGAACATCTCTTTCGCACTTAAGTATAAATTTTGTTAAAATTTGCAGAAGGTCTATGGTCTACAATCAGGATCAAGTACGATCCTAATAGGAATGGTATGAGAAACTCGTAAGAGATTCCTAATCGAATTTTCCGTAAATCAATTTAAAGTCAAGTGATAAACCTAATTTGTGTGATAAGGAATATCACAATCAACAAACAATGTTCCATATATTTGTCTCTTTCAATCACAATAATAGCCATATAAAAGGATCCCATTCATATGATTGAACGGAAAAGAAGTGTACATACGAGTGAGACTAATACACATAAACCACGTTATGCTCCTCCCATAATTTTTACATAGTTGCAGATGCCCGGCGGTATATAAGTACTACAACCTTGAATTATGATAATACAAACTATTTTTTGCAACTTGGAAACATGTATTAATAGTAATTCCATATTATCAGTACATATTTTAAAGATTCTCGCAAAATTACAGATAATTGCCCGTAGCTTTAGAAATATTTAAATTAGGCTTTAAATTAAAATTAAGTGTCTCAAATTGGATTTATTTTTCAGTCGTTACATAAAATTAAGTATCTGATTTATTATATGATGTTATCGTTTATTAGTAAAACTTATAAATTTTGTATTTCAAAGAAATATATTGCTCAGCATAAAATAAATTTGGACTAAAAAATCAAATTCGGTTAGCTAAAATTTAAATTAGTCAGAAAAATTTAAGTTTTAAAAAAATAAATAATATGGTAAGTGTGCCAAATTTCGGCATAGCTGCATGCAGGCGTCAAAGTCTCCAGTTTGAAGAGTATTTTAAATACAAATTGATTTTTTTTATTCTTTCTTTTGTAAGATTGTTGCTGGGAACCTTGTAAAGAGTTTACCGTCTTTATTTACTCTAAAATCATTCTTAATACATTTTAAAATAAATAGAAATATAGACATAGCTTTGGTGCCCTATTTCGGCCACCTTCATTCTCATAGTTCCTTGTCTTTCGGGAATTCTTCCAATATCTTTTTCACGCCATCTCGTTTGTCTAAGCTACATTTTTTGTTATTCTTTTTCATTGTATAATCTTTAGAGTATGTAAAAACTAAATATTCATGGAAATTCGAGGAACAAAAAAGGTGGCCGAAATTGCAAGCTGGCCGGAATTTAGCACACTTACGCTACCTTTAATATTAACCCCACGAACTAAAAAGAGATCAGTATAGGGACACCAGGGCACCATTGAACACGGGTAGTTCCGATCATATGAAGCTTTTTTATGAGGTAGTAGACTTTAGAAGAAGAACCGTAGAGAATGAATTCCTACACTACAGGGGTGCTTATTCACTTATGCTCGATACAGTTCAAGTAGTTTAGAAATAAAAATCAATTATTTTTAAATATAAAAATATTTGTGTATACTTTCTTATGAAATACAAAATTTAGAAGGTTTAATAAATGCATATAAATGATAACATTACAAAAAAAAAACTTAATTTCATGTAACGACTAAAAAATAAATCCAATTTTAGACACACAATTTTAATTTAAACTTAAAGCTTAAATATTTCTAAAGCCACGGGCAATTATCTGTAATTTCCCTAAAATAACGAGGTTTTGCATACGTGGTATAGATTTTTATCTGAAAGTTAGTAATTTCAATAAATTAGTCAAAATGTCATTACATCAGTTCTTTATAAATATTCTAAAATAATATCAACGTTTTCATTACAAAAACTGAGATTTACGTTGTTTTTAAGGGGTTGTGTTTATTTTTGCCCAGATACTTTGTGACAAATAAAAATGTATAGTGACACAATTCTAACTTTCCCAGAAAAAATAATTATTTAACCCATCTTTTATTTCCATTTATGTGTATCCTATACTTTCGACAAAAATTCAAAAATTTGCAGTTACGCTCCAGTTTTCCTATAAATATAAATAAGCTCGTAACATAATGATCGTGATAAACGAAATGTTCTTGATAAAAGAAAATTATTAAATTCTAAATTAAATAGAGATCAAGTTTGACTTTTTGTTAGTACAAAATTTGATTTTTTTTTATTTATTAATTTAGTTCCAAATAACGGTACATATTATGTAAATACAGTAGATTTTTAAATCTTCTTCAAAATTATATTTGTACACCCAATATTTAAAGGACCAGAAATATTATTTTTTCTTTTAAAGTTCAAAAAATTTTTTTTTACATAAAACAGTACTAATTCGGAATTGTACTTTTATATATATTCTTCTTAATTGTAATATAATAGGATTAGACTTGTAAATTTTTTGGAGAATGTAAAAGTATGTAACTACTTTAATTAAATTCACGATAAGACGGCGATGGCCTCAAGGAAGTGGGAAAAAACAAAGATGACAGATCAAATCAAATCAAATTAAATATGATACTTTGCTCAATGTACTATGTTCTAAGACAAAATAGTAAAGTCCACTGCCTAATTCTACCCCTGGATAATTGTGCTCCGGTCTCCCCTATATAACATTTTCTCTGTAATTTTCACTTCCAATCTTGCTTCCAATAATCCAGATATCAGACAGATATGTGATAGTAACATTTTTATTGTTATTTAGAATATCTATGCTTTGGAACTACATGGAAAGATTTTCCAAAAGATTTTTTTTGATATAAATTATGAAATTTTTTTGTAAAATTAGGAAAGATTTTTTTTTAAAAACAAACTCATGACAAGATCAAATTGACCGCGTTAAAAATCTTTTTTTTTTAAGTTAATGTTAATGTTAGTTAATGTTTTGAAATAATAAAATTCAAGAATCTGTAATTTTAAGATTTTGAAAATGAAACTAAAAAATGACTTTCTTAATTTTCTTAGGTTATATTCTTAGTCCCTCAGGTAGCTTTTACCTAATTAAATTTAATAATATTGTTTTTTTTTATATTTGAATTAATTGTGTTTTATTTTTACAATAACAAAATCATTTATTTATTTATTTTGATATACCAGGCATTTTTTGCCATTTTGTACAATATTCAGTTTACAAATTTCTATTCAGTTTACAATGTGTATGAGAAATATGTTCCTTCTGACACTTCAATCATTACTACCGGGCAGGACTCGGTCTCACAATTGTGACAGTCGAGTCAGAGACCACATCCCAAGAGCCGAACGCTTTTATTTATTTATTTATTTATCACATTTGACTTTTGAGACAAAAATCTTTTGAAAGCACAGAATGCTAGCATAGGAAAATAAAAAGAAATAACAAGCGTCCACCGCTGTCTTAGCGTGGGTGACCAACCTCCAAAACAAAACGATGGAAAAGCCAGGTTTAGCAAAACCAGATGGCTATATCTGCTATGGTATATATATACAGGGTACGCTTTATAATATTTGCACTTTCAGAGTTAAAAGTAGAAAATAAAAAAGGTTAAAGATGCCAAAAAGCTCTAATAAGCCGCTACTTCTTCTCTCTGGGCAACTCACTTTATGGAGTCACTCCTAAGGCAAAGAGTAAGCTGCGAAGAATGCGACTTCCCGACCTGGATACGATTAGACAAGAAGACTTGGCAAACGAATCAGGCTGGCTCTTACCAATTGTACCACAGATCTCCAATCATAAAATTAAATAATTCCAAACTTACATATATATTTATGTATCATATATTTTGGCTTATTATTTCTTTTTTTTAATTACCAAATATGCTAGAACTCATTAATAGTACTAGAGTACTAAATTCACTATTAGATCTAGAATACTTTAAAGGTAAAATTGTAAAATTGATTTACAAAATTGATTTGACAAATATGTCCAATAATCGGATTTCTAACCATCGATTTCTAAGAAAAGTTTAGTATGTTGTAGCGGAGATCTAGACTTTTCCATATTAATAAATATATTTTGTACATTATGAGGAAGATGCAAATTACTCAAAATTAAAATTTATTTCGACGGCTCCATTCCATACTATTCTAAGTCAGAGATATGTTGTTCCTGGGACAGAAATCTACAAGTGGTGAAAATTTGGTGGTCATCCGGCGTTCGGGTAACGAGATATTCAATTTTTCTGAAAAAAAACTTACACGCGCAGCATAGGAAATCGCCAACTTCAATTGGCTCTTCTGGAAAGTTGTCATTTTGAGATAGCATAGTATGGAATGGAACCGTCGATTTATGAAGCTCTTAAATATTAGCATATTGTCATAACTGCCATACAGGTATTATAACAACTTCTTTGGATAAATTTTGGGTCACAAAGCTGGTTTTCGTCAATTAAACATCAATTACAATTGATTTCTAATTAAAAAAATAGTAAAAATACGATTTTCAAGTAGACAATTAGGTTTGCGCGTGGAGCACAAAGGCGAGCAGAAATTTTGGACAAAAATGGGGTGGCAAAGCGTCGCAGGCTTTGCAAAATGCTCGAATTATTGAGTTAGATGCGGATGACTTTGACACCCCCCTGTTCGTAAGCTTATTGTTATTTTTAGAACTTAAGGATGGTCTTTACCGTTCCGATCTACCATGTCTAATCGGTAAAGAGCAACCTTAATTTCTATAAATAAAGAAAAGCTTACGCACAGGGGGTGTCAAAGTTACCCTCAAGGGACAAACATTTGATAACCGACTGAAATTGGCTCAGGCTTATGAGGAGTTCCAATCCAACACCCTTTCCAATGAGTTTTACACCATTCGGTTGAAAAATGCGCTCTCGAGAACCTTTTAAATACTAGTAAAAGCTCCCGATAAAGCTTCATAAAAATAGTGTATTGGATGTATTAGAGTTAAAGCTCATTCGATATTATCAGAATTTGACTACCTTTAATAAAAAATTATCTTTATGTAAACACGGAAAATTTACATCGTAGAGTGAGTTATATATTACTTTATCCATCACGTATCGCGTATTTATTTAAATGTTTACAATAATTTATTTTACTTTAATTTAATTTGATTTAATTTAATTTAATTTAATTTAATTTTGAATTTTGTTTGTCTTTCTTGTTTTTTAACATCTCAAAATATGTTGATATTATGATAAACAGTATTTGTAATAAATTAACTATAAAAAATATTCTGTTTTATAATTAAAATTAGACAAAAAGCATTAAATATTTTAAATATTTTTTATTAAATATTAGTATTGAAAAATCCAACCTACTGCAATAAAAATAAATAGATCCTTTCTTTTTTTTTGTTATAGAGTCTTCAACAACGGGCTTCGAATCTTAAATTTAGCCACATGACTGAGCTAATTTCAAAATTTTCAAATTTTTATACCCGTAAAGATGGGTTTGTCAACTCTTTAATGAAGGGAATTAAGAAGAAAGTGCGAGAATTCGGCGAGAAGCCATTGGTCTAAAAAAAGACCAAAATCCCAGAAAATCCCAAAAAAATTATCTTTTTGAAAATACTTTTGTTTTTTTTATATGCTGTGGTTAATTCCTGAGAGCCATTATTCAATGGAGAAATTTCAGCGTGCACGCACACGCTTTATTTTGTGTACTTGAATTTCAGAGCTAGTCTGGGAGATCTTTGAAACTCTAATTTCACAAAATTTTGATGTAAGATGGGATTATAGATAAAGTAATATTAGTCTTCAGCACAGAATAGGAAATCTTTAATTTTAACACTAAATACTGAACTTAAATCTATAAGTTTTTTTTTATCTACTGGTAAAAATAAATGGATCATCAAGAATCATTTGAAAAGTATAATTTTTTTTAACTAAATAATAAATGAATGAAAACAATTAAAAGTCATCTTTGGTGTTCACTATAATAAGAGAAACCGGTGGCAACCCAAATCCCGAAAACCAAAATACCGAAAGCCAAAATCTCGGAAACCAAAATCCCGAATGTTCAAAATCCTGAAAGGATGAAATTATATGGAGGAAAATGTTTAGAATAATTTCCCAAGACACAGAAGATTTCCCTTTGCCTCCAACAAGCGCGAGGGCAATCGCGGGAGTAGCTATGATACTTTTAAGAATTTGGGATTTTGGCGTTCGGGATTTTGGCTTTCGGGATTTTGGCTTTCGGGATTTCGACCGGGACCCGAGAAAAACATGTTATGGGTAAAAAGTTTAAGATAAAACATGTTCTATTATCATAAATGTACATTCAAAGTTCGAAATTTGATCCATCCTTTGCAAAAGGATCAAATTTGGAATAATATGGTCCTTTTACTTTTACTGGTGTCCCAGAATGCAGGGGTGGAACTTAAAGGTAGAATTAAATTCAACCTAGAAGCTTCTTATTTATATTTCAGCTGCTTTATTCTATGCTTAAGAATTTAGAATTTGTAAAGATTTTTATCAGATAATGCATCAATTATTTTTGAATGGGTTCCGGTCAAAATCCCGAAAGCCAAAATCCCGAACGCCAAAATCCCGAAAGCCAAAATCCCGAATGGACCAAAATCCCGAATTCTTAAAAGTGTCACAGTCATAGCTACTCCCACGATTGCACCCGCGTTTTCTGGAGGCAAAGGGAAAACTTCTTTGTCTTGGGAAATTGTTCTAAATAGTTTCCCCTATATAATTTTATCCCTTTCAGGATTTTGAATATTCGGGATTTTGGCTACCACCGATTTGAGATCAAATACTTAAAGAACTCTTCATATTGAGAGGAATGTGGAATTTTCATCAAAAATTGTCTTTTGAACACTAGTAAAATCAACATCCCTAAAAAAAAATTGTTCCCAATGTATAGTGTAGATGTCTTATCACAGATTAGTGGGAAATGTTGAATTTATTTATTGATAGATCTTCAATCTCAATTGATTGAAAATTTCCTATATTCCATACTGCAAATATAATGCATGAGTACGATAGTACGCCAAAGATATTTTTGAGTTTTTTTGTTTCGGATTAGATCACATCTTTTAAAGTACTTGCTGAGTAGAAAAATAGAAAATAATAATTCTTTGTAAATGCATTATCTATCATTATACTAACAGAAAAGAAACGTTGACGCATAAAAATTGTAATATTCCAAGTGTCTGCAGTGCAATGCTACTCAAGTCTGTGATTTTCTCCATTTAGGCTGCAGAGTCTAAAGACATGAATTATTAATATCCAATGACATGTGAGATGTAACTATTATTCACTATGACAGACTGATACTTTTCGCAATTTGCAGACAGAAGATTGGTAATCAGAAGGTATCAAAGCATTGCAAGAGTGTTTTGTTGTTGTGGCTGTCGACGACAGTGTATCTCTCTATTCAGTGCTGAAACTTGTTGAGATTTACAAAATGTAAACAGTAATTTGAGGTTTACGGAGTGTCACATTACATTTTTTATGAGACATGCAATATATTCTTCAAGTGTGGCGCGTCTTAAGTGATCAGCAGCCATTTGGAGGAATCGGGGCACAATATGGGTCTTCACTTTCAATTTCAGGGCAACTCGCTTGAATCGATCTTTGATTTATATTCTTTTCCATGGAGGTGGAATACATGGATTTTCGCGAAGATTTTTTTTTAGAGAGGTTGATGATACCTCATGTCAACCGACAATTGATAATAATTGCCCACAGAGAATCACCTTCTCAACTTTGTATCCCAAAGATAGTTGAGGGCTTTTTTTTTAATCTTGTGGCCAGGGCGCTTGCCTTTCTGTGTAGAGGGGTTTTCTTCTTTTATCCGCACCAAATTCTTGTCACAACATTGACAAGCAAATTGCTGGTTTTTGTTAAAACCTCACCAACGGACAGGTACCAATTTTGTTACTTTTATTTCATATCCATACTCTCTATACACATTATTATCTCTAATAACTCGCCACACTGCTCGGACTTAAAAAAACGCTGGCCAAGATATAATGAGCTACAAACTTTCAGAATCAAATTATTTTAATTATTATTAAAATTTTACCACCGAACATTTATGTAAGACCTTGTAAAACTATTACTGATCTCTTTGGGAGACAGGAAAAAACAACACAATTTTTGATTGACACCTCAAATTGAGGCTGTGAATGTCTGCTTCTTTGGTAACTCTGAGGAAAATTGTTATCTCGAGGTTGATGGGAATTTTCCAAAGTATCAAAGCACCTTCTAAGCATAGATTTGCGAAAGTCAAGGATAATTTTGTTTAAAAAAAACCTCTTGAGCAAATTTGATCAGAAGAGAATTTTGAGTTTTGAAAATATTTAACACGGTTTTGCCCAAGAAGTCAGTCCAGGTCCATAATCTTAGGTCTTGAAAAGAATCGGCATATAGGTAGGGGCTTCGAGCCTAAATTGGCCAATCAGAGTTTCATGGAGGCAATGTTGTTTTTTAAGTGCCGCTTGAGCCACAGAAACAGTTTTGGATTTAATAATATGATTTTGAGAAATTGTATACAACGGACAAAAAAAAAGATAATTTACGTCGATATATGATTGAAATTGAGAATGAGAAGAGAGCAACCAATGCAGGAGGATGTTGCGTGACCAGAAACCCGAAAAATTCTATATTTTTGTTTTTGTTTCTCTGGCCGTCATTTTGACTGTCGAAACTTTTTTCACCACTCATTATTATAGGTGTTTTAACCTTTTTTCCTCCGGCTTCGGTATTATTGCTCACTTCTATCAATGGCGTCGATACCACTAGATATACCCTTTTAGGTGAGCAGCATGTAGTACTAGGCCTCACCTAAAACATGTCATACTCCTCTATTATTACCATTCATAATTTTCTCTGTTATTCAGAGGTTGGGATAAAAAAAGACAAGCACTTCTGGAGGCTGGAGTAAGTTCATGGATTAACTATCAATTATATATGTATAAGAAGTCTATAGAGAAGATATGTATCTTCCAGAAAAATCCGAATTAAATATTAAAAAGTTAATTAAATAATAGATATTAAAAACGTATATTAGGTGAGATTCTTAACAATCTCACCTACTATAATCCTAACAAAATTTCATGTCGTCCGATCGACCTCAAATTTGGCCAAAATGTGTTTCGCCACTTCCTGATTCCGAATATGTATGTGGCTAAGTTACGTTCCCGGCCGGCCGGCCGGCCGCTCTTTGGAGCTTAATAGCTCCTAAACTAAAAAAGATATCGACTTGCGGTTTTCGGCAAAGGTTATATATCGGGTGAAAATTGTAACTTGGTGCATAGACCCCCCACCCCCCACCCCTCCTTCCGCCATTTTGAAGACCCCCCTTTTTTTGTTTTCTCAATAGCTCCGCCCCTATGGCATTCAGCGGACTCAAATTTTAGTATGTTATAGCTGGGCCTTAGAGCTTTCCATAAATACCAAACTTAAGGTCCCTCGACCCCCCTGACCCGAGCTATAAGGGTCCAAAAAAAATTTCTAAAAATGGCCATAACTCCGGTTCTAATTGTCAGAATTTAAAAAATGAGGGCGTTTTGGAAAGCTCTCATGAAATGCCACTTTTCCTTCTAACATCGCAAGTTCATAAAACCACCGCTAGGGGCGCTATTATTAAAAATAAAATTTTTAAATCTTATAAGTTAAATAACTCAAAAATTCCATTGTGCATCGGGCTGAAAATTTAGTATGTTGTAGCCGTTGATTATACCTATCAAACAAAAAAAACCTTAAGTCGATCCATAACCCCTGACCCAAGCTATAAGGGGTCAAAGTTCGAACATTGACCGGCCTCTATCTCCGGTTCTAACTAACATAGCGACCTAAATTTTACCTTTTTGGTTTCGTCTCGATGAGCACTTTCAGATGGAAGTTCAAAAAGTCACCACAGGTGGCGCTGTGATAGCGTCAAAATTCATCGAAATTCAAAGTCACTTTTCTCAAAAACGGAATTGTGCAAGTTAATCAAATTTTAGTATGTTGTAGTCCAGTCTAGGACGTTTCCAAAATGGTGCGTATGTGCGCTGTGGTTTCAATAGAACCGGAGATATGAGGAGTCAAAGTTCACGAAATTCAAAAAATCATATCTCCGGTTCTATATGACCGATTTTGATGAATGAGGGCTTAAACGAAAGATCTCACCAAATGCTACAACTTTCTAAAATATTTGAACTTCGTGGGACCAACACCAGGGGCGCCACAGTCGAAAAACCAATTTCAATATCACATAACCTCAATTATCTCGACTGTCGCTGAACCGATTTTGATGATTACTTCGACACAATTGTAGAACACATTTGTTTCTACATTTCGTCCATACATCATTTTCCACTCAGACTACGCTATCACTCCGATTTTGCCGTTTAAGTGTGAAAAAATTGATTTTTCCCATAATAACGCTTTGAAATCACTCAGATGCCAATTTGACTGCCTCTACTCCACCAAGACACTTAAAATAGGGGTTTAAATGGAAAGTCCCGCAAAATACAACAATTCTTTGATATAGTTGAAGTTCATCAAATGACTACTTGGGGAACTCTGGATGAAAAAACAAGTTAAGAAACAAAAAACCTCGCTTATCTTGGCTTCTGAGTAATCGATGAGTTCAAGTTCTACGGCAAAATTATAGAGAACATTCTGGTCTACATTTCACCCATATAACACTTTTCTGTCAGTTCATCCAAATCCTTGATATTTTGGTTTAAATACAAAATTTGTATAATTTCACGAATTTGATTTAAGATAACTGAATGGCGTCTCCCAACTTCCAGCTCCAAATCGAATTTGCATGCACTCCGAGTTAGCTCACGTTAAGAATCTCACCTACATAAGCCGGTTAGGATTATCTGTCCCTTTTACTATGATGTTTGGAAGAATCCTAAGTCCAAGATAACTTTTGGATTTAGAGGAATAACATCAATAACACAAATTAATTATTTTTCATCTGATTAACCACTCTCAAAACCAATTTGGATTAAATACTGAACTAGTTTGACTAGTGAACAAACATTGTCGTATTTCTATTGATTGAAATTAAAAAGGAATGGGAAAGCATACAAGCTATCCGCAATACTCCGACTTATGACTTGTATGTTGGATACAGTTCATTGCATTTTTATAACTGATTGAAATCGGTTTGAATTTGTCAAACTTTCTGAAAATCTGAAAGACGATTCTATTCGATCTGTTATGAAAACCCTTTACAGTGATGATTAAACGGTATTGTCGTGTTAGAAATGTTTACTTAGGGGGAACCGGGGTAGTAGTAAACAGGGGTAGTTGTAAACACTGTGATTTTTTTTTATTAATTTTAAGACTCCAGAGGATAAAACCCATAAGCATTCATAGATACCATGGGGATGTATGTCCACAGATGAATTGGTCAATAAAATCCTAATACTTTAAAAATAAAAACCATTTTTTCCGAAAATGTTAATATTTCGATTATTTTGGTCATTTGGATTTCCACCTGGAAATTAAAAACTGTGTAAAATAATCGAAATGTAGCAATATCAGTTTTTTCCTACATCTTTTAGGATTATATTAATGCACTTACTAGAGAAATTGAGATTTTCATTATTTTAAAAGGATTAATAATTAGTCAAAAAACAGCATATGGGGTAGATGTAAACAGGCAATTTCCCCGTAATTGTAGATGTCGCGAGTGTAGAATGAATGGAAAAATATTTTTCTTGGTATTGCATCTCATGGTGGGAAATTTTTCGTTGGCTGCGTTCAATAAGAAGTCACACGATGTCAAAATATGGGGAAAATCCATTAAAAAATGTCTTTGATTTGCATGCTTTTAGTTTTTTTTGCTATTTTAATTATTCTTTATAAAAAGTGTAGTGATTTTTTTTGAATAATATACAGTCTTTATATATCTCTTAAGTAATTAAAATAATCGAAAGTGCTGCAAAGTTAATTTCAAGGGTGGGAAAAAAGGTGTTTACTTCCTCCCCAGAAAGTGTTTACTTCTACCCCAGGTATTTTGTGAAAAGAGAAAAATGCACAGTGACACAAATTTTATTTTTATGGAAAACTCAATTGTTTTCCAGCATCCGCATTACCTTCGATGTATTGCCTATACCCAAGGGTAAAACATAAACTAAAAAATATTTTCCAAAAAATCACTGTGTGCTTGGAAAATCACCTCAAATTTGCATCTATTGAAAATATTTACATGTGCCCCAGTCTCCCCTACGTTGTTCTTGGGACCGAGATCTACAACTGGTGAAAATTTGGTGGTCATCCGACCGATGTCCGGATGATGAAATATTCAAGTTCTTCGAATTAAAAAAAATGACACGGGCAGAATAGGAAATTGACAACTTCAAAAAGCTCTCCTGAAAAGTTTACATTTCTGAGATAGCATAGTATGGAATGTAAGCGTCGAAATTAATTTGGGAAATGTGCTCTATATTTTCAAATAGCCAATAATCAAGAGAAACTATCCGGATAAATGAGTCTTAAAAAACTTTTAATTGCCTAATATTACCCCTTTGTCATTCGACGTTGATCTTTTCAACCAAAATTATCTATAGATATACGACTTTAGAAAAAAATTCCTAATAATCTCAAATCAATCCGGAATTTTTTGTCAGATTTCTATTCTAGAGTGTTATTTATTTAGCCAAAAGTCTCGATTTTGGCCTTGAAGTAGATCCCATCGAGGGTTGAAAGCTTAAACAAGCAGAGAAAATTTATGAACTACCTTTACTTTTAATGAGTACTTTGTAGTCATTTATATTAAACAAAAAAAAATACAGAAGTAACAGAAAATTTTGTATCAAGCACAAGTATAAAAAACAAAAACATTTTACTGCTCGAACTCCACAAACCTCTCGTTCAGTAGTAACCTTCCCGATTTGAGAGCTCTTTTCAATTGAGCTTTTTCCTTTACCGATTCGAAGGTATATCAGAGAGAACTTACTTAAAACTTCTTGGAAGTTTGAACGTTTAAACTGAGGAGTTATATAAAAGAGAGCAAGCTCATGAAAAGGATATTTATTTTAATAATATTGCAATTCAAATGTTTTCCCATTCTTAAATTCCACAAAACTACACAAAAAATCACTTTTTGCAGCAAACCTTTGCACATTGTTGACGATTGTAGTGTCAAGAATATCGAAATTCGAAATGGCAGAACAATCAGCGCTAAAACGGCGGGTATATGAATTTGCACTTTAGGCTCCCGGTAGATTTTCGAATGGGTTTGACTTGGCTTTGTCTCTTCGAAAGGTTATTACTGAACGGAGCCAAAAAGGTGCAGTACATTTCGACTCCTTACCCACTAAGGTGTCGTGTTTTCGTATAGAATTTTGAAAATCTGAAGTTCCAAGTTTTTTTTCTTCACGCTGTTTGACCATCCGGAAGTTAGAGATAAAGACTGGGGATCTTCGGGTGACCTTTCATAAGTCGACTCTGGGGCCATTAACATGTCTCACACTTCCCTTCACCCTTCCCACCAAAACCACGTTTTTTGGAATTGATCGGAAACGCGTGGTGCGATTTTTTTTTTAATTTTTGGATATATTTTAAAGATTATCTAGGCGGACCTTTCGGCCATATGAAGCCGATAATCAACCGAATGTTATAATATTTGGGCTCGTTAAAATATCTTGGAATTTCTGACAAGTCTGAATCGGTTCCAATCGGTAATGAACCGCTAATTAACAGATTATGAACTAATTACTAATTTTTATCTGTAAATCAATTAGATAGAAAATCAATTATATCACTCTTAAGCTATTCTAGGGTATTTTTGAACAATTTATGTATCGGATCAAATCAGTTATTAATCGGCAAAGGGTAAATAATGTGAAAATAATTTAAAGGTGTAACAACTAAGTTACGTATTCGAGTATTCCGCAAAGCATGGTACGCTTTGCTAACCCTTTTTAAAATTACTTCGCTTGGACTAAGATACTATTTATTATTTTGTCTTAAATTTCAAAATCCATTGCTGGAGCTTTAATCACGAATTTTTTGTGACAAATTTTGTGAAACTAGGGTAAGTGTGCCAAATTCCGGCCAGCTTGCAATTCCGGCCATCCTTTTTGTTCCTCGAATTTTCATGAACTTTTACAGCTGAATGTTGAAACGAAAAATAACTTCAGTTAAACCTCAGATTAGCGTTAATCTAGAGTTAAAATTAAGCTAGGTTTAAATATTTTTTCGTATGCAGAAACGTGGAATAGTGCTTTGGCGTAAGTTATTTTTCCCATACGGCAACCCCATATTTTGGCTTTTCTGGCATGCCAGAAAGTGTCAATTCGTCAATGTTTTCGTTCGATTTAGCAAGATTCCACGGCTTTTTCACGTTATTTGGTAATCTTGAACTACCAGACTTGCTAAAAATTCTCTAAAATAAATTAGGAATCAATATTGTGGATGTGAAAGAATGTGCATGTTTTCTGGGTGCAAAAAAGCGCGACTCCCGCGACTCCTACTTCAGTGGCGACTCATTGAAGTTGCATATGGTGGATGTTTCTTTTTATTTCAGGCAAAATTGGCTTTTTAAGAAGCTGTAAATAGAGTGAAAGCCTTATTTCTTTTTATTACATCCACTAAAGTGCAGATTATATCAATTTGGTATCATTTAACAGTATTTTCGAGAAGAATTTACGGATAGATGTGGACAGGTTTATTCCATCTTTAAGCCAAAAATTATACCTCCGAAATCGGGGGTCTAATTTTTGGCTTAAACGTTAATCCACTGTTTAAATTTATTCTATTTCTCGTTCAAACATTAGAAAACGGTGGATCATCCTCGAAATATCTTTATACTTCGATTCAACATTCAGCTGTTAGATTTTACGTACTCTAGAGATTATACAATGCAAAACAATAACAAAAAATGTAGCTTCGACAAACGAGATGACATGAAAGAGGCATTGGAAGAATTCCCGAAGGGCAAGTAACTATGAGAATGAAGATGGCCGAAATAGGGTACCAAAGCTATGTCTACATTTTTCTTCATTTTAAAATGTATTAAGAATGATTTTAGAGTAAATAAAGACGATAAACTGTCTACAAGGTCCTAAGCAACACTCCTTAAGTAGAAGGAATAAAAAAATTAATTTCTATTAAAGATATTACATTTCAAACTTGAGACTTTGGCGCTTGCATGCAACTATGCCGAAATTTGGCACATTTGCCCTATATGGCTATAATTTTATTACAATTTGCTATTTAGTATTGTTAAATGTAAAAGAAGTAAAAAGCCAATTTTTATTTTCAGTAGAAACCTTTAAAGTTGGAAATCAAAATCAAGAATTTTCTAACAGAAGAGAATGATAATAAAATATGAAAATTAGTAAATCAGCATTATTGGAAGCTTTGAAAATGTTAGATCTTATCTACAAAGCATTTCGTATAAAATTATACTAAATGATTTCGTTAATTCTAAATTCTTTGTTTTTAGTGTACACATGATTCGTTAAGGTTTTGCTTTTTGTCATTTTATTATTTAAACGGTTTTGAAAAGATTTGTGACTATAAAAACAAAAAAAAACAAATTAAATTTAGTATACAAAAATTAGATTGCTAGTTTATTACTAGACAGGTTAAACTTCTTCTGGATTCCAAGACTTTTTAAACAAAATTTATATTATTAAACTTGTATAAATCAGTTGATAAAATATGCTTCCTAGAATTTATATTTCCCGGTTTTAAATAGTCTCAACTCTCAAGTAATTGAGAGTGAAGAGAACATTATGAACGAAAGATCACACAAATCCAAAACCGACAATAATAATTTTAGAGTATTATCGAGATCATAAAGACGAATAGCAGGAAATTGAACATCATGTTAATGATTTTAGGACGTATTTTTGAAGGCTCACTCAAATACTTCAATATCGCAAACAAATATTTTATGTATTTCGCAGAATGTCAGGCTTTTAACAATTATCATAAAATATTAATCTATAAAAAGTTTTTTGATGAAATATAAAGGTATCGGGTAATCCAGATCAGACAATTCATACATAATATTGGTCTTTCTGTAGAATTGCAGCAAAGAAAAATAACTATTTTAACACAATTTTTTAGATCAAACCGATTTTTTTTTAAATCGTAATAGTATAACAATGTTGTAATATTGATTGAATTGTGCTATTGCGAAATGCTCTAATTATAAATTTCAATTTCCTGACCTGTTTGAAAATTAAGTGTCCATAAACTCGATGTAATTCTGAGCACAGTGCAATATTGTTGTCGAAATGAAATCAATGGTTGCGTCCAATGTGTCCACTGTGTGCATCGTATTAACGCCTCCTCGCAGCGACACATTTCTTATCACCTCGTGGCATCTCGTGCATGAGAATGTGCACCTCTCTTGGTGGAAATTGTCGCATTTGCGCAAATTGTTGTGGCCAAGAGGGAAGCCGTGATGTTACCATAAGAACCACGCCGAACGGAAGCCATTGCTTCTCATATGAGGGGCGTTCCGCGCTCCACACTCACTTGCGCGCTGTAGAGGCGGTCTTCACAGTAGCTCTGTGCTCACTCAAAGATTGCCCGGCGTCTCTTGGGATAGCCAGGCACCTCAGTGCGATCACAGGGTGCATTCGAAGCTCCAAACACGAAGATCGAGAGATTTTTCGCGTGCAAGGAATCTTGTCTGAAGAAGGATCTACAACGGATGTGAGTTGTTTAAACTGGTTTTAAATGTATTAGATCTATATATAGATTCAGACAAAAGAGGCTAGACGAAACAAATAAAAAGAATAATAAAAAAACAATAATGTAATTTTTGTGCAGAGCTTGACATACAAAAGAAAATAGGAGATTTATGTGTGCTGATTAATATCATAGTACTTTCAATTCAAATATATAACACTTTACTGAATTAATGAGATGAAATACACGAAATCTGATAAAAAGTAAATATTATGCTAATGAAACAATACACTAAAATTAAATATTGTAAAAGTAAAACAAGATTAAATATTAAGTCAATAAAATTTATTATTATATTAATTTATATTACAAGCGACATAATGTTGCTTTAAGTAACAAAACGTTCATTTTACAATGTATGTAGGTTGGGTTTGAATCCACAGTCGCTGCCATAAATTCTCTGGTGTTAAAGGTTTGAGTAGAATCAAACAAGAATTTTTATTGCAGTATATTATTTTTATATTCAGAGTTGGAAGTTAAAACACTATTCAAACTAGACATTTAGCCTAGATCCTATACGTCTGGAATCTGGAATTTATTAACAAGCAATTAAATCGATTTTCTATATAGGTCAATTATTATTATACAATCGTAAATCAGAATTTTTAGAGAAAATCTGGTTCTTGAAATTTTATAGCAGTTAATCATACAGAAAAAGTTTGGGTCTCTCTCAAGTCCATATAAACCAAGGATCTTGGTTAACACATTAAGTACTTTTTGAGAACTTAATAAGTTATTAATAATACTTATAAAACTTAATAAGTTAAGGAGAAATCAACAGATAATTGCATTATACAATTTTTTATTGCTCAAACTTTGAAGAAAAAAGGTTAACATTGGAAATCCGATAGAAAAAGTGACATTAAGTCATTGGTGTATATGGACGAAATGTTCCTTTGGACAATATCTAAAACGTATCCAAGAATAAAAGAGATCTTTTAAGCCGTTTTCAATATATACCAAAACCATTTGTTTTTATAAAAGAAATGGAGGAATAGGTGAAAAATGAAGGACATGGTAATGATCCTAGAGTTTACATATAGGGACATTCTTTGAACATTACAAGTTGCTACCTTTCACCGTTAAGCTCCTAAATCAGACGGAAAATAAAACACGAAGAATGAGAAATTTCTAAGACGTGTTCCTCCACTTACCATGGTGACTGGACCCCAATATTAGCACTGAACCTTAACAATAGTTAATACAAAAGATATTTATAGTACACAAAATATTTACCTTAAGACTGATCCTAAATCTCATTTTTTTTTTACCAAATGTGCGACATTTTTAGGTACAAAAATTTTATCCAAAAGTGTGACTTATTTTGATACGGAGGGAGTATTTTTAAAATTTTTCATACTTCTTCTCAAGAAGTAAAAAAATATACGTTTGCTTCCTGGTTGACCATATTGCTCCTAGTTTTGTTACTTACTCCGACTGTGACGTTTTTTGCTAGAATTTCTGCTGCCGAACGATCTTCTAAAAAGCTTAAGAAGTGTACGAGGTCAGTAAGATGATTGTTTTTTGTTTTTGTTTTTGTTTTTAAGAAGATGATATTAAAAATTTAGAAAAAATGTAAATTTAAATTCTCAAAACACGAATTTTAAAGCGACTGCAGGAGCATATGGGGTACTTTGAGTTGTAGGGCTATAGTAATATACAATTTTTTCGCATATATATAAAGACAACTGGGATTTAACGTATCGTAAGTGCGGGTGACTTACGAGCTCGTAAGCTTTTCTTTACTTTTAGAACTTAAGGATGGTCTTTACCGATCCAATCCACCATGTCTGATCAGTGAGAACCGTTCTTAAACATTAGAATAAAAGAAAAGCTTACGAACAGGAGGCGGCCAAAGTCGCCCGCATTTACGGTAACGTAATTTAGCACTAGAAAGCACTTGTGGAACTAAAAAAGTACCTAATTGTCAGGCCTAGCTTTTTTCTAGAAACATGCGAAAAATCGTAAATCAATGGAGCCCCTACTTCTCCCTATATCGTAATTTGATACTCCTTGGGGCAACTTGCACTCGCAGATTATGTACTAGTGGGACTAAATAGAGAGAGAATTTATTGAAATAGAAGAATTTTGTATGTAATTCACACTTTCAAATTGCAATCCCGGGATAAAGAGAAGATTTGATATTATTAGTATTAGACAGTTGTTGACAATTTGATGACAGACCACAAGTTTAGAGGATAAATTAATTATCGGATTCGGATTACAATTTGTTAGCACTAAGGAAAAGGCCTTAAGTTCAACTTATGAAATCAAAATGTAGATTTCGTGGACTTCGCTGATTACCATACTATATAGCAGGGGTGAGCAAGAACTGTGAAACCGAACTGATTCTACTACTACTACTACTACTACTTTATTCTAATTTGTATTTTTTGTCGCTAGATGTCACTACTCTCGCCTAAAACATACTTTATTAAGAACTTAATAAATACTTTTTAAGGACTTATTTTAAGCACTTAGCCAAAGCTCTTAATTTGTACGAGAGAATATAAAACTTAAAAGTGTTAATTTCCATTCAGTTTATAACTAAAACAATTTTCTTTCCTTATTAAGAACTTCAATCAGATTACTGTTGTTTTAAGGCAACTGAATTTTTGATCAGTAACATTCAAAATTTATCAACGAAATAAAATTTTGATCAGTAATGAAATCATATTGATCAATAAATAAATTCAAAATTATCAATCAGGTTGGTATCAGTGCGATTCCACATTGCAAATCCCGCAAACGAATTCACACCGCAGCGATATTTTCTCTATTGGATTTCTTTTCTGAAAGTTCTACTTTTATAAACAAAATACTTTATTTAATAGCTGCTATAGACTATAAGAAGCTTTTGTCAACATTTAAAATATTGTTACGATTTTAGATGATGTCAGGAATGGAATTTCAGTCTTCTTTCTCTTGTTCTTCTCTTTATTTTATTTTTGCCGACGTTTCGGTCCTTTGGTTGGGACCTTCTTCAGGGCATCAAAATTTGGGAGAACAATTGTTTATTAGTTTGTACAAATCACTACTGAAATGTTTCACTTTATGATATTCACCCATCGCCTGTGAAAGATTGACTCAGTATAGTTATAGTCAATCTTCCACAGGCGATGGGTGAACATCATAAAGTGAAACATTTCAGTAGTGATTTGTACAAACTAATAAACAATTGTTCTCCCAAATTTTGATGCCCTGAAGAAGGTCCCAACCAAAGGACCGAAACGTCGGCAAAAATAAAATAAAGAGAAGAACAAGAGAAAGAAGACTGAAATTCCATTCCTGACATCATCTACATCTACACGGTCGAAACAAATTATCGTTACGATTTTATGTGCGAGTTTTCGCTTTTACTTTTTAATTCTAGCGAGCAACGCATGTGAAATTGCAACCATAGGGAGTGAAATGTTTTACTCTGTAGTTCTAAGTTGAACTTGAGAGTTTGAGTAGACTTTCGGGATCTGCCCCGGTTCGTTCAAGGGTGTTCTTGTGAGGAAAAAAACCCTTTATCCCCGGTGTTCAAGACGACCCATCTGGCCCCGGGGAATTAAAGAAAAATATATCAGTGATGTAATTAAAGACTTCAAAAGAAATTTCTGTGTTTTTGCTGGACTTGGAAGCCCAGCTTCGGTCGTGAATCATTTCAGGGTGGTTGCGAGGGGTTCTAAGGCTCTACCCTATCCCCAGAAATGTAAGAATATTTAGGAAAGACAATTTCCTTGTCTCACTGAAATCGCATTGTAGACCATTATTATTAGTAAATAACTTGAAATTAATCAAAAACACTGGACTCCCAGTCCTAAGGCAACTTGCCTGGCAAAATGTTCTCAAGATAAGTGGATTCAACCTGAACCTTGGCGAGACTCCATCCATAAGACCAAGGGGGATGTGCGTGTCAGTGAGGGTTGACATGGCTATATTGTAATCCCAGGAGCTTCCCATTCCCACAGCAAAACACTTTAAAAGATACAAAAGTCCCCTTGGTGGTTTACAATCTGAAAAAAAAAAATCTTTTAAACAATTTTATAAAAATCTTTACGGGCTTTACGAGATATAGAGATGGAGAGAATAGATAATCGAAAAGATTTTTACAAAGATTTTTACAAGTTTTATCGAATAACTTAATTTTCTCCATGACCAAAATCTTAATCTTTATTATTCTTATAAACATTAAAAATTTGTGATTTTCATTTTTAATATATACCAAATTTGATTTTCATACACAAAAATTTAGTAAAATGAAATACCGATATAAATATTACAAACATAAAAATAATCGATAATGAATTATTTTGGAAAGTAGTCAGTTTGGTACGAAAAGTGCTATTAACCATTTTAAATTATTTATTGATAAAAATATTTTTTAATTAAAAAATTTAGAAATTACTCTTCTTTAAATGTTAATGCATTATTATTTAGCTCAGAAGTTATATCAAACATATCTTATGTTCTAATCATAGAATATGATCGATATTCATTCTGAGATTCATAATTAAGTAATTCTTAGAAGAGATAGAAATTCAATCAAGAACACAAAGTCTCTGTATTAAATGGATCTTGTATGGATTTACATAGAAATCTTAACATCTGCTGGAGGGAAAATGTAAATCATTCATTTTATATAGCTCAAGTGTCGTTCAAGACACTTAGGTTAAATATTTCAGCGACAATTCACTTTACTGCAGTGCTGAAAAATTAATCAATGCATTAGACAATGAATCTGTTTTATGTATTCTGTTTTGCTGGGTAAATGTATGCGCTTTCATAAAAGTGTAATGTGCATTTTAGGCGTCATGCTACTCAGCGAGAAGTGTATGTTTTAATAAAGACGTTTCACTTGCCGTTTATTATGTCCATATGAGCGGGAAACTTTCAAAGATTTATTGCTCATATATACTTTAGTGAATAAAACGCCCACTGCCACCCATTTCTTAGTGCTTTTTCACCATAAGATTCCAAATGTATGTATCTGGAGGATGGTTAATAGTGTGCGGTTTCGTGCGAATGATTCTGTGGATATTAAACCAATATACTACCTCCCATGTATTTTGGCTTAGGAGGAAAAGAGGCAGTCGAAAAAAGCCAAGCTAAATTATTAATGCACAAAAATACTATAACTTGATGCACTTATATATGTATATGTACCATTATATCTTATATAGGTAGAGGCGCAAAAAAATGCTAAGTGCAAAATATAGTGCTATAAAAATGTTTTATGCTCTGTCATAAAGTGACTTCCTACTTATAAATATATTTATTATAAAATATGTGTGCATCCACGGTGGTTACATATAAACTCTGGTATATATTTTGATGCTTTTATTGCATATTGCATTATTGTTTACACATTAAAGCAATGAAATGAGCAATAAAAAAATTTACGTGTAACAAGCTTTGCAACAATATCGTTTTAATCAAAAATGCCCTCTTTACTTCTTAAGAGGGTTCTTGGTGAAAGAACCTTTTTTTAGTTTATTTATTTATTTTTTGTAGAAAGGCAAAGAAACAGAACCATGGTAGAACGTGCATAGAACAACAATTCAAACTAATTCTTGTCGAGTTGACGGGCATAATGCTAAAGTCTATGCAAGAAATTGCTGCAGATGAAGGTAAAAACAGCAATGAAACTTCTTGATCTCACTTGTCCGATATGCAAAGAGCTCATTTACAAGTATAAACATATTTGAGATATGATACCCATATGGAAATCTAATGTTCAGTGAATGTCTACCACGAAGGAATAATTATGAGAATTAATACATATATTTATATTCACGCATCGTTTAGTGACTTACATGATCTTTTGAGTTTCCTCTTATTTGAAGAATCACCAGCTCATGCTAACAGTACTATCAGCAAAAAAAAATAAGTTTAAGGAACATCCACCAAATTATAATTTTGAATTTTAGTTTGTCTATTCTTGGAGAATCAGGGTCGCCCAGCAGATATTATAAAACTTTCCCAGCACAGTTTATTCCCATGAGATTTTCGCCAATTTCGAGAGGAAAATCTAAAAAAAAAAACACACACAAAATTGCTGCTCCATCGAAATAGATGATAATTGCTAGCAATTTTTCATCATTATAGAGAAAGATGTAGGTTTCAAAGTTTTTTTGTTTTGTTTACTTAAGAAAAAATCGACTGTATATTTCGTTTGAGCAAACCAAAGTCAAAACTGTTTTAAAAGATATGTTTTGTTTAAAGAATTTTGAGCATAACGAAAAGGCTTTATAGCAATAACCCCTCGAGTTTTCATATGGAATAATTATTGCTCGAACTCCACAGAGAAGTAATGCGAACTTCTTCGATTTTTTTTATACCTAACAAAATTTCCATCCCTCCGGATGACCTTACGGAATATACATTATATATATATATATATATATATATATATATATATATCTTCGCATTGCAGACGATTTTCGGAAATTGATGACGAATGACTGGACGAACATCCATCCATCTGCCATGATTTTTTTTAATGGCTGCATGGATTGTAAAAAGCCATGTAACCTATTGTAAAGAGGAAGACCTTAGATACCTAGGTAGACCCAATGTGTCTGAAACAAATTCAGGATCTTGCCTCGAGTCATCTGGGCATCGACTCGGAACACTTTTCGAAAGTGGCGTAGGATCAACTCGATAGGCGTGAACTAAAACCTGTAGGGGAATTCTAAAGCTCAATATATAGACACAGGGATAGGCTTAACGATCAGCTCGAAAAATGTTTGGTGACAATTGTCAATACATTCAAGGATCAGCCCAAAATTTGGAGAGATCAGGCTGAGCTTCTATATTCATGAGGTCTAGTGAAATTTACGAGGTTTAGAGACATCAGCGCCAGTGGCAAAATATAAAACTTCACTTTGGGTGTTTTTTGAAATTGTAAATTGGGTGAAAAAAATGGAGATTAATGGTACACGCAATGTTGCAAATTCTTAAAATTCAATTTCAATTCAATTCAATATATTTCTCCTCAATTAATGCTTGGTTGCGGGTGCCGCCGACTTACCACGACCGATCTCATCAGGTAAACGGCAGAAATCCTGAATCACAGATCGTATATGCCAAAAAAAATTGTAACAGTCTTACAATTAATTCTTCTTTTAAATCACGCCTGAGCTAAAAGAAAAGCCGAAGTGAATTTGGTGGTGCCTGTTGGCATTCTTCGAAATGGCGCGAAAATTCACGTAGAGAAAATGAGAGTTTTTTTTTATGTGAAAATGTGTTTAATTTCTTAGAGTTAAGTCATTTTCACAAGAAAATCCTTTTAATAATTTAGTTGAATACAGTTATTTGGGTTAATTGTGAATAATTGTCGATATTACAACAAAAACATTGGGATGAAATTTCGAGCTGTCCCAAAATTCAGGATAGGTTTGAGAAAAACCCTTTTGTACAACACTATTTTGGTTAATAAGGAATGCAAAAATACATATTACAAGAAGGGACACGACCTGCTAATAAGGATAAAATAGAGAAGAAAATATTTTGTGGCATTTCAGAGATTTTTTGCAACCGCAGCGCCGCCAGACGTTTGTCAAGTGAGTTATTTATGTCTCTATCTCTTTCTCATAGTTGAATTGCGCGCGATTTAAGAACTTACCATTTAAAGTGATATTTGCATTTAATTTATTTGTATTTCTGCAAGATTTAAGTAAAAGGGTGTGTAGTGAACAGCTATCCGTCTTTCGACAAAGATATCAAGGAAACAATTTCTTTCTATATGAGTTTTTATTTCTGTTATGCCTTTTTGGCGTAAAAATATTTATCATGGCACCGTGAATGATCGGGATTAGTGCTATCAGTATGGCTATCTGTAATTTCCATTAAAATTCAACACAAAATTTCCGATATTACACGAGTTTTAACGAGCACAGGTCTGTTTAAATGAATCTTAAAATTCATTAAGATTGGAATAATGGTAAGGTCAGAGGGCAACTATCTGTGTGAAAAATGCATTGATATTGCACTTTAGAAGTCTTCCAGCAATCAAAGTGTGCTTATTTAATAAAAATTTACGCGAGAAAAACGTTAATCCTTGATTCTAAATTCGCAGTGTATGATAGTTTGGGCTGATCTTTTACCGCCAAATTTTTCGAGATGAGTATTCGAAAAAGTGATTCTGTAATCGTGACATACTCATGTGGTGTTGCCAGAATTCACATATTTGAGATTTCTGGCAATTCAATTGACAATGAATTTTGTGAAACTGTTTTATTTGCTGTTATTTGCATAATATCAGAACAGAATTTCCCTCTCAAAAAGCAATCAGCAGAAAAAAATAAATTTAAACAATAAAATATTAAAGTTCAGTCAGTGAGGGACTCAAAATTGGACTGAACTAAATTCAATTTAGTGTGATGCCCAAAAGAAGAGTGCGAAAGAGTAGGATAGACATATGCAAAACTAATTAAGAAAGAAAAGGATGTGAATTTTGACTTTATAAAATTTTCCCGATCTAAAAGATGTGCCGGAGCCATTACAAAAGGGGTTTAATTTACTACAAAAGATATCTTTGTTACCATCACCAAAACTAAATACATGAAAAGTTCACTGCTTTTAAAACTAAATGTAGTGCTGCTCCAAATTTATTTTTTGTTAACGAAACTTTGTTTTACTGCTTTTTTGTACACTTCCAAAATAAAAAGTTTATTATGACCCTTATGCCGGCTTCAGTCTGGAGGTTTAGCCCAGTTCCCGAAGGTCTTAAGAATATAAATAACACGCTATTTTATTGGTTTTTCAAAATCTAATGTATCATTTACCCAAATAATCCAATCCTGAACAACAATTTTCTAAAAAATCGTACCCGATAAGGAATTAAAGGAGTTAAGCCAAAGCTAACTCTTAGGTCTTAGCCCGTATTAGGGTACAAATAGACTCAGGCTGACCCACGAGAATATATAGCTTATAAAATTTGGCAGTAAAAGATTAGATAAAGGAAATTTATGCAAAGGATCTCCAATTGATGATCTTAAGTCCTCAGTGTATGACAGTTTGGAATTAATCTTTACTCACTACTAAATTTTACAGGCTAAATATTCTCGAGGATCAGCTTGTGTCTATTTTAGGGTTTACGCATTTTTTAGAAATGAAATATTTTATCTTTTCTAAAATGTCTGTCTTGCGACTTTGACCATATGCTTTTTGACTATTTTGAAACTTTGTAAAAGTGCCAAATTTTCATACTTTCACTTTTACTTTACTTTTAAAAATCTAAGTTTAACCTAATTAAATTAAATTAAATTAAAGTGATTGTTGGTAGAATTTATCATCAGGGGAATTCCGTAACGCTCTGGCAATGCCATACAACAAATTGGGTTCAAATCTTAGGAGAGCTTTTTCGAAAATGCGATTCTGTAGCCGTGATATTGCCATTTCAGCTCACGTGGCATTGTCAGATGTCACATATTTGTGATTTCTGACAATTCAAATGACAATGAATTTTCTTAAACAAATTAACCAAAACGTACTGTATTTTCATAAAATCATCAAGTAAAGGGATTTCATTAAAAATTCAATGAATTACATTTTCGAACTCATATGATATGATAAAAAAAGCTTAAATGGCATTGTCAGGTTTTGAACTCACGCGTGACAATGCCACGAAAATTACAGAATTCCCCTACAGATTAGTAAATTGATTTTATTAAGCAAAATTTATTTCTTGTCGAATGAGATATCAATCTTTTAAAATTCAAGGAAGATTGTAGCTGTGAAATCAGTAAAAAGATGGTAATACTTTTCATTGGAAGTTATTTGAATTATCGAAAATCGTGTTTCAGAATTGGGTCACAAATTATGATTATAGGTTGTGTTCAAATCTCACCAATTATTTGCTTTAGAAAATTCCACCAATTAATTGAACTTTGGGAAGAAATCGCCTAAAAGGATCCGACTTCAGTAGTTTGAAAAATTTTTGCTGGAGAGAATCGATGAGGAGTAATTTTAAGATAATATGAGCATTTAAGATAATTCATCAAAAAAGGGGTATCTGGCAAAATTTCGCGGATTTCTTTTTGTTATATTAAAGCTGCGAATATATGGATGTAGAGGTCTAATTTGTGATGTTGGGAGATTTCATTTTGAGATAGTGTCGCCGACACAACAAATTGGATGATTTACTATGGGAACAGCCATAAATCTCCCGCGTTCGGCACATGACAGCTGTAGATGTTCTGGTTGTGTGGTGCTTCTTTTTGGACTACATAAGAACATCATATTCTATATGGGGTTGGAATATGAAATACGTCGGAGATGTTTGTCGGAATGCGGGACAATTCCAGGGATCGAGAGAATAATTTAGATTGACACAGAAATTATATTGTTTATTCAATTGACCTTGTGCTGTTAATATTTATGAAGTTGGTTAGTTGAAAATTCTACGAGAGTGTGAGGGACCAAAAAAAAAAATAAGTTTTTAGTTTTGAAATTTACACCACCAAGTAAGACGATAGATAAAGCATGTGGATGTCTTTCTTGTGAGATGCAAAAAGGCCCCAGCATCGATGCAATTATTTATAGTGCAACACTTTTCTCTCGCATCTCAACAAGTGTTTGTACAGGTATATTTTATGAAATTTCTGACATAGGTGAATGCCAAGGGAAGGAAAATTATGAGGAGTAACATGTGCATGGATCTGGTGGATGGTTTGAAAGAGAAACAGCGAACAAAATTCTTGAATGTTGTTGAAATCGAGTCCCTGCTGATCATTTGATTTAGACGAGGCGCTGGCCCCTCGACATGATCAACAAGCTCCACAATTTTTTTTATCTTTATTATTTTCACCAGAGAACCATCAACTCACATATTTAATTTATTAATTAAAAATTATCGCTCACACACCAAAAACAGCGACTCCCTCCAACTCACCATATCTCAATAGAACATCATGCTTTGTCTTCTCTCGTGATATTCAGTCACTTCTTTTCTTCCTTTTAACTGGCAAAGCAATTCCTGGCAAGTTGGGGAAAAATCCACCAACAACGGATAATTTATTAGGATATCCAAGAGGTTCAGATGTTCAACACGATCCATGCGTAGCATTGAACTTTGAAGTCTTTAACTGAAATATCTCAGGAAAGCCTTTGAAAGGGATACTTCATCCGATCACTTGATCTCTTAAAATGGTAAATGTAATTAATAAATACATTTCATTACGTTAATATTTCTTCTTTTACCCCTTCAAGAAATAGTATTTCATCATAATTTTGCGAATCCAATGCTTTGTGAGAAATAGTAGAAGAATGTTTGAAGTTCTGCCTGACCAAAAATGATCAGTGATAAGCCCAGATAAGCTTATGGTAACTCAGATTCTTTACAGACGACCTCGAAATGCGTGTAACTCGAAATACTTGAAAATTCGATTGGCTCTTTGCCAATATTATTCATTTCTAAAATAAATAAATAAGTATTTCTGCCAAGGATGGTTGCTTCACTGAGAGAAATCCGAAAAAGTTAAAATAACATTCCGGAAATGTTAATTTTACCCTGCAGTATTGATTCGAAATCGGTGTAAATATTACCCTTTTTAGGTGCATTAGGAGTTAAAGCTACCCTTTTTCATGTTAATTTTACCCTTAATAAGGTGTAAAATTAACATTAAAAAATGTTGATATATTTTTACACCTAAAAAGTGTTAAAGTTATGAGGAAAAAATGTTAATCGCACCCTCTTTTTTTCTCAGTGATTTAAATAAGAAAAATTGTAAAAAAAAAGAATCAAAATGCGAAAAGTCAAAATTTAGGATGCATTTCCTGAAAAAGTGTTAATGAATGGCTTTTTATTTTATCATAAGACTTTGGCATGTTTCGAAACGATGTAGAAAAAAATCAGTCTGCCTCTTCACTCATTGTATTTCTTATAAAATGTAAAAGATTATACACATTTCTTTTTAATAATAATAATAATAATAATAATAATAATAATAATAATAATAATAAATTCAACTTCGTATAACCCCGTTTTTTTAAGGTAATTTCAAAAATTGCTTATTTAAGAAATTTATGTGTACTACTACAGAGAAAAAATTGAAATCCCTTTAAAAAACAATTTAGGACGAAAATTCGTTATATTTTGTAGAGATTTTAAAGGTTATTATGAAAATTTTGAATTTTCATTATATTTAAAAAAAAAATAAGTCTGAGTACGACGAACATATTTCGGGTTTGCAATTTTTAAATATCGGTCAATCAAGGGGACTATACAGAATGCAATTTCATTATATTACTGTTTTTGATGAAAACTAGAATTTTCTTTTATTGACTTGTAATTTTCATTTGCAAATATTACTAGAACGAGTCTTGGAAAATTTTAACAAAATCTAAATAATGAAACTAACAATAATTCGAGCCTAAGTGAATGCTTGATCCTGAGCCAGCCTAACTACTATTAACAAAATTTTAGATTAGACTTGAAATTTGACTAGAAAATACGATCGCTAACATGCATTGTCCAAAACTATTCGTAAAAATCCATTTAAATAACTCAAAAATTACGATTTCGACATTACGGATTGAAGGACCAAAAATAATTAAAAACGCCGATCTGTAAGCGCAATGGCTGAGATCCGATGTAAATGTCACGTAAGAATGACTATTGGCAAATAATTATTCAATCTGAATCATGTAATTGATCAAAAAACAACCAGTATAGGAAATGAACCCCAAAACTTAATCCACACACTCAATATTAACCAAATTTCACTTTTAGAAATTATTTTCTTTCTAAATAGTGCAAATATTAGACTTAAGCTAGATATAAATGGACAACATGCAAATTACCCTACTTAAAAATGGCTCTCCATTCATATTATCATTCAGAGATAGAATATATGGAATGGAATAGTCTATATGATATGATTTACCTCCGTTAAATAAGGAAAACTATGAATTAAATATTTTGAAAATTAAAGATGTTATGTAAGTATTTATCTTGTCTGTTATTCCATACAAAATGATACAAAATTGTAGTAATTTTCACACTTTTAAACTTTCATCGTTGGAAACTCTTTCTCTTGGATGGAGTGCAAGACATTGTTGTATGTTAATTAGAGAGGAGAAGTTGTACCTTTGCATCCCTCGTGGTAGGAAACGTTTTTCACACGAGCATGGAGTCAATTTAACTTGCATAATTCATTGAGATACTCAAAGGTGTTTCTGTGTATTATAGGCGTAAAATGCATTAAATAAAGAAACGATGTCACCCCCTTTGACACGAGATTATCCTTTTGTTCACCACCACGTTGCAGGCTTTCGCTCTAAACTCAGGTGAATTATTGACTGGGAAATGTGCGTGTACCTTGCAATGCATCTTTATTTATGAATCTATCGCCGCCATTTCTTTTATTCGAAATAAAAAAAAGCCCAGACAAAAAGAGATACAAATACACACTATAATTGCAATTCCACAGCAATCGTAACATACATAAAACATCAAATTGGAAACGCCAATTCATAATTTCACCTTCTGTGCTACCTTCTTGGTTCACCTCTCTTGATTCGATCGGTAGCTCTTGTACATCTCGTTTGGAATTGCTAACAAAATATAGTTTTTTCGCTATATCTTCTCTCAATCCTCCGTGTCTTCTTCACCCCATCATCCTGTTTTTTTCGGCATCGTACAATTGCATTTTATTTTCCTAGTTTAACAATTTTACAGATGCTTCAACTGCTTTAGATTCGATGATGTGAATCTTAAAGACTTTAGCACGAGCAATGAGTTTTAAATTAATGTATACAAAGAGATGGAAAAGTCCGTTGAACGACGATCAATTTGGGTCATTTTTTCCCTCCTATTGATGCCTCAATATCACGAAAATTTTATAAATATTCAAGGCAACACTCATTGAATCATCAATTGTGACATCCCAAATACTTAAAGAAATGCTATATATTCCATACATTCCATACAATGTGGCGAGTAAAATATCTCAATTTCTTTGTAAATTGATCAAAAGATTCGCACAAACATTTACAATATTGGATGCTTTAAGAAGGCTCTTTGCAAATTAAAACTGATATAAAAGATTGCATATTATTATTATTATTATTTTATTCCACTCAGAGGAAAAGATTGCATAAATGTAAAGAAAACTCAAGTAAATTAGTAATTTTTTGAAAGAAAAAAAAATTAAATTGTAGTAAGTAAATTACCAAATTTTATAAGTAAAAAATTATATTTTGGTAAAACAACATCAAAATGGTTCATACCATATTGCATTTTTGCTTAGGGGGAGTGGGGTACATTTAAAGTAGGGTACTTTTGAAATTAGTCTTTTTTTCTGTTTTTCAAAATGAATTGAGGATTATAACAATGCAATTTTGGTTCATAATTGGTTTGTTGAGCTAAGTTATATCATAGTTAAGTCTAGTTCCATTTAAAAATAGGTGAAAAAGGCTATATTTCAAAGGTGTCCTAATTCAAAGATGTCCCATTTCTCCCTATTATTGCAGTCAAAAATTTTTTGACTTTTGAGCCTTAATATTTAAATCAAATACCTTAGACGCAAAAGAAGTATTCCAAATTATGAGCGAAAAAATTATTCTAATATTTCACAGATTATTTTAAATATTTTAATTACCTGAAGTTTTACAGGCCCTAGAAATCAACTTAAAAAATTATAGGGGAAACTGGGGCACCACCAAACACAGGGTAGCACCAAACACTGCAATTTTTTAATAGGATATTCGACTTCAGAGGACAAGACCTATACAAATTTTTAGGCATTATAGGGATGCTTGTCCACTGAAGAAATGGTCGAGATAAGTTCAAATAAGTTTAGAAATAAAAATTAGTGTTTGGTTCTACCCCATGTTTGGTGATGCCCCAGTTTCCCCTAATTATGTTTTACTTATTTTGTTTTACTTGAAAGGTTTTTTAAAATTACAAATTCTTGTTTCTTTTTTTTTATTTTAAATTTTAAATTACTTAAAACACTATAATTAATATTCACAAATTGAGCTAATCTTGAAAATTAGAATCTAGAGATTTAACTTATAATTGTAAGGTTTAGTCAGAAATACCTTAAGGGGAATTCTGTAACTGTATGACAATGTCATATGACAAATTTTCATGGTAAAATTCTGAAACAGGACCACACTAAAGCTCTATGAGCATCGAATGACCTTTACAAAGAGCTCAATGAAGTTTTAGTAACTGATATAATTCAGATTTATGAATAGTTTTTCCGAATTTATCACATAAAAAATTTTTAATTTGTCATATGACATTGTCATACTATTACAGAATTCCCCTCCTGATTATTTTACGAATTAAACCAAATTTGCTAGAATATTATTGTTTTTGCTTTAAGGCAAAATTTGAAACTACTAGAGAATTGATTACATTTTTCTGCAAATTTTGATCTTTCGACATATTTGCATCCTAGCTTGAAATTGATCACTCGCCAATAATTAATCGATTAACGTCTGATGTGTCGCTGTATAAATTCATTTTTATTATTTTATGTCAGACAATGACAAAACAAATCATTAATGAGTGAACTTTTATTCCTGTTTTCAGTAGCCATAAAAAGTAATCGAGACCCCTTTGCTGCATTAACGAAACATTTTCTCTTTCATATAAATATGTGAAGAGCAGTAAAAATTTATTTTTTAAATGAAAAAAATCATCAAAATATAGCAGTGATGAAAGTTCGACGTGTCTTCATCCATATTCGTAATTTACGTAAGTTTCTTCTCCTGTCTGCATATGTATTTGGTCGAGATAATGAAGAAATTTACTGTGTCACAGTGTCTTGCAAAATAAAATCAACCCAATAAGAGCCTTATATGCAAATTAAGGGCATAAAAGTATTCCAAATTTTATAGGTTTCAAGAGGGAAAAGTACCAGCAAGAAGAGCTCTGCAAAGAATATCTTATTTAGCACAAAAGCACGTGGCAACTTTACGTACTGACCGGTATGTACATAATACATAGAAACTGGTCAAAGGCATAAAGTATAATTCCACTAACATCTGCATTATTTTTGGGTGCATCTACCATAGGTGATTGTCGACAATTTAGTGAAAATCACGTTGAATATGTTCTCATATTTGAGATTATTAGTGAGTCTGCATCAAATTGATAGTAACGCTGCCCAAGACTATAATTGCAATTTACCCAAACGCACACTATAATCGCCCATTTTGCAATGCACACACTGTATAAGTACCATTAATAATGAATTTTATCAAGACATGAATTTCATGCTAGAGCCTCTCTTCATTCACTGAGTCTTCTCATTCTTGTGATGGGACCCTCACGGACGCTTGCCTCTTCCATTCACTTGAAATGTGCTGATATTTGATTAAAGGATTTTTCGCCCATTTCCACCCAATGTACAATTTTGACCACAATCAAGGGGCCTTATGCTTATAGCAATATTCAGAGATTTGCGTCTGAAATATTGACTGTAAAATTATTTTATTGCATTCATTAAGTTTATTTTTTCTAAAAATATTGAATGGTCAGGTGATATTTACTTAACGCATTCGAATTCTAAACTTCTTTAGAATGTCGTAACTTTACTATCTAAAAAGCCATATTTCACAAGAAGAGTGTATTTGGTTTTCTAAATAAGTAAACTCAATTCTTAAATATCTTTAAGTCTTACTTCTTTCAGAAGTTATAAATAAATTAAGTCTTTGAAATAATAAAATTTAATAAGAGAAAAGACTACCCCAAGTAGCAAAACCCAGTTCTCAAGTCGTAAGTTTTGGTAAACCTGACTTATTTACTTATTCCATTAAACTTTAAAAACACTCATGATTGAAATGTACAGAGTGTTCTCAAAAGTAAATACTATGTTAGAAATTTAGACCGATGGCTGATTTTAGATAAAATATTGTCAATTTAAATAAAGAGAGGAAATATTACTATATAAACTGTCATCATAATTAAATAGCTACTTTTATTGTTCAGGCTCCACAGAGAGAACAGATATAATACGTCGATTTCGAGTTATTTATATGTTTCGACTTTTTCCCTCATAAGGGATCATAAATATTTTGGTAGAATTTTGGAAATCTGAAGTTTCGAGTTTTCTGACGTCATCCTGTCCATCTGGTCCATCTGACTGTCGACCACCTTAGCGGCCAAATGATTAGATAGAGACCTGGGATCTTCGGCGAAACCGTTCATAAATCGACCCAAAGATCGTTAACAAGCCCTTTATTTTCCTCACTCTTGCCCCTTATTCCAAAACCATGTTTTGGGATTGCGCAAAAACGCGTTTTTTTTTCATTTTTTGAATATATTGTAGCAATAAGGCTACAGACCTAACACCGGAACATGTTGGAGCGCCCTTCATCGCAGTCTCCCGGAATAGAGCCTCGATTTATCTTCCTCGAGAGCTCACAAATCTGGTGTCCATTCAGCTTCACTGGAGAAGGCCGACTAAGGAAGTAAAATTGTATACGCCTTCGGGATATACCCGTCGGCCGCTCTTTCTCCATCTATCCGCGGAGACTAACAATATAGGGTCGGAAGAACGTCTGTTCGACAGGGAACCCCTATTGACACTTTTGTAAAAATGTTGATAATTATTTAATGTATGTAGTAAAATATAAGTAATATAACGTTTTTTCTGTAATATACCTTTTACTATAAACAGAGATGTTCAAATTTCATATCCCAAATGGTACAGAGTAGGTGTCAATAGGTGCTGACACGAGTTCTTAAAGTGTCAATAGACGTTCCTTTCAGCCTACTCAATGGGCAAACAATTACTCCGACTCAAAAATGACTGGCTTTTGTTCTACAATAAATGGTCAAAAGTTACTCCTAATTGGAATCTTTAAAAAAATTCGTCGTATTCGCGTCGAATTTTAGTCAAAGCATTACTCAAAATTGAGTTAGTAATACATTAGTTATTATACGGGCTTAAAATTTACTCTAACATGAAGTAATAAAAACGACTCCAAGGGACGGTCCTTTTCCGTACGAAAAAATGATGCGCCAAAAACAGTGCACCATCCTTCTCTACCGCATATGTGCGAAATCAACGTACGTACTCTCAATGAAAAAGTCAAATGCACTCTACAATTTTGTACTATACTATCACCTTAGACACCGTTTTCTCATTAATACTTCATGTATTTTATTGTTTTTTGCTACTTTTTATGGAATTTTGGTCAATTTTTTCCAATTTCACTACTCACATTTGCGAATATTTTTATCATTCGACTATTGCTGAATGAGCCGTCCGACATGTCGAAAATGTTCCAGCTGGATGGAACAATGGATGGAACAACACACAAAAATCTTTTAAAATTTTCACTAAATAGGACTTTTAGATACAAGATTTTTATCACACAATCGTTGGTTGCGGCTACCTCTGTCGTATCTGCATTTCTTTTGTGTCAGCATTTCACGCAAGACGGGACGTCTGTATTGTAGTTGCTCCGAATGCAGATACAAAACAAATGCAGATACGACAGAGGTAGCCGCAACCGACGCAATACTCCTGAGAGAGGAGCAAACATCTGAATAACGAAATTTAATTTTCCATAAAAATTGTCCGGGTATTTATATTGCAAAACACTGCCTAATTTTTGCTTAATTTTTGTCGGCACTGTCTTTTTCTGAATCACAAAACATTTCTCTACTGGAGGAGCTTTTCCTCCTAATGTTACACTATAATATTCCTGAGAAAACACGCCAAATTGCCAACTACTTTGCAAATTCACAGCACTGAGTAATTCTATTTGCCATTTGACAAGTGAAATTTCCCCTCAGACATACCCAGCGAGGGGAAAACTATTTATAGGGATACTGGAAGTCACGGGAAGAGCCCATTTTGGCGCGTCATATTTTAGTCGTGGGCGAGTAATCTCAGAGTTATTACGACGCCAAGTGACTTTCGTAATAACCATCATATTATTCCCAACTTTCCGTCATTCGACGCTCTGACGACCGTCCCAGGACCCATTTTTGGATTCAGAATACATACATCCAACAGTAATCTTCCTCAAAATTGCCGTTTGGGTAGTGCCTCTGAAGTTAACCGTTATAGCACCCCTCAGTCACCACCCCAACTGAACAGTGCTTGGTATTGTTGATTTAAAAATCTTCGTCAGGACGGGCATTCTCCCTCCGACTCCTCTAGGCTCAATAAGTGCTACTACTATAATATGTTAAAGGTTGCCTAGGCAAACATTTTGTTCATATACGAAATATCATTGAATCATTCCTAATAAAGGTTTTTCACGGTCAATGATTGTAATGGTTCTAGAGAAAGTATTTTTTACCGAAGAGGCCATGTTTGAACTCGTTGAAAAGGTTTTGGAATTTCTGACTTTTCTGAACCAGTTTCAATCGATTATATGAACCGGTAAACGGTGAATAATGCAAAACTACTTTTATGGTATATCTATCTAAATTCGAGCATTTCACAAACCTGGGACACTCTACCACTCTTTTCATCTATTATTCGATGGTAAAGGATGCCATAATTAATAATTAATAAATAATTAATAGCCACCGTAACGTTGGTACTTTAACACTAAATTACCATTTAGTGTTTGCTTTTAATTGCTATCAATGTAGTAAAATTTTAGTTATTCCGCCAGAGTAGCTATAAAGATTTTAAAATGTCGTCTGCGTAATTGATGTTTAGCTTTTAGTCATGTAGTGCCACTTGGGTATTATGACATTTTAGGAATTACCTTTCTTACAAAACAAATGAAAAAAAGAGAAATATTTGGACTTAACATTATTGGACTTACCACGCGGTAGCTCGATACTACCAACTAAAGTAATACAAGCATTTTTACTACCATGTCTAATTTAATGCAACTTTGAATAAATTATTATTTTATTATTAATATCGCGATATTTGGTATTTAAAAAAATAAGCTAAAAGAGCTGGAAGACTTGAAGAGAACACAGCGACAAAAGAAAAAATTTTACTTCATCTAAGTTTCAATAAATGAATTTTTGCTTTTAACAATAGGGGGTAGTGGGGCAACTTTGAAATGAGGCAGCTTTAAAATTGGGCTTTTCTACTATTTTTAAATGGAATTGCTCCTTTTCATGATGTATTTTAGCTTCACAAATGCTTTGTAAACTTAAAATCGCAGAAAAAAGCTCTCATTTAAAGCTGCCCCAACTCAAAGGTGCCCCACTTCCCCTTACAAATAATATTTGACAAATAAATGATTTTCGGTGTTTTGGAAATTAGTAAATTAATATTTTGGTTGGACATACGCTTCACCCCTCGATATTCTTTTATCTGAAACTTCTTTTTGAGTGATCAAGAAAGTGATGTTGAAGCTTAAAAAAGTATCAGTATCTTGGTATTTTGGGAATTGAAGTGTGCTCAAAGTGCATTTCACAGCATTACACCTGCCGGTGCATTTAAATTTTGGATGAAACGTTGATTGCCGCGTAAATGGCACTCATAAAAATAATGAAGTTCATATTACTCTTCCAATAATAATCAAAAAGAGGTGAATCGACGAGTGGAAAAAAATTGTACAACTCTTTAATCGGGGATTTATAGTGATTGGCGGACCCTTATTCACATTCTACATCCAGTGTGTGGCCGATAGTTACATGGAAATACAATTGCCTCAACTTCTTTTAATGATCTTGAAGCCCAGACAAACAGTTGCAAATTGTCTCGCACTGGCCTGAAATTTATTATCTTGGCACACACAGACACTTTGCTGCTGAGTGTATATTTTATTGATGAATAAATTTTCATGAATAAAATGCATTACGATTTTGAGAATTAAGGGATGGTTACTCCACACAACACTGGAGGATTTCTTCCCAAGGTGCGGGGAGGTACTCGAAGCATCACCTGCTTAGAGCTTCTGGAATTTCTGCACAAACAAATTGGCCTTAACTAGATCGACAGCATTAAATTGTAAGATCATGGTAATTTTGATACACACCCCGAATCGAAGGGAATGTTTCTTGATCGGCAATCACTCACCATCGGTCTTTAGTGCACAAGATTTCTTCATGCGATAGAAGATTCCTTCAAGTTCACTCGACTTTGAGGTGCTCTGCACCGATCGCAGATATTTTACACTCATTACCACACAAACACTGATGATTAATTACATGTAAAATAAATTAATTATATTTTGACGTTAAAAAATGTAATGCAACGGTCATTATTGTAAATTGTGCGAGAAGAACATTTATGATAATTGCTGGACAATTTATTATTATGCTCTTCTAGATCAGATTAATGCGAATTCAAACAGAATTGATCTATTTAGTGTAGTACCACTGATACTATAATAAATTATATGAAATTGATATATTGTTACTTGCAGAAACTTTGATTAAGAAAACAATAAAGAGATAAACATTAACGTTATGCTACTTGCTATTGAAAATCCTGCTCACGTATCTTATTTACAAATAAATTTTCTAAATCTGCCACTTCAAATGCTAAGCCTTACTTTGTCGATTTGAACATAGGGGGTTTGGCTAAGTTTTTTTGATATAGATAGGGGAAAGCGCGCTACCTTCGGACGACCCAAGCTTCGCACAATTCGATTTTTTCTCTATGTTCCTTAATGATTTCACCCATAGCTCTTTTCTGAAAATTTGAGGCATTGGAATAGCTATTAAAATATAATATTAAAATGGGCCAAATTCATTTATAACACAGTGAAAAAAAATGATTTGTGCGAACTGCGAAGCATAAATCGTCCGAAGGTAGCGCGCTTTCCCCTATGTTAAAAAGAATTTTTCAGAATTCTAACAAAGATATTCATTTAATTTAAATATTTATAACCGTAAATTGAATATTACTACAGGGGGTAATATTAGGGGAAGTCTTTCACGCTTAGCACATACTCAGGCTTCAAACACTTCATATTATTCCTAACCTTTTTAGGATTTTCCTATTCCTATTTTTCTGACAAAGCCCTATCTAACAATATCCTATTTTCCTAACAAAGACTGTTACGACTACGACAACTCGCAAGGAGTCTCTGATAGGACGGACTATTCGATAGTGATCTATGCTACGTTCCTGGAGCGAGCTGACGGAGAGTCGCCAGGACTGGAGGAGGTTAGTGCGAGAGGCCCGGTCCCTTAAAGGGACGTTGCAGCTAACTAAGCAAGTAAATAAAGCAAGTATTTTCCTAACCACCTCCAACATAAAGGTTGGTTGCTGTCTTGACTATTTTCCCCAGTTAGCTGAGATTCTTTACAATCTCAGCTTTTGTGGTCACAGGTGAAATCCGACCTCGTCAGATCGGATCCAAATTTTGGATGTACGTACACGTTTTGACACTCATAGATCACGAAAATCTTGTGCGCCAAAAATCGATTTTCGTGGACGTCCCATCCCGTCCCGTCCCGTCCCGTCCGTTACATTTCGACTTCTGGAGAGAAAACGGAAAGAGATATCGACAAGCGGTTTTCGGCAAAGGTTAAAAGTTATTGGGCCGCTAGAAGTTGATGATATCAAATCCACCCCCCCCACCCCCCCTTCCGCCATTTTGGAACACCCCCAAATTTTGTTTTTTCGATAACTCAGCCCCTATGGCATCGATCGATCTCAAATTTTAGTATGTTATAGCTGGGCCTAAGAGCTTTCGATCTATACCAAACTTCACCCCCTCCGACCCCCCTGACCTGAGCTAGAGGGGGTCAAAAACTGAATTTTTGAATTGTCATATCTCCGGTTCTAATTATCGGAATGCAAAAAAAATGGTGTTTTGGAAAGCTCTCGTGGAGCACTACAACCCTTGTGACACCCCAATTTTATCCGATTTAATCGAATGTCCGATTAATCGAAAAATCGATTTTCGATTAATCGATTTCGAATATTTCGAAAACTAGACAATGCTTTTTCTTTAAATTTTAATATGTTGTAGCTGGGGTTGGGGTCTTTCCAACGGTGGGTCGCACTCCTCCCTTGATGTTCTCTGACCCGAGTTATAATCAAAAAAGTCTTGACCGGACTGCATTTTCTGTATTTATAAAAGGATTTCGATGAAATTTTAGCCTATATTCTATCTGAGAGCACGATCTTTTTAATAATGGGTCCCATCCGTCATCTACCCCAACCCACTGTACCCCAACCCTTACTATACCCATATGGACCGGACTCTATCACTTATGTTTATTAACCGATTTCAATGAACTTTTTTTCTTTTGTTGGTCTTCCCCACTCAAACTATTTAAAATAGAAAATGACCAGTGATAAGCCCAGATAAGCTTATGGTAGCTGAAATTCTTTACAGGTGACCTCGAAATGCGTGCAACTCGGGGTGCGTGCAACTCGGAATGCGTGAAAATTCGATTGTGAGTTGAATTTTGGGGGTAAAGAATCGCGTCGAGCAAATTTCATCCATTTCGACTGCCGAAAACAGTTTACTCGACGCGGTTCTTTACCCCCATAATTCAATTCACAATCGAATTTTCACGCATTCCGAGTTGATGTGCAAGGCAAGCACCCCGAGTTGCACGCATTTCGAGGTCACCTGTAAAGAATCTCAGCTACCATAGGCTTATTTGGGCTTTTTCACCGTATTCTAAAATCGCCAAACAGTCTTGACAGGAACAAACACAAAGAGAAGTCGGTAATATAGAAGCACTTGAGAATATGCTCATTTTTCATTGGAATAGCACTATAATTATTTCAATACTATAGAATATTTAATACGAAACGAGCAAAATTTTTAACGAATCTATCAACAATATCAATAATAATAACCTTAAAAAAATGTTGACAATATTTGAACCCTTATAATGTCAATAAAACTTCGACAAACGCTTGAAAATATTCATTTAATGTGTCATGCAAAAGAATTCATGAAGAATATTGAGGAATGTGCAAATTTTCCAAAGTTGTCTCATTCAACGCTCTAGTCGTCAAAATTGACGAACAAGCGTGATACTTTCTCGTGCCGCATGCTCACCAATTGATATGTTGCCGATAATATATCGAACAATCGAACATCTCGCAGATCCTAAAGGCATAATTCCCTCTATGATTGATGACCTATCGTGATGACATCAATCGCCATGAACTTGACTGGAATTATTGTAAGACATAGGCTATAAAAACCCAAACTCTCCACATGGAATTTTGTCTCTGTTCAGGGAAAGGATATGAAGAGCAAGACCCCTTAAAATAAGAATATATATTTTGGGTGAATGAAAAACATTCAACAACATAAGATATTACAGTTGTACCGTCAAATTGGTGGCAATTAAAATAATGATAGTTTTTGCGGTTGGACGCAATTTCTTTTTTTTTTTTCTTCCTTTTGTGTGGCTCCTTTTTTCGGATCATCTCCAAAAATTGTCTGGCCCCAGAAGTCTCGCTATTTTTCTCTGCCTCTCGATGGGTCACATAAGAAAGGTATCCGGATGAAATTGTCCATGTGGAAGATATGGACAAGACTCTCGAGGATTTTCCTGGACTGCCCTTTTCATGTAAGTCTCGGCCAGAGTGTTAATTTCTCAGACCAATTTCTGGGGTGTGAGAATGACATTTTAGTGGATTTTCACATGGTCCTCTTAAAAAAAAAGCGCAAGAACAAAGGCATGATAATAAATAAATGATGTGCACGACAGATTATTAACAATCGCCAAATTGCATAAGCGCGATCTAATTTATAAGGGAGCAATGCAAACTGCATCAAAGACTTGATGTTTATCGGCCTTTGGACGCAGTTGCGAATCTTCCAAAGGGAACGAAGACCAAAGCAAAGGTGCATCCAGGTGGTGGGACAACCGAGCACAAGCCATATCTTGATGGGCAAAAAGAAGTTGGGTAAACAGTGAAGTTGCAAAAGTGTCGTTTTGATGGATCACTGGCAATTTCAAGTGAAATATATTTGTGCCCATTATTCAATTCATTCAATTAGAGGTTTCAGTTGCACTTGCCCACCATTGTCAAACAAAACATTCACAACCCCAATAAAGGGTGTCGCATTTCAAGAAAAGGGCTCTCCATCACAAAAGTTTTAAAAAAGGAAAAAAAAGAAAGAAGAGTGACACAAACACCACGGCAAAATGATAATTACAATGATTAATATTGAAGAAGAAAACTTATTCTTTTTCACATCGCATAATGATTAATAACAACAATTTATTCGTCTTTTTTTGACCTCTTCATCTTTGAATTTATACCATTGCAGAAAGTCACGAGTCCAAGAGTGAAATGTGTTTTGGAACATAAGAAAAAAGGGGAATTCTCAAGAGCGTCGTTTAGCAGTTGATAAAGTTAATTGTATGATATTATCATGGAGAAATGTTTTCACTTTACACTGAGAAAAAATAAGAAATTGAAGATTTTTGAAGAATAATATAACAGATGCAGTATAGGGATAGGTGGAGTAGTATCAAAGAGGCTGTTCTGTTTGGAGTTATACGGGCTTCAGACCTAAGGCTTAGCCATATGGCTTAACTTCTCTAATTTCTTCTTAATAAAGATTTTTTGGAAAATTATCACTTAAAATTGGTCAACATGGGCAAGTGATCCATTAAATTTTGAAAAACCAATAAAATTGATTGATATTTTGAATTTCGAGAATATATTCGAGAATATATATCACTGGGCTAAATCCGGTTCTGTGGAGGAATGGTGGAATCTTGTGTGGTCTTCTCGCTTGCAGAATTTTAGTCAATTTTTAGCTTTAAAAACTTATTGATTAGTGTAAATTTGGTGATATTTGGACTTTTCAAGAAAGTATTCATCAGATTTAACCGCTTCCGGAGTGAAATTCTCATAGAATCAAGCAAAAAAATGGTTTTTAGTGTCAATAAAACATCTCTCAGAAAAGTTCTAAAAAAGTGATATTAAAATGCTTTATTCCTTGTACAAACGGTTTAATCAAGTAGATTAGAGTTCCCTTTAAACAATGATGTGCAACTTTTAGTATCCGGTGCAAAATTTACAGCGAAAATGGGGTGTTCAATGATGGTGTGAATCGTGTGCGAAGATGGAAACTTGATTGATCTATCGCACAAATCGCCATTAAATTTTCATTTTCCTCTGGAGGAAAATCTAAGGATTTCCTGGGATTTTATGGGGTGGGATTATGAACCTTATAAGTAAGACATTTTTTTGGCATAGTTAGAAAATCCATACGGTTTGCATGGTAGTCAGAAAAAATCACTGAACTTGAACATCATTTTTGTGTGCGAAAGTTCAAAGCCTCCCCCTACTGAAATTTTAACTCGATCCGTACCGTATGTCCGGTGCCAATTATCATAGAAAATTAGATAATTTTCTTTTTAATAATAGCGTCCCTAGTTTTACAAACTTCCGATATAGAAGGATATGTGGCACTTTGCAAGAGATATCCAATCCGCTCTCTTTCTTAAAATTCGGAAAACTAGAACCGGTGCTAGAGTAATTTTATTAAAAAAAAATTTAACCCTTTCCAGCTTGAATCAGTGGGATAGGAAGGGAGTTTTAAAGTTTTTTTTTTAATCGAAAGTTCTAAAGCCCAACTATAACATACTAAAATTTGAGCCCGATCGATGCCATAGAAGAGGAGCTATTGAGAAAACAAAAAAGGGGGTTATTCAAAATGGCGGAAGGGGGGTTGGGGGGTTGGGGGTCAATGCACCAAGTTGCAATTTTCACCCGATATAATCTTTGCCAAAAACTGCAAGTCGATATCTTTCTTAGCTCTTGAGCTTATTAATCTCGGTAGAGCTGCCGAAACGGAGGGATTGACATACAGAAGGACGGACGCATGAACGAGAGAGTTTTTTTTTTTCATCCGTATACCTATTCGTGAACAGGAAGTGGCAAAAAACTTTTTGGTAAAGTTTGAGGCTGATCAGAGGACATAAAATTTCGTGATGATTGTACGATTGTTAAGAATCCTCTGGGTCAGTAATAACCTTCCCGATTTGAGAGCTCTCTCCGGTTGAGGATTTTCCTTTACCGATTCGAAGGTATATCAGAGAGAACTTACCTAAAAACCCGTTGGAAGTTCGAACGTTTAAACCGAAGAGTTACACAAAAGTGAGCAATTTCATCAAAAGAACATTTCTTTGAATGAAATTGGAATTAAGACGTTCTGCCATCCTGAAATTCCACAAAACTACACAAAAATTCACTTTTTGCAGCAAACGTTTGTACACTGTTGTTGACATTGTGTTGACGATTGTAGTGTCAAATCAAAAAGGTCAAGAATATCGCAATTCGAAATGGCAGAACAATCAGCGCTAAAGCGGCGGGTATATAAACTTACACTTTAGGCTTCCGATAGATTTTCGAATAGCTTTGGCTTGGCTTTGGAGTGGCTTTGTCTCTTTATTTATTATTACTTTTTTATTATTACTTTTTTTTAGTTCAGTTTTTAGTTTAGTTTAGTTTAGTTTAGTTTTAGAAAGGTTATTACTGAACGGAGCCAATCTCACCTAATACTATTTAAGTAGAATTGAATAGATATTTTATTTGCACTATTATAGAATATTTTACTTCTTTATCATTGCAAATTTTACACTAAAACCGTTATTATTCTTTTTACTAACTCAAAGTATTTATACCGAATTCGTCTCAGTGTATCCCTTTGGGAATTTTCATATGGCACTGCGTGAGAAAGTGGACCATTTTGCTGTCTTCCCCAGTGCGGTCTTTCACACATTCCCTATGCTATGTAAAAAAAAATTCTCTCAGCAATTTTGTAACATCTATATATAATTTCTCAAATTGCTCCGTGAATTATTCGATGAATTTACAAGAACATGCTGATGATCGTGTTGTACTTTCTTTCATCTGCTGGCTTAATTTCTGTGTCAACTGCAACATCTTTTGGGGAAACACTAAATTGTGGCAATTTTTTCGGGACTTTGCATATTTAGCGCAAAAAAATGCATTATCCGTTATCTAAGTCAAAGACTGAAGGAACTTGGAAAATATCCGTTAGTGGATGAATAAGCAAATATTGAGCATTTGGAAGTGCGTGCTGATCGTCCCAAGAAATCGATGGCACGCGCTTTCATCAGGGTGTTCGTGTGCGAAAAAAAACGGGTGAGAATAAACGGGTTCGGAAATTAAAAGTGCCATAAAATCCCAACCCAACCCAATGAGCCACACATTGAAGAAAAATTGACACAATAATTAATGTTTTATCGCTTATCGGATCATAATCGGGCCACTTGAGATAATGGTGTGCAGAATACAAGGAGCTGTAATTAAGAATGATGCCGGCGAAACTTGGTCGTTGGAGCTGCGTTTGTGATTCTGAGAACGTTTCGATCGTATATAATATTAAATGGGACTACTAACCAATTTAAATTAATGTTCATACGTTTTTTATTATCTCCATTTTATTATGGTGCATCGATCACAGAATGATGAGAGAGCGAGAGAGATAGTATTTTTTTTCTTTAAAGAAAATATCATAATATTATTAATTCTGCGACACCTGCAAGTGAAGATATAAATTGAGTCACTTCATTCAGGACACCACCGGTGAGATGTGTACCTGATCCCAGAAACGTGAATGGAAATTGCAATTTATGGCCAGTGTATATGAAAGTCTATATTGGCGCGTGTGTATGACACGTGATTAATGGGCACCCATTACACCCCAAATTAAAGTGGCAAGTGCATTAATTCAGCTTCACGCTGATTGCCATTGATAAATTTCTCGCAAAGGGGGGCATGTGCAAAGCCCCCTTGAGCTTTTCTTGTACTCACTCATAGGGCGAAAAGCCCCTATAAACACCTAAGAAGGTCCAACAACAATTCCCTCGAATTTGTGCCAAGGATAATTGAGTATACATAGGTATATACATATATTCCTTCATGGGAAAACTACAGCACCGACAGTGAAAAAGATTGCAAAATTCATTAGAAAAGTCGTGAGTAAAAAATTACAGGAATTGCCCTATTCTACCCCTCCCCACTCCCCAATTGTAAACCGATCACTTTCCATCCATTTCCATTTGCACCTTTCCCAGAAGAAGAAGATCAATGATAATTCTTTCACATTAAATGCTAAATTGTGGCGATTTTTTTTCTCTCTCTCTCTTCATGTTGCACACCTCAGAATAGTTCTTCCGAAAGAAGTAATATGGCGAAATAGGGATTGAATTATTGATGAAATTAATAAGGTCTCAATTAACCACCCTTCATTTACTCTTCTTTCATTTGATAATTACTCCTTCGCGGGAATGTTGAATGTGTTAAAAATTAAAGCATTTAACCAGAAAGATAAATCGGATTCTTCTGTGGGAAATATTGAAATTTCGAAGAAAATTATGTGTTCTAACAGTAACTAAATCGACTAGTTTTCCATATTTGAATATTCTGAGAAATGCTATTAAAGACTTTTATATAGTTCGATGCGGTGAAATTACAATCATAAAAAAGTATTAAATTTTTACTATGAAGAGTAGTGTTCCTATTTAGTTGTTGTTGGTTATATATTGCATGTTAAACAGACAATATAAATTTAACCCTTACAAAACTATTATTTTATCAATATCAGTGGTGACTTATAAGAAAAGTATAATTTTAACTACTAATCATTATTTTTTGTTCTTAGATTATTATAAAATAGAAAGTTTGACATAGATCCTCGAACTCTATACAGTTCTAATTAGTGTCCAAATCCAAAATATATAGTTAATTTGATTTCTTTGACCAGGCTTTTCAAGTGTTTCAATCACAAAGTTGAGAATTAAAAAATGAGAACAGTTGTCAAATAAAACGCGAGTCATAATAATGCCCTTGTGCGGAAAAAAGAAAGGTTTGCAGTATCACAAAATTTTCAGTATTAATATTTTTATCATAAAAATAAAAAAAAATCTTTTAATCTAGAGAATTTTGAAATTTTGCCGATTAATGGGTGTTCAAGAAAAAAAAACAATCAAATCTCTAATAATATTTTTTAAACTAAATTGAAGAATGTTTGGAAATTCAGAAAATTATAAATTTTTACTTTTATATTTCCTGTAAATACGTATGTAGTAGAAAATGTCGGAAAGAATCTCCGTCTGAATGTGGCAACGCAACACAATCTGAGAGGTTTTCAACATATCAGTATACCACAAATTGACTTTTCTCAAAAGCTTTCAACATGTTTCGTGCTCCATGTCTTGCTTAATGCCCAAGAAGCATTTTTTTCTTAATATAACCTTTCCGATGTTGGCCAAAATCCCGATCGCCAAAATCCGAAAAAAGAAAAATCCCAAAGCCCTAATCCGCCTAATGGGAGAATCACATTGACAATAAAATGCTTACCAACACCGTCAAAGCCTTACCGTATTTCGTTAATTTACGCATTTTCATTGTAATTCTTACTCAAATTCTCAATTACCGTATTATCTTATTTTACACTCTGTGGCACTAGCGTAAAGTGGTACAAGTTGGACAGTGGTACAAGTTGGACCATGGTACAATTTGGACAGGGCTTTTTGTCTTGATAAACTTAGTATTTCATTTTTATTTGTATATTTTTAATGCTTTAGTTTTAAAATTTTGTACTGTATTTATCAAGAAAAAAGTCATGTCCAATTTGTACCGGCGAATCCTCCAACTTGTAACACTAATTCCAAATTATATCACTTTACCCTAGGTGAAAATAATAAAAGAAAATTGAAGAAATAAAACGGTGAATAAAAAAAAACTATGCAAAATATTTCTCGTACAGGTTTTTTTGCTCACCGTTTATCACATTTTCGTTATACCGAAAAGCCAAAATCGCTAATAGTCCAAACCAAAAGCCAAAATTCCGAATTGGCCGAAAATCCCAAAAAGTTAGAAACCAAAATTCTGAAAAGCTAAAATTCCGAATGGGCCAATTCCCTAATGGGTCAAGAACCTGAAAGCCAATATTACGAATGGATCAAAATCCCGAATATCCAAGATCCCGAATGGTCCACAACAAAGGCCAAAATCTCGAATGCGCCGAAAATCCCAAAAAATCTGAAGCCAATATCCTGAAAAGCTAAAATCCCAAATGGGCCAAATACCTGAATGGGTCGAAAACCTGAAAGCCAATATCCCGAATGGGTCGAAATCCCGAATGAATCAAAGTCCCGAATAGCTAGAATTCCGAATGCGAATATCCTGAAAAGCTAAAATCCCGTGACACAAAAATCCATTGGCCAAAGAATTGGCTTTCGGGATTTTGTCGTTCGGGATTTTGGCTTTCGTGATTTTGACCGGGATCCAGTCTTGTGTATAAAGATAATACTCTAGTAAAGAATAATGTAAGTAAGGCGTTATAAAACCAAAATTCTTTTGATGCTCTTATAGCACTCTTAGTTTTATCACTGAGAGACTACTAAAAGTAAAAAGTTTGTGACACCACGGTGAAAAGTGGCTGATGCTTTGATTTTTAATATGAGAATCCTGAATCTATTCTGCCAAGTTTGTAAAATACCGCCCCTAACAAAACCCATTTATCATTGGCTGACATCCTGTTCACATTCTGATCTCTAAGCAAGATACAAAAGCGTATCGAAAGCTCTTGAGAAGACCCGAGCTTTCGGAATGAATTCAATTTGATTTTTTTTTTAAAAATCTATACAGTAGATGTAACAATTTAAAGCACGTTTCTTGTTAAGATATATAGGGGAATGTTGGCATGGTTCGCACAGAGTGAACCTTCAAACAACGGAAATTTTCTCTTTATTTGCAAAGAGCTAGTTCGACATTCCTTAGCCATAAGATACATAAGTCAGCTCTTTGCAAACAAAAAGAAAATTCGCATCGTTTGAAGGTTCACTCTGTGCGAACCATGCCTACATTCCCCTAAAAAATTATGTGCGATGGGCGAAGCCTGAAATATTTTCCTTATTGATTGATCTATGCTTATCACTGTCTCTTTTAAATTATTTTTTTATTTTTGTTTAAAATTGAATGCGACTCATTTATTCTGCAAACTTTCATCCCCTAAATTTTTTGCTGCCTGACAGTTTCTGAACAAGCTCAACCCTCCGGTGTTGTGCTTTCTATCGTTGGACAAACACCAGTAGTATATTGTTGAGCTCCCATTAAATTTAACGCTCACGGGAACCTCCTGCATTTGTAATCTCTATGGTCAATCTCTGACCAATCCACGGAACTCAGCTCTGAAGCTCCACTGTTCATGTTTTTTACCACGGATAATTTATCTGATTGTCCGGTGGTGGAGGTAAAATATGAAAAACATACCGCTCACAAGATTCTCTCTGTCTTTTTTTTCCTAACCCTCTGTATTGTTAAAGAGTAAACTCCACCAATTATTTACCAGCAGATACGAATCTTCAATTTCCATAATGGGCCAAAAATATGAGGAAATCAATAGATGAAACTTTGCTGAGATAATTAGTATCGACTTTATGAAAAATTCATTGCACTTTTGGGGATTATATTAAAGTTAATTAATATGGGGTGAATTTTAGAGTAATGCACTCTGACCAGAGGAATAAAGGGTTACAAAAAATGGCTTGGTTCGTGCAAATGTGACATTTTATTAAATTTCAAAATACCCCATTTAGATAAAGAAACGGAATAAAATGTAAAGCGCCGTGAAATTTATGCCATTTATCGTGTGACATTTAAAATTTTTGCTCGTCCACCGGTAACAATAAATAATTGGATTTACGTTATATACTATACCATTTATTTTATTTCTTTTTCTTAATTTGCTGCACTCAAAGTCGAGTGCATAGAGACTTCCCAGTCTTCATTTTATTCACTCTGTGGACAAGGAAATTAAATTAAATTTTAGCATTTCCATTCAAATACGGCCCAATAGCGTGTTCAAATTTCATAATATAATCCTATATGCACTAAAAATTTGTAATAACCCCTTTTTCGCATTGCATGAAAAAAAACAGAGCATATTGCAAAGTGCACCATTGAAAAAATTGAAGTAAATTGAAAAATTTTGTGAAGTTAAAATTTGTTAACAAAGTTTAAGAGAAGCTTACAAATGACGTGATAAAACAAAATATAGAATATCATAATATGCGTTATATTCACGCATTTTATTACTTTTACAAAAGTAATAACTTTTAAATTGCCTAATTATTTTAAATAAATGTAAAAACGGAAATATTGCTAAATATTATCCTAAAAGGAAATAAATGTTTTTTTTGCTGCTCGACCTCCACAGAGAACTTCACAGTATAATCCCATTATTTTTTCACTCCCCAAAAATTTCCACTTGCCACACCCCGATGACCAATTTTCTCAAAATATCTTTGCGTTTCAGATAATATCTGAAAAATTATGTCAAGCTGTTTGTCTGTCGATATGTCTACGCTTCTGTTCGTAAGATCCGTCTGTCCGTCCGACCATCATCAGTTCTAGTAGATGCCAAACGGTTAGAGATTGTGACTTGGGACTTTCATGAGACCCCACGGACTTCACCATAACCTAACTTAAGGACCGTTCTTTATCTTCATTTTCCCCCCATCACCTAAAACGTTTTTGAAATTGCTCGAAATCCCGTCGTGCAATTTTTTTCGGTTTTGGATATGTTTTAGAGGTTTCTTTGGCAGATATTTCGTCTATATACGAAAATGCCACAAAATCGTTTCTATTAACGGGGTTTCAAAACTAAAAGTTAAAAACGCTTTAAAGATCGTATCTCTCAATCAAATTTGGGTCATATGTGGGCTGATTTTAATACTTGACAAAATGGATGACTTAACAAAATACTTGACAAACTGAACCCGTCCCAATAGGTTATGAATCGATAATAAACTGATAAGTCATTTTTATCTAAAAATTATTTGTATAATCTTAAACTATTTAGAGCAAACTATCGAGTGATTGAATCAGTTAAATAAATCGGTTCAAATAAGTTGTGAACCGATAAATGGTGTATAAAGTATATATTCTAAGTTACTAGTTCGAGGATTTTAGAAAATATGGAACATTTTGCCATTCCTTTTCGTTTAACAAATAACTTCTGGGATTGTAAAGTGGCAGGAAGTGGTACTAAGGTGGCGATAAGTGGTGAATCCGCCATACTAAAGCAACGTTCATGGGAGAAGCTCCCCTTCTCTTGTTCATTGAGATCAATTTTGCGATACATTATGATGTTATACGAAAGAAGTGTGACACGCAAGCCTAAGCACATGAACGGGTCTTTGAGTGATAAACTTTTCCTCCTTTTTACAGCACCATCCATTGCGGATGGAATTACAATGTGCCGCAAAGAGACATTGAGATAGAAAGTGAATTTCTCACAGTACTTGATAAATTTAATCTCGATAAGCAAATTCTCAATTGAATTTCACGCAAATGATTTTTTGGCGGGAAAAGATGCAATCACCAACTTATCGTGTTGCACTTATGAGGCATAAAATAGGATTTTAATGATACAAACTTACTATGCATATTTTAAAATTCCATGAAATCAGATGCATTGGCGAATATTTAATTCAATTTGATAATCTCTTCTTCTTTCTGTATCTCTATTTCTATTTTTTTTTGTGAACTTCATGTGCATGAATGTTGTTACTCACACTGAATACAATGTTTTAAATTTTGCAGTGCATTTCTTTTCTCCACAAGTATTTATTTTATTAAAATCATTTTAATATTAATATTTCCATTATCATTTCACACAGGTTGCACATAACTCTATTTCCTACACATTTTCTCCATCAGTTGATTCTACTTTATCTCTGTTAATTTTTTTCTTGTGATAAAAAAAATTATTACATTTAGAATACAACGTCAGCTAAAGAAGGAAATTCTCTCATCTTCTGTATAATTCGCATCGTTTAATTTTCCGCAAAGCACTCGCCTGTGGAAAATTTATAATTTCCTAAAGAGTAGGAAAAAAATATCAATAAAAATTCAACAATAAAATAAAATGATTGATGCCACTTCGAGCCAATTAAATCTGCGACTGAGACGGTAATCACGATAATCAATCAAGTGAAAATATTCACATTAAAATCCAACACAGCAGCTTTAATTCAATTATTCAGAATATCAACTGACCATAAATTGCATTTTATAGTTGGTCAATTCATTTTTTATACCTTAATAGGCACATTTGCATTTTGAGAGGTAAAGGTGACTCAAGAAAAATATAACGGCAATTTCAAAGGAAAATTCACGGTAAAACTAAATTTGATGGGTGTTTTTCATGTTTTAATCCCAACTTTAAATTGTGAAAAATAAATAATATATTTTCTGCAGTATTTTATGAGTATGTATTGTAAAGGTGTAGTAAAAGTCAAATCAGCCCTTTCAATTTTATGTCTTAAACAGACTTACGGTTTAAGCTGATATCCGGCTAAGTAGAAAATTAATGGGAATTTAGTCTAATCATTATTTTGATTATTATTACGTTAAACCGTCTCTTGGCTTAAGTCGTAGGTGTGTCCAGCACATAAGAGTATAAAAATGAAATCAATTGCATTTCAATGACATCTCTGTTTTTGATTCTATCACTCATGCTATCATTGAGGTACAATGACTACAATCTCCATGATCCACAGAGGTTAGTTTGAAAACTCTAATGGTTGTTGGGTTTTCTATCTGACTGATAAAAGTGATAAAGTTTCATTTAAAAAATTTCTTTTTCAAAAGATTAGAATATTATTTGAAGTCATTTTATATTGTTATCGTAATTTTTGAATAAAGACAATTATGGAAGTCTCCAATAACCGGTGAATAGTAAAGTTTCCGGAATCAATCATAAATAAATAATTTTAGGTGACCAAATTAGGTTACTGATATCGCATTGTTGATTTGATGAATTTCTATCAAAAATTCAAATGAAAGCTGACAAATTACTTGATAAGGGAGGGTGGGGTAGTTTCATTTTTGATTTTTTTAACTTTGTCAAATTAATATACTAACATATTACTAATGTCACGAAAGCAGTACTTAAGATATGCCCATAAATATCTTCTTTAAGTTCGTAGGGGTTCTAGATTGAGTTCTGTAATTAATTTTGAAAAATAGTATGAAAACACAATTTTACAGAGTTTCTGATTTCTAATCCTTTGAAGAATATGGGTTAGGATCTCGATTTTAATGAAGAAATTTTTGAGCTTCACGTCCACTGAAAAATTTTGCAAAACTTGTGCTTTGACTTTTGGAGTTAATTTTGTAAAGATGCACCAAAATGAAATTTTATAAAATTTTTATTGTAACATTTTCAGAGCTATTTAAGTTATCTAACTAAGTATCATATTGTATTCTAATATTCCAAGAAGCAAAGTAGCTGCCTTATGGAACCAAGTATTAAACAAGTCTTTTAGTGCACTTTTAAAAGACTTAAAGTGAGAATTTTCTGTTGAAATATCTATAGAAGCTCTTAAGATCCTTAAGAGTGCGCCACTTTACTTATAGTAATCTCAGTGATGGAACCAAGAGCGTTATAAGAAAATAAAAAGATTTTTGGTTCTATAATGGCTTTCTTGGGGAATTCTACAAGACTATATTGAGAAAAAATTGTTTCTTGAGATGTTTCATTATAATAATATGATACTGGTTACTGAATGAATTATATGTAATAGTTATAATAATTTTATTTTAAGATCTAAAAGCACATGTGAAAAACTTAGAGGCAGCTTAACCGCGCTTTCACACTAGGAATTTTTCAATTTGTAAATTCAATTTAATTTTCAGATGAATTGTTCCTGTGCATTATTTTGCATTAAAAATCATTTGAATTAATAGATTTTTGCTTATTTATTGAGATTACTAATACTAATACGAATACTTACTAATACTTGGCCCACCAAAATATGTTTAAATATGCTAAAATAGCATAAATATGATTGCTCAAATTTATTTCAACTCAGCAAATTAAAATGTTAAAATTGCTCAACAATTCCAATTTTATTGCAGTTAAACATGTAGTCAAAAATTGTTTTTAAAATTTTATGTGACTTGATAAAATTGGGTGAATTGATAAGAAAGCCGTGAATTTGTGAGAGATTAACATGCCAAAAAAGAAGATAAAATGCCTGAGAAAACTATTGAGGAGGATAAGTAATTTAACTTGGAGAAAGTGACTCTTTTTGAGGATCTAATTTTTCTTTCAACTTTATGGATTTTTCTGGTCGCATGAGATGGTGATCTTTTAGTGATCTTATTAGTGATCTTATCGAAGCCATTCATCAAGAACCACCGATCTGCGATTATAAGCGCAAAGCCTATAAGGAAAGAACATGTCGACACGATGAGTTTAAAATCATTTGTAAAAAACTGTCCCATCTCTCCCCTGAATTGACTTCAGATCTTTGTCGTATTAAGTGATATAACCTGAAGAACTATTACCAAACAATTTTGAATAGTAAACGAAAACAGAGTGGACCTCATCACTGGACTCACTCATTTTTCTAAATGTAACATAATCACAAATGACAAAATAAAACAACTGGCAATTTGCGCGGCTTTTTTTAATTTAGCCAATTTCTCGCAAAAATTTGTCCCGGTTATGAAAAGTTTCAAGTGGTTCTCGCAATTTTAATGCTCAATTTGCTGAATTAAATTTAAAATAAAATTGTGAAAAATCCTAGTATGATAGCACCGTAAGGCACTTCCATGAACCAATTAACGGTTTTTTTCTATCTCGAAAGGGACTCGAAATGTTTAAGAAAAATATATTTCCTAAAGGAAAATTAAAAAATACGAGAAATGGTTTTTCCAAATTTTAACCGTGCTATCACACTAGGATTTTTTCAATTTGTAAATTCAATGTAATTTTCAGATGATTTGTTCCTATGCGTTATATTGCACTAAAAAAACAATTGAAAAAAAACAAATACTTGGTCCAGAAAAACCTGTTTAAATATGTTAAAAAAGCATGTATGTGGTTGCTCAAATAAATATGAATTCAGCAGATTAAAATGTTAAAATTGCTCAATGATTTCAATTTTATTGCAGTTAAATAAGTAGTCTTTTGAAGAAAATTATTTTTATTAAATTTATTTATTCGTAATTAATATTATTTGTGGGCAAAAAATAGGATAAGAACAGTGTTTTAGTGATAAACTTGCATGAAGTGAAGCTTGAGTATCGGGAGTAATTTATTAAGTTCCCCCAAAGCTATTCGAAAGAAATTGTTGTGTTAAGAAATCTCAGTTGGGAGTTCGGACGACTTCATACAGATTTTCAATAAGACTATATCAGAGTCGCTGCAATATCCCTTTGCCTACAAATCTTTTTTCTGTCTTTGAGGATCCTCCTGAATAACAGATAAGTAACTTATAAGACATTTTAAGTACTATCACACATTTTCCGGAGTCATTCACAATCAAAAATCTCGCGGCACTATTTGAAATTAAGCAAATTTCTTGCAAAATGTGGCTGTAAGAATTTTCAAGTAAATTCTAGAAATCTTAATACTCAATTGGCTCAATTGAATTTAAAATTAAAACGTGAAAATCCTAGTGTGATAGCACCGTAAGAATGCTTAGATATCGTAATAAAAACAATTAAATTACCCTAACATTTCAAAATATTTAATTTTATAATTTTTTTTTAAAGTTTTGTTTTGTAAATATATTTTTAATATTTCAATGAAGGTGAGTGAGATCTAAATCTAGTAATCTCGCTCATTCTCATAGGAAATTTTGAAAACATAAACAAAAGTTATTGTGCGCTGGGCATTAAACTTGTTGTATTTAAAAAAAAATAAATTTTAAAATAACATGAAGATATTGTTTACTTTAAGATTAAGACACTTTAAAAACTTTTTATTTTTTTTAAATTATTAAATTGTCTACTTATTAATGAATATTAGAAAAGTTATATAAATAAAGTCAATCCTCAATTATAATTATAAAGAATGCTACAGTCAATGCAAATTGTACTGACTGTAGCATTATTTACTACCAGTGATAAAATTTAGCATTCGTACTTGCAAATTACCTCATCATCCCTTATATCGGTAAAAATATACAATACACTTTAAAACAATAATAAAATTTTTGAACCCGGTATCTCGAGCAGCCAGCAATTTTTTTCACATTTGCTTTTAAACATAAAAACGACTTATTTAAGTAGGTTTATCAGTTAAGTAATAATATATGATATACTCAAAACAACCCTATTTTGAGTTATAAAATTTGAATTTGAAATGCGCAAAAGCTTGTAGGTTTTGAACAAGCTTGTAATATTCCAACTGAATTAAATCCAAATTACATTTATCATTTCAAGTTTTTGTTCCTTTAAATAGTAAGTTATTCACCCCTCGATTCTTTGGCATTTACTTCAAGTCTAAATGAAGGGCATAAAGTCTAAAGTCCTAACTTTTCGCCTGATTTCAATGTTGCATACTTTTGTCGCTTGCATGCGAAAGGTACATTTGAAAGGGCTCTACGTGAAGCTGATAAATGCAAATGGGATGTTAATGAAAAGGTAGTAATAATAATTAGGGCAAAAATTAACTAATATAACTCTTTTTCTGCCACATTAGTTTCTAGGATGAATTTCATAAACATCATTGCACAAATGCATTTCGTCTCAATGGGAGAACAATTGCTTAATGCCCTTTTAGTTATTTTGCCGGCTCGTTTTCATATTATTATTATTCCAAAAGAGATATAATAAAAATTTATTGCTATTTCTTTTTTTTACTGTTAATTAAGTAATTCAATTAATAGAAATTAATTATTAACATGAAATTACTGCACAGTTTCTTGTGATATAGGTAGTAAATAATGAATTTATGCATATATCCATCTCAATTGTACATTCCGATACCGCACAAAATTTAACATATCATGGTGCAATATTTTATTCTGACACTTGCATTTGGAAAAAAAATGCATTAATAGAGGAAAAATTAAATAAATTCAGAAGGTGCGATTTTCCTTTGTGCATTGTTCCCACAAGATTTTCATCATCTTTCTCTTCGCGCCATTCCTTTCCGAATGGACGCCAACAATATAAAAAGCGCGATTATGAATGTGTGTCCATATTAATAGGTGAATTATTAATGTGATTGTTGGTGGAACTCTAAGAAATATATTAATTCAATTTATTATTTTAACTGCTGTATCTATTTCCATCCGAAGCCTTTTATTGCCGCAAAATTATACCCAGGCAAACGTCATAAATTTGAGCAATTTAGTGCAAGTGCAGAAAAAAGTGTCAGAAATGGAAGCTTTTAATGCCAATTAAAAATTAAACGGTACCGTGATAAATGTTTCTCTCTTTACTGAGCGTGGAAAAACAGAATTCTCTCAATTGTGAAAAAATAAAATAAAAATTTCAATTCTGGACCACTTTTAAATAATTAATTCAATTAATTTTTTTTCTGCCATAACACCATTTCGCATATTTTGTGAGATTGCCAGTGATAGGAACAATCACCATCTCAGGCCGCATCTCACTTCTTGCATTTCTTGCAAATAAGAAAATTTCCATCATGCCAGTATGAAAATCCTTCGAAAATCACGTGAGGGCTCCCCCAACATCATTGACATGCATATCTAGATTTTAAATTGCAAATTAGGGAAATTTTCTAGAAAGTCTTTAAATAACAACAAAAAAAAATAGTAAAAATAAAATGTCTTTCTCATCCTCACCAACAAAGAATCCCACATACAAAATTTAATTGATTTTAGCCACGAATTGTCTTTCTAATTTTCAACATGATTGATCAACTCTCAAAAGGGGGATGGCCTAAGTCTTTTTCAACTTCAACCCCTCTGGCGCTAATTTTAATGGACAATATGGAAGTATGCCTATCTGTAGCCATCCAGAGTATAGAGAAAGAAAGAGAAGAGAACCTTCGTCGTAGTGGAATAATCAAGGAAAAAAGTACAAATTACAACGACAAAAGTCTGATAATTACATTTAATTGCAGTTTATGCCACATATGTACGGTGTTTATTCAAATGCTCTGAATTATACGCGAAGCTAATAAATAGGTACCGGGAAATAGTAATTTACGGCGTCGTCGTCGTGTTGCTAATACATAACATTTTTCCTCCAACAATATGTACACATATTCTACTCTTCTAGCCACCAAGAATACATTGTTGGAGGAATAAAAATTGTTGCAGACAGATTAGTTGAAAAGATAAGACCATGAGCGATAATAGTTGTTTGAAAATCTATTAAATGTTGCACTCTGCAAAGTGCCAAGCAAGAACCAAAGTGGTAAACTCACGAAAACCCATGGAAATTGTGCAATTAGCCAGTAAATTTCACTGTATAATTTTCCTGATGGTTCACATTGAAGGTGAAATTAAAAATTTTTCAACTGATAAGAAAAATTTTACAATATCTTTCTCTATTAAAGGACATTCAATACACATAAAATTCATTTAAAGTTAGCTGTTCTCGATTTTTTTTTAAAGAAAAACAGTAATTGCAATTTCAAAAAATTTAAATAAGAAAACCTTAATCACAAAAAAATCCATCAACGAACGGCGTAATTCAAGAATTTCTCTACTTAAAAATAATTCCTAATCAAAATAAAATATTTTCCTGAAAATTTTAGAAATTCCTGATAATTTAAATAATCTTTATAGTAAATAAATTGAGCACAATGTGAATTATTCTAAAAAAAAGTCATATCGTCGACTCCAAACAGGACTCATGCAAGCCTAAAATGTAAATTTTCAGGAGAGAAATTTAAAGTTTGACGGCTAAAATTGATTTTTATTAACTTTACTGCAATTACTATACTTCCAACTTCTGAAACTATTTTATCATACATAAGCATTGAATATCTTCTGACTAACACTATATATTTTTAAAATATTCACAAGTTTACGATTTTCAGTTTTCTTTTCTCATAACTTTTGCAGGAGTAACATAATCAATATAAATTTTTTTGGGTGTAGATTTAAGGTTTTTGCATCTAATCTTCTGATATAGGGGAAAATGGGGCACCACCAAACACGGGGTAGCACCAAACATTAATTTTTATTTCTAAACTACTTGGACTATCTCGACCATTTCTTCAGTGGACAAGCATCCCTATAATGCCTATAAATTTAAGTCTTGTCCATTGAAATCGAATATCTGATTAAAAAATCACAGCGTTTGATGCTACCCCATGCCGAAATTTCGAAATTAGTACTCTATTAAATACTTACAGCAAAAAATTCAAAAATTTTTGAGACACACTTTATAGATTTTTTTTTGATTTTTAAATAAAAGCATTTCTTATCGACTTAAGAAAAATATAATTTTAGAATATTCTGACATGAGTTACAAACATACGTACAAACAAAAAATATTAAAACGAGAAAGATAAGTAATTTACGAATATTTTACCAGTTCATTACTGATTTCAAGATCTTCCAAAAAATCCAAATTTTATCAAATCAGTTGAAAAATAGGTCTTCTAAAATAGTTAAACTTTGACCATCAATAATTCAAAATGGCGATTTTTTTAGGTCACCGGAATGTTTGGACGAAATGTTCGCCTGGACCACTTCCAAAACATCTCCAAAAATAAAAGAAATCGTTGGAGTCGTTTTTGAAATAAACCAAAAAGTATTGTTTTAGGGAAGGGGGTGGAAGTGGTGAAGGGGAAGAAAAAACGTCTGGAGATATTATTTATTGGGGGTCACCGAAGACCGGAAGTCGATATCTTTTACCGTTTAAGCTCCATGACGGTGACAAGTTGTAAAATAAAAAAGTCGATTATATAACTGCTTTCTCTTTAAGTTCGAGTAGTAAAATGTTATATAATTTAAATTATTTTTGAGTAAAAGTTAGGCTCAAAAGTGGAATCTCTCCTTTTCAGGAAATATAATACATAATGTTACTAATTAATTGTAGAAAATTAAAATTTTTGAGAATGCGGCTTTCGAGAAAAAATAATCTTTATATTTTTTCCAAAAAAATAGTTTAAAAAGAGCAAAATTATCTTTCAAGTAAAATAAAAAGTAAGAAAGAATCTCACCTCGTTCTTGAGATATAACACTTTAAAATTTTTGTCAAAAATCGAAAGTACGAAATGAAGTACAAGGCGCAATCTTTGACACCCTGTATCCGGGGTCACGATGTTTTTTTGGAAAAAAAAGAGTAATTTATACTATTTTCGTGCGTTTTTAACGTAAGATTCAAAAACATCTAAGGCCATAAAGGTAAGACCGTATTCAGACTATAGGTTTAGCCCAGTTCCCAAGGGTCTCAAAACCTTAAACAGCAACCGATTTTATTGATTTTTCAAAATGTAATAGATCATTTGCCCTTAATAATCCAATCCTAAGTCAAAATTTTCAAAAAATCTTCACTGATAAGAAATTAGAGAAGTTAAGCCATATGGCTAAGCCTCAGGTCTGAAGCCCGTATAACCACCCTCCTCCCGTCTGAATTGAAATGGATTGGAACTAATATTCTTCAGAATAATCGAGTTTGAACCAATTCAAGTAAGTAAGTGGTTATAAAAATGGCGAAAATTAGTAAAAAGTTACGATGAAGTGGTTATTTTTGCATTGCATTGGTAATAAAAATAATTTTGCGTTAAATTGGAGGTCTATTCGTTTGACGAATCTAATATATAAACTAAATAACTTTGGGTCAAATTTGAGTTACTTTGTAATAACGGCTCAAAAGTAAGTTAATTATCTTAAAAGTCACGATAAGAGATTACTCCACACTATTTCCTTTAAAAATTATCTTTGATGTAACGCAAGAGCTAGTTAAAATCAGGTGACCTCTTTTTAAATATTAGGAATTCCTTAGGATTTCAGTGATAGTTTCTGTTTCAATTTAGTTTAATTTCATTAATGACTTTTATTAAAGTGTGTTTTTTTAGATTTCATTTGACGCTTGTAAGAAATATTTAGAGCAAAATTGAGATCTGAAATGTTAAACATATTCCTATAAATCTAGAGTAAATTTTTAAAACAAATATGTAATTTACACTTTTGGTTCGTGAATTAATGATTTGATATTGGAAATGTTCTAAATCTAAAATTATGTGCTAAAACTAAATTTTAAGAGGGAGAGAAATCAAAAAGTAAAATATGGAAATCACTGTACACAGGTCTCTCGATTTGGGCTCACTATTAATCAACTGGGGGACAACCCTTATCAACCCCCTGGCAAGTTGGTTTTTTTTATATGGAGCTATTTGAAGCCAATTCCTAAATTGATCTCGGACTCAGCTCACAGTGCTCCTTGGAAAAAATTTATTTAAACAAAAATTTAGTATATTTATCCCTCCATACGGAAAGGTATCTTATAATATGGAAAAAACTTCTTATTTTTTAAATACTTAGCATAACGGTAGCGAGTGCAAAAAAACTCCCATATAAATTTAAATCGAAGTACGAGAAAGTGACTTCAAATTACAGGCAACTTGCCAGGGGATTGACCCTTATTAAGGAAAAGGTATGTTAACCAGAATATTCTCCGCTAATAATTTTAATAATTAAGTACCAAAAATTTGAACAAAAATCATTTTTAAAATTACACTTTAATTGTTAAAATTGTTCGCAACTTTTTAATTTTCCCATCGAATAGAATAGAATATTTAACTATTTTCAAAAATTAAAAATTTAAGTTTAAAGGTCTAACTAGTCTAGCTAAAAGGTAAACTTTCACTCCAATCGTTTTTTTTTTAATTTTTACTTAAGCGTACAATTCATTGAAAATTATTTTTAAGGTATGAGAAATCATTTTCATCACTTTCTCCGAAACTTAGTCCTTTCATTCTATATTCAGTTCATAATAATCTACAATAGAGTATAAAATTTAATAATTCTTTAATTTTCGCCCTTGTTATTAAACAAAACAAAAAATATTATTTTAACGGAAATTTCTCACTATTCTATACATCTTATGAGTATTACAGCAAAACATTTTTTTTTTACTTTGTTGCAGGAAAAAAAAACAAACCCATTCACCCTATTGAATTAAAAGTTCACCTCCCATGGAAATCAGTTAATTAATTTTGCCATCACAGTGCAGTTTCACCTGAGACGAATAAAAAATTCGCCAGACATAAAATATGTGTCATATCTACCTCCCTATAGTTGGATGATGAGGACATATCCATAGAAGGAGTGGATGGCTCGGAAATTAAAGACAAAGGGAGACACAGACGTGAAATTAATTGTATTATTTACATTTGTTAATTCCCAGTTCAAATTTAAAACTCTCTTGAAAAACATAAGAGAGTAAACATTTCGCAGTACAAAATTTATGTGTGATCCCCCTGAATGATGCAATTCTATATAGGAATTGGGGAGCAGGTGGGAAAATTAATAAAAAAAAAATTGTTACATTTCATTTCAATTAGCCATTTTTGCCGGGTGGATGCGGTTTTTCTCTTCAGTTGTGCTTCTTACACCCAAAATGCCCAAAATCCAACACTAATTATGCCAAAACCGTCAATAAATTGAAATCGAAAAATAACCGGACAATTTTTTTTTCGCACAAGACCTAATTAAGAATTCACAAGGTGAAACACCTGATTTGGTGTATTAATTACTTTCCTGAACACTTCTTTGTTTTTTTTTTTAGTTTGGCGTCCAGGAAAAAATCCATCATTTTGTTTGACCATTGGGGGTTGGTTAAAGGAGTTTCTGTATAAAAATGATATGTAGGAAAAATTACAATAAAAATTGAAAATATGATTTATGATTCTGTGAGAGGGTTTAAGAATAAAAAGATAAGAAAAAAAAACAGCCCAAGATCAAAAGACCGCCCATCTTTTTAATTTGTCACGCTGCAGTGAAACTCTTTTCTTCCTCCTCGTTCATCATTCTTATTCCAATCTCTTTTAGTGCTAGCTCAGGGCAAGCTTGTATATAGTATTTGATGAAGGCAAATGAAAAAAAAATAAAGCATAACTTTGAGAAGTATCTTTCTGGTGCAAATAATTGTGTTGGGGAGTTAATTGGCCCTCAACGATTGCAATTCTCCGCCGAAGACAAACACTCTTAATCCGCAAAAATTTCTTTTATTTATAGTCTAAAACCGTAAAGTGATTTTTAATTGGTGCATTGCGCGATTAACTTTAAAATAAAGCCACATTTTTTCTCCCTTTCCGCATCTCCTTTTCTCTCTCCCATTGAGATTCTTTGCCCTCAGCACCAAGTTCTTTTTGCATTTTCCTAAATACAGCAAAAAAGTGAACACCAAGAAGAAAAAAAAAACACTGACCATTAACCCATTAAATGTAAATTGGAAAAAGGGGGTTGTAACTTTGAAAGCTTTTCCATAGACTTACAAAAAAAAACAGCAGCGGTAAGTGTATGGTGTTTTAAGAGCAGCACAATTGATTAGGCAAAGAAAATTCCTTTTAATATGAAAATTATGCAAAATGAGCTGAGGAAAAATGCATGCAAACGATAGTTTAATGCTATTTCTCTGCTTCACTGCATATATTTCATGATTTATGCTGTTTTATTGTAGCTCCCACGGACATTTAAACCCAATGAAGAAATAACACCGCATGTGACAAGCATGTAAACTTATATTTGGAAATTTAAAGACTAATACAACATACTAAAGTTAATACAAAATAAAGTATATACCTGAGGCAGGAATCTATCGTCAAGTAATTTATTGACACGCTATCAAACTTAAACTATAATGAGAATAATTTTAATTCTATTTAATTTTATGCATAGAATGGGGAGGGAAGGTGAAGGGAGGGGCTCCTGTGGCCGCGTTACAGCATGATTTATAATCACCTACATCTGATAACGGAAAAATTCGCAGAATACTCGCTCTCGTGAGTTCGAAATGCTTCTTCCTTCGACATTGTTTTTTCGATGTAAAACGGTTAATTACCTATTCAAACTGATTCACAAATGAACTAAAAACATAATTTTAATGGAGAATAGGCTTGATATAAAAAATAACATCTTTATTACAATATAAGAGGATCTGGAAGAAGCAGCTGCAGATGTAAAATCTCTTGCAAAGGCTTATCTGCACTCCGTGAAAGTGTTGTATATTTGGTGGGATTTCAGGGGAATTATTTATTTTAAGCTATTCTGATGCAAAGAAATAATAACAAGGAAGAAATATTGTGAGATATTTATTGGAATCGATATGCTTATTCCAGAAAAACTTATGGTTAATTAGAAAGACATAATCTGTCCACAATGGGAATGTCTTTAGCACTCAGCATATTATACTTCCATGTTCCCTAAAAAAAAACATATTTTCTCAGTTTTTCTCAAAATTGGCCTAAGCTCTTTCAATTATTTTCGGATATGGTTTAGATGTAGTCCAGGTGAACATTTCGCCCAAACATACCTATGACCGGAAAATTCTCCATTTTGAATTATTGAAGATCAAAGGTCAACTGCTTTGTTTTGAGTGGCATTTGGAGAATTTTTTGATTTATATAGAATTAGATAAACGATTTTGTGCACCTTTAGAATCCGGTTTAACGTATCTAAAATAGTATATTTAGGATTTTCCATCATTTTAGGTTTTCCAAACACTTTGTTTGTGTATAAGTGAAGTTTTTAAGATTTTCCTAAAAGAAACTAGAAGAGAGTGGCATTTTTGCATAATATATTATGCATACAACTCAGTTAATGATAATACAGTAGAGTCTCGCTATAGTCCATATTTGGTTCCAGATTTGACACTTGGGTCGCACTCCATGTCATTTTTTAAAATTATCAACGACACACACAACGATCACAATTATCACAACTACTCAATAAAGTTTGCCAAAAATATTAAAATAATTATGACATCATTGCATGTCGCGTACTAAAAACCATAACCTAACTTAAAATCAGTGTTTTGAAATCAACGATCGATAAATTGTGGACTATAGAGCGATGGCTTATAGCGGGACTATACTGTAAGATGATAATTAAGCACAAAAATCAATTTCATTGAATAATATTTATTTAAAATATTCTTGAATTAATCAATGCAATGTATGCTATTTGTGAAACATTTCAGTCAAAAAAAAAATGGTTTTCCTGAAAATATCATTTTTTTCTCAAAACTTTAAAAATACATTCTATTTATATTTTATAAAGTTGTTATAGTAAAATTTATTTATTATATTTCAGTGTAAAAACAGCGTGAGGAAGGTCAGAAAATATGTGCTGCAAATGGTATTTCTTTATCTTAATATGTTACAGAATTTAAATATAAATAGTGACACTCTTTTTTAGAAATAAAAATGGAAAAATAAATATTTTAAAAAGCGAAAGTAGGGGGAAGAGGGGCACCTTTGAATGTGGGCCATATCATAACGTAATTTAGCGTCTCAATCTGTTTGTGCAGCTAAATTATATCATGATAAGACTCAATTTTATTTAAAAATACGTGAAAAATCCTAACGTCCCACTTCCCACTAATGATAAATGAAAGTACTTCAAGCTTGTTCCAAGCTTAATAGGTCACTTCTAAAAATTCTACTTGATATTAATATGTGAAAGGGTATAAATTTAAAGACCACGAGATTTTCTATTTCAAAACACCAAGATGCTAAATGTGCCACTCAAATCGGGGAAGTGCAATATTTTCCATAATAGTCGATTGCATCGACCATTGTCGAATATGTTATGTATTTCTTTTATATGAGGATGTCACCCATAAAGCTGTATCTTCGTTTGTACAAATTAATTTAAATTCGAAAACTTAGCTTACAATTTCTTCAAGAAAAATCCAGCCTCTATCTAAAAGATAAAAAATCATCAAGCTTGTTAGTAAACCGTTAGACAATTTTAAAGAATAATTAGGACTGTAACCTAATATAAAAAAAATATATATTTCAAAAATTTTATGTGATATTATTTATCTATGCATCTTGCACAAATGGAATCATCTAATACTTATTACTTTATTTTCTGTTTTATTGTTTAATCTTAATCGGTTGGTAAGTAAATGTATCTATTATCTTTACATTGAAAATATTTCATCAAAAATGATTTCAAAATGTGCCAGTAACTCACATTTGTGTTGATTTAATTTGGAGTCCGGGACCATTATATTAACTCCACAAATATTTTTATCACTTTTTCCAGCAATCAAGCAATAAATATTAATAATAAACAATCTCGAATTGAGTTCATTTTCTTAAAATAATTTTTAAAGATGGTTAAATCTTTTAAAGTAAAATTTTGAAAACGAAATATCTCGAATTTCTTTAGTAGCATCAACACACTGAAAAGTTTTCTTCATCATTTGACATGTAGTCAATTTGTTTATACTCTTGTTTATGGTGTCTACACACTATAAGCAATTTTCTTCAAAAATTGCTTTTTTTCAAAAATTCTGACGTTTCTGCCTTCAAGGATATAGGAAATTTTCTTTAAAAATACATTTTTTAAAGAAATTGCTAAATTGTGTATTTTTAGAGAAAACTTTTTAGAGAAAACTTTTAAAATTTCATCTATTATCAAATATGGACATAATTTTCACTAGTGTGTGTGTAGAGGCCTCAAAACGCATGCAATTTTGAGGAAATTTTTTCTTCAAAATCTGATCTTTAGTCAAAAGTTCTCACAATTTGAAAAGCTTTTTTCACGTACATTTTTTGAGGCTAATTTTGACGGAATTTTCACATAATTTAAAGACACTGAGATCTTTACAAACCACTCAAAAAAAAATCACAACAGTGTGCCATCATATATTTTAGAAAATTTAAAATGAAATCTATAGAGACAATGTTTTCCCTTGAGTTATAGTCTTAATGTGTTTTCTGGAAAACTAAGTTAATATTCACAATTATAATAATAATTTTCCAAAATATAAATATGGACTAAGGAAAATTTTCCTAAAATGTGTTATGAGAAAATCAAGTCAAATTAACATCTTCAAAAATTGTGCTTATCCATCCTAGGTTCTTGTAAATATTTATATTAAAGAAATGTAGGGGTAGGGGGGCTACATTGAAAATGTCAAGATTTATAATCTATCCATAATTCAATTTCGATCCACATTTGTTTTGTATATCTAAATCACATTACGTTAAAGCCCAGCTTTCTTAAAATAAATACGCGAAAAAAAGATTTTCAATACAGCTCCACCTTCCCGTATGCTTCACAATGATCATTTAAAAATCTTTTTCCATTCTGTAAAGAACCTTTCTGTTATAGGTTGTTATATAAATGATGAATCGAAGATTTTCAAATGCAACATTTAATTATTTATTTTATTAATCCTCAAAATGAATTTATTTTTTGTGGAAGAATTACAAAAACGATCACTCACTTTTAATCTTTTTTTTTTAAATAAATACTTTTTTTGTACATTTGCACTTAAAAGTTTTATAAGTTACATACCTTTTTTAATTTTGAGTCTAAAGACATGTTTTTAAATGTCAGTACAAAGAACATTTTCTCAAAATTTTAATAAGGTTATAAAGTTTTAAATCTATAGCCAAACTCATGTTTGCATCATCAACCTTTATCTTTATGCATTATCCAAAAAGCGCGACTTTGCATCTTTTTGCTGGGGCAAATGCTAAGAGACAACATGAGCACCGTCTGCTCGATGGCACGCGCTTTATATACGGTGGGCAATTTAATCATTTTATTGCCAATGCAGATCGAGTGGTTGATGCCAAAGAGTGCAAAATTGTGTGGCAATCAGGGTGAGAGGATGACGAGCAGCTGCATAAGATGGTCAAATTTGTCTCCTTCGCGCACCCAAAATCACCTTCACAAATGCTCCCCAGAAGAGGTAAGAGACATTGACGTCAAGGTGATTCCCGGCGAGCTGTTGAACATGCTCCAGCACTTTCGTCACCAGAAATTACCGTGGAAGGGGTTTATCTGTGGAAGAAGCGTCCATCTGCGTACGTCATCGTGTAAGTCATTCATTGAGACGACAAGTACCAAGAAAAGAGTTGAAGGTCCATAAAGTCGTCAGCTGGTGACGAAAGACAAACTCGATGGACAGAAAAAGACATGAATGAGACCTTACGATGAATTTATCAACTTACAAACGTGCCATATATTAATGAAATGCATAATTATAATTTGATGGGCATATATTTTTCGGTTTAGGCAAAAAGCACACGACATGGATCGCCCAGAAGGATCCCTATACCCAACAAACACTGTATTTAATTAGGGCCCACAAATGCATGTGACAAGGGCAATTTCCGTTCATATTAGGGGAGACCGGGGTACAATTAGCCAGGGGCAGAAGTAGACAGTAGATTTTTCTCGGTTCCCTTAAAATGTACCTTGAGCAAAGTATTTTTTAATGAAAGTAGGAACACATCCCCATATTCCCAGAAATATTTATAAGTCAGATCATGTTATCCTACAATTTAGAAGCATTTTTATAAAATGGGTATAAAACTGCAGTTTTGATGTTTCAGTTTTTGGACCAGCATTTGGTTTTCTGAGTTTATAGTCAAGAGTTCATAGTTTTACCTCGTTTCTGGTTTAATAAACCTAATTAAAAAATATTTTTCACTTGGATAATAATTATCCAATTTTTTATATAAGATGAAAAACACTAAAACAGCCCTCGGGGCAGTTGTAGCCACTCTTCCGTGGCCGGATAAAACTATCAATGATTTTTCACTAATACATGGATAATTGTTAGATGAAAGAGTACTATTGATATTCCAAGCAATATTGCCATTCGAATGAAAAATTTGTGAAATAGATTTTTTCCAGGATATTTTCATCAATTTTGCCGCAATTACAAAAATGTCATAAAAAAGTCGGCTAAAGTCTTTTTCATTAGGTTTAAGTTACATATTTAGTATCAGTGGGCTTCAGTGGATCAAGTGAAACAACACTTGGTATTTTCAGTTTTAAAATTTCGTCTGGAAAACTGATGGCAAATAGCACCCCGAAAGTGGCTAAATCTACCCAGGCCGGGGCAGGTGTAGCCAATGCGTCATACTTTTTTCACTATCCTCTCTAGAAAAAGCCAAGGATTTTAAAGCTCTGAACTATACGGTTTTGTACAGCCAATACCTTAATGCGACTTATGAAACATCAAAACATTAGACAAACTTTATCATTTTTTCACAAATCTCGCGCGAAAAAAAAGGTTCATTTGCTGACTAATTCTACCCCTGTCTCCCCTACACCCATTGAGACAAATATGTCAATTTAACCAATGGAAATTATTACTTTATACCCGTTATATGTAGCACTTTGTACTAAATTAATAAAATTGAGAAATCATGTTCAAAAGAATAAATATATTCAATAAATTTTCGGACTAATAAGAAGAGTATATGAATTTAAAATTAATAAAAGCAATAGGTGTTTAGTAACTTTACCGGGTTTCCATTTTAAATTTGGGGCATGTTTTTCCTTTTGAAATATTGGATAAGTTTCGCTCATAAATATATTTTAGCCAATATTAAATTATAAAGATTTGTATAAGGCGTGACTTATAGTAGTTCTACCGGCAATATTAGTGGTAAAATTGACTACGATATTATAAATCTACTGCATTGTAGATTATGGGGAGGTAGGACTACTTTGAGCTGGGGATGGGGAGCTACATTGTTATGCGATTTTTTGCATATTTCTAAAGAAAACTGGGTCTTAACATGATGTAATTTGGTTAGACAAAACAATTGTGGATCAAAATAAAATAATTGCAATATACCTTTCTTTTATGTGCAAAAAAAATTAAATATCAATATAGCCCCATAGCTCAAAGTAGCCCCACCTCCCTCTATGCCTTATTACGGTAATACGGTACTTTTCTTTAAATTAAATGAGTTCTTAACACTGTATTGAACTATGTATTAAGGCTGCTCTTCAGTATCAAATTAAAGAACACCCCTTGGATAAGCTTTTAAAATATATCGGTGCAATATGTTTTATAAAGTAGAGTAGAGACTATATAAACTTATAGTATGTTTCATTAATGCTTAAAACACTACTTTTCATTCATAATTTAAAATTGTTCTGATGTACAAAGAAAATGTAAAATTATTGAAGCCACGGCCACTTGAAAACCACACCTGTTTATTTTGTATATTTTCTTCATAAGAAAGTTAAGTGTATTAAAGTAGAAAAAGTAACACGTAATGACCTCTATACACTAGAGAAAATTATGTCCATATTGAAAAGTTTTTTCTACTCAAGCGTAGGCAATTTATTTCAATATGGACATAAATTTCTCTAGTGGTGTGTAGAGGCCATATACGGCTCGCGTGTACCAGTGAACAGAAAAAAATTAAATTTGGGCAGCAAAAAATCAATTTTGATTAGTAGGGGAGACTGGGGTAAAAAGTCACAAAACGGATACTTAATTTTTTCTCGAGCTACCTATGATCGATAGAAATTCTGATTAGCGCAGTTCTACATTTATTGCTCTACAATTTTGTGAATACTTTATTTGAGAACTGCAAAAGCAATAAAAGGTGGACGTGGGTAAGTCGGAAGTAATGGTGATTTCCCGACAATCTGTGGAATGCACTCTACATGTTAGTGGAGACTCATTGACACAGGTGGAGAAGTTCAAGTATCTCGGGGTGTTATTCACGAGTGATGGTAGGATGGAGGCAGAACTCTCGTCGCGAATCGGTCAGGCTTCTGCAGTAATGAGGGAGCTTGGCAAAAGCGTGCTGAGGAAGGTCGAGCTTAGTCAATCGGCTAAATTATCGGTCTTTAAAGCTGTGTTCATTCCTATTCTCACCTATGGTCATGAGATTTGGGTAATGACCGAAAGGGTAAGATCGCGAGTACAAGCTGCCGAGATGAGGTACCTTCGAGCGGTTAAGGGAATCACTCGTAGAGATCGAGTGAGGAATGTGGCCGTTCGTGAGGAACTAAGAGTCGAGGAGCTGCTTCTTCGGGTTGAGAGATCACAACTTCGATGGTATGGACATGTTCAACGCATGAATGAAGAAAGATTCCCCAGAAAACCTATGCAAGCCATTGTGAGGAGACCTCGGCCTCGAGGCAGACCTATGACAAGGTGGCTGAATCAAATTCAGAATCTTGCCTTGGAACGCCTCGGGATCGAACCCGAACATCTTCCTGAAGTGGCGGAGGATGGACAAGCGTGGGCTGCTAATTTGGATGTCATGGGCCCGCGACCTCAATAGGGATAAGCGGTTGAAAATGAATGAATGAATGAATGAAAAAAGCAATAAAATTTTAATGTAAATTATGGTAAAGGGAGAGTTTTTTTTTAATTTAACTTGCAACCATATCTGAGATGTCAATAAACCTATTTTTTGCGAAAATTCTTTAGCTTTTTTACTTATCAAAATTTAATATTTTATTGAACAAATTTGAATTTTTATTGGACAATTTTGTGTGTTTACTATTATCTTTTTTTTCTTTTTTGTTTAATTTAATGTCATTAAAAATATGCAATATTCACATAAATTAAATTAATTCCATAAAATATTTAATTCTCATCACTTCTGGTTGGCTTGAGTTTGAAAGCATCCAATGCATTGAAAATTTAGCCCAATCAAATAATACGCTGAACTAAAATATTTTATGATGGAATTAAATAAATATTAATGATAATGATCTATAGTTGATATTGTACATATTGACAAGATGATTAAAATCAAATGTTTAAAGTTACGAGAAAAATGTAGGCTACTCCCGTTTTCAAAGTATTACTTATACAAAATATAATTTATTATTAAATAAAATGGAATAAATTGTGGAAACAGTTTTTTTTAAGAATCATCTCTATTTATCAACATGATCAATATATAAATTCCATCCAACAAATGTATAAAAGTTTAGAAAATTATGAAATTGCATTTTGACTTGCACAAAGTAAACATGTACGATTATTTTACTACATTTAATATAGTTTTCATGGTAGTGCATTTTCTGAAATATTATTGGATTGTTTTTAATCAATTTTTATAAGTTGAATTACGAAGTTTATTGAAAAGCAGATTTATTTTAAAAAACATTTCACCTGTTAACGTTTTAATTAAAACCCATCCCTGAATTTCCATTGTGAATTTTTCAGTAATTTTCGGTTAAAATGAAACATATAATTTACTACAACTAATAATTTCCGATAATTATGCTTACTTACAGTGAATGAAAAGCTACTATCGACCTCTATCCAATTTGTCTTAAGGGAAATTACTACCTTTAAAATTTTCTTTTGATCCCAATACTTGCACAAAAATTCAATTCGATTTTAGGATAAAATCATAAAGTGAGACTACGAATAATGAAATGCTTAATTTATTTATAAGAATTAAGATAAACATGAAAGAAACTCCTTGAAATTGTGGTTAACAAAGAGTGATTACAAGAGATGTTGCGGTGTTATGATATTCCCCTTTTTTTCAACCTGAAATGCCCAAGATCATCGCCACATGGTAATTAATCGGAAGATTAATATGCTTAAGAAAAATGCGAGTGTCGGCGTACTTCTTTCTCAATGCAGATAATGTGCAAAAAATGATGGATTGCTCTTTAATCAAAGTACAAAGTATGGGCAAATGCACAAAGCCAAAAATTTACATGATGATAAGTGTTGCAGGGAGCAAGTGGATATGACTCTGGGCAGCCCAGAGGGTCAAAAGCATCCATCAAACGGTCACTGGGAATTCCTCCATAATTTGTTTGTGCCAAATAATTCTGCAGACATCGTTTTGAGAAACCCTCTTTTAACAATTCCAAAGTTGAGTGAGAAATGGGGACAAGACGAAACTTATCGAAAAAGTAAAGATAGGGTCACTATTTAGCCAGTGGATCAGCAAAATCCGCCCAATTCTTGTTAGATTGAGTTACTGATCCTCCTTGAGAATCGTACAAGAATTTTGACACCTTTCACTTTATATACATCATATAAAAAAAACGAAATAGAATTCAGTAATGAAGAGGAAGTTTAAGGTAAGAATGGGTTGTTGACTTAAGTTACCTTTAATTATGGATTTTATACAATTATTGTGTTCTGAAAAATGTTTTTTTTTTCATTTTACCGTTAAGAACACTTCGATTTTATCAAAAAAAAGCAGAAAAAAAGTAAGCTAAGACATTATACCATCTATCCTAAAAGAAAAGAGATTGCAAAGCATCCCAACTTTGCGGAATGCTCAAACTCACGAATTATCTTTTCGCATGATTTTTTTTTGGGTGTGCAACAATTAATCAACAATTAAATTGCCTCACAATCATAAATCAATTTCAAACTGCAAAATTGATAAGAAGTGTGCATATTGGAATGTTTTTGACATTAGTAACATGCTTACGCATAAATAAAAAGAGTTAAACGAGAAAAATATATCAATTACGATTACTTGAGTAATTCATTACCGATTGGGATTGATATAGGAGGATAAGAAATTTTAATACCTTTCCAAAAATTCCAATTTTAACCAAATCGATTAAAAATGAGCCTTTCAAAGTGTTTGAACTTTGACCCTCATTAATTCAAAATGGCGAATTTTCCGGTCATAGGTATGTATGAAAAAGAATTCGCTTAGGCTACCTGTAAAACATATCCGAAAATCATTAAAAAACCTTGGAAAATTTAGAGAAAACCTAAAAAAACATGATTTTGGAGTAGAGGAGGGGAGTGGGAGGAAAGGAAAAAAGTTTGAAGACAATGTTTCTTATTGGGGGTAATCGAAGAGCGGAAGTCTTATATCTCTTACCGTTTATGCTCTAAGACGGTGACAAGTTGGAAAAAAGTGGATTATATAACTGCCCTCTCTTTGAGTTCGAACAGTAAAATAGGAAAATGCTAACGTTAATTTGCTTCTTCAAGTAATGTTTTTCTACCATTTAGAAATCCGTTTTCATAGTCGAAGATTAAACAGTTCTACAAAGCGTTCTGAACAAATTGATGTTAGTTTAATTTAAATTCATTTGAGAGGTTTTAGACTCCCGTATACGGCTCAACTTAGTATACTCCAAGTAGAGTTCGTTGTAACACAATTTTTTAATAATCTAAGCAAAATAGGGGGAAATGGGATAACTTTAAATTGGGGAAGCTTTGAAACTAAGCTTTTTTCTCCTATTAGGTGATTATTACTTTTCAAATTGAATTGAATTTTATCGTAATGTAATAAAGTTTTGCAGGAGGTTTGTAGATCTACACTTTGATCTTAGCCGTTAGGCCTAGAAGTGATGGTTTGTAAAACTAACTACATCATGATAGGGTCCAGTTCCCAATTCCTCCTATTTGAATTTTTGGGATATACAATCTAAAAAATCATTCAGTCCTAATGTTTACCTAATGATCTAAACTAAACCTTTTGATTTTGAACAGATAAAATATCATGGAAAAAAATTAAATTAGGATTGTATTAAGAGCAATGAGAAAATCACTGCATTAGGGGGAAGTGGTGCACCTTTGAAAGTGGGGTACCTTTGAAATTGGGATTTTTCACCTATTTTTAAATAAAATTGAGCCTTATCGTAATATAATTTAGCTTCACAATCTCTTTGTACAGCTAAATTATATCACGATAAGGCCCAATTTTTAATAAAAATAGGTGAAAAATCTCAATTTCAAAGGTGTCCCACTTCCCCCTATTTGTTTTTGCGAGGTTCGGGAACTTCTAGTCTAAACTTCTGACTCTGAGGACAAGATGTCAAGCGTTCCATAATGTTGGTTTCAGACCTAGAGGTTTACTTATAAGACTTAACTTCTCTAAATTCTTATTAGGCAATATTTTTGGGAAAATTTTGAGTTAAATTGTGATATTAGGGGCAGATGCATTAAGACTTTAAATAATCCGGAGGGGGGGGGGGGGTGTTAAATCTAATATAAAGTAACGCAATTTCTCACTTTACACTCTTAGAAAAGTTTAGACGTGATTACTAATGAAAATTAGTTCTTCGGGCGATTATTATCAAATCTATTTAAAATAGTTCTTATATTCTTAAAACATTATACTCATAATAAATTTATTAGTAGTTGAGAATATAAGACAATATTTACGTGGATAAGTCGCGGCAATTATTTCATAATGCTTTCATACAATTATATTTGCTTGTGTTAATTAAATGAAATCATTATCCCAACTAATATTGGTCACTAATTCCTTTTAGTTCTCACAACCAGTGTAAATAGATGGGCCTATATTTTCATAAAGTTATGACTACTTTTCCAATAGTAAAGAGTGATTTTTATTTTAGTAATGCGTTGAAGCTCTTTCGAATTTTAAGCAACAAATAAGAAATATGCATCACAATGAATGCTATATAGTAACCACAACTAATATGATATAGTTATTACAGCCAATAATATGGGTATCAACCCAATTTATTTAGTAATTGGAACTAATATGTTATAGTACCCATTACTATTTTGATTTAGTTGTGATAACTAAATGAAAAGGATACTTCAACTAACTGTGGTCAACTATTTCATTTAGTTACCCAAACTAAATATATAGTTGGGTCTATATTTACTATATTTTATAGTTCTAATAACTGCATATGAGCTTGTACGAACTAATTTTTTCTAAGAGTGTACTCTGTAAAAATTTTGCAGATATTGTGAGTTGTTTGCTTTAAGATAGATTTCAATTTTGATATACAATTTCTAAATAGACCAGAATCAGAATGAGAAATTAATGACCAACGCACAATAACTTTTGTTTGTAAACATATTTTCAAAATTTCCTATGAGAGAGAGCGAGATGACCAGATCTACATTTCATTCACTCTCATAGGAAATTTTGAAAACATGTTTACAAACAAAAGTTATTGTGCGTTGTGCATAATTCTCTTTTGTAAAAAAAAACATAAGGTTTCAATGTCCTTATGCAAAAATGTATGGAGACATAAATCCTTGACACCCCCTTGCTTTGCTTTCGATTTCATGAAATTTTCCTAATCTAAAAAATGTGCCGAAGACATGATACCTCAAATTATCATATTTGATTTTTAGAAGTAACATTTTTAGTGATTAATCAGTTTTTCAAGTAAATTTGTGAATGACATTTCTATTAAATTCCATTCATTAAGAATTTTTATGTGATTTTAATATAAAGTTGAATCTATATGCCTATAATAAAATCTAGACCACGCCCCTTTCTAAACTTTTAGAAAAGAAAAGAATTTCTTTAAAATGCTACAATAAAATGGTCCTTAAAATTGAATTTGGAAATGAAGAAATAGTTCATGATTGATATAAGATATTTCTATCCTATGGATATTTTTATGGCTTTTTGGTTTAAAATTTTAATTTTGACACTTAATGTATTTTAAGCATTTTATCCCTAAGTTGTTTTTTTTTACTACCAAGAAACTCCTAAAAATTCAATTGAGACATTCATAAAATTCCTCTTTGGTATCTTTTTGCTAAATTGGCTAAATTAATAAATTTGCAATTAAAATCGCCCCCATAAAAGAGACACACTAGCAATTTAACTGTTAATTTGTAGCCCACCTGGTACAACATCGAAAATAAAAATTTCCACCCAGATGCATTGAATTAATTGCTCTTGGTATGAAAGAGATATTCCCGGCGGATTCTTGGCCCCAAACTTCACATAACACTATACACAACCTAAAATCTTCACCTGATCGTCCCAATTATCGGTCAATTTGTCCACCGAAGCACGCAAAAATCAAGCATTTTTTTGTTCTGGCAGAAAGTATAAGTTTAAAAAAATCCACCAGATGATTTTGAAAAAAAAAAGCTCAGTATTTTTTGCAGGCTTTGGGTGAGAGATGTTGAGTGCCCAGCACAATTTATTTGTGACTCCTCGTCGCGTAATTTGTCGGTAATTGGTCAGTGCAATTATAGTAATTTTACTCCTTATCCTTCCAACTCAGCCATACCATTCTGGCGGAGCGCATAAATATTTATAATTAGCACTGGACTATGTGGAATTAATTTTTAGTGGGAAATTGCTTAGTTTTTGTTTTCGTACACAATATTTACCCCATTTACCCTCTTCTCGTGCTCTTTCACCTCTAGTGAAATTATTTGGTGCAGAAACATGAAAATGCAACTAATTTTGGATAACTTTTGCACTAAATACATTTTTGTTAGAATATGAGCACTTTAAGAGCAGACATTTTTTCAATGATTCCCCTCTGTTGTTGCTTCTTTGAAAAATAAGCCCGTAATTGAACATCATGTCTTTTATCTCACGTTAAATAAAATGTTGGTCAAGGTTTCGCTGTTCATCTCTTCTTTCCCATGAAGAACTCAGAGACATTATTTAGATTTTTTTTACTTTTGATTTTTAATCATTTCATGATTTATTGCTTAAATTTTCCCGTGGAAATTTAGCAAATTCTAAAGTTTGTATAATAAACCCCAAACCTCATTAATTCATTAAAATGGTTAGCTGAAAATTCGTTAATTAAATCTAAAAATAAGATACATTGAATTCATTCTGCCCAAAAAAACTTCGGGGCATGGAAGAAGCATCCACACTACAGGGATGGTGCTACTGGGACACTTAGCAGATTCTTCAAAAGTGGGATACTATAGCTGTGAAGTTTGTAGCGAGTGAGGGCGACATCAGCGCCACGACGAAAGAGAGAAGTAGAAGACAACGTCACGATTCACTCCCGAACCAACACACACACACAGTTTTTCCAAGTTCGAAGTCAAGCCATCAAGAAACCACGCGAAGTCAGCAAGAAAAACAAATCTCTGAAATTCTCAACCATCGAAATCTTTTTTATTCATTAAGAGTTCTTTTTCTTATAATTAAATTCTGTGGAGTTATTGCCTTTAAATAAAGTTAAAGAAAGAATAGGAGAACAAGTTTTTTTGGGGAAGGAAGAAATTTTGTCATTCGAGCCCCATTCTAACCTCCCTTCTATTCTTTATTCAGGTAGGAAACCCAGAGTCTCCGGATATTATCCACGCAGTGCCTCTAATCCATTCTATCTATTATACACAGGTATTGCGCCGGGCATAGATCCCTCTCGTTTCCGGTAGACTACTAACCCTAACCATCTTACTTTATCTCATAGGTAATAATTCCCACAATAGCAATATAATTACATTGTAATAAATATCCCGATACGATAAATAATAATAATTGAACACTGTGTAGTTGGAGTACCAAAAGTTCAGATTATAGTGAATTACATTTAAAGACGTTAGGTGCAAAAAGGGGGATCAGAATAAATCATTTTTTCTGACTAAAATAAAATATTTATATTAAACTAGTTGTAAAAGAATAAGTAACTTACCCTTAATAATTATAAAGCTTGATGGAACAAAGTTCATTGAAATATCTCCACCACTCCCAATTTTCAATGCAAATTACTAAAAAGAAGACAAAAAATTATTATTTGAAATTTGAATGCTATGATTTTTGATAACATTTTTAAAAATTATTATTTTCAGTTGTATAACAATTTCTGTAAGATTGAGCTTAACATTTTCAGGTTTTTTTTTAATCGTCATAGAGCACAGAATCTGAAAACAACCAAATCTAACAATTGCTAAATTGACAAAAATAACTGTAATATTTAAAATGTTTTTTAAGAAATAAAAACTCTTAAATGACAGAATATTTAAATACTTTACTTTGACTTTCGAAAGCATCAAAATGAGAAAATAAGTATAGAATTTTCAATTATTTGTTAAAAGTTTTCATAGTTTTCAGACTGTTAATGGGATAAGATTCTTGGATTAATTTGCATACATTTTGTGAATAATTTCCCAAGGGGAAGTTATTATGATCGGAAGAGGTGTACCTACAGATAATAAATATTTTTTTATATAAATATAAATTTTGAAAGTGCCAAGGAAATTTCAAAAGAAAGTGTTGGAAGTAGTGTGTACATATTTTGCCATATAAATATTAATAATATAAATAAATATATAATAAATACAGTTTCTGATCATATTATTTGAATCTTGATTATTGTAATTTCCAGAAATCGTTATAAATTTTTGAGTTAGTCTTTGACATATTAGGCTTTATAATCCTCCGGTAGCGACAAAAAATATTAATTATAACGGAGGAGACAATATTGTTAAAAGTCTAAAAATTACTTCCTTCACACTTCATTTGATCTTTAGGCTGATGGTAAATAGAAAAATGTTTGTTTCTAGTAATTACTGCTCTCTCTTTTAAGGGGATTCCCTCAATTACAAGATCAAAAGAGGTTTATATATATATTTTTTATTGCTTAAATAGATAAACTATCTAAAAATATACCATAAAAATTTCAGAAGCAATTTTCAAATTAATTCCGAAATTACAGAATGAAGGCTAGGGAGCGCAGAGCAGATTTACAAATACTCGGGCTAATATCCAAAACTTTGAAGCACGTTTTCTTCACTCCTTTTTCACAATGTCTTCGAAATTGCAGGAAAGATTAAGAAAAAAAATTATTGACCGAATGAAATGAATACAAGCTTATTCTCTCCAGTATTAAAGGCTCTTCTATTGAACTAAAAGAATTGTTGTAGGGGAAAGCGCGCTAAATTCGGACGACTCAAGCTTCAAACAATTTATTTTTTCTCTATGTGCCTTATGGATTTCTTTCATATACTTGCCCATAGCACTTTTCTCAAAATTTGAGGCATTGAACTATTTAGCTATTAAAATGTATTATTATAATGGGCCAAATTCATTTATAACACATTATAATATGAATTGTGCAAAGCTTGAATCGTCAGAAAGTAGAGCGCTTTCCCCTAAATCTTCTTTTCTATCTTTTTCAGCAAATTAAAGTCAAAATTTCGTCCCGAAAATGCATGTTTGAAAAAACCTGAAAAAAGTTACGATTGAACGATTTCCTTTGGGTTTTCTGAGTTTCAATATAAAATACACTTAAGGGAATTCAATTTTTTTAGTTGCTTTTACTCAGACAAAATTTACAATCTGGAGATTTTCGCTAATTAGGGAGTGCTGAGACGAAGCACTTCAGTAAACTACTTATTACTCTGCCATTTTGTATTTTTTTCGAAAAAAATATTTAAACACTTTAAGTATGTATATATACTTATATTAAAAATTAAAAAATGATGGTTACTTTTTATTCACAATAAATAAATATATAAAATCTGGAAAAACAGCTAGTTTTAGCCTCCTTAGGGGAACCCCTTAAGCTTGAGCAATAAAAAAACAACTTACGGATTTTAGACTGAAGGTTTAACCCAGTTTGCGAATATTTCAAAATCTTCAACAAAAGCAATTTTAGTAACTAATTCGAAATCTAATGGATCATTTACACACACTATCTAATTCTAAATGTAATTCTAAGTGAAAATTTTCTCAAAAAAAAATTAAAAGTTAAGTCATGTGGCTGACGTACCAACAGGACGTCCAAAGGAGACTTGGATGCAGCGTTTCCGCAAGGAACTGCCTCCATTGTAATCTAATCTAAGCCATGCGACTAAAGCCTTTAGGTTTGAAGCCTGTATTACACTTACAATAAATTCTCGTTTATTCGTGGACTCTTCGTCCGGGGGATATAATCCGTTCTAGGACTTGGTATAGTTTACAATTGCTGTGCCATTAAGCCGCAATGGTTCAACTAGCAATGGACTACATTCCTGAATGAACGAGAAGTATATCGGCACTTCTGGATCCCGTTTCAACGCTGAAGTATCAGACCACCCCGATATAATTCGTTTGATAGTTGAGTTTTCAAAATTTTGTTGACATATGGTCGAGGACATGGTTCACGTTTTAGAATTTTTTAAGCAATGTGGTCTAATCTACGGTGATTTTTTCACACTACAGTAGACTCTCTCTCAATCGTGAATATGGGGCAAAATGTCATCCGGTTTAGCGATAGAATTTAGCGTCAAAGCCTTTGTAAACTCCACAAAAAGCACTCAATTATAAAGAATTACGATAAAATAGGAAGAACTACAGCGAATTTGAGGAAATTTGCTTCATAATTGAGCGTGAAAACTGTCAACAAAATTTGACGCCCGATTGAAAAAGAGCCGATTGAGTGAGAGTCTACTGTATATGACTTTTTAGGAACTTATGCATATTTAGGGAGAATCTCGCATCAGACAGCTCCAGAATAACTCCACAAATTTACTAAGTACAGTCAAGTGTGCTAATCCGGACGCTTCGCTATCTGGATCGTTTATGACTAATCCACTTAAAATATTTTTATTTTTATTTCCGTAATATAGCCACTACAGTAACATAATATCCATAATATATAACTATTCAAGTTTGAGAAAAAGCAAAAATAATATTTTTATCCATTAAAAAAGTGAGTGTAATTCACTCATTTCAATCTTGTGCCAGCTGGTTTCTTCACTAAAAATTTTCTAGCAGTAATATTTTCGCTAATGCCAGCTGGTTTATTAAAAACATTTATTGTTTTTTTTTCCTTGTGAAAAAAGTATTTTAAATCCAAAGGTTTAATTAAAAGTGAATTAGCGAAAAGGCGACCCAGTTAGTTCATGCTGACTTATTTCAGTATTAGGGGAAGGTGCCTATGCTTGATACCATTGGAAGCTTCGTTATGACTAAATTTTTCCTATGTTTCTCAATAAACGTGACTCCGCAATAAATTTTAAAAACTGGCCACTTTCCCATAGTTTTTAAAATATGGTTGCGATGAGTCACATATATACACTCGGCTCTTCGTTATCCGGGTGACAGCTCCAAACACTGGTCGTTGATGCATTTAAAACGGTTTTTTTTACGAAGCATTCAGTTTGTCCAGAGTGAATTAATGTGTCATTTTCATTTTATCAAAGTTTTTGACCCACAATCGTGTTACAAAATGAAACATAAACACACCACAAAGAAAATTCTATTGTTTTTCGACAGAAAACAAATTCCCACAGCAGAAAATATAAAAAAAAACTTTGACCAGATTAAAAAATCCAAAATGTCATTTTGTCTCCACGTCAGCCGGATAACGAAGAGTCGAGTGCATTGTGAAACATAGAAAATTTAGTCATTACGAAGCTTCCAATGGTATCAAGCATGGGCACTTTCCCCTATCATTATTTTATAAATTTTCTTTAATATTTTTTTTATATTATGTTTCTGAGTGAAACAGTGAATAATTCTATGGATTTAGAAGAAGTAAAAAAGAATTTCATCAGTCCAAAAACAAACGTTTAAGTAGCACTCTTCGGAAAACGATCCAGTTATCCCACCTTACTATAAACAAAAAAATCTTTAGAATATTTTGATGTTTTTTTTATGTCAATCATCCATTTGACATTTCGGTCCCGTTCACACGGATAAGCGAGTCTACTATACTTCCAATTTGATGTACACCACATCCGCGAAATATATGCCCCTTGATTAATCACTTAAAAGAGAAAAAAACTCATTGGACCCATGTTCCACTCATTCTAAAAGCTTTAAAAACATTAACATCTCAATTTCCTTGTTATATATTTCTTTTGTAAAGAAAATTAATTTTTTTATTGCGAATTCTTTCAAAAATATTTTATTTTCCCTTTGGAATATTCCTCTTCTGAATTATTCAGGAGCTAATCGTTAAAATGTATGCCATTGGGTAAAATTGAACAAAAAATTTTAGAAGTTATATTTCCCTCTCAAAATAAAAATTTAACTGCTGTACCTCTCTTTTTTGCATGTTCCAGCAATTAAGTTTTTTGTGGAATTATTCTTCTCATCCGACAGGACGTCATCATGTCCGGAAGTTCTCAATTGTGCTTCTCGGCTGCCCACCGGAGAAGTGCCTCCCCCTTTTTGTCCCAAAACATGGGAAATCACTCCTGTGTGCATACAAAATGCAATTGCAGTCAAGTTTATAACTTAATTTATCTGCCTTTTTTGCCACCTTTCCATATTTTCTCAAGCGCCCGTCGTCAACCCAGAGCACTCGACAAAGAGCGCTAAACGCTTTTATGGGCGTCTCTGCTCTCTGTGATTTCCTTCTTCCCCAACATGCAGGTAATAAAAAAGATCTTCAAGGGAAATTGGCATGAAAAAGATTCGTTTTTGTTTTTTTTTTTGTTTATTCATCAAATGTCGCAGGATTTTTTTTGTTTGCTTAATTGTAACCATAGGACTTGATGACTTCATTGTGTTGGGCAGCTCTTGGGGCGATGACTTCGCGAGCCTTGAGTGTCAACTTTTGCAGTTTCCTCTTCTGCACATTGGCCACCAGTGCCTTTGCCTTCCTCTTGGCCTCCAGATTCTTGATCACATCCAAATACTGCCATCCCACTTCATGAGCCAGACGGCCCAGGCTGCAGTATTTGCGATCAGATCGCAGGCAGAGAATCCTCATGGCAATCGGCACGCATACAGTCTTCTTCTTGCTGTAGGCTGGCGGGATGCCCTCGAACACCTTAAGACGCTTCAGAGCCTGCTGTCCACGCTTGATCTTGTGTGGCACCATTCCTGCAACAAAATAAAAATCTCTCAAGCTTCCTGACTCCTGACCAAGTTTCTTCCGGACTCAAAATTTGCACTTTTCAATTTAGTTCAGATTTTTAGAATTATCCTATCACTGATCATTCAGATAATGTAGGTAAGTTAGTATAATCATCACGAAAGAATTCCCTCAGCGAACCACTGTACTTCCGGAAGGGATTTTTCTTACCTCTAACGGCCTTGTAGAACATCCTTGAAGGAGCTCTAAAGTGGTATGGACCACGAGCTGGGTTCACATTGCAGCGCTTACGCAAATATGATAGGTATTTAACCTTATTTCTGCAAAAAAAAAGCCAATTAGAAAAATTCTCAAACTGTGTCAACATTTTTGAGCGGGAACTGTACCTGTAGAAGTGTCCGGATTGATTGAGTTCTTCACATCGGACAACGACGACTTTTCCACCCTGCAGCAGATACTTTGCCACAATTGAGGCAAGACGCCCAACCAAATGGTTGCGGCCGTCGATTATGATTCGCTAAAATGAGAGAAAAAAAGAATTAGAAGCATTTTCATCAGAATTCCCAGAAGGTGAAAAGTGAGGTTATGTCTCTTTCCCAAATCCCAAAATTTTAGCATTTTCTCTGTTTTTCCTATTTTTTTGTGTTCTGTAACCCCAAAAGTAACACACTCACTATCAATTTTAACAATTCCCTATGAGATTATCCCAAAAAGAAGAAATTTGTGTGGAAAACAAATGAAAACAATACACGTGTAAGCCGCATGAAGCAATACAGTTTTCTCCATTTTCCCACAAACTCCCACACTCAACTCCACCTAAATTCACTTTTTGAGAATTTTCAAGACATTTTCCTTAACTTTTCCACCGCAGAAACTCTGTAAAACCTTGCAAAATGATAAAACTTACTTTGCCCGTGATGCCAGTCATTTTGAGGTTGAAAACGAAAAGACAGAACGCCGGAAGCAGTGTTGCCAATATTACGGTGCTCTCCTAAATGCGAGATGCTCAAATCTCCCAAAGATCTCCTAAATTTTAAATGTTTGAATTTGAATTCACTGGGAGTCCCGGTCCCGGGACATATATGACCCGGGGTTTCTCCGAGTTTTCACGCAATGGAAAATATTTTGCCTCTCTGAACTACAGTAGACTCTCACTCAATCGGCTCTTTCTCAATCGGGCGACAAATTTTGTTGACAATTTTCACGTTTAATTATGAAGCTAATTCCCTCAAATTCGCTATAGTTCTTCCTATTTTATCGTGATTCTTTATAATCTTTATAATTGAGCGCTTTTTGTGGAATTTACAAAGGCTTTGACGCTCAATACTATCGCTAAACCGGATGACATTTTGCCCCAAATGCCCAATTGAGAGAGAGTCTACTGTATTATATTTGATCATAAAGCATAAGGAAAAACTCAATTTTACATGAATTCATCTGCTGAATAAAAGTGTGACGCGAAAGAGTTAATTCAAGAGAGAGTTTCGTTTGAAAATGCTGTTGTTGACATTTTTCATGCGTTAGATTGTATTTGTCGCAATTTTTCTGATAAATTTTATAGATAATTTCGATAATTTCTAAAAAAAAAATATTCTCCTAAATAATTCTCCTAACTCCTAGATCTAGATCAAAATTTTCGGACCTAAATGCCCAATAGAATCTCCTAAGAGAAAATCTCCTAGAGTTGGCAACACTGGCCGGAAGATGCCATCTTTCGCAAATAAATCGCATGTTCGAATAGAATTTTCGAAGTCTCCAAAGTGGAATTGTCCGTGTGAAATGTCCGTGGGACATGGCTTACTCCGATGATGAATCAGAGAGAAAAACAAGTGCAACATAATAAATCCCTGTTGTATCAATTTTCGCGATAAATGTTAGTGATAATCTCATAGGAGGGAATTTGGTGATAAGATAACCCACCCAGTGAATGTGAAAAAGTGAATTTTTGAGTAATTTTATGCCTCTGTGAAGCACAAAAATTGTCGTCTTCCCTTGTTTTTTGAGGTTATAAACCACTCCCTGGGGGCATATAATTTTCATTTGGGGCTTTTTGTGTTTATTATTTTGTGCAATTTGTGAGGAAAATGTGGAAAGCGGCTGCAGGACGTGACACCAAGGCATTCAGTGAAGTGGATGGGGGTGATGATGACTGGGAAACTGATCCGGATTTCGTCAATGACGTCTCAGAAGAAGAACAACGATGGGGGTCAAAGGCAGGACGTACAGCCGGTGCAATTGAGTAATTATTTTATTTATTTGGTGTCATTGTCAAGCCATTGAGATGATTATCATTGTTGCTTGGTGTGCAGCATGGAGAAACTGAGAATTGAGACGGAACAGGCAGATGCCACGAGAAAGAAGAAGATGCTGGATGAAACGAATCCAGGGTATGGGTATGGGGGGAAGTTTGGCCTAGAAGCAGACCGGATGGATAAATCAGCCATGGGGCATGATTATGTGGGAAAGGTGGAGAAGCATGCTTCGCAAAAGGACTACAGTGAGGGATTTGGGGGGAAGTTTGGCGTGCAAACTGACCGGGTGGACAAGAGTGCTGTAAATTGGGATTACAAGGAGACAGTGGAGAAGCATGCTTCACAGAAAGACTACGCCACTGGGTTTGGTGGGAAGTTCGGTGTGCAGAGCGACAGGGTGGACAAGAGTGCTGTGGGATGGGATCATGTGGAAAAGGTGGAGAAACATGAATCCCAGAAGGATTACAGTCGTGGTTTCGGTGGGAAATTCGGTGTTCAGGAGGATAGACAAGATAAATCTGCCCTGGGGTGGGATCATTTAGAGAAGCCACAGAAGCATGAGAGTCAGTTGGATCACAAAAAAGGTTTCGGTGGACAATTTGGGGTACAGCAAGATCGAATGGATAAATCGGCCGTGGGATTTGGGAATACCGAAAAAGTGGGCACAAACTACACGAAAGTCAAGCCGGACATTGGTGGGGCCAAGCCATCGAGTTTGCGGGCCAAATTCGAGAATCTGGCCAAGCAGACCGAAGAGGAAGCTGCCGCCAAGGCAGCCGAGCAGAAGAAATTGCGTGAGGAGAAAGATAGGCGCGATCGCGAAGAAGCTGCCAAGCGTCAAGTGTTCGAGAGCGAAGGTACTCAGGATGACCAGAAGCCACAGAGGAAGTCGGCGATTTCAACGGGCAGGGCTGAGGGTGTGGGAAATGCTATAAGTGCTTTCAATACTCCTTCAGTCCAGGAATCCGTTCCCGAGCGAAAGCAACCCATTTCCATTCCACGAGCAGCACCTGAAGAGGTAAGAAACCTCATTTCTCAAAATACCCTAAAGGCCCTAAAGTAGTAACAAATTATTTTCTTATAACCGGTTCAAACCGATTTTTAAATATCACAAAAATAGCATAAATCCAACACAATAGATTTTTTTGTTTTTAATAAAAATTAAATTAGGGGAGTGTGGGGTAGTTCACGAATACATTACTTTCGAAAATCAAAATTTTTAGGACGAAAAATAATCTTTTAGGAATTGTCTTATTTTAAAATAGTCAATAATTTCAATAATATAATAATAATACATATTCGTTTTTAGCAAATTAATCCTAAAAAAAGTTCATTGCCCTACCCTGTGCTATAGATTGGTAATCGGTTCACAACCGATTGGAACCGGTTTAGATAGAAATTCATAGACCTTTCCAAAGAATTCCAACTTGCCTAAATCGGTCGAGAATAAATTATGCTCTCTAGAGTGATATTCGAATAATGATTAGATATCACTTCACAACCGATTCTTTGTTCTTACTAAAATTAGTTTTAATACGTTTAAAAATGAATTGATACAGTAGACTCTCTCTCAATCGGAAATATGGGGCGAAATGTCATCCGGTTTATCGATAGATTTGGGCGTCAAAGCCTTTGTAAATTCCACAAAAAGCGCTCAATTATAAAGAATCACGATAAAATAGGAAGAACTACAGCGAATTTGAGCGAATTAGCTTCATAATTAAGCGTGAAAATTGTCAACAAAATTTGACGCCCGATTGAAAAAGAGCCGATTGAGTGAGAGTCTACTGTATGTAGAAGTGAATTTGACTCTTATTTTGGACAACTTGGTTATTAATTTGGACAACTTGGCTGTAAATTTGGACAGCTAATCCGCCATTGTACTTCATTTCATGAACCAATCTTACCAAGTCCTCTTCCTGTTCATGTAAGGGAAACGTAGATTGTCACAAGAAGCCCGAAAACTTTCCATATCATTCATTAAAGTGAATTGACTTCGATACTCCAAGTACGTGCGGATTCGCTCATTCCCTGGCCTTTACGGGAGCCTTTCAAGGCATTTCTCGCTACATCTCTTTCGTAGAGATGATGCTCCTTTGTTTCTCCAGGCATTTGTCCAACCTAGTCATCACAAAAGCTAAAACTTCACGAAATTTCGTGAGAAAAACACGTGTCCAAAATAAGGAGTATCACCTTATTTTGTATCACACTGGTAAATGTCTTAAAAAAAATTTCGCATTTTTTACACGAAAAATCTAATTCACAAGGCAAATCTCACTTCAGATCAAATGTACAAATCACTACTAACGTGAATCAACACAATGTTGAATGAATATTCAATAATATCAGTCAAAAAAAGCGAAGAAACATTGTTAGTACTTCACCACAGCTAAATAAGACTGAAGTAAACACGAAGTTCTGTCATATTTCTCATAAGCAATTGCTCACACTGAATTTTCAACAAAGCAATTTTAACTCAAATCATATTCAAAATTTAACGTATTTTGTGTTAAAAGTTAAAATCTTCCACAAAGAACAAATATTTAGATAGAATTAGATATTTTTAGATAGAATTTAGATAGAATTAGAAATATTTAGATAGGAATAAAAATCCCTAATTTTAATCAATTTATTTTTAGTGTCCAATTTTATCCTCAAAGTGTCCAAATTAAGAAACTGGACAAAATTATGAGCCTTTCCCCCATTAAAAAAAACTTAGGTAAATTCTAAAATTTTGTACTAAGCAGTAATAATATTTCAACACAGACATGTTTGAAAGATCCTCACTCTCCCCTAGCCGTCATTTTATTTTTATTTTTAAAATATAATTACTGAAAATTAACTAAAATATCATTATTAAAATCCTAAGTTTACCTAGAGTAAAATTATGCAAGGTGGATAGATACTTACGAAACTGCCCCATTTCATATTTATTTATGTGCTGAAGTGTCATTTTATAGTCCGATTTTCGGTGTGTCCGATTTTAAACACTACTGTCCGACATTTAGCAAGGTACCCTAATTCCATTTATTTTAATACTATTCTTATTTTTGTAGTACCTATTCATTCACATTTTCGTGATATTTTGAAAAGAACAATGTTTCATTATTACGATAACTTTATCAGTGATCTTGGAAAAAAGTTCTTCCGTTTTTGCTGTGTTTCTACATTATTATCAGTAGATGATTCACTTAACAAAGCTTATTTATAGAGGGCACATAAAGTGAACAAGAGAGTATCATAGAACTTTAACATTCTAGTTTAAAAACATTTAGTGATTTTTTTTAAATAATTGTGGGAAGTTGGGTACCTTTGAAAATGAACTTTTTTCTTCTATTTTTAAAAGGAATTAAGGCTTATTATAAATAATAATACGGTAATGTCCAGTTCCTTTTAAAAATTGGAGAAAAAGTTCATTTTTAAAGCTGCCCCAATTCAAAGTTGCCCCACTTCTCCCTAAGGTCAGGTTAATAGACCATTTAATAATTTTTTGTGGCTTTGTAAAGGAGAAGCCTGAGGTTCATGAGGAGGTCAAGGAGGAACCAAGAGTGGCTTCTGTTCAGCCCGATATCATTCCTGAGAATGACAGAATCGATCCACCAGCCAGTTTTGCCAGTGATTCAGTACAAGAGGACACCCAGCAAGTTGTCACAAATTCTCAGGAGATCCCCGAAGAGGCAATTTATCAGAATTTAGCTGACTACATCGAAGATACTGGACTGAAGGCTGTAGCACTTTATGACTACCAAGCGGCTGCAGAGGATGAAATTTCTTTCGATCCTGAGGATCTTATCACGCACATTGAGATGGTGAGATTTTAGATGGAAGGAAATGCTTTTAAATTTATTTCAAATGAATGATTTTTTTTCTGCAGATTGATGAAGGATGGTGGAGGGGCTTGTGCAAGAATCGCTATGGACTCTTCCCGGCTAATTATGTGCAATTGCAGCAGTAAGATACGGAGCTCAAAATGGGAATACTCCTTTCCGCCAAAATTCGAACAAAACATTAATAGTGATTTTACTTGTTAACTGGGCAAGGGGGGAGGTCATTTCAGTGGAAATTTAATAATTTTCCAAGCATTTTAAACAACATTATTTTATCCCAGTCATGAGTAAAAACGAAAAAATATCTAATTTTCGACTGTCTCGTATTATTTCGTATGTATTATTTTTATATTCACAGAAAATGTCTTTTATAGTTGAGACATGTGACTCCTTTGAGTCAGAGCAATTGTACTTCTTTTTATTATTGTGAAAGAAAAAACAAATCACTTGAAATTAATAAAGAAAAAAACTATGATGATAATGTTCGTGGGAATTTCTTTTAATTCTTTTATATTTGAGTCAACGTACGTGATTGATGGGATTGATGAGAAACACGGCTACTTGGATGATAAGTTCTACGTGGTTACAAAGTAGGCACTGGAAAAACCCTAGGAAAATGTTTTATCAAATGAAGAGTGAAAATGTGCAGGTAATTTTTTGAGTTTGGCGCCATGAAAAGTCTCCAAAACGCACGTTGAATGTTGAAGCATATCAAATGTCAGAGTCAGATGTTACGTGGAGGGGGCCAATATAAAGAAAAGAGCTCATCTTTCTCCGCTAATTTCCAAATGAATTTCCTGGCATTTTTCATGGTGTAGCAGTGGTAAGTGGACAGAATTACATGTGGCAGTGATTTGGTGGACTGTGTGAGAAAGTGTTGCGTGTGAAAAAAGCCCTGGGGCCAGCAGTGTTAGTGAAAACGAGGCGCATTTCTTTTGGGATTATACCAGCACAAACTACCTGGAGTCAGGCCACTTGTCAGGTGAAAGATTTTTCTTACTTCGCAGCACCTATTTCACCGTTCAATTATTTGGCATTGGACTCAGTGTCATTGCATGGAAGATGGTCTGTGATGTTGCTGAGAAGTAGCATTTGGGCTTTTGCTGAACATTCGGCAAATGTCACAGCAATTTGCTGCTTTTTATTACACGCACAGCTTCAACACATAAAAAGTCCCACTGATTGAAGATCTTTGGAGTTTTTGTTCAGAATACTCTTACCTCATCTCTCCGGAGGGCAAATTTCTCAGAAACTAATCTCTGTACTACCAACTAATTGGACTAATTCGAAGAGAATTGCACTAGAATTGAGTGAAACCTCCCCCTAAACCTTATCAATCAACACAATGATCTTTTACAATATCGGTATTATTTTTTAATAATTTTCTTTGTATCGAAAAAAATGCTACCTGACACAATTTTCAAATTCATAAATGATAATTTATTGAACGGCAATGAAGATGATCATTGACATGCATCAAAAGTGGGGATCCACCTTCTTGGAGTCTTGATTGCGAATCATTATGAACTAAACAGAGAGAAAAAGACCCTCCAAGACAAGCTATTTGCAGAGGTACTAATGTTGGGTAAATAACGAAGATAAATAGTGTATTTGTCGCAATAAAACTCCCCCGAGAATATATGGATCATATCGCAATCAAGGGGAAAATAATTAAGAGAATTGTACAACATTTTAAACTTTTAGCACATCCATGTACTAAAACAGACATGTGCTAAAGAAAAAAATACCAAAGTGAATGGGGTAGCCTGCCGGCCAAGGTACTCAGAAATAACAAGAAAATAGCAAGAAAATTCCATAGAGAAAATTATTATAAGTAAGTTTTCTTTAAAGAATTTATTTGAGAATAATTAGTATATCGATTTTATTACAAAAACTTTTAACTGAAATAGGGTAAGTGTGCCAAATTTCGGCATAGTTGCATGCAAGCGCCAAAGTCTCAAATTTGAAATGTAATATTTTTAATACAAATTGATTTTTTTTTAATTCTTTTGTAAGAGTGTTGCTTGGAACCTTGTAATGAGTTTACCGTCTTTATTTACTCTAAAATCATTCTTAATACATTTTAAAATGAATAAAAATATAGAAATAGCTTTGGTGCCCTATTTCGGCCACCTTCATTCTCATAGTTCCTTGCCTTTCGGGAATTCTTCCAATATCTTTTTCACGCCATCTCGTTTGTCGAAGCTACATTTTTTGTTATTCTTTTGCATTGTATAATCTCTAGAGTACGTAAAATCTGAAAGTCCTTGGAAATTCGAGGAACAAAAAAGGCGGCCGAAATTGCAAGCTGCTCGGAATTTGGCACACTTACCCTATATTTGGTGTAGCTTATCAATACAAAGAGGGTCGGTAAGCTTCCCAATAAAATACAAATACTTCTTTTTTTCATTTTTATGTTTCTGCTGTACTCAGTCGGGTCTATACCCAGTGAGAACCAAGTGCTAACTGGTTTCAATTCAGCTGAAAACACATGCATTTTCAGCTGAATTCTGCTAACTTTAAAACGACACTCGCGACGCAGTGCCATCTCCATTTATATTTGGTTAGCACTTTTTATTCGAGAATTGCTGACCGGACAGCATATTTTTGCTGATAGATTCAGCAAAAATATGCTAAAAACGCTGCTTTCTTCAGCTAACTGTCTCAACAATGATTATCGTATCCGGGTGACAGCTGTCAAATACCTACAAAAAGTCAAAAACCTTCAGTATGTCACTTTCTCTGTCATTTTAACTCGAATATCATTCAGATATCGGATAATTGAGTGTAAGAAAAATCAATTTCGCACAGCAGTTAGCAACGTTTAACTTTGCATGCAAGTATTCCAAAGAGTTGTTGACATTTTTACATAAAATCAGTCAAGAATAATATTTTTAAATCTTTCAAAACTGACATACGACTGTAGGCATGAAAAAAACATAACTTCAAAAATTCAAAATCTCTAATTTATTTTTAGTACAAATTAGAGGATTTTGTTTGTAAACGTTAATTTTGTCTCGTATACAGTGATATTATTTTATTGATTAATAATGAGATTTATGTGGTGTCCAAGAATATTGCTTGTCTTTTGACAGGAAAAACAGAAAAAAAAACAGTCAGTGTTTGTGAGTCAGTAGGTTTAGTAATACCAGCGCGACATTTTTGATGTTACACTAATTTAAACAGGTCTATTTCTGCACTAAAAAGTCACAGAAAAAAAACAAATTGTGGTAGCACCGGTAGAACCACATAGGGGCAGTTTCGAACACTTTGAATAGAAGACCTATAGGCTAACTGTACTAAATTTCGGCCGGTTTGTAATTTCGGTCACTTATTTGTTCCTCAAATTTTCAAGAATTTTTAATTTTTGTATACTTTAGAGATGAAATGTAAAAGAACAAAACAAAAAGTCGCTTCGACGAACGAAAGGATGTGAAAAAGACTTTGTAAGCATTCCGGAAGGTTAAGGAACTTGAGAATCAAGGTGGCCGAAATATTCCCCAAAGCTTTATCTATATTTAATTTATACTAAGAGATAATTAATAAATCCATTTAAATTGTTATACTTAAAATTCTTTTTTCGAAGATTTTTTTTCTTTTGTGAAAATAACGAACTTTATTTCATGATATTCATGAATTCCGAATTTTTGAGAACGAAAAATTTATTTGCCAACCGTTATTTTTATTTCGTCTGCCGCCAACTTACCTGCTTTTATTCACTTTGGAAAAACGGAAGAATGCAGAATGATTCAATGTATTAGGCTATTTAAGAAAAAAAGAGATTTTATTGCAATAAGTAAAGAAAATGAGTAACATATTATGATCAGTGATTCGTAGTTTTCTACCGTTTTCTCCGATGAGATCGGTTGTGAAGTCGGCGGCAGACGCAAATTGGAGATTGGAACAATAAATATTATTATTATATTATTATAAATTTTTCACTTAGCTGAAAGGTAAAAAGTGAGGACTATACTTCTACGATAATAACTACTATATATTTCGAACATTTTGATTTGAATTTACTTATTCAAATGAGGCAACAAACTTTTGACGCATCAAAAATGATCAACTTTGGAAAAAAATTAATTTTATATGAAATAAATATTTTTTTTAAATACATAAATAGAATCTACGAATTATAGGTATCTCATTTGCAAAAAAAATGAAAAATATATTTTTTTCTTTCATTTTTTCGACTTGATTTCTTGGACATACATTAGGCAATAAAGTTTTAACGCTCACTGTAGATACGACAAAAAATATGGTCATAATGGTCATAAATCAAGCTCGTGTCGTTGCTGTAAATTTTAAATAGTTAAAATATGGAAAATGAAGTATTCTTTTTGAGTTAGAAATTTTTATTGTATGCAACGATCTTCCAACGTAAATTTATTGCGCTAATATTAAAATATCACTTATTTGAAATTACAGAAGGGATCAATTCGCTTTATTTTTTTGATTTTGAAGTTATAATGTAATTAGAAAAAGAATTTAATAAATTGTCATATCGTAATTAATTAAATTTCTTAATTAAAAATACTTTAATTTTTTTTACTCTTATTTACTTTATTTTCATAGAACAGGGGATGAGTTAAATTTATGTCATGAGTTGACTTTTGTGGCTCTGTTAGAAAGATCTAGAAGTTACGGAGGTAAAAGTCGGTTCTTTTGATTGAACCAAAGATGTTTTGAAAACCAAAATAATTGGATGTTTGGACTGGTGCGATAAGTGTTTATGAAGATTATTCAGTGAACTCTAGTGGGATTTAAGTCACCTCAGGATTAAAACACTTTTTTAGGTTTCCCCAGAGCTTACGGTTCTGATATTCGTGAGTCAGAGTCGACTAAAGTGATTTCGAATCAAAAGCGTGGAAAACTAAAAAAAAATGCTTTAATTTTGGGGTGACTTCTCCCTCTAAAGATCATCGGATAATCTTTAAAAAGATAAAATTAATATTTTATTTATAAAATAGTGGACTAACAATTAATACAAAATGAACGATTTTCGTTCAAGGATTAGTATAAGAATATTTTTTTTTAATTTGCAATAAAATTAATCTCTTTTAGTGTAAAGTGATACAAGTTGGACAGGGCTTTTTTTTTCTTGATAATTTTAGTATTTCATTTTTATTTGTATATTTTTAATGCTTTAGTTTTATAATTTGGTTCCTTATGTTTAAAAACAAATTTTGTACTGTATTTATCAAGAAAAAAGCCATGTCCAACTTGTACCGGCGAATTGTCCAACTTGTAACACTACAGTAGAGCCTCGCTATAGGCCATATTTGGTTCCAGATGTGACACTTGGGTCGCACTATAGTCCATGTCATTTTTTAAAATTATCAACGACTTTTAGTATTGAAATTGCTCGACGGCTTCCACTTTCTTTGCGATTGTGGTACTTGTCCTCGCTCTCTTCATTATAGATCACAATTATTAGAACTACTCAATAAAATTTGCCAAAAATATTAAAATAATTATGCCGACAGCCGTAAAAGTAAAATAAAGAAGAAGAAGAAAAAATAATTACAGTAGACTCTCACTCAATCGGCTCTTTTTCAATCGGGCGACAAATTTTGTTGACAATTTTCACGTTTAATTATGAAGCTAATTCCCTCAAATTCGCTGTAGTTCTTCCTATTTTATCGTGATTCTTTATAATAGAGCGCTTTTTGTGGAATTTACAAAGGCTTTGACGCTCAATTCTATCTCTAAACCGGATGACATTTTGCCCCATATTCCCGATTGAGAGAGAGTCTACTGTATGACAACATTGCATGTTGTGTACTAAAAAACATAACCTAACTTAAAATCAGTGTTTTCAAATCAACGGTCGATAAATTGTGGACTATAGAGCGATGGCCTATAGCGGGGTTCTACTGTATGTCCAACTTGCATCACTTTACCCTATTCTGTTTCCTAAAAAAAAATGGTAAAGTTAAGTCGATCTTCTATAGTTTTCAAAGAGTTGTAAAACAAGAATTTTAGTGCTTCACGGAATTTCATAACCTTATTTTATGGATTCACAGAATTACTTCATTTTTTTTATTTTAGAGAATTTTCTTCAAATTTAACCAAATCAATAAAAGTGTTTTCAAATACTATTGGTTTATAGAAGGAAACTAAAAAAGTTCTAGTTTTCTTTTAGTACTTCAGATGGCTCATTGTTTATGGTTGTTCTAAAATTTTATTGCATATTTCGAAGTTTGAATATATTTTTGAAAACTTGCAATCACTTTTCGCTTACTTTTGCTAAATTTTAGAAAAAAAAATTAGTAATACTTGGTGTCTTTTGGATCATTTGAAGATTGTACTAAATTTCTTTTAGTACAAATTAAATAAAAGATATTTTAACAGCGAAAAGTAAAATCAAATTTCTGAAACAAAAATATTTCATCAGTATAGGCTTAATTTTGCAAAAGTTGATCGCCCTCAGAGAATTGCAGACATGAAAATTGGCGGAAAGTGCAATTTAGTGAATTTAGTAATTTATGAGATTGTGACTCTAAAAGTCATTCTTTTGTTTTATTGGCAGGAATGTCGGTCAATCGGGGATATGAGGATGATAGTCAGAAGGAGGTGGACATCATTGAGCCCAAGAGAAATCACCAGAATCATCAAGAATCTGAGCCACCCGATGAAGGAACTCTCCTTTCGGGCATCCAAACGTACTTCTCTGACGAGAAAGTGCTCATCCCGCAAATTGAGAAGGTGATTACCACAGCAATTTAACGGCTGTTTTCTTATCAAGAAAAATTATGTCCTCCCTCTCCAGTATCCCCTTCTGCTCCACGTTGTTTTTCGTGCTGGAAGAAATACTGATAAGCCATTTCATTATCTGCGTTAATTCCTCAATATTTTTCTTTGAACCTACAAGTCCAAATCACACTAAGCAATGGCAATTTTTGTCGATGGGAGATCATTCGCTTTATTCTTCCACCGACGACGATTTTTTTTATTTATTTGAAAAATGTCCAATCGGTCGATTATATCAATTTGTGGAGAGAAACAGTGGCGAGAAGAGTTTGGAGTGTACTCATCGTAGCATAATTGATATTGATAAGAAAATGATAAAAGAATTATTTCCTTGAGATTCAATGTTATGAAGATATTGTGTTCTTTCAGGATGGATTCAGTTTTCGGAAATTGTGGGCTTTCACGGGACCAGGATTTCTCATGTCAATAGCATATCTTGATCCAGGTAAGAGATTTGTGATCCGGAGACATATGTTGCAATCTTATCAGAATCTTTTGCGTCATAAAAGAGGATGAAAGTTTGCACGAATGAGGTCGTGTTGATTGTCAGTCTCGATTGAAAGTGAAGATTGAGGATTGATAAGAAAAAAAGCCATTGAGATGGTAATGAGATTTTGGCTTAGAAATTTCAAGAGTTTCAGATTTGAACAGTAAATTATAAAATGATTATATTTGTTGGTTGATAAGTCAAAAGAAATGGAAATATTCGGATTCATATTTTAACAGCAATGTTTTTTCGATTGGCAAATATTATCTATATGGTGGCGTAATTAATTACGAGGCTATTGAGGCTATTTAACTTTGGGACTTTGGGATATTTTTCTAGAAGTTTGGTACAAAGATTTGTAATATATCTAAATGTTTTTAACTTTTCTTCATATTTGCCACATGAGAAGCTAATTCAAGAAGTCGCTTTCCGCTTTAATGTTTTACAAAATAAGCGTCTTATCTATGGGTTGGAATAAAGTATTCCTAGAAGGAAAAAAAAACCATTCAGGTTTTAAGAGATTTCGTAATAATTTATAACGACAATTCGATATTATTCCCAGTATACCTAATAAAAAAGCAGTAATCTCGTAACAATCACAATTTTTCATAAGCAATAATTTTTGTAAACACAAGCAAAATATAAATATAGTCGTGATAAGCTTAAATGAATTTTCTCAGGTGCTTGTGACTGTAGGTGTTCAACATATTTACTTGTATTTTATAAAACGTACAATTTAGTATTTGATTTTTATAATTGAAGAATAAAATTCAATTTAATTTGATTTTTATATATGAAGCATTGGTTTTCATGTGAGAATATTATGTACAAAAAATTGATTATTTTTCTTTATTAAAATATAGTTTTCCAAAACGGATGCCTTAGTACACGGTAAAAACTTTTGGACACTTTATTATTGGAACAAGTTTTCCTTGGAATAATTTTTTTTTGGAATCAATTTGCACCTAGAAAAGATATTTGTTCCAAAAAGTTTTCTTTACAGTTTTATTACGAAATATAGTTACAATTCTGTTAGAGTTTTCTTTTAGAACCGTTTTGATACGATGGAATGTCTACAAATTTGAGTTGATTACGTTTTATACAAATTTGTTCCTGAAAGTTTGAATACAATTTGTTGCACTCGGCTGTTTTGTTCCCACTACTGTCAGGCACAAATTGGTACATATTTTTTATAACAATATTATTCCTACGTCTGTAACATATTTGTTCCAAAAATTTTCGGTGTCCGTGGACGAGGTAATTTTTGGAACGAAATTATCACTCATATGGGAAATCTTTTTGTTCCCATTGTCGGGAACAAATTCATGTAAAAGCTTTCGTCTTACAATTAAGACCTATACTTCAGTCGAGATGGATTTCGGTGGCGAAAGTTCATAAGAAACATCAAATAAAAAACAACTTAAGAGTGTTTTATACTCTTATGTTATATTATTATTATTATTATATGTTTTCAAAAATTCAAGCACACGATTTTTTTAAGTCATAGGTATATTTGGATGAAATGTTTACCTGGATGACTTCCAAAATAGGGTAAGGGCTCATAATTTTGGACAGTCTGCTTATAAGCATCGATGTTCAACAAGTTTGAAGTGCGATATTTTCAATACTAATTGACATTTCTTGGTTCTCTCAATTCATAAGGTTTGTTTAGGAACTTGACAAGCTGTTTATTGTCTTTGTTTTTACTAAAATTAGTTTTAATACGTTTAAAAATGAATTGATATGTAGAGGTGAATTAGGCTCTTATTTTGGACAACTTGTTTATTAATTTGGCCAATTTGGCTATAAATTTGGACAGCTAATCCGCCTCAATAGGATGCCCATTATTCTTCATTTCATGAACCAATCTTACCAAGTCCTCTTCCTATTCATGTAAGGGAAACGTAGAATCTCACAAGAAGCCCGGAAACTTTCCATATCATTCATTAAAGTGAGTTGACTTCGGTACTCCAAGTACGTGTGGATTCGCTCATTCCCTGGCCTTTCCGGGAGCCTTTCAAGGCTTTTCTCGCTACATCTCTATCGTAGAGATGATGCTCCTTTGTTTCTCCAGGCATTTGTCCAACCTAGTCATCACGAAAGCTAAAACTTCACGAAATTTCGTGAGGAAAACACCTGTCCAAAATAAGAACCATCACCTCACTGGTGAATGTCTTAAAAAAATTCCCATTTTTCACACGAAAAATCTAATTCACAAGGCAAATCTCACTTCAGGTCAAATGTACAAATCACCACTAACGTGAATCAACACAATATTCAATGAATATTCAATAATATCACTCAAAAAAAGCGAAGAAACATTGTTAGTACTTCACCAAAACTAAATAAGACTGAAGTAGGCCATGAAGTTCTGTCATATTTCTCGTAAGCAATTGCTCACACTGAATTTTCAATAAAGCAATTTCAACTCAAATCATATTCAAAATTTAACGTATTTAGTGTTAAAATCTTCCAAAAAGAACAAATATTTACATAGAATTCATTATTCATCAAATATTGGAATAAAAATCCATAATTTTAATCAATTTATTTTTAGTGTCCAATGTTATCCTCAAAGTGTCCAAAATAAGAAACTGGACAAAATTATGAGCCTTTCCCCTATATCCAAACATAAAAGAAATCGTAGGGACCGTTTTTGAATAAACAAAAAAAAAAAGGATTTTGGAGGGTATGGATGGGTGGGAAAAAGAAAAAAAACAACGTCGGGAGATATTGTTTTTTAATTGGGGATCACAGAAAATCGGAAGTTTACCGTTTAAGCTCCAGGACGGTGACAAGCTCAAAAAATAAAAACGGATAATATATCTGCACCCTCTTGAGTTCGAGCAGTAAAATTAAAATATCAAACATTTTAGGCAGATTCTAAGATAATCTTTAGATCATTTCAGGCTTTAAGATAATCTTTAGATCAGGAGCTTTTACTTAAGAACGTATGCGTAACAAAACCAATAAAGAAAAAAATCGTAGAGTGCTACATCTTCCAAGAGAATTAAGATTCTGAGCAATTTTTCTTTTTTCTCGAAAAAAAATATTTTAAAGTTTTATTTGAATTCTGAGATAAAAAAACCTTACGGACCGTAAAGTACTAGACGCATTTACGGCTTATGCCGAGAGGCGGCTTATATTCAAAATGGGTGAGGTCGTTAAGAATCTCACCTAACAATTATTAGAATACATTCGCGGCAGTTTTCCACTAAGTCGTCTCACGGCTTAAACCGTACGTCTATCTAGGCCGTAATGCCTTAGACACACTTACAACTTAAGCCCGAGAGACGACTTAGTGGAAAATGACGGAAATGAAGTCTAACCATTATTTCAAATATAATTACGTTAAGCCGTCTCTTGACTAATCCTCAGGTCTGTCAAGGCCCTAACATACAGCGAGCCAATTTGACGATTTTTTTGATTAATATTATTTTAGCTCAGGAATTAATTAAGCTCCTACAAAAAAATACTTATATTTGGAAATACTTATAGTTTATAATCATCCACAAGATTTGGATTTTTATCAATTCTAATACTCCAAGAAACAAAATGTTTTTCTCAAAATATCTATATTTTCCTTTGCATACTTTTAAATTTCAAAAGATGCCAAAGAATTAAAGAATAACAAGGGGTAACTCATTCCCATGTTTTCTGACAAAGGTTTCTGGTTCCTCGGATTTCTCGATGCAAATCTTGGGTTTCTCGGGTTTCGCGAAGCGATTCTCGGACAATTCACAAGGTTTTCTCAATATAAGTTACCCCTTGAAGAGAAAAACTTTCCTAATTATTTTGTGTGAAAACTTAGGATTTCTTGTCATAGGTTGAAGACATCATAACGAGATTTGAAATGAAAGAGATTCTGAATAAGTTGGACATTTCTTGTTCATTTTATTAATTTTATAAAGTTTGTTGCTAATATAATATTATTAATACATTGTCCAGTGCCTCAGATTTCCTGAAAAGAACCATGGGCTAAATACATCATGAACATAGAGAAAAATTGAGTAATCCGAAGCTTGAGTCATCCGAAGTTACTGCGCTTTCCTCTAATCAGTTCTTAACGAATTTATTGGTCTTGTAGTATAATTTCTAGAACGAATTAACAAGTTATTTTTTCTAGGAAATTGTTTGCCTAGAATAGGAAAGTTATAAGCGAAATTATTAATATTCTTAATTCATTGTACTTGCACGTTTTATAGCCATTTTTTATTTATGAATGGGTTTCAATCTCCTATCTGAAGTCCACACAATGCAAAATATTTTATTCATAAATTATTTCGGTGATTTTGGAAAATTCATCAGTAACGAAAACACATCTTAACATTTTTTCAACACATTTTATTCAAAATTGTGTTAAGCTGGGGATTTTTTTTTAAATTCACTTTATTCAAGAGATAAGTAAAGCATTGTTTTACTCACAAAAAGTCAGAAAACGATATTTTTCTGAAAATTCTAACAACCAAAAATAGGTATAATACAAAGCTTTACTGCAATAAACTGATTTGAATTATAGGAAATATACTTCCGTTTTTAATTCATTTTTTTGTACAATTTTTATCTATGTGAGGAAAATGTTAAATATACCACTCAAATATTTTATTTCAAGGCAGAAGCTCTGTATATAATCAATCATGTGTTGTCAACTCTGTATAATACGATTTTTTTTGTAGTCTATTATTCTAATAATTATGCTTCGTAGGTTACGTAAATGTTTTCATGTCGTGTCGTAATGAATTGTTATTTACACCTCTTTGATAAAACCTGATGAAACGCAGAATTTTCCCTTGAATTCTTTTTTGTTTTCAAGAAATTTACCCAGTTTTTGAAGTTTTGAAAATAAACACAAAACTCTGATTAGGAAGGTTCAAGTTTAAAGTTCAGTGGCCTTTAATTCAGAGTAAGTCTGAAATTACCTTCAAGTATCTCTCGGTTTTATTATCTTTTTATTTGTTCAATATAGGAGTTTTTATTTAAATTGTGTTGATTTTTTTCAGTCACGGGAATAGGAAAAAAAAGATTCAGTGTAAACAAGACTGAAAATCGTGTTCATTAACGTGATCTTTTCTCAAAGTTATAAATTTCACTCACTTTGTTATTACAATTTTATCGCAACTTTTTTTTCATTGCAAATCTTGTGTGTAGAATACATAGAAGTTTAATTCACAAGTTGAGAAGAAGACTGTACTAAAAATTTAGAAGAAATTGCAATTTGAAATAAAACATTTGTGAAGGTTTTCTCTATTTTGTTGAGTGGTTGCACAGCACGAAAAGGGTTGTCAATGAGATTTGGAAATTACACGACATATGAATAAAAGGTAGTTCATAAAATTTCTAAATAGAACACAAAAGATAGAACATATTAATTTATTTTGTTCTCTAGAGTCTGTGTTTAAAACTGATAAGAAACAATGCAATATTTCCATGTCTTCTAATATATTTGAGACTACAGCACCTCCGGTGTTAGTTACACAAACTTTATTAGTTCTGAAGAATTGTTAGCTATTTAAAGGCCTTCAACTTTGTCCTAGTGAAAAATTCAATTGGTTCTAGAATCAGAGCTACAGTGACTCAAACATCATAACATAGGAAAAACAATTTTGCCTAGATTAAGGGGCTCGCTTAATTATGGAGCCAAGAATTAGATGATTTTTTTAGAACACAAAGAAATTACCAATCTTTTTGAAAATTTTATTATATGTTTTTTTAAAGTGCTTAAAATAATATTTTTCGTAAAAAAATATTACATAATGGCGGACTAATTAGCAATTCATTGAAACGTTTCAAGGCCATAGTTCCTATTAGGGAGGAAATATACATCCCGTAATTCTTGTGTGAAAAAGAAATATATAAGTATTAATTTCTTGGTTCAGATAAGAAAATTCGAAGAAAATTGTGAAATAGGAAATTTTTTACGGTTTCAAAAAATGTTTTGGTATAGAATATTGATTCTAACGTGCCGTAAAAAATTTTAAAAAATTATCAACAACTGTTTTAGAACAGAATAAGCCTTCATTCGTTTTATTCGAAAAAATTCGATGTGGAGAAAACGCGCCAGAGTGAAAGGTGGACTCTTAAGAAAAAGTTCAATTTCAGCATTTTTAAGCCGAATAAATATTTATTATTTTCATTTATTTTGTATCATGAGATTCCTTGTGAAATAATCTAACAGAATCTTAACAGTTTTTATTAGAAATTTTAACCAACTAATTAGAATATTCAATAAAATTAGAAAACAACACTTTTTGAAAAGATGGACAAAATTTTTGAAAGTGGGACAAAAACTTTTGGAAAGATGGACATAGTGATATTAATGACAAAATATTATTCGAAATATATAGAAAATCAATTGTTGGGGGTTTTCTGCGTATACTTGCACATTATATGCTTATTATAATCCCTGCTTTATGTCCGGGTAACAGTTGAGGAATCCTAATTACCAAGAACTACCTGGACGTCCAACCAAAAAGAGGTTCTGTAAATTTCACAGACGCCTCGCACTGTCCAGCAGTTATAGCTTTAAAGCGGATGCAATTTTTAGCACATTTCAATTCCCCATCCGCCCAAATTCTTTTCCACTTGCTTTGGGAGTTCTGTAGAGGCTCTTATTTGTCTTTCTTCAGGTGTTTTTGCGATATTTACTATCCATTCTGTCAGAAAAAGTGGTGTTCGGAATCTGGAAATGTTTGCAGCCTTTCTCCAGGAGATTTTCTCCTTATCAGCAGCGAACCGCTGTTGCAACTATTTCTCCGGATACTTAAGGATCTTTGTCTTCCTTATGAACATGATTTCACTGCACAAAACCACCAAATTCATTCACAAAATCAACTTGTCCAAGATATCATAAAATTTGTTTTGAATGCAATACGAAATTAAATCACTTTTCTCTCCATTTTATCTTTAATATTTCACAAATTATGCCAAAAAATCAAGCAACACAGTTTGATACTTTCCTAGCAACTTCCATAAGAAACAGGGAAAATTACAACTACCGTGTGAAGTTATGAATATCACGTATGCAATACATTTTTCAAATTCTTCTTGCAAGCCACCCTTTGATTGTTTAATTACGACTTTTGCATTTTTATCTTCTCAAACAATCACAAAATTAGGTTTAATATTCTTTTTATCGAAAATTGAAATATTTAATTGATTTGTTATCAAGTTGTTAGGGAGGTGTCCCATATTTCACACTGTTTGGTCCCACTTTCCAGACTGTCTCACTTTCCAAATTTTACTAGCTTTTTTGCTTTCGTCTCTGTATCTTCGAAAGTATTTCGAATTGGTTTTTGAAATTTTTGTAGTATATTTTAGATAGTATACAATTTATCGATTTTAACAATAAAACACAATCCTTTTGTCTTGAAACTCAGGTAACCCCCTTAAAGCGGTGGCAGCCAAAATCCCGAATGTTCAAAATCCTGAAAGGGATGAAATTATATGGAGGAAAATGTTTAGAATAATTTCCCAAGACACTGAAGATTTCCCTTTGTCTCCCGCGAGGGCAATCGCGGGAGTAGCTATGACACTTTTAAAAATTCGGGATTGTGGCTTTCGGGATTTTGGCTTTCAGGATTTTGACTTTCCGGATTTTATCTTTCCGGATTTTGGCGTTCGTGATTTTGGCTTTCAGGATTTTGACTGGGACCCCCCTTAAAGACGCAAGAGCAAACTGAAATCAAATTTTAATTGGATTCAAATTTTCCCGTTGTTCGTCAAAGGCAGCTTATTTTTCTCAATTGAAGAAACTAAATTTTTTCTCCAAGTTTTTTCAATTCATAGACGCTGCCTCTGAACAACACCGGAAGATTTGAATCCAACATAATCCGATAGATAACTTACTTATAGAATTGCGTTGCATATCTTTTCGATCAGAAAAAATGTAATATTCCCATCCCCTTCTTTATCAAATAATGTTTTGCATATGCCTCCCTGCTCTTTCGCGTTTAAATTTAGATTAAACGAAATTGAATTTGGCGTGACGTTTGGAATTTTGGGATTTTTTAATTTTTTGATTTTTCAGGAATTTGCCTTTAGGGATTTTGGCTTTTCGCGATCTTGACTTTTCGGGATTTAGACCCAATCGGAATTTCGACTTATTGAGGATTTTGTCTCTTTGATATTTAGGTTATTCGGGATTTTGACTTTTGAGGATTTTGTCATTCGGAATTTGGGCTTTCGGTATTTTAACTTCTGGTTTTTTGATCGGAACCGTGGCTCATGTATTACCTGATTGAAATTAGTTCAGAAAAAGAAGAGTCTGAAAAAGCGGGATAGATGTAATGGAAAACGTTTGAGAAAGAAAGGAATGTGAATTTTTCCTAATCTAAAAGCATATCAAATTTCCTGACTTAAATTATTTGTCTTACAGGAAATATTGAATCGGATTTACAGAGTGGTGTGGTGGCTCAATATCGATTGCTATGGGTTCTTCTAAGTGCCACAATTTTAGGTTTAGTCATGCAACGACTGTCAGCAAGGTATTATTAAATTCATATCATTAAAATGTAATTGCAGATTTATTACATGAACATTATTTTTATCTTGAATTGCAAAATAGATTGGGTGTCGTTACGGGTCATCATTTGGCTGAAATGTGCTACAGACAATACAAACGGGCCCCTAGAATAGTTCTCTGGCTCATGGTGGAAACTGGTGAGTAATTTATTTTCCCTCTATATCTCTTCAGCAAATTAGCCTAATCGTACATTGATCTTGTCTGGGGTCTGTGCAAATTCCAGCAATTATTGGGAGTGATATTCAGGAGGTGATAGGAACAGCTATTGCTATTTATCTCTTATCGAATAAAGTGTAAGTGAAAAATAAGAATAAAAGAGAAATGGACGCTAGATGATCAAAATTGGTATCAAATACTTGATCTTCTTTGTCAACAGAGTTCCCCTCTGGGCTGGAACGCTCATCACGATTCTGGATACTTTTACATTTCTGTTTTTGGACAAGTATGGCCTGAGGAAGTTGGAGTTTCTTTTTGGTTTACTAATCACTGTCATGGCTGTTACATTTGGATATGAGGTAGAAAAAATTTGCTCATTTTATTATACAAAATTCTTTTATTTGGATTATAGTGTGGAAAATTTCCGCTATAACTTTTTTTATGTAATCTTATTTAAACATTTCTGTTTTCTTCCCAGAAGAAATCCCCGCATTATTAATTTTATTTGTTTTATAAATGAGTCAACTTTCTGAATTATGCTCGATAGGGAATAGTTTTCAGTGTAAAATTCAATGGTATTGTTTTGGTGATTCTAAGTTGATTTGTTTTCAATGTTTATTTCAAATAATCAAACTTCAAATAAAGTTTCAAATATCATTGACTAATAGCATAGTTTTAGCACTATTAGGATAAATTTAATTAAATAAACTTAATAGGTAGTTGCGGTTATTAATTTATTAGCGTATCTCAAAATACAAGTTGGAAATGATTCATAAGATAGAAAAGAAATAGACAAAAAATACAGCGTTGTCAAATTCTTAAGATATTCATCCACAGAGATACTTCACCGAAGTTTTTCTCGATATACCGATTTAAAATAGATTAAACTGGTTGGCAAATGAGTTCAAAGCTTTAGTGAAATATTACATAGAATTTGCATGAATTGACCCTTAAATTCTGAGATAAATCTTGAAGATTCAAATTCAGCTTTAAAATTATCATCTTAAAGCTGAACTTCTTGAAGGTATACATATTAATCTCAATTGCAATACAAACTTCATAAATAGTTTATAAAGTCGATCGAGAAAAGTCTTAAAATTTTTAAGTATAAAAAATTTAAGTCACTTTGTAATACATGGGGGCACTCGGGTCAAAATGAGAAAGTACTCACTCTATAATGCAAGTGCCCCAGGTTGAAATCTCCTTTGAAGTCATAAACTTTTTTTGGCGTTAAAAGTTTTCGAAGTTACTTAATTCCACGGGATATGGAATTGACAATCGCTTCTCTGTAATTAGAAAAAAAATAATAATGCATGTTTAGATCTCCCCTTTCAGAAATGTCTTAATTCCTATATAGAACGTTATGCCAGCTTTATTGTTAATATTTCAAGACATGTAATTAAATTACCTTACCCTTTAATTCATGACTGATCGAGTACTGGTCAAAGTTCCGAAAGCTAAAATCCCGATGATCAAAATTTCGAACGCCAAAATCCCGAAAGCCAGAAAAGGGTCTAAATCCCCAATAGGTCAATATCCCGGATGGATTAAAATCCGGAAAGGCCAAAATCTTCAAAGGCCCAAAATTCCGAGTTCTTAAAAGTGTCATAGCTACTTCCATCGATTGCACCTGCGTTTGCTTGCAAAAGAAAATTTTCTGTAATGTGGGATATTATTCCAAACCGGTCCCTGTCAAAATCCCGAAAGCCAAAATCCCGAACGTCATAGCTACTACATATGTAGTATCACAGCTACTTCCACGATTGCACTCGCGTTTGCTGGAGGCAAAGGGAAATCTTCTGTGTCTTAGAAAATTATTCTAAACATTTTCCTCCATTAATTTCATCCCTTTCAGGATTTTTAAATTTCGGGATTTTGTCTTTCGGGATTTTGACTTTCGGGATTTTGGCCTTTTCGGGTTTTTGGCATTCGGGATTTTGGCTGCCACCGATTCCATTCCAAACATTATCCTCCGTATAATTTCGATTCTTTAAGGATTTCGATCAGTCTGGATTTTGGTGTTCGGGATTTTGATAGTTTGCAATTTAACTTTAAGGATTTTAGTTATTCGGGATTTTGGTCTATTCCAAATTTCGACTCTTTGGGATTTTTGTTTTTCGATATCTTGATTTTTTGGGAGTTTGGCTTATCAGGGTTTTAGCTCTTTCATGATTTTGGCTTTTCGAGATTTTGACCCATTCAGGATTTTGGCTATTCAGGATTTTGGCCCATTCTGATTTTAGGCTATTCGGGATTTTGATCCATTTGAGATTTTGATTTATTCGGAATTTCGACTCATTCGGGAATTTGACATTTTGGGATTTTGGTTTTTCGGGATTTTGTTTCTTCGGGATTTTGGTATTTTTTTGGGGGGAATTTTGACTTTTCAGAGTTTTGGCTCTTTCATGATTTTGGTTATTTGGGATTTTGGCCCATTCAAAATTTTGGCTATTCGGGATTTTGGTTCATTTGGGATTTTGATCTATTCGGAAATTTGATTCATTCGGGAATTGGACTTTTCAGAGTTTTGGCTCTGTCATGATTTTGGCTTTTCGAGATTTTGATTTATTCTGGATCTCAATTTATTCGGGATTTTGGCCAATTTAGGATTTTGGTTATTCGGGATTTAGGTCCATTTGGGATTTTGATCCATTCGGGATTTCAACTCATTCGGAAATTGTGATTTTTTGGGATTTGGTTTTTCGGGATTTTGTCACTTCGTCATTTTGGTTATTCGGGATTTTGGCTATTCAGGATTTTGATTCATTTGTGATTTCGACTCATTCGGGATTTAAAATTTTCCACATTTTGATTTTTCGGGATTTTGACTTTTCCGTATTTTGGCTTTGGGGATCTTGACCGGCACCGTGGCTGATGTATTAGGTTCAGAAAATTTAAACTAGCTTAAGTGTAACTAGACAAACTTATGGTCGATTCTTGGTTTTATAATCTGAAGCGAATTTGATTTCTCTGTTTTATTGAACGGAAAAGTGATCCAGATTTACAGAAAATAGCGGAAGTAGTAGTACTAAAAAGAAAGAAGTAGTACTAAAAAAATATTTTTCTGGAATAGCACCATTATGGTCTTTTGTTTTCTAAGACAGCTCTTTCTGATTCGAAGTCGTCAATATTGATCAGAAATGTTGTTGACTCAATGAAATTTCCATTTTTTACTCTCAAGAGAATCAAGTTTTTGAAATATCTTTTCGAATATTTTGTTATTTAATAAAATAATTTTTTAATAGACAAAAATTCTAATATACCGAGTAAATTGCCAATTTAAATATGGATTTTTATTCTGAGAAGTAAACATTTTATTTTCCATATTCTGTTGAGTTTGTTGTACGTTATAAGCAAAAACTTCCAGAACTAAGCAATTTCAATTAATTTTTTATGGTTTGGTTAGGTGTGTAAAAGTTATAACGACCGTAGATATCTGCGAGAAATATTGTGAATTATTAAAGAAAAGATGACTTGAGTCATCTAAATGGAATCTTATCGCGTTGTTGTTTTTTTCTAATTGCGAATAAAGACTAATTAGTAAATTAGAAAACGTATTAGAAATTATAAGATTATGGTCATTGATCCATTCGTTGGGATTATCAATCTTCAATTTTGTTTAATTCATTCGTAATCAACTTAACTGATCGAAAAGTTTGAATGTGTTTGAAGTTGGAAGTATAATGAACGTTAGGCCGGGGAGAAGGTCACAAAGCATCACAAGTTGTATATTCACAAGATTGTTAAATTAATGAAAATCAATTTTCCTGAATAATTGTTATGCAGGGAAAATTAATTGATTTTTTTGTTGTTGCTGTCTTCAACAGTATGTGGTTTCAGCACCCCCACAGGGGGATGTAATGAAGGGTATGTTTATACCGTGGTGTGAAGGCTGTGACTCACGAACACTTCTTCAGGCCGTTGGAATTGTCGGGGCTGTAATTATGCCACACAATCTCTATCTGCATTCTGCTCTAGTCAAGGTAAATTTCCGTTTTTGTTTTTTGACAAATTTTCCATCAATTTCCTTTTGAGATATTTTCTTCTTGAATGATTCTTCTGTCTTAACAGTCCAGGGATGTCGATAGACGCAAATCGTCAAATGTTCGTGAGGCGAATTTTTACTTTTTCGTTGAGGCCTGCATCGCATTATTTGTTTCATTTATTATCAACGTATTTGTTGTGGCTGTTTTTGCACATGGTCTTTATGGGAAAACAAATAATGAAGTTGTAAGTTTGAAAAATCATAATAAACTTACAAGGTTTTACATTAAATTTGCAGCAAACTCAAGCTATTTTTATTTCTGTAAATATTTATAGTTGGATACGTGTCAGAATTCAACAATGTACGAAGATATTTCGTCAGTTTTCCCAGCGGACAATGATCATGTGGATGCTGATTTGTATAAGGGCGGCCTATTCTTGGGCTGTACCTTTGGCATTGCAGCCATGTACATTTGGGCTGTGGGCATTTTAGCTGCTGGGCAGAGTTCGACGATGACAGGAACGTATGCTGGGCAGTTTGTCATGGAGGGTTTCCTGAATTTGCAATGGGCAAGGTGGAAGCGTGTTTTGGTGACGCGAATGATTGCCATTGTTCCAACATTCTGTGTGGCTTTCTTCAGTCGAATTGAGGATTTGACGGGAATGAATGACATTTTGAATGCCGTGATGGCCCTTCAGTTGCCTTTTGCTACTATTCCCACCATTGCCTTCACGTCAAATCCCAACATCATGGGAGAGTTTGTCAACGGAATGTGAGTAATTTTAATACAAATCTCATATTTTTTTGATTTTTTTTTGTTTAAAAAAATATTTTTAACCCTTATAAGAGCCAAGTAGAAAGCTTCCTAATTTTCTAGAAAGCTATAATAGAGCTATCGTGTAAGTTTTAGCGGGAGTTTATCGAATGTAAAACTTATTCAAATTACACTTTTTTTAAAAGACAAGAAGCGCCTCTTTTGGTAAAACTTCAAACTTGGGATGATGAGAAATGTTTTACATAATTTTAATTCCTTTCACAAATTAAGTTTGAAATTAAGAGAAGAAAAACACGGGGTTGGGACCTGTTTATTCCATGTTCAAATTTCTATTAAACAAATTTTAAGTTAAAAAAAAATCAAAAGATTATATTTCAATAATTAATTTCAGCATATTTTAGGTGAGATTTTTTTATTTTGAATTTTGACCTTTCAAAATTTCCAAATATTTTAGGTAAAATGTATGAAATTTCGGCCTAGTTGCATTCAAAGGCCAAAGACTTTAGTTTAAACTGTACTCCCTCTGTCCCAAAAAAAAAGTCGTACACTCTTTCATATAAAATGTACTAGCAAACGTAGGATAAGTGTGCCAAATTCCGGCTAGCTTGCAATTCCGGCCTCTTTTGTGTTCCTCGAATTTCCATGAATTTTTAGTTTTTACATACTCTAGAGATTATACAATGCAAAAGATTAACAAAAAATATAGCTGCGACAAACGAGATAACGTGAAAGAGACATTGAAAGAATTCCCGAAGGGCAAGTAACTGTGAGAATGAAGGTGGCCGAAATAGGGCACCAAAGCTATATCTACATTTTTATTTATTTTAAAATGTATTAAGAATCATTTTAGAGTAAATAAAGTCGATAAACTGTCTACAAGGTTCCAAGCAACACTCCTTTAGATCTTTAAAAGAATGAATAAAAAATTGAATTTTATTAAAAATATTATATTTCAAACTTGAGACTTTGGCGCTTGCATGCAACTATGCCGAAATTTGGCACACTTACCCTACGACTTTTTTCGGGACGGAAGGAGTAATATTTTTAAGACAAATGATTTTTTTGTTACTTCTTTTTAAGGAGTTTTGCTTGGAACCTTGGAGATAGTTTATCGTCTTTGCTTTCTCTAAATTATTCTAAATACATTTTAAAATGAATACAAATATAGAGATAGTTTACGATAAAGCTTCGGCCACCTTGATTCTAATAGTTTTGCCCTTCTGGAATGCTTACAAAGTCTTTTTCACATCATTTCGTTCGCCGAAGCGACATTTTTCGCTTTTTATTTGCGCTGTAAAATCTGTAAAGTATGCGAAAACTAAAAATTTAGGGAAATTTGACTAGAAAAAGAAGTGGCCGACATTGGAAGCTGGCCGAAATTTGCTACAGTTACCCTATATGAGACTTGTGTAATTACACTATGCAACAAATTCACAACTTTTTTTGCTAACGGAGATCTCACATGGTACGTTTGATAGAGTCAAGTCCCCAGAATAAGAATCTGGTCTTAGTTTTGATCTAACACGTAACATTTTTTTTGTATTAATACTTTTATATTTTTTCTGCTTTGCCTTACATTATCCGTTATATCTCAGGTTCTAGTGAACAGAACTTAAAAAATGTGGGTCCGTTAGAAAGCTCATTAGCTGTGCTTCAATTTTGATAATAACAAAAGACTTTGTAAAATCACTCCTTCAGGGTGTAAAATTGGAGTTTCTCTAAGAATTACCAAAAAAAAATGCTCTTAAAGTGAGATTTTAAAAATTTGTATAAAATAAACTAAACAAAATATTAAAAATTCATTGACACCAGACGATAGGCACCACTTAGAACTACAATTTTGCTTATCTATGACATCTCGCTCCGATCACTCTAAATGCTTCATTTGTTGGTTTTTGTCATTTTCCAAAAATATGAAATACCTATTTTAGAGCAAATTTCCTAAACATTTCTGAGAAAATATCTTTTAAAACTAATGTGAAACATATATAAATATTGAGGTTCTTCTTTAAATCTATCGGGAAATCATCAACATCATATTCATTAACATTCCCAATCAACCCTCGTTAAAAAGCTCCCAATTTTCCTTTAAGTAATTCAATTTTTGTTTCTATTTATTTCCATCCATCCATCTAATACTATTTCTAGTAGAGGCTAATTTTAAATGAAAGTATGATCTAAAGTCATTGAAATATATTTGCGAAATGATCGCTGATGCGTATTCTACCTATCATAAAAAAGCATTCTAAAATGAATTTAGGGGTTTCTTCTCGCTGCTGAATGTTAATTGGGGATGTTAATGAAAATTTTGTTGATGGTGAAAATGTAAGATTTTATTAAACTAACACAAGTCGTTATATTTAATACCTAGAAAATTTTTGAGAAGTTATTCGCTCGGTCTGCGTCTGTATAATATTTCGAATAAGCATCGTGGAATTATGTTTTTGCCATTTTCGGAGAAGATTCAATCGATAAAATCAATTTATTAAAGCATGTCCCAGATTTAAGTTCTAAAAAGACAAATGACTCTCATTAAAAAACTATAGTACATATAAAAATACTATTTATATTTCTTGAAATCCGCGGATTTCGCGGATTTTTGCGGCTCGCGAAATTTTTCGCGGATTTTTTCAGGTCGCGAAAAATTTCGCGGCTTTTTCGGGTCGCGAAAAATTTCGCGGATTTTCGCAAGTCAAATTTGAGGCCTCTATCTCTGATAACTTTAAAGTTTTTTTTAGAAATTTTTATGCAATTTTCTTCCAATTTTCCTCGTTTTCAAGTGAAATTTTGCACTTCTCAAGCCTAAAGGAGACTCTATCTAATGTAATGTCAAGTTTGAGGAGGCCTCTATCTCTCATAGTGTCCGAGAAAATCGACTTTAAATATTTTCAGATACTTTTACGCATTTCTCATCCAATTTTTTTCATTCCTTTAAAAATCATTAAACGAAATTTGCATTATTTATGTATAAATATCGTTCGAGTTTGCCACAATCCAAATTTCCAATGAAGGAATCGCAAAGCTGATCTAGGCTTATCACTGGCTTTTTCTTATACTGGATGAGATTGTCAGTCCCATGCCACGTGAAATCAAGTGCAGTGAAGCTCACTGGATGCAATTCGAACACATTTAATGCCAGAAAAATTTCTGGTGACCTAAAGGGGAATCTAACCCAGGACACTTGCATCATAGAGCGAGTGCTCTACCACTTGACCCATTGAGTGCCCTGCATAAGATATTTGCATAATCCCATCATATGCATAATTCCGGGACCCCTCTGTAAGTGCTTCTTAGTCTTAAGCACTTAATAAGACCTTATCCTTAATATATTGCATCGCCATAATTTTAAGTTATTGTTGTAAGAACAACTAACTTCTAGCTAAATGTATCAAAATGAAACAATCGCGAGAACATCTTCCCCTGTGTTACCCGAATACTTTAATCACTGAAAAAAGAGGGTACGATTAACATTTTTTCCTCAGAACTTTAACACTTTTTAGGTGTAAAAATATATCAACATTTTTTAATGTTAATTTTACACCTTTTTAAGGGTAAAATTAACATGAAAAAGCGTGACTTTAACCCCCAATACACATAAAAAGGGTAATATTTACAGCGATTTCGGATCAATACTGCAGGGTAAAATTAACATTTCCGGAACTTATTTTAACTTTTTCGGATTTCTCTCAGTGATAAAATTTTAAGAATTTTTTTAATTCTTTAATTTCGAATATGTGATAATCATTCTATTTTCTGTAAAGTTGTACGGGTTATTAACTTTATTAAACTAGATTTATAGCAATAATATTAATCAACTTTTGGGGTACAGCATCTAAGTTACGAGTCTAAGCATTTGGCAAAGCTGGGATACTTTGCTATCCTGCTATAAATTGAATTACCTTTTTTTAAAAAACTTCAAAATTGCTATATTTATTTTTTTTTGAGCTGTATATGAAAATAGTTTTTTTTGTATTTCAGTGGAAACAAAATTGTATCCATACTTCTGAGTATTCTAGTCATTGCCATCAACATATTCTTCGTTATTGATCAAGTCAACCATTCCGATCTACATTCTGGCTGGATGGTACTTATTGGTATGTAGATCATATTCAAATCGATGCGATTTTCATCACAGCCAAGTAAAATCACCTTTTCTCTCTCCCTTCACTTCCCTTCAGTTTTATTTGGAATTGCATATATTTGCTTCAATATCTACCTTGTTATTCACATGGCTGTTAATATGGGAAGTGAACGACTTGCAGAAATGCCGGTGAGACTCATGCAAAAATTATTTTCATGGATTTTCTTATTTTTGGAGATTCAAAACTGAACTGTGACTCTTTGTTGTTTTCAGTTTGTTCAAAAGTATGTGACACACACAAGCAATAATTTGGGCTTTGGACCCCATCGAAATACTTATGCCAGGTAAGCGTCGTATAATTTATCATAAGCGCTCTGCTCTTGTTTTCTTGTATCTTCATCTTCGAAGAGCAGCTGCATTTTCGTCAAAATATGCTCGCTTTTCAAGAAAACAAAAATCTTTTGCTTTTTCTGCACGCTTCCTGCACTCTTTGGAAGATGAAGCTAATGCCTGAGCTTCAGCATCTCACTCTATGCACGTTATGTTGCATCTAACAAAGTATAAAATCTAATACAACATTTTGCAAAGAGATTTCAGTGCTTATTATAATGAATAATTTGTACAGTATTCGTTATCATTTATATTTAGTTTTGCGCCATATTGTTAAAGGTTTATTTTTTAGGAAAAAATATATTTCAGTTAATAAAAATTTACAGCAATTGCATGGAATTTCAATAATTTCTGAAATTGAAAGTCTTAGGCTCAATGGTTACTAAAAGGAAAAAAAAGATGGTTTACATCTATTGCGAATTGGGAAACTTTTTAATGCTGTTGGTTGACTAAAAATACTGAAAAAATCGCTTTAAATTACGGAATGGGTTTTGGGTTGGAAAAGCTTTCAGTTTTATTAAACAAAGTAAATATAGATTTATCAATTCTCGTGAAGGAATATTCTGTGGAATTAAAAAATCGAGATTTATTCAAAATATCGTTAAAAATGAAAAAATAGGAAATACAATAAGAATTTATTATTAAAAAATAACAGGATTCAATTTTATTAGCTTTGGGTTAAAGAAAATGTGTTATCCTAAAGATGAATTTAAACTCTTGGTCCTAGCACAGTCAAGCAAACGCTTTACAATTTTACTAATTGTTCTGTCTTCAGTAAGCTAAAGTTCTAAAGCAAATGGCATCATCTAGAGGCGAAATTGTTTAAGGTCCAGACTTTGGGTCAAACTACTATAAGAAAAACAATTTTATTAGTCAATTTGAGTAAAGATTAGGACTAATTTCTGAGGTTATGCCCAAAAACTCTGAACCGATTTAAACCGATATCGGACATGCGAATCTGCGAATGATGTATCTTCCGCAAGCTTAACTCCGCTATATATTGTATTTTCCTTATTTATTTTTTAAATTCTTTGTTGAAGATGTTTTTTGTTGATAAATGCAAAAAGAAAGAAATTTATTATTGTTTTATTTATTATTCTCGGGCACATTTACCGGGATCGGGAATCTTTGTTTTTTCCATTTTGTTTTTTTACACTTTTGTTTTTCCTAGTTTGTCTTTGGAATCTTTGTCTTCGGTAATCTTTGTTTTAGGAAACTTTGGAAATCTTGTCTTTCATACATTTTGTACAAGTATCGGAAATTTCCTTTTGTCCCAAAGGACGAAACTAAAAACTTCTTAAAACACAGAAAATTTCTCTTTTCCCTGAGGGTGTCTATACATTGTAAGAATTTTTCGTCAAAAATTGCTCTTTTGAAGGAAATCGTCCGCACTGTTGTAGGTAGAAACGTCAAAATTCTGTCAAAAATGCGATTTTTTATGAAAATTGCTCCCAATGTGTAGAGGCTTTAAAAGACGAAACCAAAAAACTTCCCAAAACACTGTTGTAATTGCATTATTTAAAAAAATATACTTGTTTAAAATATATTAAAGACAAGATTTCCAAAGACAAAGTTTCCAAAAAAACAAAGATTACCGAAGACAAAGATTCCAATGATAAACTGGGAAAAACGAAAGTGTAAGAAACAAAATGGAAAAAACAAAGATTCCACAAACCCATTTACCACATAGCACCTTCTTCTGTTATATTCATTTTATTTTTACTTTTTGATATGAAAATTTCCTTCTATTATTGCTTTTTACTACTCCATACTCTCTATAATTCTTCTTAGTTAAAATTATCTCAAAAAAACTTTTTTCCTGGACGCGGTTTGACCAAGGATCGAACCGAGGGCCTCTGCGTCACAAACCCAAATTTTTGCCACATGAACTTTTGATAATCCTAAGAAAGAAAGGGTGACAAAGGGTTCGAGCTCTTTCGAGCAGCTTGAACTTTCAAGAAGATTCTCCTCATAAATATTCTTTTTTTGCAAATTTTTTAAGTGAATTAAGAGTTTAATATCGATTTAAGTTGGTCTATAAATCGTCATAAAACCATCCCGAAATGAAAATTGATCAAAAGGAGGGTGTTTAAAAAAAAACATTAACCTTTTTTTAATTTAAATTTTATAAAAAAAAGTGCCGATACTTTACCGATTTATTACCGATTGGGACTGAATCAGGTTTGGACTTTGAAAACCTTTCAAATAAATCCAAATTTCAGCAAATTCGTTAAAAAATAAGCACTATCTAAGGTGATCTCGCATAATTCAAAATGGCGATTTTTCCGGTCATAGGTGTTTGTGTATAAAATATTCGGCTGGACTAACTTAAAACATAACCGGAAGTCTTTGAAAAAGCTTGAATCGTTTTTGCGAAAAATTAGATAAACCTCCTTTTTGACGAGGTCATCCAAAACCGAAAGAAAAATCGATATCTCTTAGCATTTGAATTTTATATGGGTCACACGGGTCACAAGACTGAATAAAAGCGGAAAACAGTATTTTCATTACTGATTATGACAGATTCACTTAGGTTTGAAACTTCAAGACCTTTGTAATAAAAATCCAGTGCATAAAAATGTCTGGACAAAATATTCAGCTGAACTAACTCGAAAATAAACGTCGAACATATCCGAAAATAAACGATAGTGGAGAGGACAATTTTAAGATAAATCAAAAAGAGGTAGCCAAGCGTCCCAGGCTGTGCGAAGTACTGGAACTCGTGACTTAGGGCCCAAATAGACTCAGGTTGATCCTCGAGAATATTTAGCACATACAATTTTGCAGTAAAGGATTAGATAAAGGAAATTTATGCAAAGGACCTCTAATTTATGATCCTGAGTCATTAGTGTATGGCAGTTTGGGATAAATTTTTACTCCCAAATTCTGCAGGCTAAATATTCTAGAGGATCAGCCTGTGTCTGTTATAGGCTCTATATGTTACCTCAAAAGTACTTTCGGATCATTTACTGTTTACCTAGTTCTTAACCGATTTGAACGGATTCATAAATGACTCAAAAGATCTCACAAAATAGTTTTAATTTTAAAAGTAATAAAATTGATGCCGGAATAAATATTATTTATCGCTCTTCATAACCGGTTCATTATCAGATCAGAACCGATTTGAACCGATCGAGAAATAACTCAATACATTGTCTAAAATACACCTTAGGAGATAATAAAATTTTGGATAAAAATTAGTTATCGGATATGAACCGATTTATTACCGGTTCATAAGCGATTGGAATCGGTTCAGCGTTGTCAAGAATTCCAATACCTATTCAACGAGCGCAAACATAATACCATTTGCTTGAGAAAAACGCTTTAGGGTAAGATGTGACAATTTGGAATCATGTCTAATTTGGACCTTTGAGATTTCCTACCAGTTTTAGATGGCAAAAGGAAATAAAAAACGAAGAAGTACTCTCGAACGTAAAGTTTGGTACTTCTTCGTGGTTTTCTTTTTCTTTTTGATCATCTGAAATAGTACGAAAATCTCAAAATTTCGAAATACACATGATTCCAAATTATCCTATCTTACCCTATAGAGCCTTTTTTACCTTTATCGTTAAAAAGCCGTTATTAGGAATGATTCTATCGTGTTTTCTTGTAATGTCCGCCCGTTACAGCCTTTAAAACATATCAAAAAATGAAAAAAAAATCGTGAGAGTATACGAGCAATCCCAAAAAACATTGTTTTGGAGTAGATGGGGAAGCAAGGGGGAAAATAAATAATGATTAATAAATAAGGATAGGCGGTTGATTATAAATATATTGCCCTCTCTGTAGAGCTCGAGTATTAAAAGATAAAATAAAATGAGATAGAAAAAAAATAAGAAAATTAAAACGGCATAAAAGCTAGAATTAAATCAGGGACACTTCTTTGTCGTGCATCCGTAATCCATATTTCTGATGGTGTGAGTCTGAGAAAAGACCTATATTTAACGATATAAGTGACATCTATAGAGTTAACTAAAGATTAAACTTCACATTACTCTTAAAATGATTATCTATACAATGTTCTTTAGTAGAATTACCAATTCTAATTAAAACTCCACAGATTATTCTTTTAAAATAAACTCTTCATGAGAATTGATAGAATTAATCAGATTTCTAACAAATGTGGCTAATGCTAACCACAGAATTTAATAACTTTTCTTTTTTATAAAGTGTTAGATGAACTGAAGATTTTTATGTTATTTCAGTACAACAGCAATCATATCTGATGGAAGATATTGAGCAAATGATCCTTGCTTGATTAAAAGTTTAATCGAAGATTTCTAATCTTTTTCTCTAAAAATGAATATCTTGTAGAAGAATAAGAGTTCAATTGTAAAATATTATAAAAAGAAACAAATACAACGAGTTAGAAAATTTAAATGAATAAGAAAATGAGAAATTCGGCACAGAAGCGTTTCAGTAAAATTCTTTAACTAGACCATTGTCTAATTGAATAAAAAAAAATTGCGATAATTTTTTACAACTGTCCATTCACTCTTTTGTGCATTTTACTTTTATTTGGTGCTGCTTTCTTTTTTTTTGCTACAGTTTAACGCTTGACATTTTCGTGCGGATTTTTTTTTGTTAAATTTGCAGCAGAAAAGAAGATTTTTGCAAGCTTTTTGGCTTTTACATAATTAATGCTGTCGTATGCGATTAAATAATCCTTTCCTCATATATTAACAATGAGGCTTTTCTTTCTCTCTCTCTTTCTTTCTTTTCATACTAACACCCAAACACACATTCATCGCAACAACATGAAAAATACTAACAATTTGGGTCATTTGCATTTTCTGGGTGAAAAATAACAATCAACATTTGATTCGATAAAACAACCGTGTGCGATTCTTTTTGGACCAACACCTCTAAATTCGATCTGAAATAACACTGAAAAATAGTTTACGTTCCTATCCATCGTATGGTTTGAATCAAATTTACCACGCTGCGTGATTTGTAAGTATCTATTGAAAGAGTGCTAAATAAAATTGTAGGGCTTTTATTTCTTTGTAACAAAACTAATATTTTGGTTGATTGTCTTCTTAATTCTCTTTCTTTTTTTTCTTTTCACATCACCGTAGAATTGAGTCATTTCGGTTCATTTGACAAAATGACTTTACTTTGTGTTTCTTGTAGTTTTATTTTCACTCAATTGAAAGAAAACAAAAAAAAAACAAAAGAAACTGAAATATTTAAAAGTTATTTCTTTTTAAATTCCCTCCCAGTATATTCTCCATTTACGACATTGGAATGTATCGAAGAACACAAAATACTGCGCAGTCATCACATTGATCATCTGAGTATCTATTTTGTTCTTTTTTAAAAATTCTTTTATTAATTCCCCAGACTTTTGATAAAAATCAAAGAAATGTGGAAATTCATTCCTCTTTTCAATTTTGTGCCTTTCTCTCATGGAGAACTTTTTAGAACGTAAGATGTGTTCAAATTAATTATTTTATGCAATGACACCATTATTTTATCATGTCTTGCTGCTGATATTCGTAAAAGAAAAGCTATTCGGAGTTTAATTTATTTATGGTAAATACTAATAACAAAAAACTTGATGTAATCAATTATACAGTAATACAAATGTTCTAATGCGGTTAACACAATTATTTTTGTTTTGAAATCATGTTTTTGAATCTTCGCATTTGAGTGAGTGAGATAGAACTAGAAAATTCTGTTGATTGTCAAACGTGTATTTAGTAGGGGAGACCGGGGAGGTGTGGGACACTTTTCATGTTTTGACTTTGAGACACTATTCCAAAAAATCACGATAACGTATCATAATTTTATGCGGTCTATAGGATACTTATGGGTATTGACTTTATAAAAAGTACTCGATAGAACTTGGAAAACAACTGAATTTTCTTAGAGAAGATAAAACATTTAACTTGACGCTTTGTCCCAAACCTCCCCGATTTGGGGCAGTATGGGACACACAAGGGAATGTTTGGGACGCGTTTTTTCTCGCAAAATTTGCATTTTTGGAGCGCGTTAATTAATTTTAAGAACTATATTAAAAATATTTCTAATCAAAATAAAAATGTTAAATCTTTTTTTTTTTCATACTTAGAAATTAATATCAATTTAATTTGTAAAGTAGAGTCATTTATTGTCAATCAGTTATTTAAAGTATTTTCTTTTTATTTTCCATCTACCTTTCTTTGCTTTTTTATTTTAAATATTGGAATCATCATCAACAAATTTCTCAGGCGAGTAGATTTTCTTGCAACTGTAAGTTTTGAACTCACTGACGGATTCTTGTTTGATTTTACGACAACTGCATAGTACATGGTTTTTCCTTATTTCTCTGAATAAGGTCTCGCCTTGCCTTTTCTCGAGAACTTGTGAGAATTTTAGAGAATATTGCACGAGAAATTGTCGAGAAAATAGCTTTTAACGGGATTGAGCAAAGGTCGAATATCCTTTGAAGAATAAATTATTGATTCCTAAGACATTGATGATTTAATTGTCCCTGTAAACAAGTGCTCAACTGGTAAAGTTTGCACAAGATCAAGATTTCCAGTAGAAACTGGGAATTACTCTCCATTTTTACAATAAAAAATTGCATGCCACCTACAGTCTTGTCGAAAATCAACGTCCCATTCATCTCCTTTCAGGTGTCCCAAACATCCCCACGTGTAGTTTTGGTATTTAAAACCTTTATGTAAAAAACAAGAGCGTATAATCTTTGAAACTTTTATAAAAATATGTTCCCAGATTACACTGCTACCTAATGAGATAAAAAAGTTTTGATTATACACTCAGTCCCGCGATTATGCACATTTTCGGGACCGAAAAAAACGCGCGAAATGGCATTATGCATCGAGAAAATTTGCATAACCGCAGGGGCTTTCTTTTGAATAAATCGGCCGTAGAACGAATTTCGTGTGAAGTAAAAGTACTTCAAACAAAGATTCAACTGTTTAAAAGAAGTGCATCAACGAACAGTATTCTTTGGCCAGAGTTCTTCAATAAATGGTTAGAATATTTTAAAAAAAAATTACCTTAATAAAAGAAATTAAAGTTTTATTCTGAAAAAGTGGCAAAATGTTTTCAAATGTCCCGCGTCGCAAAATAGTATACATTCAGGCGTATTTCAAAAATTAGTTCATAAATTCACTCCCAAAAGGAGGCAAACTTGCATAATTGTATGTGCATAATTCCGTCAGGTGCATAATCCCGAAGGACTTAATGCCGGGACTGAGTGTATATCGCTGATATAAAATACAAAGAGCAAAACTGAGAAATCAAAAAATACAATTTTTAACAAAGTGTTCATAGAATTAAAACAATAAATCTGAGGATATCCATTCTTTTAGTCAAGATACATCTTAATATTGCCTACGATTGCGTAGTGGTTAAATCCCATTTATTTAAAAGAAATAATGAAAAAATCGACTCGTCCCATACTACCCCTGTCCCAAACATCCCCGGTCTCCCCTAATAAAATTACATTACCTTACTTAGAAAAATTTCAGTAATTTATTATTTTTTACATGCTTAAATTTTTATTTTAAATTGGTATTTTTCATTGTTTTGTTTGATAATGGTAACAGTAATTCATTTGCATTTATCAAAACTGAGCGTTTCGTGTGTGCGACCATCTCCGTCTTAGTGTTGACCACGGGCCCCGGTCAAAATTCCGAACACCAAAATCCCGCAAGCCAAAATTCCGAATGGGCCAAAATCACGATAAATAAAATTAATCTTTTGCCGTCTCACTCAATGAAAAACTAAGTCAAAAACACGATTATTAAACAAAATTTATTGTGTGCATGCCATTATTAATTTTGCAGTGCTCTGTTTTTTAAAGAATACCTTCTTTTTAATACTATACTGTGTTCAAAAAGTACAAAATCTTTCTAACATTGAAGGATGCACAAAGCTATGATAAAAAAAATTAAGCACACGAGAGTTTTAAGTGTCAAATTTGGGGTTAGATTTAGCATTTCAAGGATCATTTGTAATTATGTCCGTTTGGCTAATAAATGTGCTTCTTGCTGAAGCTTTTTTGCTTATCACACAATCTTTTGGACTGAGTATCCAATAATAATAATTAATGCACGTTATCTTCTTTTTTTTTCTTTCATTCTGTAAATTGAATCCTTTATTTAGGCATCGGTACAACTTGAAAGACTTCACAGAGGATAGTTTGCCACTTTTATTGACGTGAAACTTGTTTTTCTTTTTTTTTTTAAGAATGGATAACATAGTGTAATGAGTAATGCATAATTGTTTTTGTTTTTTTTACACACATATTTGACATATGTCTTTGTCACGTGATACACGTTGACGCAGTCTTGTAAACGTGTTTACAAATCAAAAGCAATTGTGCGTACGCCATAAGTCTGATTGTTTTGTAAACAATTTGATGTACAAAGATATGAAAGAAAACATAAGAGATAAAATCAGGAATTGCTCTAAAATCTTTTAGTGCGCTCCTTTAAAAATGGAATTAAGGCTTGCTACTTCTTGAACAGTGTAGTATTCATAAAACAAAAGTTTTTACAGCTTTATTGACATTTTGATTTTAATTAATTTATTATTAAAGTTTTTGGTTATTAGCAAAATTATAATTTACTTAGGTGTAATGCATTCCAATCTTAACCAAAAAAAAATTAATCAAGACAATTTGAGTTTTAGAGGAAAAAAAGAGGATTAAAAATCATTTTTCAATCTGTGATGTTTTAAATGCTTAAAATACAATAATTAAAAAGAAAAGAATATTTCGTGCCAAATACCAAAAGCCTCTAAAAAAAACTTGCCTTTATTAGTTACATTGAAGACGATTTTTAAGGAAAATCCCAATAAGAGCACTGCAAAAAAGCCATTTAAAAAAATATGGTTCATATTTGCATCAAGAATCATAAGATCAAAATAAATCATTTTAATGCATGATTGCGTATCAGTCTAAAAGCTTATTTTACCCTAAAATACAGGTTAATTTATCAAATAAATGAAGAAAAAATACACAATTCAGTTATTTAAAAAAAAGGATAAACAATAACTTTGCCAATTATAAGAAGAATCACTTTCTCTATTCATGTAACACAATTTTCTCTGCATTTGATCGGGGGCAATTGAGGGAAAAGAAAGGCTGAGAAGACAAAATAAAAAGAATAACACCGAGAAAGACATTCAAGTATGAAAAAAATTAAGCGTGAAAATTACTTAAACAACACTTATGTTTTCGTCAAGTGTGAGAAGAATATAGGAAGACAAAAATTTTGAGAAAAAAAGAAACCAAAATTCGGTACAAAAAGAAATAATAATGAAAAATACTATGACTAAATTGATGTCCAAGAGGCACTTTATTAATTTATAAATTTGTTTAATAATTTTATTTAAATTGTTCGGATTGAGGAATTAGACATCATTGTAAATATGTGTAAATATGAGGATGAGATAAAGTAACATAAACACTGTACAATAAAACAAAAAGAATGACACAAGAGAGAAATACACGAAGAAAACATTTATATACGAAAAACGTAATTGTGATTTTATTCTTTGGGAAAATTCCAACACTGAGAGAGATGGAAAAAGCGTCACTCGCGCGAAAATTCCAGCGAATTCCGCGCAGCGTTCTTGCATAATTTCATTTGGATTTCCATCAATTTTTCAAACAGAAGTCAGACTTCACGTGCAATAACTTTAGCAATTGCGCTGAGTGTCATTCTCATCAGGGAATACCATCAATTTGATGCACATTAAAAACCAAAACAAATTCTTTTTCGAAGCATGTTCTCTATTTTTTTTTTGCAATTCTTCGAAAAGCATCTTTGCTATATAGAATGCTTGAGAATATGCAATAGGATTTAGTGATTTTTTGGATTCAAGATGAAGAAGAAAGCCTGGATAGTGCAGGAATAAATTACTGACCATACAGCAGGTGTCTCTTCACCAAAGGAGCTGCACAAGGAGCAATTGGAGGATATTAACTGTATTCTATAGTGGAAATAAAGTTTTTAAAGTAATACCCGAATTTTTAATTTTTAATCAAACGACTACAGAGTATTTGAGTTTTTTTTTTACTTTTTTATGAATTTCTTTCTGCTTATCCTGAAGATAGTGTATAATTCCTTTTTGCAGATATCACACTTGTTAATCCTTTGTTTTTCTATGACGAAAAGCTAACATCTGGCCTGCGATTTCACATTACAAGATTAAGGGCAGAATCACATTGATAGTCAAATGCTCACCGTCGCCCGTCAGCACAGCATAACCGTTTTTTTTCCTTAATTTATGCATTTTTTTATCGACCTCATCACAACATAGACTCTGTGACACTAGGTGAAAATAATATAAGAAAATTGCAGAAAGAAAACGAAAATGCGTTAAACGGGGAGCAAAAAAACAATTAATTTCTCGTACAGGTTTTTTTGCTCACCGTTTTCGCATTTTCGTTTCATTTCTTCAATTTTCTTATATTATTTTCACTTTTAGTGCCACAGAGTATATACGGTAATATGGTAATTGAGAATTTGCGTAAGAATTCCAATGAAAATGCGTAAATTAAGGAAAAACGGTGTGCATTTGACTGTCAATGTGAATCTGCCCTAATGGTAAATCATTTATTTAATTTAATTTTTTAAGTTTGGCTACATATCGTCAGTTGGATCAGCAACAGTGCTAACTGTATATACTTTGTATCGTAAAATTTCGTAAAATTTCGATGTGGTTACAATTGGGCGATTGGGGTGGCTAATGCATGTAGTTTAGGACCCTGCGTTTCTCTTTTTCAAGAAGAAAACCTCTACAAAGCTTTGAGAAATGCTTGGGATCGTTATCCTCTTGAAAAAAAAAACCCACGCCCAATAAATCGAATGCATTAGCCACGCCAGTCACTCCATTGTAGCCTCATTGCAATTCTCTTGGATTTTCTCGACCACAAGGTTCGAGATTAGGCGCGACATCATTTCCAATCTTGGTGGAAAACCTTCAGGATGTGTGGGCAAAGTTCCTTCAGACATTTTGTAGAAATTGATCAACAGGATGCCTGGAATATATGAGGCGCTTATCAAAGTTAAAGGAGGATTCTTCGAGGAAAACTAAATTTGATGATGTTATTCATGTTTATTTAAATAAAATAATGAAGTAAAAGAAATGAAATTGCAACAATAATAAATAGTAATTTGAAAAATAATAAAAAATATATGAAAAAGTAGAATTTGGGCTGAAAATTTCAATATTCAAAGAAGAAACCCCTTTCAGAACACATCACACCGGAAACCGACCACAATCCGTACCAAAAATATTCCCTCGGTATTATTTTCAGTTTTTCTGACTCTTAATAATATTTACTAAGCTTATATTAAATGATTATTAAAAGATTAGATCAGGGAGACTGGCGCAAAATTTTTCAAAAGAAAAATTTCAATATTCTCTATTTTCTAAAATAGAAGAGACTGAGGCTTGAAATTTTTATTATAGATAGCCTTCATGAACTTTCTTAAACTTACAAAGTTTCAAGGGATTCGAGGAAGGATTATGTAAAATAAAAAATAATGAAATTTTGAGCCCTATTTTTGGAATATTTGGCTTACAGAAAATATCAATACTGATTAGTTCAATTTAAACACATTTCTCGTTAAGATAGAGAAAAATTGTCTTCGAGAAAGTTGTAGAGGAATAAATTTCCTATGAAAATATGTATTTAATATTTTTAAGGTTTGCGAGAGTAAAACGTCACAAATTATCTGAAGACTGACAAAATTTGCCCCAGCAATTTTGAGAATCTCCACAAAATCGACTTTTAGAAAATAATTCGAAAATCACATTTCTTTCGAGATAGATGAAAAATAGTCTTCTGCAATGTTGTAGAGCAGTAAATTTCCTATAAAAATATGCTCATTACAAAAAGTTTAAGTTTTCTCAGAGCTCGTGAAAGAATTAAATATGCGTTTTGACAAGTTTTGCCCCAGTCTCCCCTATTTGGAATATTGAAGTAAATTGTTTACGCTTGTATAGGAAAGATTGACAAAATTTCTTCAATAATGTAAAATATGGACATAAATTACTCCAGTGTGTAGAGTTGATAAGTCTCTTGGGAAAAATAAAAAAATCACATTATTCGAAGGCATGAACGTTCGAACTTTGAAGGGAGAGTACTTTCCCCTACTTACACATGTTTGAGCTCTTATATTAGACATTAGTGTACTAATAAGGATATAAAAATAGTTGACATAGCTTTACCTTGAAAATTTGTAATATGAGCTTATACATTCATGAGCTGCAAAGAAAATGCATCAGTATAAAACACCCTAGTATAGAATGTTTTCATCAAAAATTCTTTTAGATGTCCTAGTCTCTTCATTGAGAAAAAAACTTTTTTCCCTCATAAATTTAACACTTTAGGCGTAAAAATATATCAACATTTTTAATGTTAATTTTACACCTTTTTAAAGATAAAATGAACATGGAAAAGGGTAACTTTAATCCCTAATGCACCTAAAAAGCATAATATTTACACCAATTTTGGATCAATACTGCAGGATAAAATAAACATTTCCGGAATGTTATTTTAACTTTTTCGGATTTCTCTCAGTCAGTGTTATCAGTGCGTCACTTTTGCGTATAAAAGTCATTAATGATAAAGAACCGAAGAAGAGTCTAAAAGTGTGTATTCTTGGATCTTATAAAACTATGCACAATATCTTGTTACCATATGTCAGAATTTTACAGCTGTACAGAACTTACAGAATATTCAATTTAATTTCCCATTTCTTGATCAGTTACAAAAAGATCCAAATCCAAAGAAAATATCATAAATACTGGATTCTAGTACTCACATGACACAACTAAAGCATATAGGATTGCGTTGTCCAAGAAGTTCCTCAAGAAATCATGAAACTAAATGCAAATCAACTATGAAGTTGAATCTTGCAGAAATTCTTTTTCATGTTGCAACAATTCAATTAATTTTCCAAAGAGAGCCATGCCATTTACCAATAGGATGATGGAAAACTTGTCTAGAGGGAATTCAGGTCAAAACTGGCCAAAAGTGCGAAGATAAGCCGTGAAGGTGATGAAAAGTTACATGGTATAATTGGGGCCATTGACTATACGCACAAGGGTGTGTATTGCACCAAGAATGACCCCCAAGATATGGAGGTCGTGTAGTTCTTGGAGGCCACAGAATAAGTGTGTTTTTGGGGAGTTTGATATGGGGGCAAAAAAAAATTGCCATAGCGTAGTTCTTCGTGGTCACATGGAATGCAATGGAGTGGAAAAATGCTCATGGCACGAGTTCCCCTCTCGTGAAAAAGACATCGATGGCATAATGCGGTGAAAAACACTCTACCGTTTGTTTTTCTTCCCTCTACTCTCTTTCCGGTGGCACACGACGAGATGCCTGGAGAGGAGGGAGATGGAAAAATCCAAACTTCAATGGCAGTTCTAGAAATCATGGCTTTTTATGCCATTGTTCACCGTGAATTGAGAAAGAAATTGGTGTGATTGTCGCGATATAAAAGTACCCGATCGATTGGATTGAAAGTCAGTCAGTGTTTGAGATTTGTGTCCAGAAGAAGAAGGAGTTTTGATTTGAAGATTTCCGAGTGGTGACTGGTGACAAAGACTGTTTCAATTTTGAATCCTTATCGATCCTCTGATCATCATCATGGAGCGGATATCTTGCACAATTCTCCTCCTTGTCGGCCTCACATGTTGTGGAGTCAGTTCAGAAACCAACTACAACAAGAAGATGTACATGAAGCGTTCATCCATGGATCAAGACACAAGTGCCACTGGATATATTTACAGTAAACATGGATCAGGTCCAGCACAGTTTGTCTATCTGGATTCAGATGCTGTGGCTGCACATTTCCAAGCTGACTCGCCATCTCATCTGCCACTCATTCAGGATGCCGATCAGTTCGGAACACACTCCTACGTGGTCACCCATACAGGTGGTCAAAGTGAATTTGTACCCAGTTCGGCTGCTTCCATTGCCAATCTCTATTACCATCAGTATCCATCAGCAGCCTACACCCTAGAATCTAATTCAGGACCTCATCTGTCTTCCTACGTTTCAGCCGGAGGGGACCATTCATTTGATGGAGATGTGGACAGTGGTGATTTCGATACAAGTGGTGGACATTTCAGTGAACGCTACCACGATGATGGTGGTCATGATCATCACGACCATCACTATTCAGAAGGTGATGGATCAGAATACGGAGATGAGTATCACAAAAAGCATGGCCATGAAGCTAAGAAAGAACACGATAGTGAACACAAGTTCGAAAAGGGCTCGAAAGGTCACTACGATAAGGAAGAACATTCAGGACACTACGACAAAGATGGTGGTCATAAGAAATCTCACTACGATGAAGGTGATGAATACGGACATCATCACGAAAATGCCCATTCTTCAAAAGGCGGTAAATTCGGAGAGAAGAAGCACCACAAGAAAGGATCAAAGACCACAGGTTACCACAATGTCTTCCACAAGGACGAGTTCAAGAAGGATCATACATTCTACGACGATGCCGATCACAAGGGTAATTTCAAAAAGTACGGATCCGATCACGAACAGTTCCATAAAGGAGCTAGTAAGTACGGAAAGGGAGGTCATTACGATTCATCCCATCATGAGGCCCACAAAGGCAAGAAGGGACATTTCGACAAGGGATACCATGATAATGATGACAAGGGCTACGACAAGAAGCACGATCATGAGTATCATCATCATGACGGTGAGGAGTACTACAAGAAGCACGGAAGTGACGGGGATGAGCATCATGGCTTCAAAGAAAGCCACTATCACTAAATTCAGTCAGAATCCTCCTCCAATCTATATTAAACCTTCACTCATCCCTGTTATTTATTTCGATCAATCCCAGCAATTTAATCGACTGATCTTCCTCTTCTTGTATACCTCATTAGTACCTCATCTCAACAACAAAATGAGAATGTAAAATTGACAAAATATCAAGAATTACAAATAAACACAAGATAAACTTGTAAGAAAAGAAAAAACCCTACTAATTCAATTGGTCGTTGAGAAATGGCAAAAAAGGTTGCCGAAAGCAAGAAAAGAAAAGGTTTTCCGTCTCGAATCACACACTACTAATCCCACCACAAATCTTTTTGCCATCTTAATCAGTGGAACAATTCAATATAATGCACCACAGATAATAATTTCTTCCGTCAATGGTAGCTAAGAGTGTTATGCAATATGGCAAAAACGCGCAAGAAATGATCGACAAATGTAACACTTTGTCCCTTGTGCGGTGAATGATCTCATGGTCAATGAAATGTAACAGATTTTTCTTCTAAAGTGACATTCTTATCCTCCTTACCCATTTCGACGATCTAATTCCTGCTGAAAGTGGCAGATAACACTTAATTAACGATTTAATTGCCAAGAGAATGATGATAGTTTGGATGGTTTGGATTGAATTTAAATTTGGGATTTTACTTAAAGTCGAAAAGAACTTTAAGACTTGGGTATTGTAAACTTTCACTTTTTATATAAGATTGTTTAGAAATTCAAAAATATTGCAAATTAATCGTAAATAATTATCTCAACAGGATAAGATGATTAAGAATTTACCTGATTTAGATATACTATGAGTAGATGTAATCCTTTTATCACGGAAGTTCTACATTTCGTTGCTTAAATCACCAATTGTCGTAATTTGTTACTCAGCAATTCATATAGTGTGCATATTTTGGGTATTAGGTGAGATTCTTAACAATCTCACCTACTATAATCCTAACAAAATTTCATGTCGTCCGATCGACCTCAAATTTGGCCAAAATGTGTTTCGCCACTTCCTGATTCCGAATATATATGTGGCTAATTTACGTTCCCGGCCGGCCGGCCGGCCGGCCGGCCGGGAACGTAAATTAGCCACATATATATTCGTGATCAGGAAGTGCTGAAACACATTTTGGCCAAATTTGAGGTCGATCGGACGACATGAAATTTTGTTAGGATTATAGTAGGTGAGATTGTTAAGAATCTCACCTAATAGGGGTTTAAATGGAAAGTCCCGCAAAATACAACAATTCTTTGATATAGTTGAAGTTCAACAAATGACTACTTGGGGAACTCTGGATGAAAAAACGAGTTAAGAAACAAAAAACCTCGCTTATCTTGGCTTCTGAGTAATCGATGAGTTCAAGTTCTACGGCAAAATTATAGAGAACTTTCTGGTCTATGTTTCACCCATATATCACTTTTCTGTCAGTTCATCCAAATCCTTGATATTTTGGTTTAAATACAAAATTTGTATATTTTCACGAATTTGATTCAAGATAACTGAATGGCGTCTCCCAACTTCAGCTCCAAATCGAATTTGCATGCACTCCGAGTTAGCTCACGTTATAAGAATCTCACCTACATAAGCCGGTTAGGATTATCTGTCCCTTTTTATATTTCGACGATTTGTATAGACATTGCCATTATTTTGTCAGTTAAATCAGCATTTATCGTAACTTCATTTTTGCGATTTTGAGATATATACATATTTGGAATCAGCGTAATTTTGTTTATTAAACGCACTCAAGAAAAAGAAACTTTTATAAGCCCAATAAAAGTTATTTTAAACAAAAATTATCGTAAGTGCCCTTAATTAAGAAAAATTTATCATAATTTGTCGTAACTTCCATTTTCGGGGAAGTTACGACAAATTTCCATACAAATTTTTTAGTAATCAGCATTTGCCGTATCTTCTTTTGCTCGTTTACGTGGCTTGTAATTTGCAGCAAAATTGCAATATTTTTCAATAAAACGTTTATAAACTCTTCCAAATATCAAAAGACAGTGCGAATAGTGTAACATGAAATCATTTTAATTCAATATTTGCGAGAAAAAAGTGAGAAAAAATCCCTACCCATATGTCATTAATTCAAAACAATAATTCAAAACAGTGACGTGGCGCACAAAATTTATTCAATAAAACTTATGAAATAAAAGCTTTTAGGGACAGGGATAACAGTATTATTGACTAATTTAGTCAAATAAAGGCGCTTATTATCACTAAAATAATTCAAATTGATATATTGCATTTTAGAAAATTGTCGTAACTTCCAGAATCTCCATACATTGGAAGTTACGGCTTTATAAACGATGGAAGTTACGATAAAATATTAATGTGTTTCTTCTAACATATTTCTCAATATTTCAGTATTTAAATAATTTTATAAAGATTTTCTTGAGTTAACTTACAGTTTATTAGTGCCACTTTTATTATATTGACTCAAAAGTATCGCATTCGGGGCTCATTTTTAAGAAAAATAATATTGAACTGAAAATTTCGTCTCCTGAAAAGTTGTCAAAACGAAGTTACGACAAATGCTGATTTAACTGACGATTTACTTCTTATAAATATTATATTATGTGAGATTTACAATAACATCATCTATAATAGGGTAAGTGTACCAAATTCCGGCCAGCTTGCAATTTCGGCCACTATTTTTGTTCCTCAAATTTACATGAATTTTTAGTTTTTGCATACTCTATAGATTATACAATGCAAAGAAATAACAAAAAATGTTGCTTCGACGAACGATATGACGTCAAAAAGACTTTGGAACAAATCCGGAAGGGAAAGAACTATGAGAATGAAGGTGGCCGAAATATGCCACCAAAGCTATGTCTACATTTTTATTCATTTTAAAATGCATTAAGAATGATTTTAGAGAAAATAAAGACGATAAACTGTCTACAAGGTTCCAAGCAACACTCCTTAAAAAGAAGTTAAAAAAACACAATTTGTAGCACTTGCATGCAACTATGCCGAAATTTGACATATTTACCCTATATAGTTACAAAGTTACATCTTCTCAAATCAAAAAAAAAAAAAGAAAAAAATTGAAGTTATAGGGGTCAACTCAATCTGATAAAATTTTTCAAAAGACATCAGATATTCAATTAAATAATTGTAGGGTGAAAGGAACATCTAATGATAATTTAAAAACTCGTATCAGGACATATTTTGACACCCTACTCTGTACCATTTGAGATATGAAATATGAGCATATAGGAAAAAGTATATTACAGTAAAAAACATTTATTAATTACATTTGATTAGACACATTAAATAAATTTTTAACGTTTTAACAAGTGTCAATAAGGGTTTCTTGTTGAAACTTGGTCGAACAGGTGCTCCTTCAACCCTAATTGATGGTAAAAACATTTATAGTCAGTAAAAAAAAACAATTTTAGTAAGTAGAGTCAACAATTTTAGTGGTCAGTAAAAATGCAAAATTGATTTAAGGGGGGAGTGTCAATTATGAAGCCAAAATTTAGCTATTTTTCGTGAATTTTTTTGAAGGAGAAGAAAACGACCAAGCTTCTTTAAATTTTTTTGTATATGTTTATACATATTTAAAGTATTTAAATTTTTTTTTCGAGAAAAATATTACAAAATGGTGGACTAATGAGTAATCCAAAATTTTCAATTTTCATTAGTCTATTTTCATAGTTAAACTAAAGAAAACTTGAAGAAAATCGTGAAATTCGAACATTTTTTCAGGGTTTTTGAAAAAAATGCATTTTGGGACAAAACATTGATTTTAGAAAGCTGCAAAAATAGAAAAATTGGTTATTAACAATTCTTTTAGTTCAAATAGGTGAGTGAAATTAATACTGAAAAGAATAAGCATTTATTCATTGCGATCGATCCATAAGTCTTTTTTTTGTATAATTTCCCGCAAATTTATAAATAGAAATGGTGAAAATGAGAAGTGGAGAAAGCACGCTTCAAAGTTTTGAATATTCATCCAAATGTTGGTAAATCTGCTCAGCGCTCATTACTTTCGTCTCTGTAACTTCGGAAATATTTATGGCATATTTATCAAATTTTTATGGCATATATTCTTGGATAGTTTATCTATCGATTTGAACAATAAAAAAATATAAAACCACTTTTAACCTCCTAATTGACACTCCCTCATTAAACCATAATCTATACATTTCTCTTTGCAAAAATATTTCATTATTTTCATGCACTGAATACACATTATTAAACATTTAAAAATTGATACTTACTGACCATTTTTATCAATTTACTGCCCAATCTGCTGCAGCTCTATAATTATTTTGCGCTATTGTCCAGATAAAAAATGCTTAGTAACTTTAATTAAGATTTTATACAATCTTTCTGTTTGTTAAAGGGCCTTCAGACTAGAGGTTTAGCCCAGTTCCCGAAGGTCTCTAAATCGTAAATAGTAACGAATTTTATTGGTTTTTTCGGAATCTACTAAATCATTTACCTTTAATAATCCTAAATTCAAATTTTCCAAAAAATCTTGACTAATAAAAAATAACAGAGGTTAAGCCATATGGCAAAGCCTTATGCCCTAGACACACTTACGACTTAAGCCGAGAGACGACTTAGTGGAAAATTATGGGTATGTAGTTTAATCATTATTTCGAATATAATTACGCTAAGCCGTCTCTCGGCTAATCCTCAGGTCTGTCGAGGCCCTTATACTGGCTTAAGAACTAAGGCTTAGTCATATGGCTTAACTGCTATAATTTCTTGCTAATCACGATTTTTTGACAAAATTTTATTTAGGATAAGATTATTAAAGATGAAAGACCTATTTAGGTTCTCAAAAAGGGATAAAACTACTCGCTATTTAAGATTTTGAAACATTTGGAAACTGGGCTAAATCTCTAATCTGAAAACCGCTTTAGGTCTGAAGCCCGTATTACAGTACTATTTAAAAGCAACGAAAATTTTATATTCTTACCCTTTAAAATATGTTTTTTTTTTGGAAAAGAGCAAGGTTGATCCTCTCCTCCACTGATAACTTATTAAATTCATATAAATACATCTAATCTCTAAAAATTGAGTTAATCCATTTCCAAAGAGCATGCCATCTATGCTTTAGCAGCCCTTTAGTAGTACAAAATTATTTTCTTTTTGTATTGTTCCACAAATGCTTTTATAAAGGTTACAAATAAAAACAAAACACTGGAAGTGATCGTATAAAATTCAATTACAATGCCCACAAACTATTGCATTACGCACCGTCTAATGTAAATAATGCGTACAAGAGGAACAATAGATATCCCTGAGTAGAGAGTGCATGTTTGTAATCATTTTTTTTAAGTACATTAGACTCTCGATAATTCGGCTCTTTTAAAATCGGGCTACTTTTTAATTCGGGCGGCAGTTAAATTCGAAAAATGAATGTCGAAATTTTTCAAGTTTGACTATAATTATCGAATGAAGCAAATATTCTTAAATTTGCCATGGTTTGTCTTAGTTATGATGTGATTTTGCATTATTAAGGGATATTTATAAAATTTACAATAAATATGAGTATGTAAACTTAATATGTGTGTGCAGATGAACAAAAAATCGTTGCACTTCAAACAGTTTGACGCCCGAATTTCTCTCTAATTCGGGTGCCATTTCGTTCCCAAATGCCCGAATTTGAGAGAGTCTACTGTAATTTTTGTAAATACACAACTGCTTAAGTGACCTTATGTGCTGGACACACTTACGACTAAAGTCCAGAGACGATTAAGCGCGTTCATAGTCAAGTCAGTTCCTCCCAAGATGAATAAAAACAAATAACAAAGTAATAAGGTGGGCCAGATCGGACTGGTGATGACGTAGATACTTTTTGGAGGTTATGTCAATAGTCATCTGTTATCTTGCCTCGCGCCAAAATCTCATGCGAAAACATTTCAGTAAAATGTTGGGAATGTATCAAAATTTCTAATTTAATTGTTAACATTAATAATTGTTCTTATCAATTAAACGGATATTCAATGATTTTTCTCCTTTTCTCATACTATTTTCCCACAAAATTCTACTTGACAAAAATTATTTGCATGAAACCCGGTGGACCATACATCATATGAGCACATCACAAATGTGTCAGAACATTCAATACTCATATATGTTTTTTTGGAGAAACTTAAAAATAAATTAAATTAAAGAAAAATGTAAAGCACAATCTTAAAAATTAAATAAAATTTAACCTTTTTCGAAATATTTAAGTTTTGATAAAACGAAGGACACTACTACAAAGAGTCTCTCCCAATTTTACAGTATGCAAAACTCACGAGATGTACAGTAGAGTCTCGCTATAGTCCATATTTGGTTTCAAATTTGACACTTGGGTCGCACTATAGTCCATGTCATTTTTTAAAAATATCAACGATTTTTAGTATTGAAATTGCGCGACGGCTTCCACTTTCTTTGCGATTGTGGTACTTGTCCTCGCTCTCTTCATTATGGATCACAATTATCACAACTAGTCAATAAAGTTTGCCAAAAATATTAAAATAATTATGCATGTCGCATACTAAAAAACATAACCTAACTTAAAATCAGTGTTTTGAAATCAACGGTCGATAAATTGTGGACTATAGAGCGATGGCCTATAGCGAGACTCTACTGTAGCTCTCCGTGAATTAAAATGTTACACAGTTTTTGGGTACGTAAGCGTACTAAGTTTAATAACAATTTAAAATATATTTCATAAAAATTATCAGAAAATTATCCCAAAATTGAAAATGCTGTGACCTTGAAGTAACCATAAAATAAATTTGAATAAATAAAAAGACATAATTTGAACCTATTCTTAGTTTATTAGCTTCCTCATCTTCATTGCTTTAAAACTTTCCATATGTCTCCTTCTTTTTTCAGCTTTCATGGCCAACTCCTCTTTTAGTTTCCGGTTCAATTGCTTCACCCTAAAAAAAATTCGCTGTTTTATAAACTCCTCAACAATACTCTCTTGATTTTTGATGATTTCAACGTCTTCAATTTCATTCAATTGTGCTTTCGTGAAATTAAATGTGGATTGCAGTACATCGTTGTGTTGTCTGAAAAATTCTGAAATCTGAGAAATTCTTTTTTGTCTGCAAAACCTGAAAAATTCTTGGCTAGGTTCTATAAGCCCACCAGCAGTCAATTGGCCTATCCACGTATTAGTTTGTGAGGTTGCTTTGTGGCCCCCCAAAGAAGGTCAAAGGATGGCTGGATATAAATTTTCTTGCTAAATATCCCGATATATATTCAAGTGCATCTTTCTCAGGGCTGATTTTTTCTGAATTTTCCAACTGCTTAAGTGGCGATGAATAAGTTGCAGTTGACGCGCAGGATTCTGCCCCTAGAAAATCTGCTGCTCCACTTTCTTTTACTTCATCAGAAACTATTTCAGTTTTTTTCAATACGTCCGAAATCAAAAAAATTTCTTCATCTCTTTCGGTGTCTTGAAAAAAATTGGTGTTTTTGCCATGTGATGTGACTTTCCCCAGAATTATCAGTCGAATTCTTTGGAGTGCCTCTAAAGCTGTTGGATGGTCGTGCATTCCTCCCTTAAGGCGAACTACAGAGAAGAAGCTCTCCAAACAATCCTGGTTCACCTTATGAGTTAAGATATATTCCATATCGTACTCATGAATATCTCTCAATAACATTCTCAGGGATTTAATCTGAAAATAAATCTATACTTAGTTTGGTTTAAAAAAAAATTAATGATAGGCACAATTTTAGGGACTCTAGTTATAATTGAGAAAATTTTAATTTCACTGCACTTATGGTTGAAAAACTCGATAACACTCTATTATATTGCATCATCACCGCGTCAGAAATGACGTCTAATAAAATTTGCTGTCAAGCAGAGGTGAAAACCGAAAAATCAATGGCGGCGGTTGTTAAATACACACACTGTTGAGCTTTTTCAAAATCGTTGAACGTAGGGTGAAAATTTCTCAAAATAAACCAATTTGAAATAAGTCAGATAAGGAGCAATAAATATATTAAATATTCAATACGTTTGCGAGTAATAATTGAGAAATAACGAGAATAATATTTTCACAATTATCCAATTCTTATTTTTCTATTACAAATGTTTCATAAATCTGAGTTGTCAACACTGTACTAGTCGGGTAAAAGTATCTACGTCACTGGCAGTTCGATTTGGCCCACCTTATACTTGAAACTCCTTGAGTTCCTCCTGACACACTGCAGTTTAGCATTCGTTTCGGCTCTTGAGGGTTTTTATTCAGGTATTTTTTATTGCCATGTAGGGTGGAATAACTACTTTTTTCTCACCACTTAGGAAAAAATTTCAATTATAACATTTAAACTCTTATTATAAAGTAACTGAAATTTAAACCAAAGTCAAGGTGTTTTGGCTTTTCGGTATTTTGACCCATTTGAGATTTTGACTTTTCGGGATTTTGGACAAATTTTCAATGTATTAAAAAATTTTTTTAATCATTTGTCATGATTAGGTTTTATGGGTTTTAGTAACAATAATGCAACATGGTGGCACAACGTTCCATAGCAAAACTTAGGCCTTCCCGCAAGGGGAGTTCGGAACATCCAGTTCTTATACAATATACAGGGATGGGGTTGTCAGCCCCATGCCCCGTGGAATCAAGTGCTGTGAAGCTCACTAGATGCAATTCTAACGTCAGAAAAATTCCTGGTGCCCTAAAATTGATTCGAACCATAGACACTTGCATCATAGAGCGAGTGCTCTACCACTTGACCCATTGAATGCCCTTTTTTAACATTGAGAATTTCCATTTTTGATTTTGATGTGGATTTTTCAAATTGACTAATAAAAAAAGCAAATGTTTTTCTGCAATGGCTTATACAAACTGAGAAGGAGGATTTCTACCGTTTTCCTGTGGAGGTTTGTCCTCAACGCTAAGGCGGCGATGGACGCAATAGAAAGAACAGCAATCACCGTTCCTGTAAACTGTTGCGTTGTATAAAGACACTCGAGACACTCTTTTAACAAAAAAAAATGAGAGCATTTTTGGCGAACAAAACTTTACAAACAAATGACAAAATTGTACGAAAATTTTTCTGCGTGTGTCCGAACATTAACGAGCAAATGTTTGTAGAAGAATAAAGTGCTCGTTGAATGATTATATTACGAACAATGTCTGTGAAACAGTACAAACTTTTAGTAACTTTTCAGTGGGTTATACGACTTACGAGCACTTAGTAAATCCTTAATTGTGATTCACAAACATTTACGAACAATTCTAGGCTAATTTTGAGATAAGATAAAAAAAACATGTTTCTTGAGGGCTTGATGAAAAGTATGGGGGGTGAATTGGGTAAGTTACTATTACTTGAGTGTGAAGACTGGTAGTCAATATCTTAACGTTTGGAAGCCAGGACAGTCAGAGCATTACAAAAGCTCTAAAGCTCTTGAAAATAAGAAAGCTCATCTGTTCCCCAATGCAATGTATAACTCACAAACTTTTTGATTTAACCATTTCCTTCTTTATAAACTTAAAATCTGAACAATCTTTGATTGAAAACCGCAATCAAAAACATAGAGCAATAAGGGAAAGTAGGCATGGTTCGTACACAGTGAACCTTCAAACGATGCGAATTTTCTCTTTGGTTGTAAAGAGCGAGGGTAAGTGTGCCAAATTTCGGCATAGTTGCATATAAGCACCGAAGGCCTAAGTTTGAAATGCAATATTTTTAACTCATATTGATATTTTTTGTTACTTCCTTTTCGGGAGGCTTGTGTGGAACTTTGAAGACTAGTTTATCATCTTTGTTTTCTTTAAATCACATCCTAAAATATTGAAAAAAAAACAATAATAATATGGACATTGCTTTGGGTAGTATTCTGACCACTTTGAGTGAAATACCGGCCATCTTTTTTTTGACCACCTTTTGTGACGCAACAGATAGAAAATTTCAAAACGTTAAACGAAACGAGTTTAATATTTAGTTTAATTCGTTTATATGACCCACAAGCCCTGAGATCTTCCGTGTGATTTGTCCTGAAAACCTGAAGAGTAGCATCTCAAATTTACGCGCAGATTTCCCCGTAGCAATTTGCCCTTCCTGAACTCTTCCACATAATCTTTTTCATAGAAGCGATGGTTTTTTTCTCTGAACATTGTAGAACTCAGAAATTGAAAAAAAAACGTAAAAAGAATTAGAAATTTAGGAAATCAAAAGATGTTGCCGGAATAGGCAACACTACCTCACCGGAGAGACGTTCACAAAGAATATACTTTTTTACGCGAAATACAGAATCCAGCTGGGAAATTTCACCAGAAATTTAAAGATTGATTCGCTATTAACATAAACAGAAACAATCTTTAATGAAAACTAATCAATTTTCATGAAAAAACACCGAAGGAAAACCTTCTGCACTTCACCACAAATCATAAAACTGCTAAAAGCATAATCGATCTGTCACATTTTTTGTAAAACTATTTCCACACTGAGTTTTTACAACGCAATTTAAATTCAAATTATACCTAAAATTTAATGGTCTTTGTTTTAATACATCCTAAAATGAATAAATATTTAAAAGCAAAATGAATTCATTTGACTATTCAAAGATTACATACATAATTTTAATTAATTTATTTGCATGGCCGAAATTACACACAAAGTGGCCGAAATTAGAAACTGGCCGAAATTTGGAACACTTCCCCTAGTTCTTCATTTCTTAGCCATAAAATAGATAATTATTAACCTTATGAAACGAGATTAGAAATGGTAAGCTAGCACTGTGTGCGAATCATGCCTGCATTCCCATATAGGGTTCGTTAATTATCTCAAAAGTACAGCTTTTGATTGTTCAATGAATGGTCAACCGGGCTGTGGTTGTTAAAGTTTTGATTCGAAAACTGCTAGAAATACATTATTTTGCCAGCTTTCAGGACAAATTGGTCAAAGTTGTTTTTCTCTATTGTTTTCTGCACAAAACATTCACACCAAAGTGCTAATTTTTCAACGTAAAACAACATGAAGGAGAAAAGTGTGAAAATTAAGCACATGTTGGTAAAATGAAACAGGCTAAAAAACGGTATTCATTGCCTTACAATTTATGAGCACAAATCTCTGCAATTCTCGTTAGCAATAATTATGACTTTTTTTTTGCTTTGATATCTTGTCAACATATGCATTTACTGTGAATTTTGAAGCGTCATACGAGAGCGAGGAGTCCACGAGTGATAAGAAAGCAGAATGCGCGCCTTTGGCATCATCATAGTCCAAGAGTGAAGGGGGGAAAAACTTCAAAACTGCTAATTCCACATTCAACTCATAGTAGTGATAATTATTTTCATTGATTATTCACATTAAGTATATTTGGATCATGACATCAGAATACAAATCACGTTCTTATTATTTCTATAGTTCAAACATTATTTCAACATTTTCTGTTTTCATCCTAAGAAAAATATGAGGAAGAGCATTTTCCTTGTTTTTTTTTATAGATTTTTTTTCATTTATTTTTTTTTATTTGTGCGATGGAGAATAGGGCCGGAAAAATTCATCACGAGCATGCGACAAGTTTTATTTTATAATCGTCAAAGTTTAAGGTTTCTGGTGAACGAGGAAGATGATTTCTTGCTGTTTTTTTTCGTATGTTCTCAATGATGGAAAAAAGTTCTGAGATTTTTCTTTCAAAACAATTTTTTTTCTCTCACAAAAAAAAACTATTCATGTCGCAATACTGTTCACTGAGCTTCCTCGAGCCCTTTCCTAGGGACATGGTCCATCCGCTGTCTTCTGAAAATCTGCAAAATAGGGAAAAGGGAAGAAATATATTTTAGAAAAATTGTTGGGAATTGAGTGCCAGAAGAAGCTTTACTTTGTTTTTTGAGACAATTCTCTGTCCTGAGAGCACATGCATTGGGAAATGTTTGAGTATTTCCAGAGTCATCCGTGGCACAAATTGGTGCATAACTGAGAGGACAGAGTGTCTGGCATCCCAGTGACTCATTAGCCTGCACCAATGTGGTCAGAGCAACACCAACAACTGCCGAGATAAAAGACATCAATCAATTAATACAATCCATGATCTTTTTTTTCTACATAGTTATCACATAAATGAGCTATTTATTCACACATTGGTTTTCTATCTCTCTGCCATTTTCAACATTTTGTAATTTATTGATGAATGTGGGAAGGAGCAACACAAAAAGAAGCCGGAAAAATATTCTTAATGATAAGAAAGTGGGAGCAATTGTGGGGCAAAAATGCACAATTGCTAATGAATTGAACCGTATCCATCAGCTGAAAGAACTTCAGTTTAAATAAGGAATACAAATTGCTAAAAAAAAATAAATCCGTGACTTGTAAATCAATGAAGATTCTAACACATTTCCGAGGTAGTTTTAATCACAAAAATCAAGTTTTTTTTGAAAGAAAAAAGTGGTTTAAACCATGTCAATTCCAAGAAGCACAATTTGTGGCACGTTATCTCTTTGAATATTTTCTGAGTCCATTTGTTTTCTATTGAACTGGAATATTCCAATAATTTCTCCAATTTCCGCTTCACTGTAACAAAAATGATTCACGCGTATTGCACAATGGAAAATCCGCTAATGATTTAATTTTCAAACGATCACCCATTTCTTCATTGCCGATATTTCATAGAAAGGTTTTTTTTCCAAAAATACAAAACAGATTTTCTTATTATTTACTTACGAACAAGACACAGAAGAAACTTCATGATTGAACACCCTTCCACACAGTCGTTCTCAACACAACTGATCCTCAGTGTTTCACCTCAAACACTTTTATATGATGGAAATGATCCTCTGTGGATTGCTCTTTGGCGATCACTTTCGATGTCTGTGGGGATTTATGAAGATGATGGAGAAAAAAAAGCTCCAAGAACTTTTGCTATTCTTCAAGTGATTCTCCCCAAAAATTAATCGTCTTGATCGTTTTTTGACTTCTTCACTTAACAATTTTTTTTATTCTTCATAAAATCACTCCACTTAATTAACTCTCTTTCTCTCCACTCACTCGAAAAAAAAAAAGAATCTAAACAAGAAGTTGCAAAAAAAAAACACTTGAACACTTGAAATATCCGCCAAATGATCCTACACCTTCTTGACGGCAGCACACTATACTATCTTGTCTGGCCAACTCTCGGAAGCTCACTGACTCTTGAGCGACGAACGCTTCGTCTACTTATATTTGATAGACAACTGTTGAGATGCTCACATTTTATCACTGGGCAGCAAAGAGTCGCATCTGGTTACCAATATTTGCGTCATTATCGTTAGTATTGGAGTCCTCTTTTGCTCACGTTCTCGCTGTGATTTGTACTATGATTAATAAATCCGCAACACAGACGTAAGGGTATTAAGAAAGGAAGTCAACATGAGAATACCCACTTACTTTCGAGTACTTTATCACGTCATAACTAGTTTCTTTTTTAAACTTGGACGAGGCATTAAAAATGTTACGATCCCAAAGTATGTGGTCCATATTTCCAAAAACGTACTTTTCCACACAAAATTTTCCTGGAGAGTGTTAGCTAAATACCGTACCAGAAGCAACTTACTAGCAAAGAAAGCTTCCCTAAAATATTTTACCTTCTTCCCATTCGTGCGAGAATTCTAAGTGAAGTTCTTTATTGTAAGAGGTGACTGATCCATTGTCGAATTATCATGGATATAGGAAAGCTAAGTCTTTTACTATAAAGGTAGATAAAGAATAAGAAGTACAAGTCCTTGATGAGCAAGAAGCAAGTTTCTGCTGGCACAAGTCGCTCTCTAAAGCTCGATTTGTATCAATTTAAGTAAAGTAAAAATTGCGGTTTGAAAGTGCTGTGGTGTTGCTGTGCAAATCCCAAAAACCAAAATTTCGAACGCCAAAATCCCAAAAATCCCAAAAATTTGAAATCCAAAATGTTGAATTGTTGAAAGAATCAAAGTTACTCCCAAGATTTCACTCGCTGGGATAATCCACAAATTATCTTCTGTGTGATTTAGAATTTGAATCCTTTCAGGATTGTGACATTTTCAAGATTTTGACCATTCGGGATTTTGGCGTTCAGGATTTTGAATTTCGGAATTTTATCAGCCACTGGCGCTATATAGACGGAGAGATATTCCATACTCCATACTCCCTTGTAATGGGAGCCCAGCAGTGAGAATTTCTATAGAGAATATATCTTAGCAGTTCTTCGCGATTTTTTTCTGGAGGTAAAGGAAACGACCAAGCTTATGACCAATCTTCAAGAAATTCTTGATATATACGTTTATGCGGTTTGCGGAAACTTCGTATTCTAGTACATTATTTTACCATTTCGTATTTCACATTTCGTCTTTCATACATTTTACAGAAGCATATCAACCAATAAAATAATAGAATTGCAGTTTTATGGGGTTAAGGGCGCTATGCACCTCGGGTCTGAGTTTAAAGTCGAACTTCAAGCTCTAATTATCAGTATTGCCTGTTTGGGGCTAAGGGAAATTTTCTGTGTTTTTTAAGTTATCAGTAGCGCCTGTTGAGGCTAAGGGAAATTTTCTGTGCTTTGGGAAGTTATCTGTATCGCCTGTTGAGGCAAAGGGAAATTTTCTGTATTTTTAGAAGGTAACAGTATCTCCTATTGGGCCAAAGGGAAATTTTCTGTGCTTTGGGAAGTTATCTGTATCGCCTGTTGAGGCAAAGGAAAATTTTCTGTATTTTTAGAAGGTAACTATTGGGCCAAAGGGAAATTTTCTGTGCTTTGGAAAGTTATAACTATAGCACCTGTTGAGGCAAAGGGATATTTTATGTGCTTTGGCAATTTATCAGTAGCGCCTGTTCAATTTTTGTACCGTCGTTGCGGGTGACTTTGCACTCGGGGGGTGACTTTGCACTCTGCTGTTCGTGAGACTTTAAACAATTCTAGCACTTATTGATAAACTTCGCCGATCCGGTCTACCATGTCAAAGTATATAGGGATATGTTAAGTACCAAGTAAGGTACAATGATCCTCAAAAGGATTCTTGTGGTTTCAGTAATAGTCAATGAAATGCTAATATAGGTATTTTGTCAAAAAACGGCTCCGTGAAAAAGTTATTTGAAGATGCAATTTTAAAATCCATTTCAGAGTAGTAAATTGCCCAAATCTATTCTAAATTTATCTGGCTAGAACAATCCACTTCGATTTTGTTGATTATTTTTATTAAAATATTTTTTTTCCCTATTATCTTTCTAAGAACGCATGATTTATGTTATAAAATTGCATGTAATGGTCTTTCTAAAGCTTTATTATAAAAGTATTTGGCTAAAAGTTATCCAATTTTTTGATAATTTAAGATAAAGTGACCGAGATCTACAAGATGGTGTGGTCGCCATCTTGGTTTGACGTTTCTGTCCGCCATTTTGAATAACTGTCAAAACCTAAAACTGGTCCGATTGAGCTGAAATTTTAGTATGTTCTAGCTGATGTCAAAACCTTTTCAGAACATATATAACATCCGGCCTAGGTCAAGCGATTGCCTGGATACAGGAGCTCCAAGTTCAAAATTTTGACATTTTCATGAATACAGAACTACGGAGAGCTTCTTTTATCGAAATCATCACAAAAAAGACAGTACTATCGTTAGGCGATGAGATCTAAATAACAAACAAAAAGAAAAGTAATGTTTTTCTTTATAACAGCATATTATTTGAAAATCTGAAAAACTGTTTTGGCAAAAATAAAAAAATTAATAAATGCACTTTTCATTTATTTTTTTTTTAATTATGTAAGAGTAAATAAATATATAAAATAAAAGCCTCAACCATTTTTAATGGTTACTGAGGCATTTCATTTAGATTTTAAAATTAAGGATTAGTAAATAAAGATCGCCAAAATATGATGATTTCAAAATTTTAAAATTTGAGCCTCTGTATCTAGGTAAATACTTGACGTAGACTGGGACATAGATACGTTCTGAAAAGGTCTTGACATCAGCTATAACATACTAAAATTTCAACTCAATCGGACCAGTTTTAGGTTTTGACAGTTATTCAAAATGGCGGACAGAAACGTCAAATCAAGATGGCGATCATGTCATCTTGTAGATCTCGTGCATATTACCCTTAGATGTAAAGATCTTCATTGTAATTTATTATCAGAAATTGTTGATTTTTTAGTATTTATTAAAAAGTGCAAAGTCACCCGCACCTTATCCCCAGTACAAGCCTTTTTTCTTGATTTTTTTAAACATAGTAAAATTTTATAAAATTAATGCTAGTGGCACAAAATCCATTCATTAACAACTGAATACAAATAATTTTACTCAAAAACCCCCCTCCCTTCACTTTAACTATCCACTTTTAGAGAGCAAAGTTGAAAAATAGCGAAAAAACGAGCAAAGTCACCCGCAACGACGGTACAAAATTTATGAAAGACGAAATGTGAAATACGAAATGGTAAAATACGAAATGTACTAGGATACTAAGTTTCCGCAATACGAAATGTGCAATACGAACATGTAAAATAAGAAATGTAAAATTAGAAGTTTCCATATCCTCACTATACATATCATACCTGAGTTTGTTAACGGCTTTATTAGCCTTATACGGTTTTGAGAGTTATGGGCTGAACATACCTATGGCTCAAGGTATGATGATAAATAATGAAATTGGTTGTACCACCGATAAAGTTTGTAATTGATAAAGTAAGTCGGGGGAAGCGGGGTACCTTTGAATTGGGGCAGCTTTGAAAATGGGCTTTTAATCGCATATTTTTAATCGGAACTGGACCTTATCGGGATAGCTTAACATATCCATTGTGAGGTTCAATTACATTATGGTAACCTTTAATTCCTTTTAAAAATAGGAGAAAAAAGTCGAATTTCAAAGGTATCCCATTTCAAAGGTGCCCTACTTCCCCCTAAGTGAATTTATTTATTAAAGATCAAGAATTTGTATCCTCAACTACAATAAAATTTGAGGAAGGTGCTTCAAGTGGCACTGGTAAAAATGAAAGGGTCACCCATGATCCTTTGAAAGGGTCACTGGTTTGACACCTATTTACCTCTGGAATAAACGATTTAAAAAAATGTAAAAGTCATCTTTGGTGTTTGTTCAGATGAGAGAAACATGATATGAGTAATAAGTTTACGATGAAACGTAATCTATCGTGATAAATGTGCAAACAAAATTTTAAGATATATAAGTGAACTTTTCAAAGGTTCAAATATTATCCATTTTTTCTGAAAAAGAATCAATTCGACCCTTTTATTTCTACTAGTGGGTAGGGTGGATTGTGGAAAAAGAGACACTTAAGAAAAAGTTCAATTTCAAATGAATTTTTAAGCCGAATAAATATTTTTTTTTTTTCATTTTCTTTACATCATGAGATTGCTTGTCAAATATTCTAACAGAATCTTAACAGTTTTTAATAGATATTTCAACCAATTAATCGGAATATTCTATCAAATTAAAAGAACAACACATTTTGAAAAGATGGACAAAATTTTAGAAAGTTGGACAAAAACTTTTGGAAAGTTGGACATTGTGATATTAATGACAAAATATCATACGAAATATGTAGAAAATCAAATGTTAAGGGTTTTCTATGTATACTTGCACATTGGATGGTTATGCTAATCCCTCCTTTATGTCAGAAGGTTTCCGAAGGTCCTCAATTTCAAAACTGCTAGAAAGTCCACATCATTTTGAGATTGCTTTAATTGCTTTTTATTTAATTAATTAATAACTTTATCCTAAATTAAATTTCTCCAAGATTCTCACCACTTGTGAAATTTTTAAAGTTAAGCCATGTGATTAAATTATTTGTATGCGGCATCTAGTCTTAAGGCGTTATCACACTTGCACATTAAAATTTTAATGTGATTAACATTAATTGTCGCTTGTGAGCGTCCAAATATGTTATTTATGTCTTTGAGTTACTTAATATTTTGGGTTTTTCTATTTATTGATAAAGAAATGGACTTGGCCTGCAAAAATAAGTTTAAATTTACTTAAAGCATAAATATTTTTCACGTTAAAAAATTAAAGAGAAAATCGCATTAATTTTTCGCATTAATGCTATAAATCAATTTATATCAAATTTTGCGGGCCAAATCTACCTTTTTATCAACAAATAGATCAAATTTTGAATATAAAATGATTCAAACACACAAATTACACATTTGGACTCTCACCAGCGACAATTAATGTGAATCATATTAAAATTTTAGTGTGCAAGTGTGATAACACAGTTACTCTTGGTAGAGTATATTATTTTTTGTTAATCATTATTTTTGAAGAAATCTAATGAATGAGACTTCCAAAGTACCCCTCCAATACGGGATACTTTACTTGAAGCATACAAATATTGTGGTGAAAAGTATCCTTTTTGGGCTAGAATGGTAGGATTCCTAGTGAACCTTTATTTTTACTATTGTTCTAAACAATAAAATGAAAAGAAACTGTTCTAATACATCATAACTTTTCAAGAGGATATAACTCGAATTAATTTTTGATTAGAGATCACACAAAAAGTTCAATACTATAATTATTACTACAATATATAATTCAAGAATCATAACATTATAAAAAATATTTTTATAGAACGCTTGAGAGATTTCAAGTGTAATTTTAGATAGTTCATCCCTAAATTGATTTCTGCATTTTCCTGATGCTGCATTTTTCTTTATCAGATTTTTTGCAACATTGCAGATTTTATGATATTTTTTTTGTTGTCTCATCAATTCGTATATGTGATTCGACAACTGGAGAATTTTCTCATTGGATATGTGCATTTTAGGATGACTGATTAACCACAAGACTTGATAAATTCAAACACCCAAGTCGGCAATTGCAAATTGTGTTGAAAATTTTCCCCGTTTCGCATGTGCGCAGTCTTAACATGGAATTATTCATCAGATTCATGCGATTCGAGCGAGAACATCTTCAAAACTCAAGAGACTCAAGTCAAAAATCACCAAAGAGCGACTCTCCTCATCATGAAAAATCCACATAAGATGCACGAGGCGCCACACTCATGTCGAAGGTCTTGCAAGAATAAATTATACAAAACACCGAAAAAAAAACAATGCTAAAGAAAAATGAATAAAACATTCCCCACTGTTTTTTTTTCTTCAAACTGGGAAATCAATTGAACTCCTGTCTTGAACTCACAGACACTTTTTTTTTATCTTTTGCTCTATCTCATCTATTTGATCACAAAAATAACATTTTACAGAATTGATTAACAATTATGTTATGTGCAAATTTATCCACAAAAGCGTGAATCTCTTTTTTATTCAGCTTAACTCACTACAACACAATGGATTCTTATGAGATTCACAAACATTGCTGAGTGATTCAAGTGTTTTTCTTTGGTATTTTTTTTTGTTATTGTGGTAAGATATTGTCAATAGATAATTATTTTGAATGAACTTACGTTGAAAAGCTCTTTTGAGGCGTGCTTGTCGGCAATTAAAATCTAATAACAGCTTTGACGCCACTTGGCGCCACCAAGATATTTCCCACTTGGTATGACTTTAGACTTGCAGAAGGAGTGCAACTCCAGCTAGAGTCCATTTGGCGGGTTTATCTTTTGTCTTGAGATTGAAGGTCCACACGTAGGTTGGTCCTCTGGTGCGCGTCTTATACACTGGACACTCGTACATATTCCTCAAGTCCTGTTTATCCTGCGTGATAGCCTGGTCAAAGATTTTTTTTGCACATGAATACTGGAGTAATTCAGAGTAACTCTTTGTATGTGAGTGATTGCACAAATAAAGCAATTACACTAAGAATTTTGTCAAACAACTAGGCTTGAATGTTTTTCATTGTCATTTTAGTTAACATAATCTTGTTCTTTGATTAAACTTTAATTAAACAATATTCGATATCCTTATTTCTAAATGCCTTTCTCTCTCGAAGTATACACTTAAATGTTGCAATAATCGAATTAAGTATCACTCTGGTGTATCCGGTGTATCGCTTATATCACTAAAGTGAATACTTAAAAAAAATGGATCATTTTCAGTAACGTGCTTTGATACATCCTTATTGAAGGAGATGTACCTCAAAACAGACTCAGGCTAATCCTCGAGAATATTTAGCCCTTAAAATTTGGAGGTAAAAAATCAGTCCAACCAGACTGTGATACAATGAGAATTTAAGATCAAAAAATAGAGGTTCTTTGCACAAACTTCTTTAAAGTGATACTTTATCGTCAAAAAATTATAAGGGCTAAATGTTTTCGACGATCAGCCTGAGTCAATTTTAGACTTAGATCTTTTAGAAAGATCTCAGATAAATTTTTTATTTTCACTAAAATTATAATTGAATCCTCTTTTAATTTAATTCTTATATCGTTTTTTAACTACTCGAACTCCACGAGAGAGCAATTTCTACAATCGAGTTTTTCTTTCAACTTCTTTCCTTCCTGGCTGCCAAACGGTAAGACATATTGACTTCTGGTCTTCGGTGACCCCCCTCACAAGTCAACATTCTCTATCGAACTGACTTACCAAAATGACCCCTACACCCCACCCCTTTTATCCCCTCCAAAAACATGTTTCTTTTTGACTTTGCAAAAAATTGGCCCTAGTGTTTCGTTCATTTTTGGAAATGTTTCGGAGGAAGTCCAGCTGAACATATCGTCCTGTCACACCTATCACCGGAAAAATTGCCATCGTGAATTATTCAAGGTCAAAGTTCAACCACCCTGGAGGGCCTAATTTTCAACGGATTTGGTTAAATTTGGACTTTTTTTTGAAAGTTCTTGAAATTCTGAACCTGACTGCATCAGTAACAATCAGTGATGGATCGGGAAAGTAACGGTAATAGCTCTATTTTAAAAATACTGTTTCGACCCATATAAAATTCAAACGGTGCGAGATATCGATTTCCGGTCTTCGGTGACTCCTACTTAAATGGCATTATCTCGAAGTCAATATCTTTTTTCCTTTCCTGTGTTCCCTATCCCCCTAAAATAGGTCAAAAATGAGGTTTTTCCGACTTATCTCAAAATTGGCCCAGGCGATTTCGTTTATTTTTAGACATGTTTTGGAGGTACTAGTTCAATTGAGCATTTCGTCTAGACACTTTTCACCGGAAAAATTACCATCTTGAATTATTGAAGGTCAAAAAGCCAAAATTTCTCCAGATTTGGTCAATTAATTAATTAAAATATTCATGATTTTTTGAAACCCTCTGAAACACTCTGAAAAGTGATTCCAGCGTTTTTCTGAAGTAATGCGATTAGGCATAATATCGATTAAATTTTCGATGAACTTATCTTCAGACTTGCTCCAGGCATCCAAAATTGCAGATTTTAACTTCAAAACGTAAGTATATTGGCGAATATTGGCGTAAATATGGCAATCAAGAATCCCCCAAATATTTTCAATTGGATTGAAGTCAGGAGTTCAAGAGGTCAGGTGACTACGGCAAAATTTTGATATTCAGAGCTCGGATCCAATTTAAAGATTCTGCACTCATATGGTTTTGAGCATTATTCAAAAAGCCAGGATTATATTGAAGGGATTGAAGGTCTCAGAGGTAGTCTGCTACCTTTAATTCCAGTAAACCGGCGCCAAGACTTCATATTTCAGAAGGATAATGCTCGGATCCATGTGAGCGTAAAAGCTTTATATTGGATTGGAGTTCTGAATATCAAAATCTTGCCTCAAGCTAACATAACAAAATTGAAAAGGAGAGAAATGTTGTCAATTTGGACCTAGAGGTACAATGGAAAGAACATTATTACAATCTCTAGCGCTTCTTTCCTTCCAAGTTAAAAAGAAGTTATAAATATGTCAAAAAACTTTACTGTGACAATTCAGTTTGAATAAGAAATTTTTAAAATAAAAATATTTTTAATGTAAAGCTCTAAAATTTTGTTATATCTTAATGTCTAAAAAACTCGCACTCACCCTGATATTAATCACTGGCATGGACGGATGCAGCTCCTTGAGGCGTGATTCCATGATGATACCTTGCTGTACATCCCATCTGGCACCCTCCATGAAGATCCCATGGACGTAGGCACCTTCTCGTGGTGCAGTTCTACAGGTTTTACTTTTTTTGTTAAAGTTAAACTCATAGATATTTGACACGCACACATTCACGCCACAAGACACAAAAAGCACAAGGCCAAAAAAAAATAAGGAGAAAAAGGACATCAAGAGTGTACTCAATTCCCTGCCATTCTCCAATTAATCCGCTCAAAAATCATCCACAGCAAAAACCAAAAATTTTTAATGCAGATGGTTGCGGGTGGAAAGCGTGGGAAAAATGAGCACTGATGTCCCCAAAATTGGTACTTACGTGAAATCTTCCTTTTGCTTCTTTGTAACATCACATACTAAACACATTTTATCTAGTGGCAATTCATTCTTACGTGCTGTACTCTGCATTATAGCCGTTAGGAGACTCTGTGGATTGAAGAAACCAGCAAGCCATACACATGCTGGCAACTATTACGGCGCAGCATTAGAAACACATGATAACTTCTGGAAATGACAATATGAGCTATCTCACCACGAAATCAGTTGACCACGTCTCCAATTCACGGAGACGCAGCAGAAGATCCACAAACCACGAGGTTAGACCCAAAAGGGATGGATAAGCCCGAACAGCCCATATTACTGGTACCTGATCGAGAAACAGGGCGTTTTCCAATTCCTCCATATCTGATGTAATAGTTAATTCGCCCTGGAATAGCACAAAGAAGGAATGATAAGGATTTTATCGCTCTATCTGAATAGAAAAAAAGAAAGGCTTTAATCAATACAATAGAGATCATTTAAAAAGCTCTTAAAAACAAATTTTGTCAACTGATTCATTTTGAAAGATCATCAATTCATGGATAAATTTGGACTTGGATCTTTGAAAAAATTCAAACATGCAACTTCTTTTCACTTAAAATTTAAGAATACTTTTTCTACCCTAATTAAATTAAAAGAAGAAAAGGTATGGTTGCTATAAAACAAAATAGGTTTATATTGGTCATATAAGATTTCTTTTCGTGCTCGTAACTATTACACAAAGGAATGGAGATCCTACATATGTAGGGTTCGTATGCAATTTTTGGCTTGAGTCTAATGATTTACGAAAATTTTTATAATTTTCATTTCAATTTGTTTTTAGATCTTCAAGGCAAAATCGCCTTTGCGGTTTTCTCGACTTAGGGGATTTAGGTGATTCTCTTTAAACGTCTCTATCCATAAATGACTACCTCCAATTTTAAATTGATTGATATTTTACCAAAAAAATAAGTTAAAGGATTTTACAAATGATATTCTAGAACTTGTGAAGCTTTCAAAACCAACACCAGAGACTCTATATGTAGTTGCACATATCAGAAAATTTAGAAAAATGGCATTTTATGTTTATGCGTGATATATTCTATAATAGTAAATTTTTAAGTTCAAAAATTACGTATTTTTAAATACTCATACTGAAAATAGATTTTAATTATTTTTTATACTTCCAATTTTTTTAAGCAAAACCAATATTCAAACATCATATTTTTCATTGTAGTCATTGGTATATCGTCAAACAAAATACTTAAATTTTTGGGCTATTTTTGTCCCTATCGTCCATAGAGACAAAAAATACAACAAATCAGACTCTATTGGCTTATCGAAGATTGGTTGTAAGACGTTTCACAGGTTTTGTTTATCGGTTTCATTTTTATTACTGATTTTCGGTCAGCGAAAATTGTCTCGTCGTTAAAAGGTTAATATTTCTGACTAGATCTTTGTGACGGTAGGTCACATTTATCCCTATCCCGCACCACTGTATCCCAACTCTACCCTTACTGTAGAGTTTAATGAACTTTTTTTTACGCTGGTGTTTCGAACTAAAATTATTTAAGATAGAAAATGAACAGTGATAAGCCCAGATAAGCTTATAGAGTTGCAGGATTAAAGTATCATCGAAAATCGCTTCATAAACACTGAAAATTGAGTCTAGTCAAGTTATTTTCATAAATCGCTCGGGTCAGGGTAGAGCGAAGACAAAGTGCGTTCCATTGCTAGAAAGCTCTCGACCTCAGCTACAACATACTAAAATTTCATCAAAATTGCAAATGGAAGTTCCGAGATATTCCACATAAAATTTTCGAAAAATTATTTTTTGAGTAATCGGATCTTCGATTAATTCAGACAAAGTTTGGGTGTCAAAATAGTTGTAGCATTTTACGAGAGCTTTCCAAATCTTCCAAATCAAAATTTTTAAAATTCTGACAATTAGAATCGGTAATATGCCATTTGAAAATTCTATTTTAGATCCCTTATAGCTCGAGTCAGGGGGATGGGAGGAGCTTAAAGTTTCTTTAGTCGATAGCTCTTAGGTCCAACTATAACATACTTAAATTTGAGTCCGATCGATGCCATAGTTATTGAGAAACCTAAATTTGGGTGTGTTCCAAAATGGTGGAAGTGGGGTGGAGAGATGGATTTGATATCACCATCTGATGTCGTCCACACAATATTTAACCTTTGCCGAAAACCGCTTGTTGATATCTCTCTCCGTTCTCTCTCCAAAAGTGGTTATATGATGGACGCACGGGACGGTCCGTCGTCGGAAATTGATTTTTAGCGCATATGATAAATATTCCGTGATCTAATGAATGTCATAATGTGTAAATCCAAAATTTGAGCCCGATTTGACGAGGTCGGATTTCACCTCGGACCACAGAAACTGCGATTGTAAAGAATCTCAAATAAATAATTTTGATTAGAGTGTCTTTTAGAGATTTTTTATCCGTTTTACAAATATCAAAGGCGTAGTCCAGGATTTTAGGATTTAAAACTAAATTTAAAATTATGTCAGTTGATATTTTGAAGAAAATATTCTTTTGAAACATTTTCGAAACATTCTTTTGAAACATTTGAAAAAAGTCCCATATAAATCAAATTTTTATAAATTTGAGCTCATTAAAAAAAATCAGTAAAATCCTTTCTAGGGATCTTAAAAAGTTATATATTTTGGAGAAAAAAAAACTCCATTTAGGAACTGTTATATGAGAAAAATCTGTGCTTTGATTGATTTCTGCATGGCTTTGGACGATTTTGAAGAATTTAATTAAAACAAAGGTGCGTTCTCATGGTTCTCATAGATCCTGAGATAGTAGCTTTTCTTGAAGAAAAATGCACTGTGAGACCAGTTTGGGAAACTAAAAGATTGTAGTCTTTACTTGAAAAAAAATCGCCATTTTAGTCCGATTTTGATTGATTTTAAGTGCATCGAATAGCCGATACGTTTTTCACTAGTTTTTTTTATCAATATAGGTTTTTAAGGAAAAGAGATCAAAAATAACTTTATTTCTTCATTGAAACCTCCCTAGGAAATTTTCTACCAGAATTCTGTTAAAAATTCTTCATAAATTCATTTCGTCATCAAGAATTTTGATTTCCATTTTTATTTGTGAAAGACGTAAACATTTCTATGAAAAATTCTTTGAAAATCTTCCTGGGTGAATACAGTAGACTCTCTCTCAAATGGGCATTTGGGGCAAAATGTCATCCGGTTTATCGATAGATTTGGGCGTCAAAGCCTTTGTAAATTCCACAAAAAGCGCTCAATTATAAAGAATCACGATAAAATAGGAAGAACTATAGCGAATTTGAGCGAATTAGCTTCATAATTAAACGTGAAAATTGTCAACAAAATTTTTCGCCCGATTGAAAAAGAGCCGATTGAGCGAGAGTCTATCCTAAAATGATTCCGATATTAAGGAAAAAAATTATGTGCCTAAAATTGAATTTAAATCCACTCCTGATAAATTTGGTGGATTTCGTATTTCGTATACTGAAAAGTTGTTAAATATTCACTAATAGGACTTCTTTTTTTTTAAGAAATGCTGGTAAATTTGATAAAAAGTGAATAGTAAACCCTCTTTGGTCTTAAAAAACTTTTTTTTTCAGTTTATTTAGAAAAAAATTACTAAAAATTTCAATGTTAAACCGATTATGAGTATTTTCTGGGAGATATGGGAAGTTTGAAGGATCCCGTAAATGCTTTTTTTAAGACGACCCTGGGCCTTTTTTAAGCTGATGCGTGCCCAAAGTACTCCCAAAAATTCAACAGTTTTTATTTACTAAATTTTAAGCAATGTTTCTTTGAATATTTCATCTTATTTTTTTTTTAAAAATCCAATATGAATAATTTCGGTCTTTTAAAAAGTTCATAAGATTCATTAAAAGATATTTCAAAAAGCCAGTCAAGGTACTTTTCTCATGTAAAAATATCTAAGGTGGGTATTCTTAATTTTAGTTTTATGCTATTTTTAAATTTATTGCATATGTAACGAGGAGAGGATGGCATCTCCCTGCTCCTTCGTCGCTACACTCTTGAAAATCTTGAAAAATATTAAAGAAAAATGTGATTTTGGTGGAGATTAAAGATAATTTGCAAAGACGCTCGCATAAAATTTGAGAATTTGTCAACCCCGATGCGAGTGCCATCTATTGGGCAATTGCATCATCAAGGCACAGCTCTAGAGTGCGATTCGAATTGGAACATCCAACCGAGAGTCTGGCAGCTCTTGTAATCCGTGCTACTCGGAGGTTGGATTATGGATTGATTTGAGGTCGGGGGTTCTGTGTACTGGACGGGTCATGTTGACGGGACGTCCGCACTAAGCTCGCCATCAATATGGGCGCCATGGCGGAGGCCGAGGCGTTCAGGTTGGCTAAGGAGGGGCGCACCGGGCCAGGGGTGAAAACCAGCAGCCAAAAGTCCCCGTGGTCAGCAGTAGTGGGATCGCGTCCCGGAGTGAGCTCCCAGTATCAGCCCGATCAATAGAATCATACCATAATCTTTTTATCACTTCTAATGAACATATTTTACCAATCCTTAATGATTTTTTAGGGTTTTGAGAATTTTTTCCCTGTGAAAAAACATAATTTATCATCTTCTCTTTGAGACAATCAAGTAGCTCTTGCATTGAGATTTGAGAATATTATTCGTGGCGTGCTTGGTGAACTAAACGCCCAAATTTATGCAAAACTGCGGGAAAATAAATGGAATATGGAACTCACCTTCAATCCAAGATCTAATTCCTTGAGACTCCTCTTGATTTCATTGGTGAGATGATTCATCCTTTCACACTCCTGGAATGCAACAATCACATAGGGTGTCCTCTCCTCCACCTTCCCCATAATCTCCGTCATGTTGAATTCTTCAGGCAACTTTTCCATAATTTCATCTAATATCTGCTTGACTTTGTCCTCCCTGGTGACTGTAGTTCCACCAGAAGCGCCCGCATCACGTGGTTGCATCTCAAAGACCGTCCTGAAGAGATTCTCCGAGGTGGTGGTGAGAAAGCCAATTTCGGCATTCGGATGCAAACCGTACAAATAGGGCGATTCTGGTGGCATTGTCTCATCAATGTAGTTATGATACCCAGAATAGTCGGTATTTGGTGGTGCTGGAAATCCAGGTGCCAGAAACAGTTCTCCGTCCACCTGTAAGTTGAACTCTTCCTTTTCCCTCTGTCTGGATTAAGAAAGATGTTTCAACCTACCAGATCTGGCTGCATATACTCCTCCAAATACGTGATGCACAATCGTCTGTCCCAGTCATCAGTGATGTGGCCACCGTACATGATTTCTCCAAAGAGATACCTCAAATCCTCCCAGGGAACCTTCGAGTTGGCCTCCAAGTAGTTATACAGTACACTCACACTGATATTGAGATCACCTGGACAGGAAATTTTTTAACATTATTCTTCTCCAAAATATTCCCAAACCCCTTTCCCTGTATAGGATAAAAACATACCAACGTTAAATGGGTAGATTTTGTTCCATCCAGCCGGACCAAATTTTCTCCTTTGAGCCACAACAGCATGAAAGTAGCAAAGTGCAAAGAGAATAACCTTGAATTCAGCTTCCTTTCCGCACATCTCCAAAGTTTCTTGAGTAAAGTTGTCCAATGCCTTGTGAAGATTGGCCATCATGCCAGTTGGTGGTTCATTGGTGATCTTTATGGAGGACTCGAGGATTCCTTGAGGGATTATATGAGCTGATGCAGTGGCTGCCGGTTCTGCACTCATAAATACCCGATAGTTTTCATGAGAACCCTCAGAATAATGTTCTAGCTTCTTTTCCAGAGCCGGCAGCCACTTTTTCACTAGATGAATATTTTGCAGAACAACCCAATGTCCATTCTTTGCCGCTTCATCCATTGCTGCTTCTGCCACAATTTCCTGTCCCTGACCAAGGGAAACATTGTGAAAATTGCCCAAATCTGTCGTGTAGCCCAATTGACGTCCTAGAGTCTCTACATCCTTCAGGGGATTCACTCCCGGAGAGAGTATGAAGAATATTGGTGTTGATGGGCTGGTTTCCTCATAGGATTTTGCAAATTCCATCGTTCGATTCTCAACGTACTTTGGTCCAAGTTTCTCCTCGATAAAGTCAGCAACAGCATAAGTCATCCTGTCAGGCCTTAGAGCTCTCATCATGCAGAGCCTCTGTAGTGCTGTCTTGTTCTTCCATTCCTGCGGGAATTTCTCCTTTTCTGGACACTCAGACTCGACAAATTTCTTCCATCTTTTCGACGAAGTTTCAATGTCTCTATCGAGATTTCTGAATTCATCTTTAGAAGCCAGACTACAAATTCCTCCCCATGAAGAATTCGACAGGAAGTCCACAGGACTTGTCACATGTGGTTTTATGGGGAATCTCAAGAGAAAGTCCAGTTCCATCGGAGAAATTTCTTCACTCATCAGAAGAATTTGGAAGGCCATTTGAGAGGCAAAAATTAACTTATCACATTCAAAAAGTCCACGACTTGTGTACTGGAAGACCGAATACGAGATACAATCAATCAGATTTTTGACCCTAGCACTCACTTCATCGGATGGATCTGCCCTGGAAATGGCTTTCTGGAAGACCACACTGAAGGCTTTTAGGGAGAACTGGTAGATGGGATTAATTGTGTTGAGATCATTGAGGATGAAATACAGTAAACTGGCTCTAGCAGCTGCAGGACGATAGTGTTCTCTGGCATTGTCAATTTCTTGTGAAGTTATCTTAGCCTCTGATACCTTCCTCTCAATCTCAGCTGCTGTCCTCTTGGTGGTCTCTAGATTCTCAACAAGAGCTGTATCTCCTAGCAAATTCCCTCCAGCTGAGGACAACCTCGAGAGAAGATCATCTTCCAAACTCTTCAGCATAATTTTAAAGTCATTCTGTTGCTTTGTCAACTCTGCCTTCAATTCCTCCAAATCCGGACGTTCAGCCTTCACCACTTCCGCCAAAAGCTGATCCTCAAGACCATCCCTGGTCACTGTGAAATTAATCAGCGTGGTTTGAGCTTGCATTTCTGGCTTATAGTGTGGATTTGCCAATTTAGTATGCAATATCAACCGGAAGTTTGAATTATACTCCACTTCTTTGTCACCAATCTTAATCGCTTGGCCTTTCTTGATAAGATTTCTGCCCAGCAATGGATCTAGCACAGGATCTAGAAACTCTCCAATGTTTTCAATGAGAACAGTATGTCCTTTAGCTAAAGCCCTTTCAATAATGTCTAAGTATCCCTTCTGGCCAATGCGAATAACTTTGAGAGCTTCTCCATATTTTTGTTTGATCCACTTCACTCCCTGGAGTTGCGGATCGATCATTAATGGCCAGCGATCTGAATTTGAGAGAATTGTGGCATTTTCAATGGACATACGATCACTGGGAAGTCCTTCATTGTGCCAAATAGCCACGGTGGTATCATCAGTAAGAAGAGTAAGAGAATCGAGTCCCTCTGTGATAGGAATAGGAGGTTCCAAAGCTCTCAGATAGGGTAGCCACATTTTGTTCATCAAATCCAAACGAAATTGTTTAGTGAAGCATCCCACGTAGGAGATGAAGGCTGTTATAAGGAGAGTATCGCCTGGGAGTGTAGTTCCTTGAGCCATAAATTCAGCTACAGCTTCTGCCCAGCGGACATTTTCACTGGCCAGACCACCTACAAGGCGATTTGCTAGCTGGATAGTAGCTTGAGTAGCATCAGCTTCCTGCTGACATCTCAATTTTTCAGCAGTCGCTTGCTCAAAGTCCGCTGTCAACTTGGCCAGTTGCTCCTCCAAGGAAGCTACTTTCTTCTTAATTATTGCCAATTTCTCCTGGGCAGCAGCCAATTCAGCATTAGCCTGGGCCAATGCTTTCCTCTTTGGCTCCACATCGCAGTAAACTTCATAGAATTTAATAATGTTGATAACCCAAGCACAGAGTCCAGCTGCAGCTGCAGACTTGGACCTGACAAATTCTGGTTCGAATTCTGCATCTTTAAGATAAGGCTGGATCGACTTGATAATCTCTGGATGGATATTTTCCTTATCATAGTGAATTAGAGCATCCAGGAATGCATCAACTTTTGCCATCACCAATTTGGCTGCTTTCCAGCTGCGATCCTTGGGAATCTTACCATTGGGCGCCAGGAGAACCATTACAGCAGCTGTTACATTTGTCACAGCTCCTGGTGGTGAACCGAAGGATTTCAATTCAGTAAGATTGGCTTTATTGAGCGTATTGAGAGCTTCTTGAGCTGCTATCAAAGCCGGTTCTGCTTTTAGTAAATCTTCCTCACAATCCTTTTGCTTCTTTGTCACTTCTTCAGCAATTATGGCCACTTTCATCTCTTCCTCATCAGCTATTTGTTTCTCAATCTGAACTTTTTCAGTTTCCACACCAACTATTTCAATAAGAGCATCAGCAGCTTCATTCTTTTCTTTTAATTCAACTTCCTGGACAGCCAGTTTGAGCTTCAAATCAGCCACTTGAGCTGCAGTAGTCCTCAGTTTCTCTAAACCATTTTCTAATCTCTCAATTTTACTCTGCAACTCTGCATGTTTCTGCTTCAGAAGCTTCGAGTACAGGCTAATTTGTTCAAGGTAGGACTTTGGAGTGGTATAATTGTACCTTCTTTCATTCTGAAGATAGATTCTAGATGTAGTGTTTACAGAAGTATGAACATAGGACATAAATCTAGCCACAGAGTCCATGAAAGTCTCCGGAAGGACACTTAATTCTTGTAGGAATCTCATTGAAACGGACACAAGAGCTTCCTGAGGCCACTCATGGAACCAATTTATTGAGGTACAATTGATGAATGAGGGAAATTTTCGAGAACGTACTCTGAGGGTAGAACCCACGGGTGAGAAGCATAGAACAACTTTAAGTTGTCTCCTCACACGATCTATGAAGAATTTCCAGCAATTCTCACGAGAATCCACTATTCCAGCTCCTTTCACCTCATTTCGAACTCCTGCAATGATGTTCTCAACTTCGTCATCAGGAAACAGATCAGGTATCTCTCCAGAAGCTAGCATATCATTTATAAGAACCAAGAATTGTTCATTGGGCACTTGTGCATCTGTCATAAGGAACATAATTCCCACATTTTTCATCCCAGATTTCAGATAGAGTCCTGAGAGTTCGTTTTTCAGATCAAGTACCCCATAGCCCTTCTTCAGTTGAATCTGAGCAACTTCCAAACTGGATATGAAAGCAGCTAAACGAGACAGAGATTGCTTTCCACTGCCTCCGACCCCGACAAGCAAAGCACTTCCCCTTGGCGACTCTAGGATTCTATTAATCCTGCACACGTGCATCATAGCATCCTCGAAAAGGACTAAATTCATCGCAGCTACAAGATCATTGTAGGATACCATAGCCTCCTGAAGGAGCTTAGTCAGATATCCCCAATCTGGGATTTGCATGTATTTCGGTTCACCAATACCACCCGCAAAATGGCAAAAGATATTAGGTTTGTCAAATACAATACTCTCATCCAATTCCTCAAAGGACTTCTTTACAATATCCGTCTGCATCTTTGTGAAGCTATCGATATCTTTATCATCAGTCAATTTATCTCCATAAACCCGATGGGTTTCATGGAGCCAAAGCCTTATCATATCCGTAGCACTACCCAGACAGTCATTTGTGCTGAATAACAGTCCCTGGAACATATTACTGAGGTCCCTGAGATTGAAGATATAGTGAAACTTGATGGCCGTGGGTAAAAACACCTGGGAGACCTTCGCATGGAGAGCCAGGGAAGCTGACACAATGTTTGGAGCAATTTTCGTCACGCAAATGTTGAATTTTTGCTCGGCATTTGCAAAATGTTGATTGAGAATCGACAAGTAGATGGTTGTCAATGAATCATTGCTGGGAAAACTTACGGCAAAGACGCAAAAATGTCTCTGAAGTCTTGGATTGATAGTAAAACTTCCAGAGGTGGGATTCATACAAGAAACATATTGACAATTGTGGATATCCTTAATAGTTAACTTACTCCGATCATACCAATGACCATAATCCAGATGTTGCCTTATCAAAGTATGAGGCTGAACAGTTCCGTAGCAGTCCACTTCTGGCATATTCATATCATCCACAAAGTAAATCAGGGTTTTATTGCCAGGAGGTCCATAATTTCTGCCTGCCTTCTTCTCAAGAGGCTTCTCTAGGATCTTCTGTAGCATCTCTGAGCTTGTGTAGAAATTAAATGGGACATTCGTTACAGCATAGTTCTCAGATAAAGTAGACAGCTTTTCATTAACCAGTACAGTTTTTCCACATCCTGCAGCTCCTACTAACATGACAGGGTGTTTCTTGTTCATCAACAGATCCAAGAAGAATCTAATCCTTATAGATTCTGCTGTATGAACAAGAACAGCTTGAAGAGGAAGATCAGGATCCAACTCAAACTTGGGCACTTTTTCAGTCCACAGCGTAAATTGCTTAGTTTCCGTATCGATGTAGTAATCAAAGACTGTTCCTCCTTGTGGAAATTTGACGGATTTGAATTCATTAACCCACCATTTGCTGAATTCAATGCGATAGTCAATGGCTTGATCCTGAAACATTGAAGATCCAAAGGCCCAAACACATGCAAAAACAAAGTAGAGATCATGCCATTCTTTAGGACAATCTGCCGGAGTATTAGCTGGTGTTAAAAGACAATCCAGAAGATGACAAAGCATCTGAACATGAGCCATCTCAGCAATTGGAGTGATCTTTTTGAATCGAGACCGGATATTATCCAAACAGGGTGGTATGTACTTGTCAAACAAGATCACAAGATTAGACTTTTCAGCCGGAACCTTGCGAGTCTCTATCCAACTAGTCACGTAAGGATTCCACCCAAGATCTTGAGGATTAATATACAGAATCCCCGCTCGAGAAACTGTAGCTGGTGTTGCTGTTCTGAGATTTGAAATCTCAAACAGAAGACGCATTGTGGGTGTCAGAGCAATTCTTTCATTAGAAGCCAGAGTTAGAACCTTGTTGTCATCCATCACAGTATTCAAACTTTCAATCCACATTGGATCAATATCACCATCTAAAATTATCCATTTAGGATTTTCTCCACTCAAATTGGCCTGTTCCCTCATAATCACAGAAAACAGTCCATCCTTCCACTCTCTTGTTGCAGGATTGATTATCCCAAATAATTCATCATTGGTGACAGCTTTGGGATTGAGATCATTGAATAGGGGTTTCCTCTTAACATTCTGATAAGTTCTAAATAATGTCTTCCATACTTGAGTCTTTCCCGTGCCAGCATTTCCTACAATAAATACTGAATGCCTAACTTCTAGCAACTCCTCAAGTTGCACAACTTTCAAAATAAAATTATCTTCAGGCTGTAGTGATAGATCCAGAGCTGCTTGTTTAACAGTCTTTTCAAAATCCTGATCCCTTTTCCTGGGCACATCAAGTGCAGGAAACAGATCACCAATTAAGCCCATAAATACAGGCATGTCATCCGTTACGACTTTGGGAATATTGAAATCTCTGAGAGCTCTCATTAAGACCTCCTCTTCAGGTCTTCCAGGATCACCTCTCTTCAGTGATCCTGCAACGACAAGCACAGATTTTATAGCACGTAATCCCCAGTCATAGTGGTCCTGTTTTGATAGTAATTCTTTGCAAAGTGTATATAGGGTTATGAATTTTCTGGCCAAGACTCTGGCTTCCTGGAAACCCTCAGCTACCAGCATAATTTCGCAAATTAATTCAAAATCTGGAACAACCATAGCACAAGGTCTGAAGAGGGCCTGTAAAATTAATATACGGAGCTAATTTTAAGAATCATTGAACAGAATTAATATGTGCAAGTTCCAATGACATTTTTTTGTGATTTACTTAAATTAAATTAAAGTTTACTTAAATTAAATGAAATTAAAAACTGTTTTCTTTACTTAAAAAAACGAAAGCATGAATATATGTAAAATTATAGAGATGGAAACAGATGAATTTTCTCACATCATTCACATTATGCATTAAGGATATTAAAGATTTTGCAAAAAAACAAAGTAGTAGAATTTTTATAATTTCTAGTTATTTATATCATCACTTTTATACACATGTATTTACCATTGACAACTTTGGAAAAGTCCAAACCCACCATTGGCCTCTCAAATGATATAAACTTAAAATATAGACGGTTTACTTTATGTTCGTTGCATGTTTTTGACCATTGTAAGTAACATTTCAAATGAGGCAACAAACTTTTGACGCATGAAAAATGAACAACTTTTAGAAAACAATTATTTTTTTGTATGAAATAAAATAAAATTTTTTTTTCTAAATTCATAAATAAGATCTACGGATTACAGGCAACTAATTTGCAAAATGAAAAAATTTTGAAAAGTAATTTTTTCTATCATTTTTTGCACCTGATTTGCCGAACATACATGAGGCAACAAACTTTTGACACCTATTGTATGTGCCTCGTTCATAAATATTTTTTACAGGTGGTATTAGATACAAAATTCTCAGTCATAAAACCTTTTAAAAGATTTATTTATTTATAAAGTTTTCATTCCCGAGCAATTCCAAGTTGATTTAAAGCATTTTTGAACTAATAATTATATTTTTATTTGCTATATTAAACTGAGTTTAACCATCTCGAATCTTAACTAAAATTCCCTTTTAAATAAGTCGCAGATAGTGCTGAAACCTACATTTTTGTGAATAAAGTTTTTGTTACTACTTGAACTTCACAAAGAGAGCAGTATATAATCACTCGATTTTTTCACCCCCCAAAATTTCCACCTTCTACCACCCGAAGATCGCTTTGCTCAACAAGTCTTCACGTTTCAGTTGATTTCTGAGGAATGTCGTCACGCTGTTTGTTCAACTGTCTTGTCCTTTTGTGCGTCTGCCTGTCCGTCCGTTTGTCTGCCCGCCCGTTTGGCCGTCCGTCCCTCCGTTTGTCCGTCCATCCGTTTATCCGTCCGCCCGTTTTTTCCGTCCGCTCGTCTGTCCGCACGGTTCTCGCCAGCTCTAGTGGCCAAACGGTGCGAGATAGGGACTTGGGACCTTCGGGAGACCACCTTCCCATAAGTCGACCTAAGGATCGTTAACATGTCCGTCATTTCCCCCCACCCCACCCCTTTCTCCTCTATCCAGGCGGACATTTCGGCCTTATACGAAAATACCGTTGAATCATTCCTCATACCAGTTTTTTAAGGTTATAAGTTGAAAAGGCTTTAGAGAGCGTATTTGTCATCTGAATCATAGCATGTTTGGGTTCGTTGGAAAGGTCTTGGAAATTTTCGATAAAACTAAACCGGTAATGGAACCGGTTCATAACCGATAACTATTTTTTATGCAAAATTCACTTACATTACTTCTATGGTGTATTTCAGGCAATGTTTTGAGTGATTCATAAATTGATTCAAATCGGTTCTAAACCGGTAATAAACCGGTTCTGAGCCAATAAGCAATTTTAATCTCAAAATTTGCACTTCGCACAGCCTGGAATAATTTGCCACCTCCTTTCTTGAATAAGATATCTTGAAATTTCCCAAGAAATATTCTAGATATACAGAACAGATATTGTTTCAAGGCATTGCTATATGATTTTTTTATGTAAATCTCGCAAGTATTTGAAAATTTGAAAAGACCATAAGTGCTTTTTCCAAAAGTGCTTAGGGGAAACTGGGGTACTATCAAACACGGGGTACTACCAAACACTAATTTTTAGTTCTAAACTACTTAGACTATATCGACCATTTCTTCAGTGGAAAAGCATCCCTATAATGCCTATAAATTTATATAAGTCTTGTCCTCTGAAGTCGAATATCTGATTAAAATTCGCAGTGTTTGATGCTACCCCATGTTTGGTGGTGCCCCAGTTTCCCCTACATCGCCCTACGTAATTTTTTTCAAAAGAGATTTTTCGTAAGAAATTTTAACTTATTCTTTATGAATATTTTGTTTCACATTAACAATGATCGAGCAAATGATAGGAATAAAATGATAAGAAGAAAAGGTTGCTACTTGAAAATGAAAGGAGATTAAAAATTCATTATATAGATAAATGAGTTATATTTTTGCGACCGAGAATGTCTCTTTTATGTGTCTGGCTTAATGACTTTCTATTTTCTATGCCTGGGATTTTGAGGAGAAAGAGACAGAAGAGGACTTTTTTTTTCAATCCTCACACATGCTTGACTTCAGTAAAAATCCAGAGAAGTTAGTGAGTGTTTGACCTTTGCCACGTGACTTACCGGCTCTTCAAGTGAAATGCAACAATTTGAGATTGCAAGGAATATTGTGTCCAAGAGAGATGACACTTTTGGGGACGATTGCAAAAGTGTTTGTGATTGTGAGTGCATTGACTCAATTGATCAGGTGTCAACCAAATTCACCTTGTCCTAGAATTTTTAACTACATTTACAATGGACAACATTGGCAGGGAGCTATTGAAGTCACTAGTCCACCAATTGGTGTCACTATGAATCTAGCTGTGGTTCTCTTAGTTCCTCAGAAAATTGATACAGTGAGTTTACTAGAACAAATTATCCCAAAAATGCTTTAAGAACCATCTGATTTTGTCTTAAAATTGCAGGAAGATTTAGGAAGTCTCGAATTGTGGATTAACAGAGAAAATACACTGCAAAGAATTGCTAATAATCAAAAAGTGCGTTATCGTGTAAAATTTCCACCAGAAGCACCAATTCCCAGAGTCTCATCGATCATCTACAATGGAAAACGTATTTGTACTAATAGTAAGGCAAATTAGACAATTTATAAAGAAAAAAAAACTTGTTAAAATTAACTTTTTCTAATCATTCATAATTACAGAACCTAATTATCTCGAAGGTCTTCTCGTCACACAAATCCGTTTGGAGCACACACTCTACACTGCTCTGGCCAAGGAGAGACTTTCAGTTGGAGAAAACTACGATAAGATTGCAGAGAAAGGAGAGCCAGAAGTCATCTTTCAGAATCGTTTTGGCATCACTAAACACACTGAACAACAATGTGGAAAAATTCAATCAAAATTCACAGTTACGAATCTTATGATGTATGGAAATAAGATGGAAAGAGGATCATGGCCCTGGCTAGTGGCTCTTCACGCCTACAAATCAACCAGTTTGTCTTTTATCTGCGGTGGAACACTTATCTCTGACAGGATTATTCTTAGTGCTGCCCATTGTTTTCACAATCGACATGATCAACTATTTGTTGCATCAGATGTTATTGCCTTCCTGGGAAAGCACAATTTGCGGAAACTGACGGAAAAAGGTTAGTGGGATTGGAAAAAGTTAACTTAATTTGCATTAAAAAACCAATGCTATTAGTAAAAATAATTTTTTTTCAATATTATGCATGAACTTAGAATGCAATAAGCTCCGCCTTTACACCTAATTAAGTCACGCCCCTTTCAAGAAATACGATAAATAAAATTCAATTTTTTTTATTAGTCATAAAAGAATACTTTTGCGTCCTATAAGCTATTTATTTCTTCACATTTACTGGTAGAAAGTAGAAAAGACCTTATTCATCAAATATTGGCCACGCCCCTTTCGTAGACATGCATTTAAAATGTAAAAATAGTAAAATAATATTGATTTAGCCTCATAATTTCTTGTGACGAGAAAAAAAAGATTTAATAGAGAATTGGCAAAGGGGAGATATTAGGGTGAAAATATGTACACGAGTTCCAGGCAGTTCGACAATTTGCATGGAATAGCTCTGCGCACTTCCAAAACTTCGCAACACTCTCGAAAATGCTGCAATACTCCAGCACTTCATACACTTTTTACACTTACTAATCAATAATTTATTTAATCTTATGAGAAATCTAATTAGGAACACTTTGAAAAATATCTCAAGAAATTTATTATTCCGCATATTTCTAACATTTTGCTTATATTTTGAATTTCTAGTGACAGATATATTCTTGCATACTTTCAGTAATTTAATACTATTTTTGTATTACGAAGGGGTATCAACATATTTTGAATTTTCCTAAGAGACCAGTGAAGCTTCTTTTGGAAAATAGAGTCTCTAAAAAAAATGTAATGTCGTTTTTAATTATTGACGCTGTGCTGGAAAGTTTGTAAGAATCCAAAAGTACGAGTGTAACAAGTAATACAGCCCTTCAGATGTATCTTCACATTTTATTAAGCTTGATTCTGTCCCTGGTTTCAAAATTCTTTAAAACTGAAACGCTTTGCACACTTGGGAAAGCTTTTTAGTGATTGTTAATTAACTTTTGCAACAAACTTGACTATTTTTTGCAGGACCTTTTCCGTTATTGTTGGTATTAGTAGAGAAATTTCTCCATAATTTATTTTCCAACATTTTAATAATCTGTTTAATAGTTATCGAAAAATTTTCTTCCACTAGGATACTCACAATATAGCCGTCAATATTAGAGACCGTTTAAAATGGAATTGATATTTCAAAATTTTCAAAGTCACTTTTAATCATCTTTAGAGCAAGGACACGATCTAAATAAACCTCCAAAATGTTTTTTACGAAAGTCCATCACTTGGATTTATTCAAAATCACGCAAATATTAAATATTACAAATGTTTCTAATTTTTTAAAAGTTCTCTCATTTTCGTTTCTCATTTTGTAAAAGTTCTCAAAAGCACAAATCGACCTTTTTGAAGAATACTTTGGAAAAGACGTAATACAGTAAAACCTTTCCAGAATATGCAAAAACCTAAACAAAAAAATGGTGGATGTGTTCTATGGGATTCCCTTTAACTACATTTGCGAAAAAGTTCCACGAATTTATGCAATCATCCAATACATATTACGATAAATTATTTAAAAAATATATATCAAATTGATTCAAAGTCAATTGCTATAGCTATGTAATTATTTGTGAGCAACTATATGAATTTGAAATACCTGTAAAAATTAAAGAAATTATTATTCAGCAGAATATTTCCTCGGAAAAATTACAACACAAATTAAGCTGTAATAAATTTGAGCATATTTGCTTCATTTCATTGTCATAACCGAACTTGTAAAATGTCAAAAAAGATCTTTTCAAATTACACTGCCGTTCGAATTAAAAATCTTAATTAAAAGTAGCGTATTGTCTGAAAAATATGGAATTAGGCAGAAAAGACTTTATAATCGGGCACTTCTACTTCCAAAGACTTCCAAGCACTTCATTTTCAACCGTACACCACTTCCAACCCTAATATCTCCCCCTTGAGAATTGGAGAAAATGAAAGTATTATAAATAATGCTAGCTCAATGATAGTGACTTCATTTGAAAGCAGGACACAAATGTCCCTTTCGGAAGCGTCAGTGGAATTGGATTTAAGCCAGAGATAAAATACTTAATTACACAAAGCTTCCGGCGTATTTCAGGCCTTCCACAGTGATTACAGAGGGGATTTTTATTACATAAATTGCATTTTACAAAAAAAAATAAAAAATAAAAATAAAAAATCAATGTGAGCAAATCTCTCTTTGTTACACTTACTGACCGAAACAATTTGTACTCTGAATTTCTATGAAATTACAAATGGTACACCAATTTGTTGGGGGGAGAAGATAGCTGACAACTACAATTAATTTGAAAGCAAAATGGAGCAATTAATAATCAAAGAGATGGCACAACATCCCAGATTTGCGGAGTGCTCAAACTCACGAGAAAGAGCTATCCGTGCATTAACTTTTCGCATGCTTTTTGGGTACATACCGCATTACTACTGAATAAATTGATTAATAAATGTAAAAAAAATCATTCCGAAATAAGAAATTTCTTTAGAAAAGTAGGTTATAAAATATTTTAGCATGAGTAACAAGCTTTCGAACAAATAAAAAAATAAATCCGAGAAAGGTAAATCTTGGTACTATACACTGACTGCGAGAAATCCAAAAAAGTTAAAATAACATTCCGGAAATGTTAATCTTACCCTACAGTATTGATCCAAAATCGGTGTAAAAATTATGCTTTTTGGGTGTGTTAGTGGTTAAAGTTACCCTTTTTCATGTTATTTCTACCCTTAAAAAACGTGTAAAATTAACATTAAAAATGTTAATATATTTTTACACATAAAAAGTGTTAAAATTATGAGGAAAAAAGTTAATCGCACCCCCGTCTTTTCATGATCGATTAGGTCCGATGCAGTCGGATTGGAAACTTCAAGTTCATTAAAAAAAATCGAAATTTAAACAAATCAGTTGAAAAATGGCTCCTCTAAAGTAGTTAAACTTTGATCTTCGAAAATTCGATATCGAAATGGTTTTCGAACATAGGTGTCCAACGACGCAATGTTCGCTTTGACTACATCTAAAACATATTTGTAAAATGAAAGAAATTGTAGGGGCCGTTTTCGAAATAAACCAAAAAACATGGTTTTGGAAAGGAAGAAGGGGTGGTTCGAGAAAAAAGAAAAATGCTGTCCTAGATAATGTTGACTTATGGGGGGGGGTCATCGAAGACTGTAAGTCGATATCTGCTACCATTTGGCCTCTAGCCGTGTCATAAGTTGAAAAAAGCGGATTATATAACTGCTCTCTTTCTTTAAGTTCGAGCAGTAAAAATGCACAAAGTACAGATTTTTGTAAAACCTAAAAGCGATATTAGTGTAACGGCGTTATCACACTTGCACACTAAAATTTTAATGTGATTCACATAAATTGTCGCTTGCGAGCGTCCAAATATGTTATTTGTATCTTTGAGTCACTTAATATTTGGGGTTTTTCTATTTATTGATAAAGAAGTGGACTTGGCCTGCAAAAATAAGTTTAAATTTACCTAAAGCATAAATATTTTTCACATTGAAAAATTAAAGAGAAAATCGCATTAATTTTTCGCATTAATGCTATTTATATCAAATTTCGCGGGCCAAGTCTACCTTTTTATCAACAAATAGATCAAATTTTGAATATAAAATGATTCAAACACACAAATTACACATTTGGACTCTCACCAGCGACAATTAATGGGAATCATATTAAAATTTTAATGTGCATGTGTGATAACACAGTAAAGTTATGTCATTTTCAATTATTTTTTACTGCATAGATTTTTCTCAAAATGTAACAAAAGGAGCGGCCTTGGTCCTTGGTCTCATTTTAAGCATGTGGCTTTATAGGAACATTTAGTAAACGAAATAGTAAAATGCAATTTTCATCATCTGAGTAGAGCACAAGCTGAAGAAATTTCATTCAGAAGGTTAAAATATCTTTTGCCATGCCAACGATTTTTTCGCTTTAAATTTTGGTAGAAATATAATATAAAAAGTATAAAAACCTTTCATAAAAGAAAATTTTTGATCTATCCAGACGCAGTCATCGCAGAAATATCCTCCATCGAGATTCATCCTGATTTCTCCAGGAACAACGGTGAAGCTTTCGATGCAGACATTGCAGTGCTTATTATGCAAAAATCCATCGATTTTGGCGATTTTATCCAACCAGCTTGCCTAAGGCATTCAAATAAACTCCCATCTGGAAGATTGGGAGTAATTGTAGGATGGGGTCGTGATGAACACAACAATCTCCTGACTTTTGAACCACGTCGCCTTGAGATACCCATTGTATCAGAAGCTGAATGCTTAGCAGCAGGAAAAGTCTTTAGTGTAATCACAACTTCTAGGACATTCTGTGGTGGATGGAGGGATGGAAAACGTGGTCCATGTCATGGTGATTCAGGGAGTGGCCTCTTGATTTACGAAGATCACAAATGGCATCTTCTAGGAATTATATCAATTGCTGTTAAACATCCAATTTCCGGACTCTGTGATCTTAGTCAGTACGTTGTATTTACGGATGTATCGAAATTTACGGACTGGATTGAGCTATTTTAGAAGGGGATATTATGCCCCTAAATTACCAAATTTCAAGATAATTTGCCATTATGGTTAAGCACAGAAAAACTCATTTGAATTTTGTATTTAAGTTTTTCAGGTAAGTTGTTTGACCAAAAATATTCTGGTGATTCCAATCACCATGAAAAGACTATCTTTTCACAGAGAGCCGTTACCTCTCATTTAGACTTTACTTGTCCATGGGGCAACATTGGGAGTGATTCGTTCTTCATCCCAAAAATTTTCTAAAGCTGTGACAATTAAATATTTATATATAGAAAAAAATAGAAGCAATAAATAAAAATGATATCACTGAGAAAGCAATTGATTGTGGCAAGTGTTGTGATTCTTGTGACGCATTGTGATGGCAATAGGAATTGCCTGACACCAACTGGTGAATCCGGAGAGTGTATTGAATGGTCAAAGTGTCCAAATATTTACAATATTCTGGCCGATAGACCACTCAACATGCCAAATCGGGCATATTTTGCCTCATCTCTCTGTGCTATCCAAAGTGACAAAGTATTTGTCTGCTGCCAGAGCCATCAAGATGTGCAAACAACTGGAAAAAACTGCTTTACACCTGATCAAAAATCTGGGAATTGTGTTTATCTTAATGAATGCCCTTCAATCTACGATATACTCCTTCACAAAAGACCACTAACTCCAGAGGATCGAATGTTTATGAGCAGAAGTCAATGTGGATATGAAAATGGAAAGTATATGGTCTGTTGTCCAGATGAGGAAAATCTCTTGCCAAAGCCTGGATTGGAATGTGGAAGTCTAACAATGGGAAATTATGTGTATGGTGGTGAGAGGACTCTAATTGATGAATTTCCCTGGACAGTTTTGTTAGAATATCAAAAACCAATGAATAAGACTGACTTTCACTGTGGAGGAATACTCATCAGCAACCGATATGTCTTAACAGCAGCTCACTGTGTCAAGGGAATTCATTTACCAGAAACCTGGACACTGATCAAATGTCGCCTCGGGGAATGGGATCTTGCTACAGATCCTGATTGTGATGAAGATGACTGTGCACCTTCTCCTCAAGATATCCCCGTTGAGGAAGTAATTCCACATTCAGAATACAAATCCACTTCTAGAAATCAACTAAATGATATTGCCCTTATAAGGCTCCAATACCCAGCCACTTTGGGGGCTTTTGTTCAACCAATTTGCCTTCACCGGGAAATGAAACCAAATCCCGGGATGAAGGTCAACGTGGCTGGATGGGGAAGGACTGAAAATGCTGCATTTAGCAATCTTAAACTTAAGGTACAGCTCACCTATGTCTCTCCCCTGATTTGCAATATCGTGTACAAAAGGGAAGATGTCAGCATCACGAGAAATCACCTTTGTGCAGGTGGTCAAAAGGATAAAGACAGCTGCAAAGGGGATTCTGGAAGTGCACTCTTTGCAATGGCAAATTCAACTGAACATCGTCCATATTGGTTTTGTGCGGGAATTGTGTCTTTTGGACCATCTATTTGTGGTCTTGATGGATGGCCAGGAGTTTATACAAATGTACCATCTTATTACAATTGGATCAGAGGGAATATTCGACCGTAAAATGGGTAAAATGAGTCACAGTAACACGCGAAAATTTGAATAAAAAATTGTAATAAAAAACAAATTATGACTATTTCAATGAACAGTGCAAATCCCTAAATTAAAAATAAAGTCACTTACCTTAAGATTCTCAGGAAGTTCAGTTCGTCCTGCGTAGCCAGGATTCATGGTGATAAATATCCCAACAGTAGGTACACATGCAATCATTTCTCCCATAAAGTTGAACAGGGACTTTTTATCCCGAATGGCATCCTGAACGGATTTCACTTGTACAGCTACCACTGATAACACTTCCACTGATATACGATTGAATTCATCAAAACATCCCCAAGCACCTGTTTGAGCTAGTCCCTTGTAGATATTTCCACAAGATTTGTAATCCATCTGTTCAGAGCAATTGAACACGTACACCATTATTCCCAGGGCTCTTCCTAAATCTTTTGTAGTTTCTGTTTTGCCCGTTCCTGCTGGTCCAGCAGGTCCTCCACCCATTACAAGATGCAGAGATTGCGTCAGAGTGATGTAGCAGCGATCTGTTAGGGGTGTTATGACCAAGCGAGGAGTATTGCCGAGATATTCATGACTATATCGGAATTGTGCATCGCAAATATTGGCAAAACAGTCGTATTCTTTGTCATCCCATCTAAGGAGTAAAAGTTAATAATAAACCTGAGTCAACATATACGGGCTTCAGACCTAAGGCTTAGCCATCATAAGGCTTAACTTCTCTAGATTATTGTCAGTTGAAAATTTTTGGAAAATTTTGACTTATTAAGGGGAATTAATCTATTTGAATCAGAAGAACAAATTAAATTGGTTGCTATTTAGGATTTTGAGACCTTCGGAAACTAGGCTAAACCTCTGGTCTGAAGACGGTCTTACAGTAGGATTCTTAGACTAGATTCTTAGGCTAGCCAAATTCGTAATGCATTCCAATTCGGTTTTGGGCTTCAATTGTTGGTTAGTAATGGCTCCGGCACACTTTTAGATCAGGAAAATTTCATGAAGCGAAATTCACATCCCTTTCTTTCTTAAAAGCTTTGCATATATCGTCGGTTGCCTCAGCAACTGTGCTAACTGCATTTTTGCGATTTTCAGGTTTTTGCATATTCTGATATTACTGAATTTTCTCTATTAAACTACGTTATTTAAAAAGTTTGGAATTTTCTCTATACAGAGATATTTTTCCGTGAAAATGTTCTAAGTGTACTATAGTCACAAAAATTTCTCTGCAACTGCGCTATCTACCAATTTTTCTGCAGTTAGCATAAAAATATACTGAAAAAAGGCGCAATTTTTTTTGTCAGCAACTGTTCTATTTGCAGTTTGTCATTTCTATCCATCACGACTCTCCATTAAAACAAGGTAAACGTTTGCGATTTGTGATTGAGTTTTTCGCGATAGTTGTGCAGGTGAAAGCAAATTAGTGATTTCGGAATTGTAAGTTTTTGTTTCATTTGTTTCTTTGTAAAAATGCTTATTAATTTACTTACTAAATTAGGATTTTGTGAGAAAAAAAAAACAGGAAAAATGTTACGCAGGAAGAAAAATCATAAAGCAGCTGATCCACGTCCAAAGAATGAAAGAAGGAATGGAAGAAGTATCTACATTGCGGGGAAGGCGTTCTTGGGCGATCTACGATCGGCAGATTCTTCCAACACGGTTTATACGACAACTTGGCTGAATTGTAATAAACATATCCCGATACGATTAATAATAATAATAATCAGGATGAACCAGATTCATCTCCTCATACTCTCATTCATGTAGTCGATAATTCGCAAGAGATGTTCACGAGTGAACAGGGTTCATTTGACCAGCCTGAAGTCAAAAATGAGCCACATATTTCAAACGATAGATCACAAAATTCTCTGAATGGTCACCCTGGAGCAGAAATTTTCATAGCAGATGTTTTATTAACCGAAAGTATGGGTCCAAAATCGACGCATAAAGTACAGGATAAGTACAGCATAAGTAACAGCTAACGGAGAAGGAAAATAAAATTTTCATACACACAGAAAAATTTTGACTCTAAATTTAAGAATATATCCTGGGAACTTAAATTGGACGTGAATCCGCTAGACGTTTAAGTTTAGAAGCTCTGAGCGAATGAAATGGGCTAGAATCCCTAGCTCTGACTGAGAGACCGGGAACTTATGTTCAGCATTAGCTGGAAAATGAAAAATGTGTACAGATTTGCAAATTGCAACTAAAACTAAATGATCAAGGATTTACGATTAGGGCATAGGCATTCATTCTATGGGATTTGAAATTAAATTCCTGGGTGTTTCTGTTTAAGAAATTTCCATTTTTCTGTGTTTATGAATTTTCAAAAGAAAAAAGATGATGAGACTTTGTGCAGAAATTGAAAATGGATAAAAATCTAAACAAAATGAAAAGTCAGAAATAAAATTGATATCTCATAATCAAGTATTCTTTTAATATAATCATTTAGTAGAACTTTTAATTGCCATATTTTTTTTTCAATATGGCCAGAACAATTTTATAAATTCCTATCACATATCTGGTGCCAATTTCCTTTTTCCATGCTTATTCTCATGTGATCCTTAAGCTTTGTGGAAGTCTCCTCTTTCTTCTTTATATATTAGAGATCGTTTATTTCCTAAATATTTCACTTTCAGATTAACGTAACACTTTTAGGAGGAACCATTTGTAGACTTTGCAGAGATCCATGAGAGCAAAATAGTGTTGATAAAAAGAAAACACACTCGGAAGATAAATTTTGGAGTAAATTTTAAATGACAAAAAAATGTTGCTCTACACGGAGTCAATAGAATAAAAAAAAAGAAAATTCTTTCCTTGTTAGGTTTTGACTGTGATAAACAATTGTGCTATCTGCAAAAATTCCATACATTGCAGATAGACTTTTGAACAACGATGTTAGTTAGCACAATTGCATGTTGTGTATTCTTTTAGGAAATGCTTAATTTTTAGTGTGCAAAATCTACTTTTTTCCAATTTCTTTGCATTAATAGACAGATTACTTGTTGTTCTTTCGATATTTGTAATATAAAATAACTCATTCGGGGTTTGATTTTTATTAAAATGTGATTAAAGTAAAAAAATGGTCTCCTGAAAAGTTGTCAAAATGCAGTTAGCACAGTTGCTGAGGCAACCGACGATATCTATTCCACTCTTTCGGACTCTTCTTCAACGTTATAACAAATTAAACTTAGTTCAGTCCAATTTTGAGATCGAAAGAGTGGGTTATGTCAATATTTTGAGAAAAAAAGGGACGCGAATTATAATTTCATGAAATTATACCGATCTAAAAGGTGTGCCAGAGGCCTAATGGAAGATTTAGTTGTTAAATTTCTCGGAGGCAGCCAAAATTCCGTAAGCCGAAATCCCGGAAGCCAAAATACCGAACGCCAAAATCCCGAAAGAGCCAAAATCCCGAAAGGGTCAAAATTTCGAAAGCTAAAATTCCGAATGTTCAAAATCCTGAAAGGGATGAAATTATGGGGGATAAATGTATAAAAATTTTGCGGGTGCAATTGTGGAAATTGCTATGACACTTTTAAGAATCCGGGATTTTGGCTTTCGGGATTCTGGCTCATTCGGGATTTTGACCGGGACCCAAATTTCTTAATAGTATAAAATCTAAAACATAGAATGGATTGAAAAAAGATAACGTACAAAATATAGATTTCAATATTCATAACAATTTCGCAGAATTGTGCGTAAAAATAGAATTATTACAAATCGAAAAATTTTAAATTTGGTGGAATAATACTTTTTAAAAAAAATAATTTAACCGCCTATAAAATTTACCTAGTGAACTTTATTATGATGAAGATTCTAGATTCGCGAAAAATGCCACAAAAATAGTTGAATATTTGAAGTTCGGGGATATTTTACATCTCAAGTTGCCAAATGACATTCTTTTTCTAAAAAATATTTCGTAAAATTGTTCATAATTGTTTGTGAATTTTCACTGGGACTTACAAAATGCTCGTAAATCGTATAACCCACTAATAAGTTCGTAAAAGTTTGTACTTTTTTCACAAATATTGTTCGTAACATGATCGCTTTACAAGCATTTTTTTTACAAACATTTGTTTGTAATTGTTCGTAAACACATAGAAAAATGTTCACTAAATAGTCATTTGTTCGTAAAGTTTTGTAAAACAAACAAAAATGTACAAATAAATCAGAGGTGCGCAACAATCGTTGCAAACCGAACAAACGTCAAATAAAGCTTGTTCGTCAATGGTTAAAACGCTACCTGAGCAAACTTATTTTGACGTTTATTCGGTTTCAAACGGTTCTTGCACTCCTCTGAAATAAATGCTTGTAAAAGAAAGAAAAATGGTTATCAATTTATCATGTTACGAATAATTTTTGTGATAAATATTCAAACTTTTACAAACTTTTTTTAGTGAGATATCGTCGGTTGCGTCTACCTCTGTCGTAGCTGCATTTGTTTTGTATCTGAATTTGGTGCAAGCTACAATACAGACGTCCCTTCTTGTGTCAAATGCTGATACAAAAGAAATGCAGATACGACAGAGGTAGACTCAACCGACGATATACAATTTTAGAGTATTTCGTAATAAACCAAGTGGAAATCACAAACATTTACGAACAATTTTACGAATTTAAATTTTTCTTTGAAGGAAGATTACTGTCAAATGTGCATACTCTGTATTCTAGAAAAATGAATCTTCAGAAGTTTCTTGGACCATCAGTTCACGGATAGTGTGGAACAGTTTGTTGATTATAAAATGAAAACGTTTAAAACTACTTGTCGGCAACTCAAAATTACGCATCAAATAAGATCTCTCGAGTTGTTTCTATTGTTGCTCATTGTTGTCAAATGGTAGTGAATGTAAGGGCATAGCGAAAGAGGGCCAGGTAAGGGCCATTGCCCCGACCGAAGCAATATATTCAAAAAAATTAAATAAAACACATAAAACTGAAAACAATTCAAGAACACTAAGATTTAGCTTAGGGCATATTTTTACCCAATATAATCGTCTTTACTGACTTTTCAAAGGTCTTTTGTTAAATAGTATGAAGCTTTCCAAAAAAAAGTCCTGGATCATTCAGTTTGGATTGAAAATCAAATTTTAAGTGACTTTAAAGCATTGCAAAAAAATTGATTTTTCAAATTTTCTAATTAGATTTTAGGAGGATTTCGGGACTTTTGGAATAATTTTGATCAATTTTATTTAAAAAAAACTACAATGTTGTCTCAAAAGAACTTTTAGGGAGTCTTTTCAATCTATTCACATCTGCCTAAAATAATTAAAATGGGGACAGCACAGACTTTTTGCGAATTTTTAAAAGAACCTTGCAGAATTTTTTTTTAAATTCGTAAAGAGAATTTTCCATTCAATTTGTGATCAATTTCAAGAAAGTCTTCTTGGTCTCTTTAATAAACTCTCAGCTTAAGAAATCCGTCAGATTCATCAAGACTAAACTCAGTCTTGATTAAATTTTTAAACACTATAAAAGAACATTTTTCTTTACTGACATTTCAGTATAAGAAAAGCCCATTTGAAATGTTAAGAAATTTTTTATGGAAATAGTTCCGTTTTCGCAAATAATTTAAGATAATAAAAATCGATTTGGGAATGAATTTAGGGTCGATTTCAAACAGAAAGTTTGTAAAAATCTTCCTAAGGAAGTTTCAATGGAAAATTGATGTTACTTTTGTTCCTTTTTCCTTTAAAACAAAAATAATAATGTTAAATCTTTGAAAAATGATGGGAAAAAGCTTATTATCTATCTATCTCTCCGCTTAAAATATTCAAAATATCGGATTAAAATAGGATTCATGCTGATTTTTCAAGTAAAGTCTTTTTGGTTTGAGAATACTTCTTTAGGGGATATTATTCTCAAATTGAAAACGCAATTTCTACCAAAAAAAATCTATATTCAGACCTATGAGAACATTTTTGTACCTTTGCCTAAATTCCACAAAATCATAAAAATTGATTAGATTTTATTGATTCTTCAATAGAGGCTTCTACAAGAGAAATTTCTTTTTAAAAATGTCTTTTTAAAGAAAATTTCCCCCATCCTGTAGGCAGAAACGTCAGAATTAAAAAAAAGCAATTTTTGACGAAAATTGCTTCTAGTTTTTAGACACCATAAGAACAAATTCATAAATATTAGATTGAAATTGATTGTTTTTATTTGGCGATTTTCGAGTAAAGTTTTATTCTTTGCGTTCGAAAACTATTTCTTTAGAGGATGATACTTAAATTTGCCAAATTAAATTTCTGGATGCGCCCTTGGAATTAGTATCTAAAATCTAAAAGACCTACAAAGACTAAAGACCGAAATAATAAAACATTTAATGGATTTTTATGTAACTTGGCTTCCCATTGAAAAACTGTTGATATGCCGTATAGTTTATTCAGAGACAGAATCCGATGGGAAAAATTGACATTCATAAGTTATTGAATCGGTAATGTCCTGCTTGGAGCCAAGACAGACTTATTTCTTAAGCTGAATGACGGCTTAGTGAGATATTGATGGGAATGTAGTCTAATCATTATTTTGATCATAATTACGTTAATCCATCTCTCGGTTTAATAAACCATAGGTCTGTTCAGCACATGAAAATCAAGGAATTTCACTTAGAAAGTAGAAGTGGTAGTGGTATTGTGGTAGTGCAATGGAAATTTTGTAATTCAATTGATTTCTGCAGGTCGACTTAATTTTTGGTGCATCATCTTTCAATTATTTAGAAGTTTTTTAATGAGACAGAAATTTTTTAAGTTGAATTATAATAAAACTATACTTTTTAAAACAATTTTAAGTATACTTTTTAGGATTCCAATTTAGAGTAATTTATTGAAGACCTTATATTCCAGAAACGAGTCATTATTGAATTAGTGTAATAATGAGAATTTTGTTAGAATAATTTGGGAAAAAATCAGAAAAATACTTTAGAAGAGAAAATTCGAGTTTAGTTACAAGCGCCTCTAGTGGCCGTTCTATTAACTTGTTATTTACCAATGTGTAATATTTAACGAAATCCATAATTTGTAAATGATAATGTTTGAGCCTAATAAGGGAGCATAATATTTTCTGGAAATTACATGAATCAATCTATTTCAATTTAATTCCCTGATATTTAGAAATAGGAAAAATTTAAGGGAAATACAGAAAAAAAATATTATAATCTTTTAGCTTCTGACCTAGACACACTTACGACTTAAGCCGAACGACGACTTAACGTAATTATCATCAAAATAATGATTTGACTAAATTCCCTTGAATTTCCCACTAATTAAGCCGTTTCTCGGCTTAATCCGAGAGACGGATTAGCCAGAAACTGATGGAAATGTAATTTGATCACTATTTTGATTATAATTACGTTAAGTCGCCTCTCGGTTTAAGTCGTAAGTGTGTCTACATTGAGAAAAAAAGAGGGTGCGATTAACTTTTTTTCCTCATAACTTTAACACTTTTTAGGTGTAAAAATATATCAACATTTTTTATGTTATTTTTACACCTTTTTAAGGGTAAAATTAACATGAAAAAGGGTAATTTTAACCCGTAATACACCTGAAAAGGGTAATATTTACACCGATTTCGGATCAATACTGCAGGGAAATATTAACATTTCCGGAATATTATTTTAACTTTTTCGGATTTCTCTCAGTGTAGGGCATTAGGATATTTTTGTAAAGTATATAAAATTGATAATCTTACCTGTGTCTCAGCTGTGATTGCCATTGAAAAGCAGAAGCACTCTCAACTTTTGACTGAATCAATTTGCTAACCACATCCCGGGAATGGACATCAATTGTGCAAATCGTCATAATTTTCTGCCTATCTCCTTTGCTGAGTTCTCCAAGCAACAAAGAAATCAATACACTCAATTGAGACACTTGTTTCTTGTGATAATCCTTAATTGCATTATCGTATCCTTCTTCTAAACGACTAAAGGCAATATTGACTTCAGTGGTCCACCAGATCTGAGTTCCACAGAGTGACACTTGAGCCGGGTAATCAAAGAGCCAGTGTTCCCTCTGTTTCTCCTCATAAGCCACAACAGCTTCAGCAATGTAGTGGCAAAGGGATTTTCTCATGCAATCCTGAATACGATTGAGCCAAACTTCCACAGCTCCTGAACAATCAGCTTGATCATTGAACTCAACATACTCACTGTCTTTGGCCACCATTCCAAGGGCAATTCTATATGATCCTCCATTGGGATCATTGATAAAATTCAACTTGGCAATTGAATCAAATAACTTGGTAAGATGTTTCACCACCAAATCCGGCTCAGTTCCATTACTGAGAATATCCAGGAGATCTGCTGAGGAGACAAAGTAGAATCTTGGAAAGGCAAGTCGCTTAGTTTCAAGATATTCAGCTAGAGCCTTCTCACAGAGCGTAAGTTCTTGCTGTAGGGCTTCCAATCTCTGACAAAGCCCATCTCGATTTGTCGAAGCAATCACATTGGATGTCACTGACATTTCTTTCATCAGAATCTTAAATTCTGCATCAATTCGATCAAAACGATCAGAATCCACAGGCAATTGCTTTCTTATGTCCTCAGAACTCATGAAGATACTCTCCAAATGTGTCCATGTACGCTGAACTTCAAACCACACCGTAATCACTTGATCGGCAATCATTAATTTCTTCTGCCATGCAGACACTTCCTCCAGGAAATGAGCTATAAACTTAGAAGTAATGAGATTCTGCAGAACAACTTGATTGTCTTCCAGAGTCTCAATCAACTCCTCAGAAGCTTTCAAGAGATTACATCCAGTTCTTCCATGAGTTTCATGATCAAACTCCATAGCAGACCATGTTGTATTGAGATCTCTAAGGATTTTCTCCATAGACATCTCTTTCACAGCCTTATCAACAATTGTCTTGACTTCATCTTCACATTGATGCAGATTCAAAGCCAACAAATCCGACAGTGTTGTATCATGATCCATAATAAATTGAACCTGTAAAGTTTTTTTTTAATAAAAAAAATAATTCTAAAAAGTGCCCTAAAAAATACAAAATTTTAGACTTTTAAATTTCCTATGAGTGATTTTCAACTATTTTTTGTGCAGAAAAATTTAAACACGACATAGAGAAAAACTAAACATTTATCGGTCGGAAAAACATCCATACACAACTTGCTAGTGAACCTCAGAAAAAAAAGAAGGAAATATTTGTGAAAAATTCCACGAACTCATGAACAAATATATCATCATTCACACATGTATCCAAAAAATTCAGTGAAAATCACAGAGAATAAACATTAGAATTTGTTTATACAATATTTAAAGGTAGGGGCTAATCGTAAAATTTGAAAGAAATACGTAAAACTTCACAGAACGTTCTTATTTCGGAATAAGATTTCCTGTAATAAGAGTTGATTTTGTTAATTAATGACCTTGTTAAACGATGTTCATTAAAAACCTTTGATTTGAGTTATTTGCCAAGTATTTTTCACATAGTTGTTCTCTTAATATTTACATATTTAGAAATTATTTCTACCGGTTCAAGTTACCTCAAAATCGCATTTAAAATAATGCAAAAGTAATATGTACTACAATTTAATTGCAAATAAGGAAGGGATAGTAGGTTTGCTAGTTTTGTAAAATACTCGAGCTCGTAACTAAGACGACATACCGCAAAGTTCTGCATGATTTGTCTAATTCAATAAAGTCGTTTAGCGGACCAATTCATAAGGAAAAGTTTCATTCCGATTTTACAAGTTGAACTATTTAGCATAGGTTTTCAATTTAGATTCTTCTATAATCACACTTATTTCCAAGGCGAACTCTTTTTACGTTCCAAACCATTTTTTCAAAAACATACTGAAAGTAATTTTGGAGTAGAAAAAAACCTGTATTCAGATCAAACGCTGTGCAACTAATTCAGATTTGTAGAGGGATTCAGAACCTTACCAAAGACACTAAATTTTTCCGAATCGGTGATAAATGCGCTCTTTAGAGAGCCTTTTTAAGTCTGAAAAAAACCGTTATGCAATTTAATTCATTTAAGAAAACTAGCCAAAGAGTCATCTCTGTACATAAAATTGTCCTAGACATTTATGATATGGAGGCACTTTTGTAACTGTGTTATCACACTTGCACATTAAAATTTTAATATGATTCACATTAATTGCCGCTGGTGTGAGTCCAAATGTGTAATTTGTGTTTTTGAATCATTTTATATTCAAAATTTGATCTATTTGTTGATAAAAAGATAGACTTGACTCGCAAAATTTGATATAAATTGATTTATAGCATTAACCCTTTAAGGACGACTGGGTCACCGGTGACCCAAAAATGAAATTTTTCCTACGGCCTTCCCAAGTTGTATTTTACTATAAAAAGTTAGAAAAAATATTTTTTTCTGACTTTTGGCCTTTTCGTCCTTAAAGGGTTAATGCGAAAAATAATGCGATTTCTTTTTAATTTTTTAATGTGAAAAATATTTATGCTTTAGCTAAATTTAAACTTATTTTTGCAGGTCAAGTCCACTTCTTTGTCAATAAATAGAAAAACCCCAAATATTAAGTGACTCAAAGACACAAATACAGTAGAGTCTCGCTATAGTCCATATTTGGTTTCAAATTTGACACTTGGGTCGCACTATAGATGTAATTTTTTAAAATTATCAACGATTTTTAGTATTGAAATTGCTCTTCGGCTTCCACTTTCTTTGCGATTGTGGTACTTGTCCTTGCTCTCTTCATTGTGGATCACAATTATCACAACTACTTAATAAAGTTTGCCAAAAATATTAAAATAATTATGCATGTCGCATACTAAAAAACATAACCTAACTTAAAATCAGTGTTTTGAAATCAACGGTCAATAAATTGTGGACTATAGAGCGATGGCTTATAGCGAGACTCTACTGTAACATATTTGGACGACAAAAAGCGACAATTAATGTGAATCACATTAAAATTTTAATGTGCAAGTGTGATAAAGCCATAAAGCACTGTTTTAAACTGATTTCAAATATAAACGAAATGTACGTCTAGACGATTTCCAAAACCTAAAATTATTTGGAAATGAGAAAAAATCACACGACACATTTTCAAATTATTCCAAAATACACTATCTTAGGGATGAAAGAGAGATGTGAATCTTAGGGGGGGCTCATTAAAGTTTCTTACTCAGTATTTCTAACCGTATAGCCTCTAGCTCTGGATACCGTCGGATGAACAGACGAATAATGTGTCGAACATTTCTCAGAAATTGTGTTGTTTTAGAAACAAAAGGTAACAAAGCGATCCAGCTTTGCGGAATGCCCAGATCAAGATGTAGAACTCTCTTTTAGTAACATGCTTACGTGCAAATAAAAAGGAGTATTCGAGAAAATTAATTGAATTACGATTTCAAGACCTTTCCAAGATACCCATATCTAAGGAAATCTACTGAAAAATGAGCCCTCCAGTATGGTCGAATTTTTTGACCTTAAAAAATTCAAAATGGCGAATTTTCAGGACATGGGGGTCATATGCATGGACGAAATGGGTCTCGGTCAAAATCCCGAAAGCCAATATCCCAAACGTCAAAATCCTGAAAACCAAAATCCTGAATACACCAAAATTGCGAAAGACAAAATCCCGAATTCTTAACTCTTTCGTCTCCTTTGAGACTCTGGGTACCCATGGAAACAACAATTTTTTTTAGACTATCTAGAATCGATAAAAATCCGATTCTTCTGGATAATTACAAACTATAAGGATGTCCAAATCTAGGATATTTTTTGCAGGATCCTAATTAACTCCTGAGCTTAGATATTTTTGGTCAAAAATCGTGAATTTTCGATTTTCTGCTTCCTAGGAGATATTGTTACTTTTTTGATATTTCCAGACCAGAATAAGGAAAAACCTCTCGGGGCCATTAAGTATGATAACTAACAATTACAAATTACATAAATTCGAAAAACAATTTTTTTCTTAAATTAAAAAAAAACTTGTTCAAACTTTATGGGTACTCTCGTCCCCAAAAATCTAAAGGTCAAATGTAAGGTTATCCTGCCAATGCCCGCCATTTGCTTTTTGACACCAACCTTGTAACAAAATTCCAAGTGGGAGCGACATTTTTGCCAATATGGCCGATAATTTTGACATTTGGCAGCGAGGGAGATTGCTTTCAGGGAAGTTTTTTCTATTCTTCCAGATTTTGCTGAATTCTGATTGTCCAGGAAGTGTTTTTTTGGCTCTTGAGAAAGCGTAATATGTCTGCAATGACATCGTGTTGAGAGAAATGTGTGTTAAAGTGTTATTGTGTGAAATATTTTGAGGGATCTGTTGGCAAGTAGGAGCTGGGTGTCCTTTTTAGTACTTCCTGGACATCCCACAAGATACTGGTCAATAATTCTTCTTGTTTTAGTGATCAACATTGTAAAAGAGTCTTTTGACACGCAAAATAATTCACAAAATTGATATTATTGGCTTTTGGAAAATTGAAGTTTGTCTCCTTTTCGTTCTTTTGGGGACGAGAGTACCCATGAGTTTTCCAATTTTCCAGAGGAGGAAAAAATTCTTTCTCTACAAAAGTATCATATTTGACCAAGACTTACAATAAAGTCAGTTTAACTGAAAATCGTTCGCTGGATATGTTGTGGTCCGGAAAGAGTTAAAAGTGTCATAGCCACTCGAACGATTGCACCCGCGCTTGTTGAAGGTAAATGGAAATTTTCTCTGACTTGGGAAATTATTCTACACATTGTCCTTCGTATAATTTCATCTCTTTCAGGATTTGGAACATTCGGGATTTTGGCTTTCGGGATTTTGTCAGCCTCTGGGACGAAATATTCGCTTGAGTTATACTTCCAAAACATATCCAAAAATTATTTGATAAAATTTGGATCAATTTTGAGAAAAACCAAGAAAAAGAGTTTCTTTGGTCTTAAGAAACTCTTACGTTTGTTTTTTTTAGATAAATAAAGTTTCTAAATTGGTACCAAAATGTTGCTGACAGTGAGCGATACAGCTTTTTTGGTGATCGAAATAAATTAAAACATTATTAAAAAATAATTTCCAGTTCATAACCAAATGAAATCAATTCAGATTTGTTGAGAAGTTCAAGAATGGTGAAGAAATGGTTTGATGAATTTATTTCAATGATTCAACGGTATTTTCATATATGAACGAATATCCGACTGAGTAATCTCTTAAAACATCCAAAAATGAAAGAAACGCGCAAGTAAAAAGAATTGTTTTTATAGAGTATCCAGATTATCCATCCAAAAAGTACCAAAGAGTTAAAAATACTGAGAAAACAGTTTTCTCAAAATAACAAGAAAAGTTTTTGAAAAGGATTATTCTTCTTTCTGATACAGAAATGTGAAAAATTTTTGTCAAATCGGCGACCAACTGGATTATGGGCATTATGTTAAAAGTTTGTCAAAATGATGTTTTTCCATTTAAAATGTGGGAAAAAGTTTGTTTAATTTGTTAAACAATATTCTTTTCACCAGATTTTAAAAAGATTCATTTGCCGGCTTAACAAAACTTTTTTCAATGTAAATTTCCAACGATTTAGTTGCACATTGTATATTGACTACATTGTACATTGAAAATCTTTCGATTAGCCCCTAAAGCAACTTAATTCTTATGAGGTTTTTGACTAATTAATTTTATGAATATATTTTCAGTGAAAAGTGTAAGTCATTGTATTTACATTTACATTAGAGCATTACTTACGGTAATTTCTTTGGGAAGACTCGCCAAATGCTGGAAATATGATCAAAAACATTAAAAGTGACTGTACAAATATTAGCGAACATTTTCTTTTCAGAGTCTTCACTCTGACCACAATAACATTTTTTTTATCTTCTTGTTCGCTAATTGTGTTGGCATATTTACAAAGCAATAAAATTGAATAACTATCCCATTGAATGTATAATACACCGTCTCAAAGTGAAAATAGTAAAAAAAAAATGAAAAAGAAAAATGAAAAACCTTTGTTGATGCCATCAGTTGATTCCAGTGACGTTCCCGAATTGCTGGATTTTGCAGTTCACCAACTGCCCTGAGTGACGTCAGCATATTCTTCACTGTAGCCTCGAGAGTCACATAAGTATCCCAGGAACGCATTTCCTTGTCCAGTAGACGGATATCTTTGGCAAATTTCTTGCATTCAATATCCATATTTTCAACATCTACTTTCCTCCATGGAGTCGTCTTCCAATCTTCGATGCTCGTTCGTACAATAAACACGTAATCCCAGAGTTGCTGACACAAAAACAAATTACAGATAAAGATAAGTAATTTTTTTTACAATTCTCCAACTAACACTACCTTTAACATTCGTAACTCTCTTCTACATTGTCGCAGAGGTTTAAATTCAGGAACATTGACTTCAAATAGACTCCCGGAACCTTGGATATCTTTCATCTCATTCTCAAGACGAAGGATATCCCCGTTAATTCGATCAGCCAACCTATAAGGCTCTTCGCATTCATATCGGAAGAATTCATAATTCCGGAAAACATCCCTAAAGAACGTGACATGCTGATCAAAGTTCTGAATTCTATTGCGAATCCCAACAACTTCTGCTGCCTGAAGAGGCGCGACTTGCTGTTTAACCGTAATTGCGATTTTCTTCGTATTTGCCCACTGTTCAGGCAATTCCTGAAGAAGGACATTGACTTCTTCCGGAATGTCCATATCGTAGTACTTTAGTAATTCAATGGTTTCTTGCATTGGTTCAAACATTTCATCAGTCGTTGCTCCTCTCTCTTTAACATGCAACAAATATGCCATAATATTGACTAGTCCTTCGTAATCTCCTTCCTTGACTGGTTGCAACAATCCTTCGTCAGCCTTTCGGATAAAGTTACCCAAATCCGTCAAATTGGTTGTAACCCGATTAACCAAATGCTCTTTGAACATATTTCCCCATTTCCGGACAGTATTAATTAGAGCTTGCCTGAAAGGACGAACATCTACTTGGAACCAAGAGTTAAACACCTGAAAAGGTTCAATATCCTCAATTTCCTGCGAGAGAGATTCATAATTATCAATCTGCTCGCGAAAAGCCTCAATAGTGGGCTGAGATGGTTGAGGAGCAGTTGGATCTTTCATCACAATCAATTCAATCTCATCAATATCCAAAATCCTTCCATATTCCAAAAATAACTCCATACACTGAACTCTATCATCCAACCAAAGATAGGAATATCTCTCAAATCCACGACAAAATTCTGCTGCTTCTTGCACTACCTTCTCAACACCATCCAAAATTTCTTCTTTCATTTCAATAATATCCGGATGTTCAGTGATTATTCTCTCGTAAGAATCTGTGCTGTCTGGCTTAATTCTAGACATCAATGAGGACATCTTCACAATGTCAGCTATCAAACCAGCCAACAAATGATTGAAGCCATTGGGATCATTTGGATCCAAGGATGGCACAAATATCAAATCAGGATCAAGGAGTTCTAAACGTGATTCAAATAGTGGGGCAAAATTATTTGCAGGATCCATGTGATCAGACAAATAACTCATGCTAACTCCAACGGCCAGCAAGAGATTCTCATAAACGATACTATCAATGAATGCTACGTAATCTTGCCATATTGGCGTACTTTGCTTCTCTTGCATACCAAACAGTTCAACATTTTCCGCAAGCAGTCTGTAAAAGAGGAAGTTGGTCTCCCATCAGAGTTGTAATTTTAAAGATAAAGAAGAATCATAACATTAAGTAGATATAGCTTTTTAGATAAAAAAAATAATCAGAGTATTCGGTCAATTGAAACCAATTTTTGTGGGCCAATTTTACCCTTTTATCAATAATAAATAGATCAAACTCCAAATAGTAAGTCATTCAGAGGCATAAATCACACTTTTAGACGTTTATTAACGACAATTAATTTGGTTCTCATTAAAACTTTAATGAGCAAGGGTGATATCAAAATGAAACACCTATCTTACGGCAGAATCACATTGACAGTAAAATGCTCGCCGTGGCCTTATTGTATTTCGTTGATTTACGCATTTTCATTGCAATTCTTACGCAAATTCTCAATTACCGTATTGCCTTATCTCATACTCGATGGCACTAGGTGAAAAAAGTATAAGAAAATTGAATAAATAAAACAAAAATGCGATAAACGGTAAGCAAAAAAAACTGTAGGATTTTTTTTACTACAGTTTTTCGTACAGTTTTTTTGCTCACCATTTATCGCATTTTATTTTATTTCTTCAGTTTTATTATATTAATTTCACATAGTGTCACCGAGTATGAGATAATGTAACACGGTAATTGAGAATTTGCCCAAGAATTACATTGAAAATGCGTAAATTAACGAAATACGGTGAGGGCTTTGACGGTGACTTGATTCCCTTGATTCCAAAAAAGAGAGACGATACCATCTAATAAAATTACAGCATCTTGAAAAAATTAATAGTCGTGTCGAGATTTTAAATTTAGATATACGTTTATCTGTAATGTATGATAAAGGAAGTCCAATGTACCAACATTGGACAAGGGCTACAATATGATGGCAAAGTCAAGGGATAACTCATATATTGAGAAACCCTTGTTAATTGTCCGAGAAACGCTTCGCGAAACCCGAGAAACCCAATCTCTGTATCGCGAAACCCGAGTAACTCAAAAATTGCATCGCAAAGCCTGAGAAACCCACTCTTTTAATCGCAAAACCCGAGAAACCCAAGATTTCCATCGCGAAGCCCGAGAAACACAATTTATGCATCGCGAAACCCGAGAATACCAATTTCTGCATCGCCAAACTCGAGAAATCAGAAACCCTTGACAGAAAAAATGGGAATGAGCTACCGCTTGGGCAAAGTCCATTAAGACTATGATGAAGTAGCGGTCCACTCTAACGGCCTTTACACACTTGAAAAATTTATGTCCATATTGAAGCAAAATCCCTACGTTTGTATAGGAAAAATTCCTCCATATGGACATAAATTTCTCTAGGGTGTAGAGGCCATTAAGGATCACAAAATGCATAAAAACTATAACTTTAATTAATCAGCAGTTCAGTTCACTCTCACCCATCATCGTTTCATTTCCTCGGATATCACATTTTGGAGACGAGAATAAAAGTATAAAAAGTGTTTTAAACTTCTAGAAAAATTCGTGACTGAATCGCATGCGCAATGGCAAATTCCGCGAGGGAGACTACGTCAGAGGCATCGGGCTTCATTAAACCTCTAGTGGAGCAAATCTAAGAATTTTCCGGGGATGATAATTTTGACGAATATTGCGAACGAATAGACAATTTGCTCTATGTGAACTCACTCTCAGAAGATCGCATGAAATACGCGATTTTCTAAGTTTTGTGGGAGTGGATACCTATAAGACTCCCAAATCCCAATGCTGCAATTTGATTAATCCCTCAGAAGTGTATTAGCCGAAGAGCTTACCAGCTCTAGGGTTGGGATCATGAATATCACAAACGTGAACTTTGTTGGTAGAAAAAGGCATAGGGATCGATCATCTGAGCGTTTCCTAAAGGAGAGATTCTGGCGAGAGGAAGAGACGTTGATCAGATGGTCAAAGTCGCAAACAAAAGTCCAATTTCAGAAATGGGTTAATGTTATGAGAAAAAAAGAGGGAAGTTCAATGCTATCACTGCCAAAAATGGGGGAACCATCTTGCATATAATTGTAATGTATAAGAAAAAATAATAATGAATGTCCCGAACTCCCCTTTTGGAAGGCCTAGTTCCTGTATGGAACGTTGTGCCACCATTATTATTATTATTATTATTATTATTATTATTATTATTATTATTATTATTATTATTATTATTATTATTATTAATTAGTAAATTATTATTATTATTATTATTATTATTATGCCCAACGCACAATAACTTTTGTTTGTAAACATGTTTTCAAAACTTTCTGTGAGAGTGAGCGAGGTGACTAGATCTATATTTCATTCATTCCCATTGAAATGTGGAAAACATGTTTGCAAAATAAAAGTTATTGTGCGCTGGGCATTATTATCATGCATATAATTGCCCACAAAATAAGTATCATTCGAGAGTGAATCACACTGAGCGCACTGATCTGAGATCTTTATCTCAGAAACTTGTCGTGATGGACCATTAGTCTTTTGTTAGACATGTTCAGGACGCACCAAGAGTTTCATTTTATTGCACAGCTTCCTTTGAACGGCTTTAAAATTAAATAAAATCTAAACAAATTTTACACTTTTATTTTAGCCTCGTTAATGTGAATTTTAGTACATTTTATATTGATATTTATTATGATGTTGATCATGAAATTAGTTCATGAATAAGCTTTTAAAGGTCGATTTCATATAAGTCTAATTCTAATTTATATAGTTAACGTCCAAGATGGTAGCAGTCTAAAATGGAAATACTCTTTATTTCCTTATTTTTTATTTACCGAAAATTGCTTGAGGATATCACTGCTTTTAAAATTTTAAGTTGAGGTCTACTCAAATTTGATTTTTTACTTATCAAATTTATTTTTACTGCTGATTGTATTTTGTCAAATATTATGATCTATAATCTTATTAACTCTGATTTCCATTTATAATTAATCATTATTGAGGATATAATTTAAACTTTTCTGGAAATAATAAATAATACAATATTGTACTCACTCTTTAATTTTTGTTGACGCTGCTTCGATGTCACTGTATCTCTTTGCAATTCTATCATTTCGCTCATCCAAGCAAAGCACAGTGTCCTTCTTTCCATCTTTCCGCTCAAAAAGCGGAAGTCTTGACCATGCTCCGAGTATACCACGCATTTCTGCTAAATTCTTCTGAATATTTTGCATACGCTGCTGAAGGCATTCCACAGGTGTCCGAAGTTTTGTCAAGTAATCCATTATGTCTGGGTAATAAAACATTATTGCCTTGATATTGAAAACTACATGCCCTCAAACATACAATTTACATACTTTCTGAATTCCAAGTCAACTCCGAGATTCCAACCTCGAGTAGAGTATCAATTGTCTGAATTTCCTCTTCAATCAATTCCAGTTCAACTTTTGTTGAATTTTCAAGAATCTTAAAAATAATAACATAATTTTTTAAATGTTTAAAAATTGATATCTTTGCATTTTATAGTTTACCTCATTGTACCAATCGATAGTTCTTTCTAAGGAAAGTGTGTAGCTTCTATAAGTTTCACTCTTTTCGGAAAATTGTATGCCAATCTCGGGAATGCCCTCTTTTCCCATCAACTTGAGATAATGCACCTCCTTCAGTATTGCAAAAAGTTGTGGGCTAAAGTTCAATGAGAGCAATTTTGTGCTTGAATCTCTCGTCATTAGTGATTTCTGGAGATTTAATTCAATCTTCTCTGGCACCTTCTCTCGCCATTCATTGAAAACTTTGTCCTCAAATAGCGCTAGAAGCTCCATCAACCTCTCATATCGCCTAACAAGTTCAAGTGCTTCAGGTGTCTTAGTAACGCTACAAGAAAAGTTTTAACATTAGCATTGGCACAAATACGCGCCTCTCTCGCAAATCTTACGGGTGTTGGAGAGTCTGAAAGCTCTTAACTGGCGGCGTTAGACGGCCAGACAATTGCATAATCCAGCGCAAACACCCGGTCACCGGTGGGCAACTTTGGTCAATAAACAGGTGACCTTCCCTCTCCAAGTAATTCATTTGCATTAAATAGATATCTTCGCACATGCCAATTTCTTCGTCCAGCATCTTTAGTATTTCCGAGTACTTATTCGTAAACTCCTCCTTAATCTTCGGTCTATCCAACACACTTCCAACTATGTTAATTAGCTATATCAATTAAAATTTCAATTAGCCTGGTTTTCTCAATTGCTGTGCTTTGTTGTACAGGCTGTAGCAAAATTATTCACTCAAAACAAAATTAAAACAGAAAATATAAAAACATACTCAGTGCTTTGCAAATATCTTTTAACACGATCAACGCTTAGTTTGTTGTACTTGGAATAACAGAATAAAGAAAAATTGTAAGATTTCTCAAAACTTAAGATTTCAAAAATGTCATCATTTTTCTAATTTTCATCTGTTCTGAACAAATTTACAAAAAAATTTTAAGGTGTACTTAAAAATGCGCGGGAGTGACATAGTTGAATTTATCATAAAAATTAAATTATTGCTAACGGTGCAAAACAATTTAAAACTGATTCAGACCCGTCATGGATCCCAAGACCTTTCCAACAAACCCTAACTTTTCATAGTCAGTTAATAAATATGCTCTTTACCGTGTAAACAGACGGAATTTCCACGGGAATTCCCACGAGCAAATGGTAAATTTGCTATACAAGCGCCCTCTGCAAAAGTGCACGAAACTGCCCGAATGTCTTGAAATATTTTGAATTTCAAATGGAAATTTTCCGTTGGAGGGTGAAATATTCAATTTTCTAAAATGGAAAAAAGCTATCTCGCTCGAGATAGCTTTTTGCCCTTTTAGCTTCCGGAGAATTCCGAAAATTTAATTTGGAGTGTTTTTAAGCAAATAATATATGAAAAAACATGTAAAATCTCCTGTAGTGATCAAAACATTGATTTTAAAAGCAAATTTGAAATCGAATAATAATACTATAATAATTTTGAAAGGATTAGTGTTTCTGGATTAAATTAAATATTCATCAATAACATTTCAGAAGAGGTTTAAATGATTGGAAAGGCAGATTCAAAATTTATCTTTTTCAATAAATCCCATTATTAAAAAATGTAAAGAATATAATAATGTAGATAAGGAAATACAAAGAATAGTAAGAATTATCGAAGTTCACTGATGAAAATTATAGCCAGAAACCAAATAAACTGCCTTTTCGGATATAAATATTTTTAATTGTTTACTTTTTTTGAAAATAAAATTTTAAAATATTTTACAGTCTTCTTGTTTTTTAAAACAATTTGTATTCAATTATTATACAATTAACTAATTTTTGTAAACATCTCTGTTCCGAATGGATTGACTGCTTGGTCACCCAGGGATATTTTATACATTTTCTTCCAACACTTTATAAAATTTTAAATTATCAGCACTACAATTAAACGAAAATTAATCAATAGGTCCTATCAGCAAAGATATCCAAAGCCTGTTGTTGATTTATCCACTTTAATTGGGGGTTTTTGACAAGATATTTACGCTATAACAACGTTTCTAATCATTTCTTCGGAAATTTTAAAAGATTTTCCATTAAATTTATTAATAGATATTATTAATAATATCCTTGTGGTATAATAAAGCCACTTTAATAAAATAAAGTACGTAAAATATCTTCTAAATACACATTCCGTTATTTATATTCGGAAAAAAACAAAATTTGAAATTCAAATCTTCGGAGCATTTTTGTGTTGCGCTTGAAGTCCACCAGAGGCGCATAGAGCAGATGGTAAAAATTTGACAGTTCAATATGGGAATTTCCATCCGGAATTCCCATCCGGAATGGAAAATCTCATGGGAATTCCCGTGGGAATTCCGTCTGTTTACACGGTTAGGGCTGATTAAGCATTGACTTTGAAAAATTGGTAGGAGAAAAATATATGATTAATTGGTTTGTCTCACGGGTCTCACATCAATTCCAATCTCGCAAAAAGGAAAACTCATTCATTGGTTGCATATTTAGTGACCATTAATCTTCATTATCACATTATATACAAAAATGGGTCAAGGACATTGTCAGACATAGCTGAAAAGTCGACGTAGGAAAATTACAAGATATACGAGAAAATTAAAAAAAAATCGCTTTATGTTTGAGTCGTTGGTAGCCAAAATCCCGAATGCCAAAATCCCGAAAACCAAAATCTCGAACGCCAAAATCCCAAATGCCAAAATCCCGAATAGGACAAAATTCCGAAAGCCAAAATTCCGAATGTTCAAAAACAAAGAGATGAAATTATATGGAGGAAAATGTCTAGGATAATTTCCCAAGACACAGAAAATTTCCCTTTGCCTGCAGCAAGCGCGGGTGCAATCTTGGGAGTAGCTATGACACTTTTAAGAATTCTGGATTTTGGCTTCCGGAATTTTGACCGGGACCCGTTTGAATATATCCCAAAAATATAATTCTAAAGATAATGAAAGCGTTTGGGGTAAATAAAGGTCATGTTACTGACGTAACAGACGGCTTGGTGAATTGTTTTAATATTTTAACGGCATATTGCTCGTCTTTATATTTTCATTGTTTTTCATAAAAAATAGTTTGCATGAATTGTGTTTTTCGAAAATTGTGATCTGTGACATTTTTGGTGATCTAATGGCCCAAATGAACTCAGGCTGATCCTCGAGAATATTTAGCCTATTGGCAGTAAAGATATATCCTAAACAGTCATATACCGAGGGCTTATGTTCATCGTTTAGAGGTCTTTTGCATGAATTTACTTTATTTAATTTTTTAAAGCCAAATTTTACAAACTAAATTTTCTCGAGGATGAGTCTATTTGGACCTTAATACGGGCTTTAGATCTAAAGCTTAGATATATGGCTTAACTTCTTTAATTTATTATCAGTCAAGAATTTTTGGAAAATTTTGACTTAAGATTGGGAGGTTATTAAGGGTAAATGATATATTACATTTTTAAAAACCAATAAAATTGATTACTATTTAGGATTTTGAGACCTTCGGTAACTGAGGTAAAACTCTAGTCGGAAGATCGTATAACAGATGATATGTCGTGGATCGTTAATGAGCCCCTCGCCCTTCCCCTCCCGTCCAGACAAACATCCTTATTCGTCCTTATTCAAAAAATTCCGTTGGATCATTCCTAATACCGGTTTTTCAAGGTCAAAGGCTAAAACGGCTTTAAAGAGCGTATTTCTCATCCAAATGTTATCCTATTTGAGCTCATTGGAAAGGCCTTGGAATTTCTGATAAAACTGAATCACTAGGAGAGACCGGGGCAAAATTAATCACGTTTAGTATTAGACAGGGGGGTTTTAAAATTTTCCTTCGAAAGAATATTAAGCAAACTGCTATCCTTTTAGAGTAATTAACTCCCTGCCTATTCATTTAAATATTTATCAGTCTAATTGAAACATAATCATCAGTCTAATTCTACCACGATCTCCCCTACCAATTGTTTCTGAACCGGTTCATAACCGATAACTAATTTTTATTCTAAATTTCATTTAATTATATTACTATCAAGCTATTTTGGGGGATCTTTTGAGGATTAAATCTGTTCAATAAATCGGTTGTGAACGAGTAAACGGTAAATGATGCGAAAGTACTTTTGAGATATAGCGTTTAAGTCACGAGTTCGAGTATTCCGCATCCGCAATGCTGGGACGCTTTGCCACCTTTTTTTATCAAATATTTCATCGGATTTCACAAATATCTTTAAGTAATATTGTAAAAACAATTTTAAGTAGATAATAAATGAAGGAAAATATGCCTTGTTAAAACAAGGTGGGGCTGATTAACACATCACGATTTTTCTCAGGAGTTTTTTGCTAAACTATTGTGTTCAAACTAAGTCTTGTTAGTTTTTTCTGTTCAGTATTAGCCAACTGAAAATATGTATACAACCCAATCGACGCAGATCCAACCTCAGACCCTAAAATGTATATTTTCGGATTTCTGGCATGTGTGAAACTGCCCCATTCTTACCTACTATCGTTAATAGGAATAGAACAAATCATTTTCAATTTAGTCAAAAGGCAAAAATTTCATAACTAGCAAGAAATTAGTTGCTCAAGCACTGAGAAAAACAATTTCTATAGTTCATTAACCTAATGACTGGACAATTTATCTGTGAATCAGTAATTATTGCATGCAGTGTAAACGTAAGCCATAACAGACATTAAACTACAAATATGAACTTCTCCACCTTGAAAACGCTCTCCAAATTATGACAGTCGTCGAATGCTTGACACAGAATTGCAGCTAGTTTGAGATCAAGTTCAAGGATTCTCTCTTGAAACTTGACAAAGTCCTCTTTAAACGATGGATCATCTGGATCCAGTACATCGTAAGTTTTAGCTGAAAATTGTGAGAAGCAATGGTTAAATTCAACTGATACAGCAGTGATTCTTGCACTCAAATTTCGTCCTTTAAGTCCACCAATTTCCACCTTTTCGAGCTTCAAAAATTCAATAACTGTGTAGAAGAACCTGTTGACGCAATTGAAAAATATATTATCACACGCACATTTTTTTCCGTATATATTATAATTTACACACAATAGAGAAAAATTTTCTCCAAAGGCTGATCATTATGTAAATGATGATAACTCACCACTGGATCGTATTAAGTCGATCGAGAAAAGCATTGAAACGTTCAAATACAGCATTGGGATGAAAAGTCCAGTGAATGGGTGGACGATCCGTAAAGTAAGAAGCAAGATTTTCTTTGCACTCATCAAAAATCTGACGAAAATGCTTGAGCAATTGTATTGAAAATGAAATCCTTTGCATTGCTTCATCAATATCCGTGTGAAAAATACTGGATGGATCGAGATATCGTTTAGCTTGATGAATAAGCATATTGCAAATTTGCTTCAGCAACACTATTAACTTCGATGAATGGCAATAGTAACGTGAATTAGCCCACAAAAGGCATACAACATGCATCATTGGCTTTATTAAAATCTTCGATTCAGAAAAATCTGTTTCCTCTATTGCCGTAAAGTGCTTCTGCAGGGGATTAATATACAATGTAATATCCTTAGATTCAGCAAGAGCTGCAACATCAAATATTTTTGTTATTTGTATATAGCATGATTTGTTCATTTCATTGAGACAATTATTTTGCAATTCCTCATCAATTAACCCCTATTTCTCTGAGCATTCTAATAACAATATATTAGGGTGCAAAACTTTTTGCCGAAAACCTTTGCGTGTCTGCACGGAAATGAAAGTCATTTTCCGGAAAGTCATTCACTTCATACTCCAGCGGAAATTCTTTTAGACTGTGTTTTCGTGAGGAGCAACAAGCAGGTCTGATTGATCAATAAATTGTGCCTATTTTGGAGAGTTTTCTTACCCCAAACAAGAAAAATGATTGTGACAAAAAACATGCAAAAGGGTGAGTGTATGCATAACTGTAGGGTTGATGATAAATTTCGTGTCGCTTTTGTTATATAGAAAATTTGAAACTTGTAGGGGAATTCTGTAATTTTCGTGACATTATCACGCGTGAGTTCGAAACCTGACAATGTCATTCGAACTTTTTTTTGTCATATCATATGAGTTCGAAAATTCAATTCATTGAATTTTTAATGAAATCCCTTTACTTGATGATTTTATGAAAATACAGTACGTCTTGGTTGATTTGTTTAACAAAATTTATTGTCATTTGAATTGCCAGAAATCTAAAATATGTGACTTCTGACAATGTCACGTGAGCTGAAATGGCAATATCACGGCTACAGAATCGCATTTTTGAAAAAGCTCTCCTAGGATTCGAACCCAGTTTATCATATGGCATTGTCTGAGCGTTACAGAATTCCCCTCTTGGTCACAATATTCAATTTTCTCAGCATACTCCGACCCAAAAAATAGGTCACGCCTCTTCGAAAATTACAGCCAATTTGTTAACACTTTCTTTTTAGCTTTTCCGGATAACACGAAGTACCCATGCTTATAATGAAAATTTTCCGTTGAAATTTCAGTAGAAGCTGTTAAGTCCTTAAAACCAAGAACGCTATAAGTAGATCATAAGACTTTTGGTTTTTTTTTAAGAAATATTTGCTTCTTGAATGAGCAGTTACAAGCTCAAGACCATAACTAAAGCTAAAGGCATTGTCTAAGCTCTTAGATAAGGGGTTTGTTCAGGTGCATAAAATAAGCCCTTACTAAGTACTTAATTAAGGCATTTTTTGGCAATAATAGTGATATCTGGCGGCAAAAACTAAAAACTCAAGTAGAGAATACGATGGTCACATGATTTAACAAGTTTAACCATTGGACACAAAGAGAATGATTAATATGACATGTAATAAAATGTGTGTTATCATTCGTAAAGCTTTTAGTCATTTATTTATAAATGTGTTAAAAGTAAAAATTAGTGAATTTTACGGATTTTATTTTGATTTAACAACTTTAATTGGAGACTTTCCATTTAGTTACAGACACTATCTTGAAATTCAGAAATAAAATTTTAACCACAAGCGTCCCAAATTCTGTTAAGTTTTTTATCGTACACTCAATTTGCTATTCATGAGCGCAAATTACGAAAAAAGTACCTCTTATTCCATTGAAATTTCTCATAAGATCGTGATCCGAGCAAACAAATACAAACTACTTAATTACGGACTTTTACAAAGGCCTTATTTTAGTACTTACACAGAAAAAATATTTTGTAAAAATTTTCGTAAATGTTTGTGAATTCCTATGGGGGAGTTACGAAATGCTTGTGAATCGTATAACCCACAAACAAGTTTGTAAAAGTTTATACTTTTTTCACAAACATTTTTTGTAACATGATCACTTGACGAGCATTTTTTTGTACTTTTACAAACCTTTGTTCGTAAATGTTCGTAAACACACAAAAACTGTTTTTAAAATTTTGTCATTTGTTCGTAAATGTTCGTAAAATATTTCTAAGATAAACAAAAAATACGAACAAATGACAAAATTTTACGAACATTTTGTTGTGTGTTTATGAACATTTACGAACAAATGTTTGTAAAAGTACGAAAAAATGCTCGTCAAGTGATCATGTTACGAACAATGTTTGTGAAAAAAGTACAAAATTTTACGAACTTGTTTGTGGGTTATACGAAACACGAGAATTTCGTAACTCCTCCAAAGGAATTCACAAACACTTACGAACATTTTTACAAAATATTTTTTTTCTGTGTAGTGTTAAGGTATCATCATGTCATATTAATAAAACGCTGAAATTTGTTTTATTTTCATAATCTGTATGTAAGTAGTTAAATTCTCTACAAGTCCTTAAAATTATATGACTGTGTTAAGAACTTATTAAATTAATTAGTAAGTAATATGTTAGACGGGTTACTTAATGTGGGGAACAGTATAATTTAATTAACACTTGCAAATTCAAAGACTATTTTCCCCATAAAAATAGGCCACACTCTAAAGAAGAAATCAAGATTCACCATAAATATTTACGTACTTAATATCACGATCGAGTTTCGTAAATAGTAAAAGGCTTAAAAGCTTCAAAATTCTTTTTAATCTAAGAACAGAGTTTTACACTAAAGTGTTTCAAAGGCATAAATACTTAAATCTTTCAAATAGTAAATAAATAGAAGTAAATAATTTTATAACCAGTTGAAAGAAAACAATGAGCATGTTAAAAGTGAAATTACTAAGGTTGAAAGCCACCCTCGTAAGACATATTTACATCACAAAAAGAAAAACAAATCACACAAAATTTGTAAAAAGATCGTACAGTCGAGTTCCTCAAATTTGAACTCCTTAAATTTGAACGACGGTTGAGTTTAAAATGTAAAATTCGAGGTTATGCGAAGAAATTTTTGCGTGGAGTCTGAATTAGAACCATTTTCTCTAATATTTCCTCAATATTATCGTATTATATTAACTTCCACAACAAATTCCATCTATTTCACAATAAATTAAATTGATATATTCTCTAAAGTTATTTATTTTAATTTAAGGAAAGTGAATTTCTCATGAATTCCGTAACGTTTTTGAAAATATTGTTCAAATTTGAGGAGTGAGACATGTCATCTATACCCGCCAAATGTGCAAATTTAAGGAACTCTATTGTAAATGTTTGTGAATTGTACAACCTAGTTAAAAGTTCGTAAAAGTTTGTAGTTTTTATCACAAAAATTACTCGTAATATTTGGCGAACATTTTTTGTTCTTTTACAAACATTTACTCGTAAAATTCGAATGCAAACAGAGAAATGTTCGTAAAATTCTGTGACTTGTTCGTAAAATGTTACAAGATAAACAAAAATATACAAACACATTTTTGTAACTTTTTTGAGATTCGATTTTGTGATATTTAAGAGAAGCATAAAAAGAACCGATTGGCCAAGAGGAAACAAAATACTAAAAAAAAGAACTTTTTGAAATTTCAAAATTTAACTTCTCAAGACAAATTACAAATTTAGTTTGTCAGGCCAAAACAAACTGCCTAACTACGTGTACGAATTTTCTACTCAACCGAAACAGTTGAACATTGATGAGGAATTTTGTTAATATCGATCTTCTTTTTTTTGTACACATTTACCTGTTACGACATTTTTGAAGAGATTCTTGAAGCATGGAAAATATGCACTGTCGGTATGTTCAAGAATCAATGCCATACACCTCACCCTCTCATTCTTGAGTTGATCATAAATGTAATTCAGATTTTTCAAGCGACTATTCCAGAAATTCAGTTCAACATTTGGAGATGGATTGGCACCTCCATTGAAAGCATTATTTGGATTTTCAATCATGACATCATTAATCTGTGTGGCCCATTTTATGACAACCCCTTCAATTGCACTCTTGAGATAGAGATCAACGGCGCATTCCTTATCAACATTGATATCTTGGGCGGCCTTTATTACTTTCTCAACACCTACAGGCATTGGAAGCACCGTTTGACCACTCACTTGACCCTTAACTTGGTAAACTGTACTCTTGAGACTATGAACATGTTTCTGTACATCCTGTGCCACCATTTCAGGCCATCCTTTGTGATTTTGAGGATTACTCAACAAAGGAACAAATATTTCATCAACCAGAGTTGATAGTTGATCAATAGTTCTTGTTGCCAAATCCCCAACAATCAACATATCCTGACAATTCTCCCGAGGTACTTCCTGCGGATACTTCTTGATGAAGTACACCCCTGAAAGTTTATAAAATAAATGCACCGAAGAATCCACTGATAACTTGCAACTAAAAGAGTCACTCACCTTTTGTTTTGAGCTGCGTCAAGGGAAATGTTGTGCAGGGAATTAATTGTGCAGATGGTGTGAGGAGAATAACTAAGTGGACAGGAGTTGGTTTGTCTAGAAACTCCTTTATAATAGCTTTGTGCTCTTCCACCGTCACAACACGAAGCCATTTTTCTGGTTTCAATTTTAACGTTTTCTGAACATAAGATCCCATGAATTCAAAGCGCAAGTCCGGTCCACCATTTTCATTTCCAGCATCCATATTGGCAAGTGGAAAATTTTATTTGATCACAAATTGCGACTAATATTTTTAAATTCTTTTCTTTTTTTCTGGTGTTTTTTTTATATATATATTTTTCTAATTCTAAGAGTTATCAATGCACAAGCCGTTTAATATCAAAAGCGGATTAAACTTTATGATAATCACACTATAATTCCTATGCGTAAATTGATTTTTAATTGATTTTAATCACTAAATTATTCAATAGGAAGAACAATTTTAAATTATTTTTTAAGTGTTCTTCAGAAGTCAGATCATTTTTAAAGATTTAAGGGTTACATAACACAATTTTCAATCGAAAATTTACAAAGAATATTTGAATCTTTCACACTTTAAAGTTGCTTTCACACTAGATGGTAAATTATTTGAATTTTCTTCACTTTTCTTCATATTATAAGACTTTCTTGCAAAAACGTTTTTCTTTTGATTACATAATCGCGATTACATAACACATCTTGAACTTTTTCATGATTTTCTTCCAAAAAATATCACATTCACTCTTCACAATCACTGATATCCTTCTCAAAACTGATATTCTTGCACTTATCAGCAAATTTTCGCTTTTCTTTAATTCTTTTAATTTCTTATTTTTTGTGTTGCAAAATTTAGCAACAACTTTTCACTATGAATATAGTTCAGCGACTAAAAGTAGTTTTTCAGAGACAATACCTAGAGTTGTCTGCCGTTTATTCGAAACAATTTATTTGCCACGGAGACTAGGGGGTGGAAGAATGACGTTATATTCATGGGACGGATATCGTGATATTCAAATGTTTCCACCGCATTATGTTTCAACCCCATTTGCTTGGGTTGTTGAAAGTGTATAGGGCTATGGAAAAAATACCTTTACATAAAATTTTCCTCTAACCATCATCGCTTGGCAAGTTTAAAACCTCAAAGAAAGAAGGAAAACATTGGAAACTTTTTTTTCATGAACCCCAAAAGAAGTTCACAAAAAATTAATGAATTGCAATGTTGCAAAGAGTTTATTTTCACATTATTTTATGCAACATTTGTAACTTTTAGAGTTCAATAGGATGTAAAAGAAAAATAAATAAATAAATGGATGATTAAAGTAAATTAGAAAATTCGATAAGTAATACAAATAGCGAAAAATGAGCATTAAACAATTAAAAATCCCTGTGTCCCTGATAGTTCATTCAGAGGAAATACAGTAGAGTCTCGCTATAGTCCATATTTGGTTTCAAATTTGACACTTGGGTCGCACTATAGTCCATGTAATTTTTTAAAATTATCAACGATTTTTAGTAATGAAATTGCTCGACGGCTTCCACTTTCTTTGCGATTGTGGTACTTGTCTGCTCTCTTCATTGTGGATCACAATTATCACAACTACTTAATAAAGTTTGCCAAAAATATTAAAATAATTATGCATGTCGCATACTAAAAAACATAACCTAACTTAAAATCAGTCAGACCGTTGATTTTGAAATCAACGGTCGATAAATTGTGGACTATAGAGCGATGGCCTATAGCGAGACTCTACTGTACTGTTTTATAAAACAACTTCCGCCTCAAATTACTCAAACAGGGGCAGTCACACTCAAGATGTACACTGAGAAAAAAAAGAGGGTGCGATTAACTTTTTTTCCTCATAACTTTAACACTTTTTAGGTGTAAAAATATATCAACAGTTTTTAATGTTAATTTTACGGCTTTTTAAGGGTAAAATTAACATGGAAAAGAGTAACTTTAACCCCTAATACACCTAAAAAGCACAATGTTTACACCGATTTCGGATAAATAATGCAGGGTAGAATTAACATTTCCGGAATGTTATTTTGAATTTTTCGAATTTCTCTCAGTGTATGACCATTTTTTTTAGTCTCATTACATCCTCTGCACATCGGATAGCATTGGATACCAGTCTTATTCAGATGTTTCTTCATGGCCAGTTAAAGTGAATAGCAGCCCGCCGGGTTCTCCAGCGACTGCCACCCGAAACATAATCCGTCCGTTTTTTGTCGATATTGACCATGAACAATTTGTACACACGCGACAGCTAGTTGTCGCGGTCCAGTCTGTTTGATGAGCATTTAACATTTCTTCTCTTATTATAGACTTCCTAATTTATTAGGAAAGCCCTAATACTAGTACAGGTTCAATGAGACCAATCCTAGCTTCCGCAACAATGAGACGGTTTACTTCCTCATTGCCTGCAATTCCAATGTGTCCAGGAACACAATTTAGTCTAACCTCACATATCTGTGAGGTCGATTCTAACAGTTCTTGGCATTTGGAAACAAGAGCAGACCACGTCTTCCAACCTCATATGAAAAAAAATTTGGACTTGCTATTCGAAAAGATTTGTATTTTCCTTCCCTCCAGCAGCCCATTATCAGCCTATGCACTCCAAAAACACTATGGCGCCAACCTCGGCCTGAAACACTGTTGTGTATCGGCCAAGAGGTACTGATCCATTTAGGTGAAGTCTATTCTTTACTAAGAAAATTTAACTAATTTTGGTCATCTACAATTACTTTCCGTTTCATTTACAAACTGACCAATTGTTATTTTTACTGACCAATTGATAATAATATAATATTATTTCCTTTATTCTTTCTAATAACAAAATCCTCAAGATTAATATTATTGAATAAGAAATGCATCTCTAAAAGACTGGTAATTTCGAACAATTAATTCTATCACTTTTGGTCCGTTTCCAGCGATCACCAAATGCTAACCGATTTCAATTCAGGTGAAAACATATGTATTTTCAGCTGAATTTTGCTAACCCTAAAACGACCCTCACGAGGCAGTACTATTTCCATATCTTTGGCCAGTACTTTTTGTTTTAACACTGCTTACCGGTCAGCATATTTTTGCAGATCGACTCAACAAAAATATGCTGAAAACGTTGCTTTTTTCGTTTTTTTGCTCGCTGGGTTGACCCAATTTAAAATCCATTATGAGTTTTAGAATTTTGCAAAATTTATTTATTTTGGACTGAAGAAGATATTAAATTTCAATCGGGAAGACCGGGGCACAATTTTCCAGTAAATTAAATTATTCATTACGTATAATATGTAAAAAAAAATTGTGTCAAGCTGAAAAATACTTCAAAAAGAATATAGGAAGGGAGGTCTTTATTTGTAATAAATGGTGGGTTCTTAGAAGTTTAAAAACTTCTACAGAGAAAAAAAAATATTTCGTAATTGTTCGTGAATTTATATTGGGGACTTACGAAATGCTCATAAATCGTATAACCCACAAACAAGTTCGTAAAAGTTCGTACTTTTTCACAAACATTGTTCGTAACATGATCATTTGACGAACATTTTTTTGTATTTTTACAAACATTTGTTCGTAAATGTTTGTAATTACACAAAAAAAATGTTCCTAAAATTTTGTCATTTATTCGTAAATGTTCGACAGGAAAACAAACATTTACGAACAAATGACAAAATTTTACGAACATTTTTGTGTGTTTACGAACATTTACGAACAAATGTTTGTATAAAAGTACAAAAATGCTCGTCAAGTGATCCATGTTACGAATAATGTTTGTTAAAAAAAAGTACAGGCTTTTACGAACTTGTTTGTGAGTTATACGATTCACGAGCATTTTGTAACGCCCTAATAGAAATTCACAAACATTTACAAACAATTTACAAAATATTTTTTTCTGTGTAGGGCAAGCTATAACATCCCACTGTCTAATACTATGTATGGCTAATTCTGCCTCGGTCTCCCTTAGCATAATATTCTAGTGATTTTTTATGAGAATAATATCCTACCGATCTTTGGGGAAATTTTATTTCCATTTTAAAGTAATGTGAAAGTCGTATAAAGAATAAAGTTCAAAGATTGTATGTTAATTATCCCGGTAATTCCGTAATATCTAAGAAATATCTCAAATAATCTAAACAATGAGAATTTTTTTATAGAATCATAATGAAAAGTAAGAAAAAAAATGTTTGCTATTACGTAGATACGTGCCTTTGTCAATAAATTCACCCTTTCTTCAACTTGTTGATCCTTGTGTAACTAGCAAATAACATCCTTCACGATTGTTCATTCAACCCTTCGATTAAAATTATCATACACGAAACCCTTCGAAAATAGCATTCCAAACCAAAACACTGTTTTTTTTGCCTTCTTACAACACGAAGAATTCTTCAATGAGGTATTTCCAGTTCGATGCAATTTGAATTAACCACACGGAAAATAACTTTAAGAGAAATGTAAAAAATAATAATAACTTGCAATTCTTGTACTGAGGTAGTTTTTTAGTAGTTATCACGCTTTTGAACTGACATTGAGAGTGTGTCTTCTGAACTTGATTTTTCGTGAAATAGTTTTTGCTAAAAATCAAAAAATCAATAAAAGATAAATGATTTATAATGTCTTGAGCCTTTTAGCAATTCAATTAACTGCGAATTGCTTTTGTTTGTCATGCCAGAAAAGAAAAATTCTTAAGCAGGTTCTTCTATTCAAGTCACATCTTTCAAGATAATGTACGTGTACATCAGTAATAAAGTTAATTTTTTGTTGCCTATCTATAGAGTTTAATGGACAGGTAAAAGAAGCATGACCACTAATTTGTCTTTTTCATAATGTATTCATCGTAAAGATAAACGCAAAAAGTTTGAGAAATAAAATTTTACAGGTAAAAAAGTTCTGAAAGTGAGTATTTTCTTGTTCTTGTCTTCGCGTGTAGAGCTAATTGAAAAATCTTGATAAACCAATCCAACATTTAATGGTCAATCACGATGGATCGTATATAAAATTTTGATATTTATTCTCAATGTTATATATAGTGAAGACCAAAATGTCTTTTTCCATTTTCTTCCTGAGTTGCTGATAAGATCATCGCTTGCATTTATCTTTAAAATTCTAATTTATTCTTCCCACATTACCGGTCAAAAATCACACAAGGCTAAAAAATTACTCATTTTGTAATAAATAACATAAAATACCCTAATACTAACTTTTCCTGGAATTATTTACCAAACAATATAAACAGTTCTGCACTGAGAGGTTCTCATACTTAAATTGAATACATAAACGAAAAAAAATTGAAGCAAAAAAAATAATATTGAGACGATGAGAGCTACATTAGTGAGTGTAATGTGATACACTCGATACACTAGTATTGATAGTTAAGACGAGACGACTACTAGAAATCCTTGAATAAGTTCGCTATATAAAGAATCAGTCTAATCACAGCTACTTCCACTGTTAAACGCACCGTCAACCGGTGAACACACTTTTTTGCACGAAAAAGAGGCAGTTCCATTCATAAGAATTTTCCTCAGGGGGGAAAATTTTCAGTGATAGTTATTGTTGTATTTTCGACCAAAATAACAAATAGTGTCGTGTTGCCTTAAATATCGCAGGAATTAAAATAAAATAAAATACAGAAAATGATCAAATTTATCATCTCAACCACGGTCGTGTTACTTTTCGTAAAATCATCAATAGCCGCTAAATTTCGTAAGTGATTCGATATCAATCAAAAACAGTAATGTGGTTTATGCTAAAGCACCTAAAATAAAAGGAAACTAGAACTTTTCACCTCGTTGATTAATTATCACCGTATTGAATTTATACTCAGCATTTTTCTACCGTTCCTGATGTGAAATTGCCAAAAATATGAAAAAACACATCATACGTTATGGAATGCTAAAAGTGAAAACAAATAATGATGCATCATATACAATAAATTCAAACATAACACTTCATACGCAAAGCTTACGAAAATACCAGAAATACCTTTAAAGTTTGAGTGGCAAAAATATGCCTAATTTTTACAAACGTGCAAAATAAACGTGAATTCCTAACCTTCATTTAAGTTAAAACTAAAATGAACTTCCTGGACAAAGTGCTATGAATTTATTTTGGATAAAATGTGAATAATAATTACATAAATATTAAATTATTGATATCCGCTACAGATAAAAATGCTTTATGGAATTTAATGTAAATACTCTGACATGAGTGAGAAAAAATACTCTCACTTAAAGTGTTTCAACAATTTAAATCGTAATAGTAAAATTAATCTTACATCTTTATTTTAATTTAACCTGAGAAATTCTTCTCAACTATCAGGAGATTTTTAAATCAACAAAAAACATTTAGGCGTGCATTTTGGACTTAATTCAATAATTTTGAAAGAAAAGTACAAAAGTTCTGTTTATAATTAATCATAGTGTATAAAGAATCGCGTGCGTAACAGAAAAGTCGGAGAGTTTTAAAAGAAAGAAAATAAAATAAAAGGGGTGGCAAAGCGTCCGAGGCTTTCCCAGCTGCTCTAACTCCCGAGAAGGAGCTCTGCCCTATATTCCTTTTCGTAAATTTGTCTGGTGCACAGTAAAAAAAATTTACAAGGATAATCGTTGGTTTGCTTTTTTACCACAATTATTCTTGTAAAGTTACACAAATTATGTATTTCAACAAAACGTGTAATCTGAAAATGTGTAATTTAAATTTTATGTAATTGTAAACCGTGCAATCAACTGGGAATGATTACACAGTTTTGTATATTTTCTTACATATTTCGTGTAAAATTACACAGTTTTCAAATATAAGGTGTACAAATTACACAGTTTTCAAACAAAATGTGTATAAATTACACAAATGTGTATTAGTACACACGATTACAAAAATTTGCAGCCATTTTTTTTTAGTGTGTGCATATAAAATTATGGTCGAATTTAATTTGTCTATAAATCACCTCAAAACCATCTTGAAGTTGAAAATTGTTCAAGAGGGTTTCAAAAAATCAATAACCTTTTAATTATTTAATTGACAAAATCGGGTGAAAATTAGGCATTTGACCTTGAATAATTCAAAATGGCGATTTTTCCGGTGAAAGTTGTCAAAGGACGAAATGTTCAGCTGGACTTCCTCCAAAATATTTCCAAAAATGAACGAAATCGCCAGGGCCAATTTTTTGCAAAGTCAAAAAACATGTTTTTGGAGGGGATAGAAGGGGTTTGGAGTAATTTGGGTAAGTTAGTTCGATAGAGAATGTTGACTTTTGGGGGGGGGGGGTCACCGAAGACCGGAAGTCACTATCTCTTACCGTTTGGCAGCCAGGATGGAGAGAAGTTGAAAAAAAACACGATTGTTAAAACTGCTCTCTCTTGGAGTTCGAGCAGTTGAAAATAGGATAGAATGGCAACAATTATGATCTCTTTAAAAATAATAATTAAGAAAATTTATTAAAGGTCTGTCTGAGCACTCTGCATATTACCAAATAAAATTGGTTCAGACCTATTGGAAATTCCATTTCCTATAAAATGAATGGAATCTTTATGTAAATCGGTTGTTGAATATACAGGGTTTAATCCACCGAGTTTAATGAACTACAACAGGGAAATAGTTGAGAGTCAAGTAAAATTCATTTAGATCAAAACAAAAAAATTCCAAAAAAAGACCTTGGGTGCCTTACAATTTAACCCTTTGTGAATGAGTGTATCAGTGTCGACCCAAAAAAGGGTTTTGACTATAATACAGCAACAGATGACTTTCAATCTGTTGATAATCAAGATAGTCAAAAAATATTTTCTCAATAGATCACCCGTGAACCATTTGTCCGCAAAGGGTTAAAAAACCAAAATTGTTGTGTGAATTAGTAAGTGGAGCAATAAAGAATAAAATTATTCTAGAATGATCAGTAAATTATCGGTACTCCTTAAGCCTCAAGATTGATCATAGACAAACGCATAAATAATATTACAACTTAATTCATTAATTTTAATTTGATAATTTATACAACTCTTGAAATTTAATAAAAAAAAATTATATTAAAAAAAAACTTTATTTAAAAGTTTAAAAATTGCATTAATTATAAAAATATTATTAATTTTATCATAGAACGAATTTTGAAATTAGTTAGTTCGGAATTTCAAATCTAACTAGCTCTTCCATATCCAGATGATAGCTGTCAAAGACTCAAGAAATTTTTTCAAAAAATCGCCCTTCACATTGTGGGCTTTTATTTATCATTTTCAGTCCTAATGATCCCGAGATCAAAGAGCTGAATGTATAGTGTGATAGTAGGGTGATCTATTATTTCCTTTACGGTTTTAATAAAACTTATTCGCAATAGGTATAAGTATTACTTCGAGTTACATGGATTACAAAAATATATTTAAAAAAAATAAGAAAAGCCTGTTCCGACTTTGGCTGATGGGTGTTTATTTTTTCGATCTAAGCAACTCAAAATCGAGAGATTCCACTCAAAGACTACAAGATATTAAAAAATAAGTTCTATTCCTATTTTCCATTTACAATTATAACTATTATTGATTTGGAAATCTTGGACAATTCTTGGAATAAGCTTGGTTTATCTTTTGACGACACCACTCAGAATATTATTTTTCGCTGAAAATATTAACCCATTCAGTCAATGTACCAAAAATACTTGAGATGGAATGTTCATATTTTGGGATTAGTTTCCTACAGATTAGTAGATGAATTTTTTGAAAAGAAAAAAAAATTATCTCATATGGGGGCGCGGGGAGCCTCTGTCAAACACACGTCTTAACGGTCACTGAATTTAAATTCTGTGCATTAATTCATTACAAACTCTATTGCTTTAGATAGAGTGACTATCCAAGAACACCAATTGGGAACTAGAATTCAAATCAGGAAAGAGGAACGAGGCCAATTTTAACAAATTCGACGGGATGTCGTATTTTCTGTCCTCCATTTTGAGCAAAAATTTTGCATGACCTTCCGCGAAGCAAGAAAGCAAAACCAAAATGTATTTTCATCTCTGTCGGACTATTTTTCTCAAGTAATTGAATAACTAACGTTACTAAAAATCCATTCCCGACAGCAATTCGGATAAAAATTGCCTAGAAATAAATCATCAAAAATCACTCAATTTGCGTATGATGTATAATACAAAGGTAAGGAATGGGTTAAGTGATACGTTTTTTCGAGGTTTTATTGGGTAATTGATTACAAATATCGAGCATTTAGCGTGTGACCTTATAGAATTGAAAAATTTTGTAATTTTTAATAAAAAATATTTCACAACAAAAATTTATTTGTCTTTAAAGCTGATGATATTGAAAAATGCAAAGCAGCCGATCTGAAATGTTTACCCGAAATCATTACAAAGGTGATAAGAATGGTTCCAAATGGTCATCGTGGACTTCACCTACTACCGATCGATCCGCTCCATGTGAATGAAATCAAAATCACCCAAGAACATGAAAGTCCAGTTAATATAAACTTGGTCCTGAGTAATACTGACATAATTGGGCTGAGGAATGTTGAAGTTACTAAAGTCAAGTGAGTGTTTGATTTTTTAAATTTACTTCTTACAGAATAGGTATATATTTATTTTTAATTTCTAATTGTTTGCAAATAGGGGCTTCGAAAAGGATCCAACAAACGTGCTGTTTGAAGCTGAGGCAGCATTGAAGCAAGTTGCACTACTAGGACGATACAAGATTGATGGGCGTGTGCTGATTTTGCCAATTCAAGGAAATGGCAAGAGCAATCTAACACTGGACAACCTCACGTTTAAGATCAAGTTCAAGACAACACAAACGTACAAAAACTCCAAAGTATACATACAGACAAAAGATTTTCTTTTTGGCTTTGATACCACACGCCTTCACATCAATTTTGAGAATCTTTTCAATGGTGACAAAGCACTAAGTGACAACATGAATTTGTTCCTCAATGAGAATTGGAAGGATATTCTGGAGGAATTGAAACCAGCCATTAATGAAGCATTCTCACAGATATTCAACACAATCATCAACACGATATTTGCAAAGATTGCCTACAGTGATATTTACTTGGATTAAACGTTATATTTTTCATTTTTTTGCCATATCAATAATTCTAATCTAAGCATCGTCTGTCGTTTTTACTTTTCCATATACAAAATGTTAATGCAAAATTTTCTCAGGCAAATGATTCTATATGAAATACGTCATAAATTGCAAAAGCATGCAAAAATTATTCGTAAAATTGCAACTGAATTGAACAAGATTATATTCCACGTGTTACTACAAAACTTGTATCATATTTAAGTGACACATTGTACATATTCTAGGTTTTAAGAATTTACTTCTATATACATTAAAAAAATACATGCATTCAAGTATGTTGCAATTTATTTTTTTTATCAAAAGTATTTGAGATTGTAATTTATTCATCACATGAAGAATTTATATAAAAATGAAATAGGATCTGTTGCATTTTCTTTTGTATTACGCATATAATAATAGCACTATCAATAAAATTTATAACTAAAAAGAAAGAAATGTATATTTTTTTTATCTTTCATCGTGTAACTCTTGTGACTTGTCTAACTGGCGACAGAGATTCCACAATTCCCAAGTCAATCAATGTGAGAAACGTTGATAGGTGAAATGGTAGAAAAATATTCAAATAGAGACGGAAAACGCAAAAATGATAATCGGTTTCATTCAATCTTTCAATGATATAATCCCTTTTTTTAATTAAGTTCTAATGAAACAATCGCACAAACAAATTGATGATACATTCTCTAAACTGAAAATTGTATCTTTTTATGCAACTTTAAGTAATTTTACACAAATTGTTTCTCACATAAATTTTTATCTTTACGCGAAATTCTACTTCAAATTAGCATTACTTTTACTATCACATTGCAATTGAATTAATAATATGATATTAAAATGCAGGGTTCTGTACAAGTTTTGAGACAAGTCTTATGGTAAGTTAAATTAAATTGCCTAAAGTTTGGCGTTTTAGATGAATTTTGAAATAATAATTTAAAAATGTCATATTCTTTTATCAACTGGTTTTTACCCAAAATTTACTAAGAGCTTTTTAAATGGTTTACGTTTCATACAAATATTTTAATCTCCCATATTGTACTACAAAATTCGATAAAAAGATGTATAAGAAGCATAGATTTAACAAATAAATTATTATCCTAATTGCGTTTTGAGAAATTGTCACATTGCCAATAGACGTAAGCCATTCCAGTAATCAACCTTGATAGAAAAATTTATTATAAAATAAGGAAACTGAATCAATTCTGCTTCAGAACACACTACAAAGTGAACGAATGCACATTAGAAGTGAGTTTGTCCAGTTGTTGATGTGATAAAAGTCACAAAATTTTCACTATGGTGTCACGAGCTATTCTATTAATTCTACTAATTGTGAGTTGTAATGCAGCGAAGTTTCGTAAGTTTTAAAAGTATGCAAAACTTGGGATAGAATTAACAGTTGTAAAATTAGAGGTGTTTACTCTGAATAAATAAACGGTTTTCTAAATTCTACCTTTAATTCTGTCTAATTCTACCCCTGGTTAATTCTGCCCCAGTTCCCTCGACAATCTTCTGAGGATTCTAATAGCTAAACTTGCATTTTTTGTGAACTAAAAACACTTTCCAGCTTCAAATATTTCAAGATGCCAACATGAAGATTCGAATTGCATGACGCAAGTGGCACAAAACCTCATCAAGGACCATTATAATGGATTACCATCCTTAAACCTACTACCGCTCGATCCTGTTACCATCAAAACCATAAGTATCGAAAATTCTGGAAATAAAGCTGTCAACATACGACTGGTTTTCCATAATGTTACACTTCATGGATTGAAAGATATCGCAATTAAGAAAATAACGTAAATCAAACTAATTAGCATTTCATGTGACCTTTCAATCGATTGCATCACGATCTTATTAATATTTTTCTCACGTCCACATTTTCACCTCTTTCATCAACAGAGGCTTCCCAAAGGACTTCGAGGGATCTAAGAATGAAGTAGAATTCATAGCTCCAATTATTCAACTCGTTGGGCAGTATTCAATAAATGGAAAAGTCCTTATTCTTCCAATTCAGGGTAATGGTCAAAGTAATTTTACCTTAGGTAAGTTCACCGTCGTATCTAAGTGGTCACAATAACAAATTAGTATTTTTATTGTTTTTTTTCTATTTCCAGAAAACGTTAAGATCCGAGTAAGATTTACGGGTAAAAAAGTCACAAAGAACCAAAAAGACTACTTCCAGACCGATGACACAAAAATTACAATGACCACAACAAAACTCTGGCTAAACTTTGACAATCTCTACAATGGTGATAAACTTTTGGGAGAAACAACTAATGCATTTCTTAATGAGAATTGGATGGATATATTTAATGAGCTAAAACCTGATATATCAAAATCCTATGCATCTGCCATTCAAACTATTATCAACAACATCTTTGCCAAATTACCATACAGAGAGTACTTTATTGAATAGTAAATGACTCAACTCACGTTAATATGCATTTGGTTGATAATGACTTTTATGAAAAACTTTTGTGTTTCATGAAATTAATAAGAATTGATGTTTATGTCTTATATATGTTATATATTCTGATTTTTCTTTACACCAGAAATTATACAAAATATTTGAGATATGTTTTTTAATGAATATATAAATTTTCAGCAATATACTTGGCAATATACATTTTCAATTTAAATAATTTATACGTGTTCTATGGACATTACATTGGAGGAAGTGGGCCACCTTTGAATTGGGGTAGCTTTGAAAGTGAGTTTTTTCTTCTACTTCTAACTGAAACAGGGCCTTATCAAGGTATAATTTAACTCCACATATCAATTATGAAACTAAATTACATAATGATAAGGTTCCATTCTATTTAAAAATAAGAGAAAAAAACCAATTTTAAAGCTGCTCCATTTTCAAGGTGCCCCACTCCCCCTTCACAGAAAAAAAATATTTTGTAAAAATGTTCGTAAATGTTTGTGAATTCCTATGGGGGGTTACGAAATGCTCATAAATCGTATAACCCACAAACAAGTTCGTAAAAGTTTGTACTTTTTTCACAAACATTGTTCGCAACATGATCACTTGACGAGCATTTTTTGTACTTTTGCAAACATTTGTTCGTAAATGTTCGTAAACACACAAAAAATGTTCGTAAAATTTTGTCATTTGTTCGTAAATGTTTGTTTTTCTGTCAAACATTTTACGAATATTTTACGAACAAGATAATGCATTTTGAATAACTCGTACTGAAAAATTGTAAAATTAAATTTTAACACTGATTGTTAAATTTGGGTCTATGAAAAGCTTAAAGGGTTGAAAAGACTGCAGGAGAACGTATTTTTCAATCGAAATGATTAGGGTTTTTTTTCATAACAGACAAACTTGAGCTTGTTATTTAACAAGTGACTTTATTTACCCGAAATGTAATTTCTATATATTTTTTGTATTTTTTTTAACCCTTTAAGGACGAGAGGGTCAAAAATCGGGGGTCAGAAAAAATCACTTTTTCTGACTTTTTAGAGCAATACACAACTTTAGATGACCGTAGGAAAAATTTCATTTTTGGGTCACCGGTGACCCACTCGTCCTTAAAGGGTTTATGGAATAAAAAAAAACACGTTCAAAACAATTCTGAATAGGCAAACATAAAAAGAAATATTAATCGAAAGAAACTTTGCGAAATACTTAAAATCGTAAATGAAACTATGATTGCAATTGTAAAAATAGTCTAGACTTGCATTTTATTTCACTCATTAGTTTTGCAGTGATAATACTTTTTAAGCTATAACTCTTATGACGATTTATTCCTTTGGCTATTATAATATTTCTCACACGGTACTAAAATTTTCACATGCATCACTTCTCTATATAATTGGACGCATCTCCTGTAAAAGTTTCACATTCGCAAGTTTGCAGTCAAAGCAGCTAAATCCGTGCTACTTTAGGTGAGATTCTTTACAATCTCTTTGTTTTTACAATGAAAGTTTCACTATTCTATACCATAATTATTGGATTTGTGCTTAAAGTGAGATTAATAAAAGGATTTAATAGTAAGTTTGTGTAATTAAACCTTTTAAATTCAGTCAAATAATTCTATATTGAATTTTAAACAGCATTTAAATTTACAAAATGCGACTACGGTGACATGAAGTGTGCTGTAAATTTACAGCAAGAAATTATTGATCAATTCTGGAGGGGAAATGAAGAATTAGAATTACCACCTCTAGATCCACTTAGAATCAAAAACGCTACATTGGTCCAGCCAAGCAATGGTGCTATTAATTTTAATTTACAATTCCGAGACTTCGACTTTCTCGGATACCGAGATACACAAATCACAGATGTTGTGTAAGAATTTTCCATTACGTGTGACTTGTGATGTGGAAAAAAAAATATTGCGTGATTTTACTATAACAATTGAAATATTTTTCAGCGGGTGGCCTGAAGACTATGACGGAACAAAGGCGGAACTAGAAATAAAAGCACCGAGGTTCACACTTATTGGACCTTATAGAATAAATGGAAAACTACTACTGTTGGATATTAAAGGATCTGGAACTTCAAACGTCACACTTGGTATACAATAATTCTTTTAGCAGCATATTAATCAAAATATATAAAATAATATTTTGATTTTCATTAATTACAGAAAACATTTTGGGGAGGATGAAATTTAAATTGAAGAAAATTGTTAAAGATAATGTGGAATATGCTGAAGTGGAAAAACTTAAATTAAACATAAACATTTCAAGAATGCACATGCATTTCGATCAACTTTTCAACGGAGACAAACAAATGGAAGAATATGGTCATCAATTCATCAATGAAAATTCGAAACTTGTCTTTGAAGACATCAAACCATCAGCCATGAAGACTTTTGGACAAATTTGGCAGGATATTCTCAATCATATCCTTAGTAGGATCCCATATAGATCATTTTTCAATGTATGAACACGAATGTAAAGAATGCCTTTCAGAACGTTTAATATTTAATGGGTATTGATTTATATAATCATATAATAATTATTTTTATATTTCGAAGAAATTTTAAAATGCTCATACTAGAAAAAACTATGTTTTTTAAACAAATTTAAAGGAACATTTTACAAATAGTGAAAATAAAAATAAAGTTTTTTTAAACAATTTTCCTGTAGGATTGCAGCATTACTTCTGCACTGACTATATATCTCGCTACAATTTTTATGACAAAATGGTTTCGCAGAACCATAAAACTGAAATGTGCTATCATAATATTGAATTTTTTTTTAATTGTATGGTTCTTCGAAATCATTTTTGACAAAAATTAAAGATTTTTGTAAAGAGGCCATAAATATGTACATGCCCTGAGAAAAAAAGAGGGTGCAATGAACTTTTTTTCCTCGTAACTTTAACATTTTTAGGTGTAAAAATATATCAACATTTTTTAATGTTAATTTTACACCTTTTTAAGGGTAAAATTAACATGAAAAAGGGTAACTTTTACCCCCAATACGCTTAAAAAGGGTAATATTTACACCGATTTCGGATTAATACTGCATGGTAAAATTAACTTTTCCAGAATGTTATTTTAATTTTTTCGGACTTCTCTCAGTGCGTACATACTTATGGCCTGCAGGCCATAGGTATAATATCGCAACCCTAATTGTTTTTCTTCAATCTCTCTTCTACCGATAGTTTTTGCTGATATTATTTACAATAGCAGCTTTTGTGGTCTAAAAAGAATTCGACCTTAACAGATAGAGCTCTAACTTTGAATATACACATAATACACAGTGTCAACTTATAGATCCAGAATATGATCGCGCTAAAAACCGATTTTCGTGGCCATCTCACATATTCCGTCAATCCATCGTATAACCGTTTTTGGAGAGAGAACGCAAGGAGATATTTACAAGCGGTTTTTAAAAAACGTTAAATAACACTGTGCAACGATGATTTTGTCCCTGAGTTCTCGTGCTATTCTTTCTATTGCTAGGGTCAAATGATTTACGAAAATACTTATCATTTTGATTTCATTTGGATTTTGCGCCTGGTATTTAGGAAAAACCGTTTTTGCCGTTTTTTGATACTTGGGTGCCTATATCTCCGATTCTGCTGAACCGATTTATTTCTCACTATGGAATAATTTGGTCTCCTTTACATGCCCGATAAATCCTATGAACAGATGAAGTTCGTACAACTGACACCAGGGCTGCTGTAGTTTCAAATATGTCAGAAAACATGGGAAAATCGAACTTTTTAGCAACTTTGATCAAAAATATCTCGAAAACTAGGATTATCCCTAATAATCTATTTTATGGATTTGATAGAGAATTTAATCAGCTACATTTTCGTCCATGTACAACTTTTCTCTCAGATTATTTTTTAACCTCGATATTGAGGTTCAAATGAAAAATGAGCACTCAGCCAACTAAATAAAACCTTCACAGTTCTGCTTTGTTTGAATTCGAGCAGTAAAATTAGTTATTGAATACGTCAAAATTCCCATTTTCGATTTCAGAGAAATTTTAGTATATTGTATCTGAGTTCGAGATCAAAAAATTGAAAAAAATGTAATTTTCTTCTTTTATTTCTTTTTCTTAAAATAATACCTCAAAATTAAGGTTTAAAGTCTTCCAAATAAATTATATTCTCAACATGTAGGGGCTTTTTGTAATTTTTGTGACATTGTCACACGTGAGTTCGAAACCTGACAATGCCAATCGAGCGTTTTTTTCTCATATCAAATGAGTTCGAAAAGAGAATTCATTAATTTTTTTAATGAAATTTCTTTACTTAATGATATTATCAAACTACAGTCCGTTTTGGTTGACTTGTTTAATAAAATTCATTGTTAGTTGAATTATTGTTAGAAATCTTAAACATGTGACTTTTGACAATGAGACGTGAGCTAAAATCACGGATGGAAGAATCACATTTTCGAAAAAGCTCTCCTGAGATTCGAACACAATTTGCCATATGGTATTTCCAGACTGAATTGAAAAGTCTTGCAACTTTAAATCGTGTTTAACCGGTTAAGAATCGACAATTATTTTATTAATCTCAAGAACTATTGTGTTATAATTTTATGTAAATTTTAATTGATTTGTGAATCTGAATCGATTTCGATTGGTTGTAAATCAGAAAACAGAAAAATGCGATAAATAGAAAATAACTTTGTAGAAAGCTGAAACTCGTGAACACGATAGTTTTTACTTTTAATTTAAAAAGGATTGAACAATTTTCTTCATCGAAGCAATTTTGGAATTTTTTAAGGCATTAAGTAAGGGCCTTAACGGAAAGATGTGCCCCTTTATTTCCCTTTTAGTACGCTTTTCTTTTCAATCAATAATTTATGATGAATTCATAATAATAAATTCAAATTTGTAAAAGACATACAAAAATGTAAATTAAACCCTTTGACGTGCTGAAAACATAAAAGCTTAAAAGTTGACTGCTTGACGTAGAAAGAGCTTACAGAAGCGATTAAACCAGAGATAGCTCATAAACCGCAAGTAATACTACCATATTGATATGATAATTAGCAATGCAAATGCCATCTCTCTGCATTATACATCTTTTTCAGTAGAATCTTAGCACATAAGACCAAATGATAGAGAGAGACAGGAAATTAATAAGAGATTCTAATTAGATTAAATCCTTGAAAACTACTCGTATAAAATCACTCAACATCAACACCACCGCAAGCATTCATAAGTTAACTAGAGTGTGGACAAGAGTTTTTCAATTTTACAGTAACAATGAAGAAAATCTTTCTTCTTTCACTAGCATTTGTTGTGATCTCAGCGAAGTTTCGTGAGTTGATTATACAAACCTCTTATAGGTTTTTTGAAAGAAATATTTATTAAAAATTTGTGAATTCTTTCAGCTGATAGCGTAAAAAAATGTCACTATGGTGACTCTCAGTGCCTTATTGAGTCCTCCGAGGATGTTTTAAGAGCTTCGGGTAATGGATATCCTGGACTGAATTTAATCCCTATTGATCCTCTACATGTGGATAAAGTGGACATTAGACAAAGTTCAGATAGTCCTGTGAACATCAATCTATTCTTCCGGGATATCATTCTAAATGGATTAAGTCAATTGAAGGTCTACAAAATGACGTAAGTTTATTTTTTAATTTAAAATCAATTTAATAGTTTTAAAATGAATTATTTTCTGTGCAGTGGCTTTGAGCAGAATCCACGAAAAATTGAGATGAGAGCTCGTCTGGATAAACTTGTTCTAACTGCCAATTATAAAGCTAAAGGACGAATCTTACTCCTGCCCATCAACGGTGAAGGTAAATGCAACTTGACCTTCGACAACTGGGATGCTGGATGGAAAATTACCGTCAGTAAAGTCACAAAGAACAACAAAGAATATGTTCAAGTTGACAATTCAAAATTGTTCTTTAACACAACGAGACTTCACATGTACTTTGAGAACCTGTTTAACGGTGACAAATCTTTAAGTGAAAATATGAATCAGTTCCTCAATCAAAATTGGAATGTTCTACTGACTGAACTCAAACCAGCACTGACTGAAGCCATGTCCCAAATTCTTCAGAATGTTATAAGTGGACCCTTTTCCAAAATTCCCTACAATGAACTCTTTCTCGAATAAATTGTAATGTTAAAATAAATACTCAATAATAAAGAATATACCATTAATATTGTATATTTTATGCAAATATCCAATTAGTAGAAACACATTATTTCATTTTGATAAACTACTATATAATATTGAGAGAAATAACCACCTCATTTCCATTAAGTACACAATTATAAGTATTTTGCGTCTAGTCTAGACCATTATTCTAATAGTCTGAAGTGATTGACGACGTAGGAATACAGAAAAAAATCTCATGATTGAGAAAACATTTTTCACATAAATTAAGACTGTGCAAAAATCTATAAAATGAAGTGTTAGAAAACAGCACTTTTATAGTACTGATCTACCGCATTTAGGAGACACACTATATTCACGGAAATGGAAAAAATTGTGAAATTTTTTGCAGTGTTAGCATTAATAGTAGAGTGCTACGGACAATTTCGTAAGAATTTAACAAAGTATTGCAAGATAAAGTCAAAAAGGTTTATAGAAAATTTGGTTTTATTTTATTTACAGCACCTGGCATTAAAAAATGTCATTATGGTGATTCGGAGTGCATTCGTGAGACAGCAATGAATGTGATACAAAATTTTCCTGGTGGAATGAAAGAAATGAACTTAGATTCAATTGATCCACTCTTTTACGAAAAAATCGACCTAAAGAAAGAATCTAATGGCCCCCTAAGTCTTCGTATGAACTTCAGAAATGTTAATGTATATGGATTTTCCCGAGCAAAAATTCTCAAGATTGAGTAAGTATATTCTCATCTTCTATTGAGCATGATACAATTTGATATACTACAGTTCAGTATCAGAAAAATTTCTCCACTGAAGAAAATTCTATAAGAGCTTAAAGTTAGACAATTTTGATAGATTTTGTGAAGTGATCATAAATATTAGAGTGTATGATAATGAAATAATCAGAACCTCATCCTGATATAATCTGTACGTAATTCGTAAATTCAGTCAATAATAAACTAATTATTTGGCTATTTGTTAATGGTTAATGAAACCCAGAATTCGAACTCAGAGTATTTGCATTATAGATCAAGCACTAGGGGAGAGCAGGGAGGTTTGGGACAGGGGTAGTGTGGGACAAAGCGATTTTTTCATTATTTCTTTTAAATAAATGGGATTTAACCAATACACTCAATCGCAGGCAATATTTAGATGTATCTTGACTAAAAGAATGGATATCCTTAGTTTTATTGTTTTAATTCTATGAACACTTTTTTAAAAATTGATAAAAATTGTATATTTTGACGTCTCAGTTTTCCTCTTTGTATTTTATATCAGCGATATAAAATCAAAACTTTTTTATCTCATTAGGTAGGAGTGTAATCTGGGATCGACAAGATTGTAGGTGGCATGCAATTGTTTATTATCAAAATGAAGAGTAATGCCCAGTTTCTACTGAAAATCTCACTCTTGTGCAAAGTTTATCAGTGGAGCAGATTTCTCTAACTACAGGGACAATTAAATTATCAATGTCTTGGGAATCAATAATTCCTTCTCAGAGGATATTCGATCTTTGCCCAATCTCGTTAAAAACTATTTTCTCGTGAATTTCTCGAATAATATCATTTACAATTTTTACAAGTGCTCCAGAAAAGGCAAGGCGAGAGCTAATTCAATGAAATAAGGAAAAAACCGGTACCATGCAGTTGTCGTAAAATCAAACAGGAATCCGCCAATCAGTTCAAAACTAAAAATGTTAAGGTAATCTACTCGCCTGAGGAATTTGATGATCATGATTGCAATATTTAGAATAAAAGAGCAAAGAAAGGTAGATGGAAAATAAGAAGAAAATACTTTAAATATTGATTGACAATAAAATGACTCAACTCTACAAATAAAATTGATATTAATTTCTAAGTATGAAATAAAAGATGAAACATTTTTGTTTCTATCAGTATTTTTAATCTAGTATTTAAAATTAATTAACGTACTCCAATAATGCAAATTATGCGAGAAAAAATGCGTCCCATACTGCCCCACATCGGGGAGGTTTGGGACAAAGCGTCAAATTAAATGTTTTATCTTCTCCAAGAAAACTAATTTGTTTTCCAAGTTCTATCGAGTACTTTTTATAAAGTCAATACTCATAAGTATCTTATAGACCGCATAAAATTATGATACGCTACCGTGATTTTTTTGGAATAGTGTCTCAAAGTCAAAACGCGAAAAGTGTTTCAAACCTTCCCGGTCTTCCCTATTAATTTTGCTTAACTCACCTATTTTATGACCGTGCCCGTCGTCTCCTTTAAGAATTTAGCCTGAATTACAAGCCCAAAGATCGTTTTTCTGTTGTTGCTCAAATTGGTAGATAAATTATCTATTTAAGAATATACGATAAAAATTACAAAAGCAAATTCGAACAAAATGAAAGGTGCGGCAATCATGTATGCAAGCACTCGGGCGGACATCAAAAACTTTAAAATACGTTTTCTCTATCGTTTCAGATTTTTTTTAAATTGGCGGGAAAAAACCAAATAAAAAATAACACGAAAAAAGATTGAAATTAATAAATTATTGTGAGTGTTTGAACTTGGTACGTAAAATCACCAATTTAAACTAGCGCTCTAATGAAATGAATAAAAACGTATTCTTATCAGAATTAAATTATTTGTTTGTAGTTGAACCTAAATGGTAGTTAAAATTGAAAACAATTTTTTCAGTCTGGTAAAACCAATATTTTATCCCAAAAACATTTTTTTTAAAGACCTGGGATGGAATGATAACTTTTCGATACTATCGATTTATCTGTATCTGTTAGATTAAGTGAATTATGACTTTTTACGTATTGTTAGGCCATTTATTGTGACATTATTAATAGAATTTTACTGTCGATAAATATTTGTATTTGCTACTGAAAATACAGCTATCGTTTAAATTTTTTAGAATCCACAATCGATACAACCCAAAAGAATTTATGGAATTTATCATGTCACCCCTGAATAAAAGTTCCAATTTCACGATTTTATCCGGTTATTCCTGGTTTGAATATGAAATTATAAAATGGAAAGTTTTCTCTTTAGATTTATTATTTACCCATAAGTCCGCCAAAAAGCTTAAACCTTTATTTTTCCTCCAACAAAAAAATGAAAAAATTTCCAACTTTTGGCCTTTTAATTTGGGCGTCCCTAAACAAGTGACTTTTTACACAAATTTCTACTATAGAGATCAAGTTTTAAGGAAAAATGAGGCGCTCAGAGCAGAAATGGACTATTTTAACCCTTTAAGGACGATTGGAACACCGGTGTCCCATAAAGAAAATAATTTTTCCTGACTACCTAAAGTTATTTTTTTCTTATATTGTACGTAATTGCAAAGTAGAAGTTTGAAGGAATCTAGGATGTTTTTTGCAAGTCTCCAGTTATTTGCTATATAGTAAATTTTTAAGTTAAAAAATGCCGAATTTTTAAAATCTCATATTGAAAATTGATTTTAATTATTTTTTATACTTCCAATTTTTTTAAGCAAAACCCCGTTTTAATATTTTTAATATTTTTCTGTAGAGTGAAAATTATCTGTCATTGGTATCGTCAGAAAAATTACTTAAATTTTTGAGCTATTTTTGTCCTTATCGTTCACAGATGCAAAAAATATACCAAATCTGACTCTGTTGGCTTATCGAAGGTTAGATGTAAGACGTTTCACAAGTTTTGTTTATCGGTTTCATTTTTATTGTTGATTTTCGGTCAGCGAAAATTGTCTCGTCGTTAAAGGGTTAATAGGGAAATGCATACAAAGGAGACCACTTCTGCTCTGAGTGTTTCAAATATAATTAAACAAATTCAGAAATTAATATGTCTGCTTGGCTTAAGCCTCAAAACTGTGAAAATTTTTGATGGTGATAAAACTCAATATTTTTCTGTTCATCGTTGCTACTTAGAATATAGATAAAGTATTAAGTGAAAATTGTAAAATAAAATGACACTCAAAGGGTTAGGTTAAAGTACTCTCTCTATGATATAAGACAATTGTCTCACGTTTAGAGTTGGTAAATTTCAAGAAGTTTCATGAATTTCCGCCTAAAGTAGATGGCGACTGCTGTGAAATTTCTGAAATTTTACCATCTCTACTCACGTTCAAATATCCCTTTAGGTCACCCACAGGATTAATTGGCGTTAAAAGTGTTCGAATTGCATTTTAGTGAACTTCACTGCACTTGCTTCCACGGAAAATGGGATTGACAACTTCATCCCTATATAAGAAAAATAATATTGCATATCTGAAAATCTCACTTGCGGGATGATCTAGTTCCACCAATTCCTCTATAGAATATCATGCTAGCATTATTATTAATTGTAAAAAGTTCTTTGTTTAGTAAAAATTCCCAAACATTAGATCTCTGGTTCATAAACTTTTGGAACCAGTTTAGACTTGACGGAACTGATTGAAACATTTGCCCACTGGAGCCTTTTCAACGTTTATCCTTGAAAAACTGTTATTAGAAATGATTCAACGATATATATTCGTGAATGAAATATTTCGTTTAGTCAACTTCTAAAACATTCAAAAAATGAAAAAAAGTCGCGTAGTGCGTTTTCGAGCAATCCCTAAAATCATTTTTTAGAGATGAAAAATAAAGATCATGTTAGGGTTAAAGGAACACCTATTCGGCAGAGGACATTTTGTTGGCAGTCTACTCAAAATATTGAAATTTATTTATTAAATATTGATTAGAGATTATCTAGACCAGAGGCGTGCAAAAACCGTTGGAACCGAATAAACGTCAAATGAAAACCGTACGTCAATGGTCAAAACGCTATCAGAAACAAACTTTTTTCTGACGTTTATTCAGTTTCTACGGTTCTTGCACACCTCTGATCTAGACAGACATTTCGTCCATATACGAAAATACCGTTAAATCATTCCAAATAGGGTAAGTGTGCCAAATTCTGGCCAGCTTGCAATTTCGGCTACCTTTTTTGTTCCTCGAATTTCCATGAACTTTTAGATTTTACGTACTCTAGAGATTATACAATGCAAAAGAATAACAAAAAATGTAACTTCGACAAACGAGATGACGTGAAAAAGATGTTGGAAGAATACCCGAAGGGCAAGGAACTATGAGAATGAAGGTGGCCGAAATAGGGCACCAAAGCTATGTCTATATTTTTATTCATTTTAAAATGTATTAAGAGTGACTTTAGAGTAAATAAAGACGGTAAACTCTTTAAAAGGTTCCAAGCAACACTCTTTAAAAAGAAAGAATAAAAAAAATCAATTTGAATTTAAAATATTACATTTCAAACTTAAGACCTTTGACGTTTGGATGCAACTATGCCGAAATTTGGTTCACTTACCCTAACGGGTTGTCAAGGTCAAAGATTAAAAAGGTTCTAAACAGCGTTGTTCTCAACCTAATGGTATCATGTTTGAACTCGTTGGAAAGGTCTTGAAATTTTCGATTAAACTGAACTGGTTCAAATCGGTTCTAAACCGCAAATGAACCAGCTCATAACCGTTAACTAATTTTCATCCGAAATTTAAATAGGGACAGATAATCCTAACCGGCTTATGTAGGTGAGATTCTTAACGTGAGCTAACTCGGAGTGCATGCAAATTCGATTTGGAGCTGAAGTTGGGAGACGCCATTCAGTTATCTTGAATCAAATTCGTGAAATTATACAAATTTTGTATTTAAACCAAAATATCAAGGATTTGGATGAACTGACAGAAAAGTGTTATATGGGTGAAATGTAGACCAGAATGTTCTCTATAATTTTGCCGTAGAACTTGAACTCATCGATTACTCAGAAGCCAAGATAAGCCAGGTTTTTTGTTTCTTAACTCGTTTTTTCATCCAGAGTTCCCCAAGTAGTCATTTGTTGAACTTCAACTATATCAAAGAATTGTTGTATTTTGCGGAACTTTCCATTTAAACCCCTATTTTAAGTGTCTCGGTGGAGTAGAGGCAGTCAAATTGGCATCTGAGTGATTTCAAAGCGTTATTATTGGAAAAATCAATTTTTTCACACTTAAACGGCAAAATCAGAGTGATAGCGTAGTCTGAGTGGAAAATGATGTATGGACGAAATGTAGAGACAAATGTGCTCTACAATTGTGTCGAAGTAATCATCAAAATCGGTTTAGCGACAGTCGAGATAATTGAGGTTATGTGATATTGAAATTGGTTTTTCGACTGTGGCGCCCCTGGTGTTGGTCCCACGAAGTTCAAATATTCTAGAAAGTTGTAGCATTTGGTGAGATCTTTCGTTTAAGCCCTCATTCATCAAAATCGGTCACATAGAACCGGAGATATGATTTTTTGAATTTCGTGAACTTTGACCCCTCATATCTCCGGTTCTATTGAAACCACAGCGCGCATACGCACCATTTTGGAAACGTCCTAGACTGGACTACAACATACTAAAATTTCATTAACTTGCACAATGCCGTTTTTGAGAAAAGTGATTTTGAATTTCGATGAATTTTGACGCTATCACAGCGCCACCTATGGTGACTTTTTGAACTTCCATCTGAAAGTGCTCATCGAGACGAAACCAAAAAGGTAAAATTTAGGTCGCTATGTTAATTAGAACCGGAGATAGAGGCCGGTCAATGTTCGAACTTTGACCCCTTATAGCTCGGGTCAGGGGTTATGGATCGACTTAAGGTTTTTTTTGTTTGATAGGTATAATCAACGGCCACAACATACTAAATTTTCAGCCCGATGCACAATGGAATTTTTGAGTTATTTAACTTTTAAGATTTAAAAATTTTCTTTTTAAAAAAAGCGCCCCTAGCGGTGGTTTTATGAACTTGCGATGTTAGAAGGGGAAGTGGCATTTCACGAGAGCTTTCCAAAAAACCCTCACTTTTTAAATTCTGACAATTAGAACCGGAGTAATGGCCATTTTAAGAAATTTTTTTTGGACCCTTATAGCTCGGGTCAGGGGGGTCGGGGGACCTTAAATTTGGTATTGATGGAAAGCTCTAAGGCCCAGCTATAACATACTAAAATTTGAGTCCGCTGAATGCCATAGGGGCGGAGCTATTGAGAAAACAAAAAAAGGGGGGTCTTCAAAATGGCGGAAGGAGGGGTGGGGGGTGGGGGGTCTATGCACCAAGTTGCAATTTTCACCCGATATATAACCTTTGCCGAAAACCGCAAGTCGATATCTTTTTTAGTTTAGGAGCTATTAAGCTCCAAAGAGCGGCCGGCCGGCCGGCCGGGAACGTAACTTAGCCACATATATATTCGGAATCAGGAAGTGGCGAAACACATTTTGGCCAAATTTGAGGTCGATCGGACGACATGAAATTTTGTTAGGATTATAGTAGGTGAGATTGTTAAGAATCTCACCTAATATTACTCTTATGTTATTTTCGGCAATGTTTTGAGTGATTTATGAATTAGTTCAAATTGGTTGATATTGAGAACCGGTAAACGGTATATGATGTGAAAATATTTTTAAGGTATAGCATCTCGCAAAATCTGGGATACTTTGCCAATCCTTTTCTACAAAGAAAGGTGCTCAAGTTTTGTATCCCAAATGGTAGAGAATAGGGTATGATTAGGTCATGACACGAGTTCTTAAAGTGTCAATAGGTGCTCCTTCAACCCTAATGGTTCTTGTCTCAAGTTAATGGGAGGGTCGCCTGAGGGTTCCAATTGGCTATCTCCAGGGGCATGATATTTCCTATGTTTCCCATGTGTTTCTAGCGAGCCGAAATTTTTTTTAAGTTTATTAGCTGTTTTCTGTCATTGTAGAATGAATTAGTAAAAAATACTAATACAAAATAAAAGCCAATTTAATAACGAAGAGGCAACCGAAAACCCTAAATTGGCAATCTACATAGTTTTGTAGATATCTCGTGAAATGTGTACGCAAACAGGGAAAAAATTACACTGAAACTGGACGAATTTTTCAGAGCTAATGTCACCCCCCTGGCTATCTCTAACCGTTTGGCATATTATATCTACTAAAGGCTAGTCAGACAGTCGCATAAGAAAGATAAAAAAACTCGGGTGAAAAAAATCAGGGATTATAATATTGCTTTCTCAGTAGAACTCGAGCAGTAAAATTATGGGTAAATAAATCCTGAATAAAAATTTTGAAAAGAATTTGTTTAAAGCAACAGCAGTGCGTATCTTTCTGACCAGTTACTGTAAATAAAGTATTTTAGACATTTTAGATCAAACTCCTTTTGCTGGTAACTACAAAGTTTCAATTATAATTTCAGTGGTTTTACAAAGGATCCCCAGAAGATTCAGATCCGTTTTACATTGGATAGAATAAAAATTCTTGGACACTACAAACTTGGAGGGCATATTTTATATTTCCCAATGAATGGTGAAGGTAAATGCAACAATACAATGTTAAATTGGGATTTTCATTGGAATGCTACAGTAAAATTGGTGGAGAGAAATAATGAGAAGTATTTGAAAGTGGAAAACTACAGAACAAGATTTACAACAACAAGGTATGCGCGAAAATGCAATTCTTTACAAAATTTATCATATTAATTTATTTTAAATTTTTTTTTCAGAATATTCTTCAATTTTGAAAATCTTTTTGGTGAAGATAAAGCTCTAAGTCAGAGTGCTAATGAGTTCTTTAACAATCAATGGACCCTTTTCTGGGATGAAATGAAACCTCTTCTATTTAAAATGAGTGGAAAATTTTTCACAGCAATATTTTCTCAGCCATTTACTGACATTCCCTACAGAGAATTATTCCTGGAGGATGCTGCATCAGAAGCAACAGAAAACCAGTAATACAAATCAATAAACTGTTCACTGAGAATTTCTATAACATGTAGTTACTTGTTAGTTATTTGTCTATGTATTCCGTCATGAGATTAATTATTGAGGTAATTACAAATTCTAAACAATATTCACAGAGTAGTTTTTCACTTAGCATATTTATAGTTTAAAGTGATTCTACGATAGTGTTTGCAAAATGTTAAGGCATCAACTTTGTCAACCAATAACAAAGAAATTTTTTAACCACTTCAATCAAATATTACGATAAAAAAATGAATTCTAAAAGATGAATAGTCTCTCAAGTTCAATTGAAACAAAATCTTTGTATTTAAACAGATGCGCTAATTTCCACAAAATAATTATCAATTTAGTGGGAATCAATGTGAAATTACGAAGTATTGGCAATATACTGTTTTAGAAATATATAGCTTAATTTATGCATCATGAAAATATTTTTTTTTAATTCATCTCTCGCAATAGAATTGAAAGTATAAAAGCACTGATTTTTCCGCCGTTCAAGGGTATTTCATCTCACACACTCAATCAGACAAGAACGAAGATTGTGCAACATAACAAAAAGTGCAATGGAAAAGTGGAAAATTTTCTTATTTATCAATTTGTGGTCATTAAGCTATGGACTTTCGTCTTTTGCACCATGCAAATATAATGATAGTGATTGTATAGTGAATATTTTTAATTCTATCATTAGTCTTTTTGGTGATGAAGATACAGAATTTCAAGCATTGGATCCACTTCTAATTGAAAATGCAACACTCTCGACAAAATACACACCAACAGTGCATTTTAAATTGCTTCTACTCAACACTAAACTCCATGGATTGCAGACATTAAGAGCAATTAGAGCCACGTAGGAAATATTAAAACTAAATAAGAAAATAAGTGACAAAGAAAATAACAACATATTTCCCTCCCAAACAGTCCAATCCAGGAAGACTTTATTGGACAAGAAAATGAAATTGTGCTTACCACACCTCAAGTTACACTTCATGGTCCGTACAAAATGAAAGGGAAATTCCACCTAATTCCACTATCAAGTTCAGGAATGTGCAACATTACCCTTTGTAAGAAATTTTGGAAATCATCCAGAAAAGTCCTTACTGAGAAAGATGAGAAAGTAATTATGGATCTCTCTTTCAGACAATGTTGAACTCACAGTAAAATATACATTGGACAAAGTCACACTTAACGGAGAGACATACGTCAAGGTAAGATTCAAATTAATTGCAAGAGATAGAAAAGTCATATACTCATTAAACGCAGCATAACAATAGATTTGATGCGGCTATTAAAATGCGGCATTAAAAAGATATTCAAAGATATAATAAGTTTACATATACGTGATTTTTCAAGAACTTTCAGATAACTTAAGATTTTGTTTTTAAATAAAATTAACATTTTTTTATCAATCAATAAATACTCTATGTTATAGGTAAATAAGATATTCAATTTCGGACAGTAAGTCACTCAAAATTGACAAAAAAAAACAAAACACTTAAAATCACTTAAATTGCGAAGATTGCTCATAACTTCAATTTTCCCTTTGCCATAAATTTTTCAGTAAGTATTTATGATTTATTTTAATAATAATAAGTAAGAAAATAATACTTCTTCAGAAGTACGTAATGAATCCAAGAATTGTGAAATTAACCATTTCTAGATAACCCATTACAGAGCAATGCCACAAAGTACAATGAAATTGTAAAGAATCTCAGGCAAAACATTTAGTTAACTATTTCGATGCTTATTTAAAATGTTCGATGCTTATTTTGAACTAAATTGTGGAACTTTTACTAAATTTAGCAAAATAGGGGGAAGTGGGGCACCTTTGAAACTAGGGCACCTTTGAAATTCAGATTTTTCTCCCATGTTTAAGTGGAATTGAGCCATATTATAATGTAATTTAACTTCTCAATCTGTTCAGCTAAATTATATCACGATAAGGCTCAATTTTATTTAAAAAATATGTGAAAAATCCCAATTTCAAAGGTGTCCCACTTCCCCCTACGTATTGAAGCTCTTATAAAGTTTACGTCTTATTAAAAGTTTTGAAAATGGACTTTTTTACAAATAAAATGCGAAAATTATTACAAATTGTCAAAATTAACATTTTCTCTACAAAACTTCCCCATAGGAAAGCAGATATCTCACAACTTTTAGTTCAAAATAAGCATCGAACTTTTAATACTTTAACTAAATGTTTTGCCTGAGATTCTTAAAAATTTCATTCTTTTTTGCGGCATTGCTCTGTAATAGGTTATCTAGAAATGGTTAGTTTCACAATTCATGGATACCTTACCTACTTCTGAAGAAGTATTTTATTTCCTACTCTATCTGAAACTATTTTGTTCTTTATTTTATTTTTAATTGGAAACGTTATTAGGGCAAGTTGAAAAACACTAGTTGAGTTTCACTAAAGAGCATTTTCGTTTTTTTTCAGTTTATTCAGTTTTCTATTACTTTTAGATATACGAATTTAGGTTTATTATACAGTAACGCTTCTAACGCTTCTAACGCTTCTTGTTTGACTTTAAAGCTAAAACCTTATTTTAATAAAAAATCTAAGTTTTTTATATTTTTCAATTTCTGAATAATAATAAAATAATGATGAATTCGGGGATGTTCTGGTTCCCACTTCTTTGTTTTAAATTGTGAAAGCATGTGAAGAAGTAATCCGACAGATTTAAATTACTGTTTAATATACTCAATAAATAATTATTCTACTCCCATTCCTTACCATGGTGTTATATATCATACGCAAATTGAGTGATTTTAAATGATTTATTTCTAGGCAATTGATTTAATACCTAGAAAATTTTTGAGCAGTTATTCGCTCGGTCTGCGTCTGTATAATATTTCGAATAAGCGTCGTGGAATTGTGTTTTTGCCATTTTCGGAGGAGAAGATTCAATCGATAAAATCATTTTAGTATTCAACAAATAGGAGGAAGCGGGCCACTTATGAATTCGGGTACCTTTAAAATAGGGCTTTTTCTCCCATTTTTAAACGGAACTAAACCACACCATAATACTATTTAGCTCGACAAGCTAGTCGTGAAGTCAAATTACTTTATAATAAGCCTCAACTCCTTTCAAAAATTTAAAAAAAAATAAAGAATTTCAAAGACACTCTAAGTCCAATCCCACAGTGCCCCATTTCCCTCTAAATTGAAACTTTTTAAACATTAATCTTGTTATACACACAATAATCGCAGTCCTTTTTTTACTGTGTTGATTTTGCTTAGGTGAACATTTTGTCTATTAAAATGTGTTCTTCAATAATTTCTAATAACAAATTAGCATGATCAAAGTTTGACTTGATTTTAGGAGGCTTATTTCCTAAGCGATTCGGGTATGTTTAGGCTCGTTGGAAAGGTGTTTAGGTTCCGATCGATTATGAAACAGTAATTAATTTTAAAACAAGACTTTATTTCAGGAACAGTAAAACACAGTAATAAGCTTTAGCTCCTTTCTTCTTTCAATTTTCTCTAGCCGAAGTTTCAGAGGGGTTTTTGTCCTTCCCCAGTAGGGGCATTCTGTAATTTTCGTGGCATTGTCACGCGTGAGTTCGAAACCTGACAATGCCAATCGAGCTTTTTTTGTCAATCATATGAGTTCGAAAATGCTACTCACTGATTTTTTTAATGAAATGCCTTTACTTAGTGATATTATGCAAATACAGGCTGTCTTGGTTGATTTGTTTAACAAAATTTATTGTCATTTGAATTGCCAGAAATCTCAAATATGTGACTTCTGACAATGCCACGTGAGCTCAAATGGCAATGTCATGGCCACAGAATCGCATTTTCGAAAAAGCTCTCCTAAGATTCGAACCCAATATGTCATATGGCATTGCCGGAGCGTTACAGAAGTCCCCTCTAGGTCTGGAAATTTAGTATAATTTATGGAAATGAAAAGAAACTTTCAAATAGCGTAAAACAAGTCATGTTGATCAAACTGTTAAGTCTTTTTAGCAATAATTTTTAGTTTTCATGCGACAATGACCCAAGGTCACTTACGAATGGCATTTTGGGACAAAAGCATAAGGACATAACCAGACTAAACAGAAAGCATCGTTTTACAATCGAATTTTAGCGGAAAAATCCTTTTTTCGACTGAAAAGCAACACTGTTAGAGGCAGAAAGCTCTTTTGGCCTCTAACAACAGAAGATTTTAGACCCTTGGGGTACCTTAAGAAGCGTGTATGGCGGATATATTGACAAATTTAATAACTATATGATAGAACCTAGTCATTTTTCTTAGTTTCTAAGATTCATCGCCAGCAAGACTTTAATTTTTATATTATTTTTGTTCGTTAAACATTTTCCCCACGATATCTCGGCAAAAATTAATGCAAAACTTTAGAAAATGGAACTTAATTTATTAATTTTAATTAAAAATGAAATTATGAAAAGATATTAACCTAAATTTGGTCAAAATTAAATACCCCAGCGCTCAATTTATTTAGTGGAATTATACTTATTTCCAGCCTAAAAAACAAAATTCTATTATATTTCTAAAAATACTTAGAACAAAAAATCAAAATGTCGATTTTTTATATGAAAGAACGCATGAAAGAACGTTATAGTGGTTATAGTCTACGTATGAATTTTTATTGACATTTCTTTTTTTTGTTGAGTTTTTTTTAAGGATTAAGGGGTGGAATTATAATTATTTCCACCACTGTATTCTACTTGGTAATAAATTTCAACACGCTGTTTGTCCGTCCGTTTGACGGTTAGAGATAGAGATTTGGGACTTTCGGGGGACCCTCCCTAAGTCGACACAAAGATCATTCACATGCCCCAGATTTTCCCCCCCGTTCCTCCCTACCCCTTCAAAACCATGTTTTTTTGGAATTGCTCGAAAACGCGTCGTGCGTTTTTTTTTCGGATAATTTGTCCTTATACGAAAATACCATCGAATCATTCCTAATAACAATTTTTGTCAAGGTCATAGGTTAGAAAGGCTCTAGAGAGCGCATTTTTCAATCGAATGGTATCATATGTTTGGGATCGTTTGAAGGGTCTTAAAATTTATGACAATCTTGAGCTAATTTCATTTCAATCGTTTATGAACCGGTACTGAACCGGTCTTTTTATTTTTTATTAATGCTTATAATTATGTTACTCATAAGGAATTTTGGAAAAAAATTTGAGTGATTTATAAATCAGTTCAAATCGGTTTTGGACCGGTAATAAACCGGTTATGAACCGATGTCATTTAGAACTATTTTGTGGGACTTTTGAGTAATTTTGATTTATGAATCGGTTCAAATTGGTTGAAAACCGGTAAACGGTAAAAAATCTAAAAATACTTTTGAGGTATAGCACCTTAGTAACTAATTCGAGCACTTCGCAGTCTAGGGACGCTAGGGACGCTTTGACACCCCTTTCATTTACAAATTTAATTGAAAATTCAATATTTATTCCTTGATTAAACTTTGACAGTTAAAAAAAATATGTAATTAAGAAATGAAATGAAATAAACATTTCACGTTTTCGATAAAACTTCTATTAAAATATTTATTGCCAATTCTGAGAAATTCTACGTTAAAGTTGAACAACAGGAAAATCATTCTGTGATAATGTTGAATGAATTCACGTCAATTGTAATTCAATAATAATTTATTCAAATAAATTCATAGCTCGTTGCTAAATGTGGAGCATAGAAGATTAATTGCATTTTTTTTTATTTTTCTTATAATTGTTATATAATAATATAACAATTATAATATATAATTATATAATAATATAACAATATAATTTCTTATATTGTTCTTATAATTGTTAAAATATAAAAACATCTTTTTCTTTTCATTTTTAGACCTCAGATACGATGGTGGATATCAAACCAGAAAGTATGTGGACAGAATTGGACAATATCTTTAATACAAATAAGGAAATTGACGAAGCAATTCATCAGTATATCAATGAAAACTGGCGAGATGTCTTTAAGGATATGAAACCATCGGTAACGAAAACATTTTCAAAAATTGCCGAAGATGTATTCAATTCGATATCAACCAAAGTCCCCCTCAAATTCTTATTAAAGGAAGAATAACTTTTTTTCTTTTATTGAGACACTTTATTTACCTAATTATTAATTTTATTAAAATTAGAATTATGAGTTTAATCTCAAATTAATAACTACTAGAGAATAATTATAGAACAACGAAAAAGAGCTAAAATTCTTGTTAAAATCCTAATTTTAAGGTATTTTCACAGATTAAAAAACGATCTTTAAAATGAAATTACTTTTGCAATTTACGGTGCATCTTGTGCGATGCATCAATTAATTCTACATTATTTTCTCTCTAAACGCCAATGAAAAGATTTCTCTCCTGCACTTGGTACATTTTTCCAGAGAGGCGCAATGTTAGCCAAAGAAAAGTATACAATTGGCGAATCCAGTAATTAATTGCATCAATAGATTCATTAAGATCATGCGATTCTTCTGGAATAGCACGAGAACAGCATCAAATAAAAACCAATTCTAGAGGAAATACGTGTAAATTAGACTTACCGCCGAATCGGATGGACTCTGCAGATTTTTGAGCATCAATAATTGCTTGATAGGACTCCTGCTGGAGGAAACAGAAACTTTCCAGGAATTTATCTCTGAGATTTAGGGCTGTTGCAACTGAGGAAACCTGTTGGAAAAGAGCATTTTAGGCCACTTTCCAAGTACTTTTCACCGAAGCAACTTTACCCAATACATCTCATTAATGGCCAGTTTGATTAAATAGAATAAATCTTCACTCAATTCACTATTAACTTCAATATCTTTGTCCACTGGATAGAATTCCATTGGATAGAGACTACTTAAACTCCTGGAGAGATTGACAAAATTCAGAAGATTCTCCTCCATGATCTTCAATCTCTGCTCAAAGCTCTTTTCTTTCAGTCGAGGATAACTTAAATATGACACAAAAATTCCAAGAAAATCTTTAAGAATCAATCCCAGAGAGATTATCAATAAAAAACTCCTTACGATTTCACAGTAATATTGAGTGACTGAAGAGTCATCTCCCCTGGACGATGATATCTTCCTCTCTGAGAATAACTGAAAGAGTTCCTCCTGGAGAATCTCTTGGTGTCCCCTTTAACACGGATTTCATCGAAGTAGGAAGATCTCTCGGGCAAGAGAGTCGTCTTAAAAGCAAGCAATCCATCAGAAGACACCGAGTCTGCACTCATTTTCCGGGAATAAGTTTCCGGAAGGGGCAGGGAGTACTTTCTACCCAAAATGGGTCGAATCACATTTTGGGTATTCCTGGGCATAGAAGTAAATCCCCAAATGTCCCTATTAACTCAATCCCAAGCTCAAAAAAAAATAATTTTAATTTAATACTCACGAATAGGTTTGTTGAAAATTAGCATCGTCATTGTCCATCATTTTCACAAGATCGCTTCGCACTGTTTGGATATTTTGCTCGAGAATACAATCAGGAATAGAGAAGAAAGACATTCCGTGGAAAATATCAAGGGGAATTCTAGAAAAATGGGCAGAAATTGATAATGGAAACGTGCTCCTCAACCTCTTTCACACACAAAAAAAACTTCGTTTCAGGAGGGAGACTGGACATTTAATTTTTAAATGCCCCACGATTGCAGCGCCTCTAGTGGAGATTTTCTTTTGAATAGAAGATCACAGGGTGGTACTCACTCCTTCTTCACTTAAATTTTTATGTAAATAAATTTAATTATTGAATTAAATTGACAATGAATTGAATATAAATTGCAAATATATTTTTCAACAGACAAATAATTCTTCCCTTCAGTACAAGGTTATCATGCAAGGTTATCTCTTAAGCTTACTTTTATTAAGTTTTCTAAACGTTGGAAAAATATAGGAATTTTGTCTATTTGTTTTAGTAATGCTAAGGTAGGGTGGAATCACCACTTCTCGCCAGTGCCCCATTTCTCGCCACCTATATTGAAATCGCTGTTTTTCACGATTTATTAAATAAATGAGCCGCAAAGTTATTTGTATTTTTATTGCTGCTACGTATAGAGTCGAAAAATAACAATTGTTCGTTTTGTATTTAAAATGTTGAGCATTTTTAGAGCAATATTTTAAGCAAGTGCATCGAATCCAATATTTCTTACCAAATATAACAAGTGGCATCCAATTTTCATCGAACAAAATTTACGTTTTTGGATAAATAATCTGTCTGTTGCATATTTAATTACATTCGTATAATACATAAAATTTGTATTTAGTTTATTAATATTTCATTTAATATTATTTTTATGTAAAAATAAGACATGGCGCAAAGTGGTAATGTTTTGAATTGATTTTACCATCTGTCGCCATTACTTTTTAATAGGTGACGCTAACTCCACTTCGTAGATTCTCAGTTGTCAAATCTGATTTGTTTACTTTCTGCAACAGTCTAATTATTTGATTTCTCCAATAAAACCGAAGAAAATTCATTTAAAGTGAGTAATAATAAGGTGGGCATGAGGAAAAAGAAATGCTGAATATATTCTTTGTATAATATTGCCCAAAATAATCGAGTTTGGACGTTTTAAAGAGGGTGGCGAGAAGTGGTTACAAAACTGGAGAAAAGTGGTAAAAAGTGGCGACGAAGTGGTTATTATTGCATTGTTAATGAAAATCAGTTTTTTTAAATAGTTCAGCATTAAATTGGAGTACTACTTTTTTGACGAATCTGGAGTCAATACACCTCAGTGACTTTGTGTCAAATTTGAGATATCTTATAATAAGGGGTCAAAAGTTATAATCAAATTAATTTCACATTTTTTGTAAAAGTGGCGATAAGTGGTTACTCCACCCTAAAGTGTCCCGTAGTCAGCCGGTTCCTCAACTCGGCTAGTGGGTTTATTTATTCAATTTAGGGGAGACTGGGCAAATGGTACACATGTGGTAACACGAAACACTGATATTTATGTCTACATTTGAACTTATGTCGATCACTTCTTCAGTGAACAAAGGGGACAAAGATCCCTATTTTATCTATCAATTCATATAGGTCTCGTCTTCTAAAGCCTAATATCTAATTTTAAAAATTGCAGTGTTCACTGCTACCCCGTGCTGTAATATCGACGGCTCCATTCCATACTATGCTAAGTCGACTTAGCCTTTTATTACTCCGAGGGATATGTTACTCCTGGGACCGAGATCTACAACTGGTGAACATTTGGTGGTCATCCGACGTCCGGTTAACGAGATATTCTATTTTTTTTAAATTACACAGGCAGCATAGGAAATCGCCAACTTCAAATGGCTCTCCTGCAATGTTGTTATTCTGAGATAGCATAGTATAGAATGGAAGCGCCGATATGGTCTAACCAGTTTAACATTATAAGGTCTATTAGTAAAAATTTCATAGAAATTGACTATAAAACGTTAAAAAAAATTGGATAAACAATTCCACCGGCCGAGTTGAGGAACCGGCCGACTTGAGGGTACTGTATCTTATATATAAAATTCAAAGTAATAAATCAATCATATATAATTAGGAAAATCTTTTTGTTTTCCTTTTAATTTTGGTGTTAAAGCTAAATTCATATTACGATAAACATCATAAACATTTTCATTCACTAATCTATCTAGCTCCATTAGTGATCAATAATCTCCGTGACTATACGTCTCTGAATTCACATGGACTAACATTAAGCATTTTCTATCTTCTGCATCCGGAGATCTTGTCAGAAGCCTTCTGAAATCGAGATTTTTACTAATATTTTAACTTGATTTGTTTTTTTTTGTATTGTTAATGCTTCTTTACTGTGAACACCCCGACGCAACAAAGTTTACTCTTTATGAAATTTTATGGTGCTATCACACTGATTTTCTTTTAATTAAATTAAGCACTCAAAATAGCAGAATTACTTGAAATTTCTCACAGTCAGCACACATTTTGCAAGAAATTTGCTCAATTTTAAATAGGGCCGCGAGATTTTTGATTGTGAATGAGTCCGAAAAATGTGTGGATAGTACTTAAAATGTCTTATAAGTCACTTAGAAGGATCCCCAAGGCTAGAAGAAAGGTTTGTAGACAAAGGGGCTTACGAAGCGACTCTCATACAGTCTTATTGAAAATCTGTATGAAGTCATACAAACTGGAGATTTCTTGGCACAACAATTTCCTTCGAATGGCTTTGGAGGAACTTAGCAAATTACTCCCGATACTGAAGCTTCATTCCCGTACAAGTTTATCACTAAATCACTGTACTTATCTTATTTTTTGTCCAAAAATAATATTAATTACGTGTAAATAAATTTAATAAAAACAATTTGGTTCAAAAGGCTACTTGTTTAACTGCAATAAAATTGAAATTAATGAGCAATTTTAACCATACTTATGGTATTTTACCATGTTTAAACGTGTTTTTGTGAACCAGGTATAAGTTTATATCAATAAATAAAGGAAAATCTATCAATTCAAATGATTTTAATACAAAATAACGCACAAAGCGTGTACACGATAAGATTGTTCTTAAGATTAATGCTTCAAAAATGAAGTCTACATAATATTAAAAAAAAGAAAAATATTTTTTGAAATTTTAATTCATTGTAGATTTATTAGATATATAGTCATTCGAGGAGAGTTGGAACAGTGGGAGAGATGGACCATTTCGCCTCCTGCCTGCACCCTATTCACGATCTCCACCTCATTTGGTCTATTTGTGCCCTTCAACATTCTAATGAAAACCCCCAAGTTACAGCTTTCTACCTTTAAAATTGTACGAGAAAATTGAAATTGAATTTTTCGGATGTCTGAAAAATGGCAAAAATATTTTATTTCGCCATAAGAATACATGTATTTGGGGGTTGAGGAGAGATGGAACTTAATAGTTTTGGCAGCACTTCCGGTGTGAATTTCGGTCAATGTTCTTCAAAATCTTTTCAAGCAAATCTTAGAAATTATTTTCCCTAAATTTCTGGTAAGACTGACTTGATACACTCAGCGAAATTGCCATCGAAGTACATGAGTCACATATTCCACAAAATAAATCATTTATACTAAAAAAAAATATAATAAACTCCAATAAATTCAATGAAATAGAGTTAATGTCTAAAATCACTTCCCTCCTATTTTAAATTAATAAAATAAACTATAAATATTTTGTTAAAATTAGGGGAGTTCCATCTCACCCTCACTTTTTTTGAGTACCTCAAAATGCAACTTTTTTTAAATCCTATTTTTCGAAGTGACTATTTTCATCTAGGCTTTACTAATATTGATATCTTAAATTTAGAGTCGTCAAATGATAAACTAGTGAGATTCGTGTTTGTTTCGCATTCAAAACGTATTCGCAATATTGAATATAAAAAAGGTGTTCCATCTCTCCTCGAATGACTATATTAGTTTTTTTGATATTTCTGAGAAAAGGGAAATTTTTCGAAAGTTATAAAATATACTTGTGCAAAATGTATCACAGACAAAATTTCCGATAATTGTGCAAAATGTGTGAAAGACAAGATTACCAAAGACAAAGTTTCCAAAATACAAAAATTACCGAAAACAAAGATTCCAAAGACAAACTGGGAAAAACAAAATGGAAAAAACAAAGATTCCCGATCCCACATAAGTTACCCCTTATTTTTACAAGTAAAATAAAAACAGGGAGAAAATGATAAATGAGAAAATGAGATCCTTAGTGCGATTCCTGATTGAATCAATACTCGGTAAAAATTTAGAAAAAAATTTCGTAAACGGCTTTAAAATTGAAGGCGGTGATTTAATTTTTTTTAAACAATTATTTTATGCATGAACAGAGAAAAATCTCCAATGGTACAATATGGTAAGTTGATTATAAAAACTTCTGAATCGATGTCTTTTAAAAAGTTTTAAAATTGAGTTGAAATTTTTTTTTCATTTCGAGTGATCAGCAGCAAAAAACTATTTGAACCGACTGGAATCGTATTGGAACCGTATCAATTCACTCCAATAATTTATTTGGAATGCTCCTAAAAGACATACAGTGAGTAGACTCTCGCTTAATCGGCTCTTTCTCAATCGGGCGAAAAATTTTGTTGACAATTTTCACGTTTAATTGTGAAGCTAAATTGCTCAAATTCGCTGTAGTTCTTCCTATTTTATCGTGATTCTTTATAATTGAGCGCTTTTTGTGGTATTTACAAGGGCTTTGACGCCCAAATCTGATAAACCGGATGACATTTTGCCCCAAATTCCCAATTGGGAAAGAGTCTACTGTACTATTTAAGAACAAATCTTGCCAAAAAAATGCACAAAATTGGTAGAATGAGAAAAAAAGTATATTTGTTTTTTTTTTTTAATTTTATGTAATTGCGATATTCCATTTAGTTTTCTTTATTTAGAAGTGTTAGAAAACTTAAATGAACATAATTTACGATTATGTTGCATGTTGAAAAAAAAATCTATTGCAATATTTTTTGGAAAAGTTCATTGAAATTTTGAAACAAATTCAAAGCCTCATTACGCAAAAACCCTACCTTCGAAAGAAAATTCATAAATCTTGTTGATTTGTTGGAAAATACACTAAATTAATACTGTACAATTCTAAGCACACATTTTTATCTTATTTTTGAGTTGAAATTAGATGAACAATTGGTAGAAAACACTTGGAAAACGGGGAAAACACTTAAAGCAAGAGGAGAAAAATCCGCTGAACTTGAATTGAAGAAAACAACTGAATAGAAAACGACGCTAGTTGGCGTTGCTCGCACTTTTCGCCGGAGTTCGCCTACTTCGCTGTCACACGTGTTTTTGTTTACAAAATTGCATGAGTTTTATTGTGATTTTATTTAACAAAAATTAGCCAAAATGAAGAGTGATTCGGTGAAAAAACGAGTGTCATTCAGTGATACAATGGATAAGGATGCAAAATCATCAAAAAGCCATTACAAAAAGACCAAGAAGGTGTCAGAAAGCAAGTCTTCTGATGTGTCAGGAGAATCAAGATCGGCCACTCCGGATATCAAAGTAAAACAGGAACAACTGCATGAAAAATGCAGTGAAAGCTCTTCTGATTCCAGCGGAGAAGATGTCAAGAGGTCCATCATCAAGGAGGTTTCTCAAGCTTCTGTTCCAGAGAATTTGAAATTATTCCTCGAAAAGCGTCCGAATCTGACTTTGAATACTCCCACGAAGAAACATCCCGATATGAAGGTGTACTCCGAAGAGGAAGTCTTTATTCTGCAGTGTCACAATTCGATAGAACCTGAAAAATTGCTGGGAGAGAAGATTTACCTCAAAGGAAGGACTCAAATTGAGGAAAATGGATTGGAATTTTCTGTTGAAAAAATTCCAGAAGGACCTTCAAGGACTGTAACTTTGGTGTCTTCTCAGGAAAAAGGACACTTGACAGCCGAGACTTTTCCTGTGGTTGGGAAGATCACCATCAGCCAATTGATTGAGGAGCCTATTATTACCTACAATGCCTCTCAGGACAATGCCCATGAAGAATTCCCGACCAATCTGAAAGTGCGTCATCCTCTCCTTGGAGCAGATTTTGAGAAGACTGTGTCAGAGAACATCGTGGTGAAGCAAGAGTCCCCGGAAATTGAAGTAGTTCAGACATCCCAAAGAAGGTCAAAGAGGAAGAGAGATCGCGAGGAGCCAACTTCGTCAAAGAAATCTCCAGCGAAGAAGAAAATCAAGCAAGAGGAAATATCATCGGACCTCCAATGGCTTCAGGAAGTCTAGAAACAAAAGCCCATTTCTTAAACATTTTCAATCTATTATCTTTTCAAAGAGATATTTCCAAAATTAAACACTATTACATTTATAATTGCATTTTGTGTTAAAATTTCCATACAAAAATCAACATTTTTCTGTGTCACATTCACCAACTTCTTGTCCTTTTCGTGAGAAAATTAGCACCTGTAATTTTCCGCGCTATTCCTCCCTCCGCTTCTTCCCTCATTTAAAAGACAGTTTGCCTTTATAGCCTTTGTTCTGGTACTCAAAAAATGTAATGAAGAAATTTACAAATATCACATGTGATGAAGATTTCTTAAAGCTCCTTGATGCAAAAACATTCTCTTTTGTTTTTTAAACTGTTTTCTGCTCTGGTCTAGTGATTCTTTGACAGTTTCTATTCCATAGAAAGCAGGTGTGTTGTGTTTGTGAGTGATTTTTTTTTTAGAAAAGAACCTTTCAGTGGTTCTTCATATCAAAGATTTCACGCAGAAGAGGTTCCACTTGTGATGGATTCACATCCAAATAAACACCAATGATCACTTCATTCAATTTCCTCAGCTCATTCACCTTCTGGATCAGCTTCAGGAAGGTTGATCGCGCTTCGCAGCCCGGATACACACTCTCCAGGTACCTTCGCAGAAGATAGTAGTAGGAGTTCTAAAAAAAAAATAAAATTTAATTAAAACATTGAATTTTCTACAAGTAATAATTTATTCATAATTCATTTCCGGAATCAGGATTTAATTAAGTTTTAAAGTTTCAATTGAAGAAATTTAATGTTTTTAGATTTTGGCAGTCGAAAATCTTGCAAATTGGTTCGTTACTGAGATAAAATGTCCAATCTGTTCTGTGTGCTATAATCCCCTCAAGTGTGTCTCGGCTAAAATAGCAAATATTAGATGAGATCATATATTCTGTCAGTAGAAGAGGTAAAAAGTTTGGAATGGTATATCTCAGCTCCTGATGAACATAATTGGATGAGTGAACTATTGTTGGAAAGCTTGGTTCATTAGCTTTCAGAATCTGGTATATGTAATTGGCTATGGGTAAATCATGGTCATCCAGAACCATTTATGTCGAAGAAGACACTTTTTGCAGCGTCATTTTTGACCATCTACTGCTGGGACCAGGAGTGACCCACAATTCTCGCACTTGGACTGTTCGTTAGAGGAACTCAAAGGGTATAATTTGTAGAAGAAACTTTTTTTTTGGACATCTTACTTTTTTTTATTCATCGACTTTTGCAAGAATTTTAAAATGTTAAACGCAAGGAAAAAATTACAAAAATCCTAAAAGAGTGGTTTCTGGAGGGGAAGGATAGACGTGGGGATGAAATTGATATGATATTTGGATTCCTTGGATCAACTTATGGGGGAGTACTTAGAACATTCCAAGTCGATATCTTCATTAGTTTGTCCAGAAAATGAGATAGAAGGATTTCTGTCATTTTTTTCTATGCGTATAAAATGTTAAAATTCTTGCAAAAGTCGATGAATAAAAAAAAGTAAGACGTCCAAAAAAAAGTTTCTTCCACAAATTATACCCTTTGAGTTCCTCTAACGAACAGTCCAAGTGCGAGAATTGTGGGTCACTCCTGGTCCCAGAAGTAGATGGTCAAAAAAGACGTTGCAAAAAGTGTCTTCTTCGACATAAATGGTTCTGGATGACCATGATTTACCCATAGCCAATTACATATACCAGATTCTGAAAGCTAATGAACCAAGCTTTCCAACAATAGTTCACACATCCAATTATGTTCATCAGGAGCTGAGATATACCATTCCAAACTTTTTACCTCTTCTACTGACAGAATATATGATCTCATCTAATATTATAGCAAACTCTATTTTGAAACGTTGAGGAGGTATAGGGAGGTGTAGAGCAATTCGGCCAGTCTTAAGCATATCATGACTTTTTAAAATACAATAAATAAATATAAGTGAAAATATGCTGTATATTTTCAATTAGGGGAGACCCAGGCAGAGTTATTCAGGGGTACAATTATATAGAGGGGTGTTAAAGTTTTTCTGAGAAAGAATATTGAGCAAACTATTCTGTATCAAGAGTATAGGGGAGACTGGGGCAAAATTTGTCAAAACGAAAATTTCAATATTCACTAGTTTCTAAAATAAAAGAGACGGAGGCTTGAAATTTTTGTTATAGATAGCCTTCATGAACCTTCTTAAACTTACAAAGTTTCAAGGGATTCGAGGAAGGATTATGTAAAATAAAAAATAATGAAATTTTGAGCCCTATTTTTGGAATATTTGTCTTACAGAAAAATATTAATACTGATTAGCTCAATTTAAGCACATTTCTCGTTAAGATAGAGAAAAACTGTCTTCGACAAAGTTGTAGAGCAATAAATTTCCTATAAAAAATATGTCTATTTAATATTTTTAACGTTTCCGAGAGTAAAACATCACAAATTATTCGAAGACTGACAAAATTTGCCCCAGCAATTTTGAGAATCTCCACAAAAACGACCTTTAGAAAATGATTCGAAAATCACATTTCTTTCCAGATGGAGGAAAATAGACTTCTGCAATGTTGTAGAGCAGTAAATTTCCTATAAGAACATGCTTATTATAAAACATTTAAGTTTTCTCACAGAGCTCGTGAAAGAATTAAATATGCGTTCTGACAAGTTTGACCCTCCAGTTCAATTCTGGGTGGAGGCACGAATTTCTCCTATCTCCACTGAGAAAAAACTGGATAATTTGAGTGTCACTTGCTCTGATTGACGATTCTCATTACGGATAGAGTCCGGTCTATTTCGGTATAGTAAGGGTCGGGGTACGTACAGTGAGGCAGAATAGAAGCAGGTGTGACCCACCGTTAGAAAGATCTACAAATTCAGATAGAAGTTACTAAAAAAAATTATCGAAATCGCTCCATAAACATCGAAAATGCAATCCGGTCAAGACATTTTTGAATATAGCTCAGGCCAGGGATCGTCAAAGGAACCTCAGCTACAACATAATAAAATTTAAAGAAAAAGCATCGTCTAGTTTTCGAAATATTCGATATCGAATTTTCAAAAATCGATTTTTCGATTAATTGAATCTTCGATTAAATCGGATGAAATTGGGGTGTCAAAAATGCCGTAGTATTCCAGGAGAGCTGTCCAAAACACCAAAATTTTTCAAATTCCGACAATACCAGAGATATGAGTATTTGAAAATTCAATTAGATCTTTTGGTCAGGGCGATCGGGGGGCCTGACTATTTTTTTAATCGAAAGGTCTGAAAGGTCTTAGACCCAGCTATAACATACCAAAATTTGAGACCGATCCATACCATATAGGTTGAGTTATTGAAAAATCAATATCTTAGGGTGTTCCAAAATAGCTCTGAAACCTTTTTACCCCTAAAATTCAACTATCAAACGAATTTTTAAGTATTTCGAGTTGCAAGCATTCCCAGGTTTTCAACCTTCTCAACTCAACCAAATCTCAGCTACCATAAGCTTATATCTGGGCTTTTTTTGTTATATCTAAAAATTGATCCTAATGACTTCATTAATTTTCGGATATAATGGATATCTATGACCGAAAAATTCGCCATTTTTAATTTTCAATGGTTAAATATCAAGCACTGTAGACGGTTCAATTTTCAACGGAGTTGCCTAATTTTGTTTTTTTGGAAAGGTCTTCAAATTTCAATCGGCAATAAATCGGTAAAGTGCTCGTAAATATTTTACCTTTTTCGAATTTACTTTTTTATTTGTCTTTATGTTTGTAACTGAAGGTAAAACATTCTAATATACGCATTCCTTAACCAATTTTCGATTTCGAAACACTATAGGGCAAACAGGGGTAGATTAACCACGTATAGTATTAGATAGTGGTATCTTATAGTTTGCCAGCGAAGGAATATTGAGGAAACCACTCTTTATTCTAAATATATACTTCCCTTACTATTCATTGAAATATTTATCAGCCTCATACATACATTTTTTGTACAAATTATACACAATCAAAAATTCCATTTGGTGGCTAATTCTACCGCGGTCTCTCCTACCAAATTTTTTTTGTAAGTATTTGGTATATATTTTGAAGCAAGTTGTTTACGCTTGCATAGGCAAACTTGTCCTTTTTTTCAATATGGAAAAATGATACACTCAGTCCCGGAATTATGCACATTTTCGGGATCGAAAAAAACGCGCGGAATGGCATTATGCATCGAGAAAATTTCAGTTTCATCGAGTATTTGAGTTTTCATTCATTTGAGTTTTCATCGAGTAAAAGTAGTCAAAATAAAAAGATTCCACTGTTCAATGGAAATGCATTAACAAACAGTACTTTTTGGTCAGAGTTCTTCAATAAATGGTTAGAATATTTAAAAAATTTACCTTAATAAAGAAAATTATAGTTTTATTCTGCAAAAGAAAACATAGTGTTTTCAAATTTCCCGAGTCACAACATAGTATACATTCAGGCGTATTTCAAAAATGTTTCATAAATTGACTTCTAAAAGTAGGCAAACTTGCATAATTGTATGTGCATAATTCCGTCAGGTGCATACGGTGCATAATCCCGAAGTGCATAATGCTGGGACTGAGTGTAGAAATTTCTCACAAATGTGTAGAAGCCAGTGACCTCGAAAAGGTCATTTTAACAATAAAAAAAGGAAAAACCAAAAAATATGAAACGGCCCTTTCCTGAATCTGCCCCATTATCCCCTATAGAATATTTCTAATATTTGACAAAAAGTTCTAGTTTTATATTTCTCTCGATTTTATCATCCGGAACTGTGAATCTATGGCCAGCATCAGATATTTATGATCTCCCACGTAAAAAAATTCAATTAATTCAATTAAAAGCCCTTCAGATTAAAATAACTAAAAAAAAATTCAAATTCAAGATAGAGATCAAACTACTTTGTTGATTTTATCTACGAAAGGCAATGATTCATGCTGTAATTCAATTGACTTAATAAAAAATTATGTCATTGAAATTTCGATGATAAGGAATTCTTGAATGGCTGAAGAAGAGAATTACAAACATTCTCACCTGTTCTAGCTTGATGACGTCAGAATGAACAATTCTTGGACGATCTGGCGAAAAGAGCGTTATGGCACACATAATCAAGATGATATTTTCGTCTGTTCGCCATTTAGGATCAAAAGTCAAGATGAATCTCTCATGTTCTTCGTAGACATTTCCTTTGGCCAATTTCAGCACATCCGCCTTGAGCCTGGACATTTCTTCTTGATTGTGAGGGATCTTTAGCACAAAAAAAATAAGGAGATTTTTGAAAGTTTAAGCAGAAAGAAAGGATCATTAATTTGGAGGAATACCTTCCAAGATGCCCTATCGCTATCGTATTGCATAACTGAACGGAGGATCATCATTTCTGTGCATCCACCCTTCAATAGAGCCACCTGATCCTCCTGGCACATATTCTTGAAGGCGCTGATTTTCTTGGACATCTTTATCAGTCGCCTGATGGCTACGGCAGTCAAATTGACGAGTTTGAGCAGCTGTGGATCTTGCTGATTGTGATTTGTCTGCAAAATATTCAGGCATCACAAAATTATTCCCGCTGATTGTAACCACTGCCGAAATTTCGTCTGTTTACTCAAGTGCGACGAGTGAGCGAGAAAGAGAGAGGGCATGAGAGAGAGAGAGAGGGAGAGAGGAGGAAGAGACGAATGGAAAATTGATTAAAAGGTTCAGAAATTGAATCACATTGTAAAATACAAACACTCAGCAAATCACAATGGATTGAGGTCCATTATTTCATCTTCTCTGGCTCTAGTTCCAAACTTCGCCAAATGCCTCAATTACTTGCTCAATGAGAGATTTATGAGCTTATCAAGTCACATTTATTATAATAGAAAATTCTGAGTTATGTAAAAAAAAACTAAGATTTTTTTTCTCTTTTTTGAATTACAAAAACATTTTTTTTTGTAATTTCAGCCAGATAGAAAACTGAAAATAAAACAGAAAGCGAGAGTTCTTATCAGCATTGTTATTAAGATTACACGTTTCTCGTCAACTAATCGCATTGAATTGATTGTGATAGTCTCACTTTCAGAGAGTGAAATTGAACTCAAAGTATTTCAATCTAAAATACACAAAGTGTTTTAACCTTTGCCCTTTAGAAGTGAAAAATCAGAAGCAGCTTTTCAATGAATTATAAGAAAAATAAACGCCATCGTGTCTAACCGAGTGTGAGGAAATGGATAATACAGTTTTTTTTCCTTATAAGTAGGTGGAACATTTCAAATGGAAAAATGTCATATTAATTAAATCTACGCAAAATAGATTGAAGAAAAACCTGACCTTTTATAGTTCGAAATCGATAAAATCGTCCAACAAATGGGAAATGGATTGGAAAAAGTTTTCTCTTCGAGAATTAATATTTCAGAGCTGTCGACCCTTAAAACAGTTCAGAAGTGCCAATGACATTATCAATTCGATACCTGAGAATAAGAAAAGAACAACTCGATTTTTTGCGAAATTCGTTTTTTTCGCTTTTCTGGTACTCCTTGACACCCTCTACTTCCCCTGTGAATATTATACTGGAAAATAAATTATTCCCAAAGTTATAGTGCTTTTTCCAAAAAAGCAAAATCTCACTCATTTTTCAATTCAGTCAGGATAAGAGCCGCATAACTCGACCGTGTGACGTCATCATTTTACTTGTCAAAAGTATCCCGGCTGATTTCACGACAATGGATAAACTATTATTTGGCTGCAAATATGTATAGTCTTCAAATTGGTAATAACTAGTTAATAACTAATATAGTCAATAATAGTTAATAAATCTTCTAAAAAATTAAAAAAATGGATCAAAAACTAAAAAGTGGAAATTGAATACGAAATAGATGTAAAATGCTATTATTATCTATTATTATGCTATTATTTATCAAATATTACTAACATCTTGATATTTTTTTAAGTTCTCGAATATTGTAAAGTGTTGCAAAAACTGGATAAAAGCGATAAAATGCTAATTTATTATGCAGCAAACTTCTCCTTGGCGCGAGAGCTCATAACCTGTTAACTTTAAACTGTTAACTGTAAAATTGGTTTGAAATAATAACAAGAAATATGTAAAAAATGAAAATAAAAAAAAATAATATAAGACCTATTGTTGGTATGGTTACCCGCCCTTGGAATCCTACTTCGCTGAAACACTTCCTCTTAGTTCGATAATTATATCTTTTTATTAATCAATTTTCACATGAAAGTCTTCTACATGTTCTTTCGGATAATTAGCCGCCATTCCACACTTCACTTCTTCTTCTTCTTCCTCTTCCAGTTCCCCATCCTAGACACACACCAACTGATCGACATCTCCCCTCACTACAGTTCCCACACCCAGCAACGAAAAAGTTCCCTGTTCGACTTGTCGCGACGGTGGCGGCCTCCCAAATGTTCAGAAAGTGGTGGCCATCAAAGAGAACTATTGCTTCAACCGCGTTCGCTTTTTCCCAGCCCGTAAGGATTTACATTGGACCGAACCCTGTTCCGAACGCGTTTGCTGAACGGTGTTCAAACAGGGAACTTTCGTTGCTGGGCAGGGGGAATTCTGTGTGGAATTGTCACGCGTGAGTTAGAAACCCATCAATGCTAATCGAACTTTCTTCTTCTCTTTATTTAACGGGACGTCATCCATTGAATGGTTTCCCGTACCAATCGAACTTTTGTTCTCGTAATCACATGTGTTCGAAAATGCAATTAATTGATTTTTTAATGAAATCTCTCTTCAATTCAATGATTTTTCCTTGATTTGTTTAATAAAAATAATTGTCATTTAAATTGCCAGTAACCTCAAATGTGTAACTGGACTAGACTTGTAATGGTATAGTAAAGAAAAATAAGATGAAAATGCATTTTATGAGTTGTTCTTCTTTCCCGAATTTCTGTTGGAATTTCACAAAAAAAAATCTAAAATTCACAAATTACAAATGAGAATTTAAAAATTGTACAGACGAATATTAGTTGTATAATCCTTACCAAATTGCTAGAAAAAGAAAATTCAATGGAAATTGGCTTTTTGTTACGATAATCTGTGATAAACCATTTTGGCATTTTCTGCCAATTTTCAGAAAATTTATACAAAAACCACAAGAAAATAGGAAAATATATATTAAAAAATTAATTTATAAGTCCTATAACTGCTGTGGAAGTCTTGTGAATTGAAAAACTATTAAAAATTTGATTTTTTGTTAAGAATATCTGAACTAGCATAGTATGCCAACTTGGTAATCTACGTGATTTTTGTCTCGGGTTTTAAAGTTGCACTATTGCGTGGATGTCTCTTAAAAAATGGCTACTGATTTCGTTGGCATCATACGAGCGCTTTACGCCAAGAACAAAATGGACGACGAGCGCCTCTCACGCTTTTCATGCGTACTTCGCTTTCCTGTCGGCAGTACATCGAGAAAACCCTTTAAAGTGCGATAATCGAAATATCGATTTAATCGAATTTTCTATGAGGATAATGTGTTTATAGGTATAATTTATGCCTAATGGGAAATTGTCAATGAATCTGTCACAGTGATTAAAAACACGTGGTGGTTCAGAGCAATGGCCGCGATGGATTAGTATACATAGATAGTGATGCGTATGGGGAATGATATCGAAACAATTTTGACAAGCGATGCGTGACCAGTCGGGTCTTTTGGCAGCGTGGGAAAACTGGAGTTGTTTGGGTCTTATCCTGAGTTTTTGATATGACAGCTGAGGAAAAATATGTTACAACTCGGAAAATATTGTAATAGTTATTAAAATACACATTATTTTGTGAAAATTTTATGGAATTTAGATAGCTATTATAGAATCCTTTCGTTTGATGTACAATATTAGAAAAGTGAAGTTAAATTAATTGATTTATTAGAAAATGCAAATCTCAGCTTTAAATCGCTCTCCTGTAAAGTTGGCCATTCGCGAGTTGTTCTTTTCTTATTCTCAGGTATCGAATTATTCCAGTTTGAGATTTTTTTTGTAGGACTAAATGTTGAAAGTGTTTTATCGCTAAACACTGCAGAGAACATAGATAAGAAGTCTTTTATTTACTAATGAACATAAACCATTTGGCAATGTTCAAGTTACATGAATAGTATTATGAATTGTTTATGGAAGTTGTTGTAATTTCATTTAATTAATAGTTTATTAACCCATTCCTTACCATGGTATTATACATCATACGCAAATTGAGTGATTTTTGATGATTTATTTCTGGGCAATTTTTATCCGAATTGCTATCGGGAATGGATTTTTAGTAACGTTAGTTATTCAATTACTTAGGAAAAATAGTCCAACAGAGATGAAAACGCATTTTGTTATTATTTTCTTGCTTCACGGAAGGTCATGCAAAATTTTTGCTCAAAATGGCGGACGGAAAATACGACATCCCGTCGAATTTCTTAAATTATGCCTCTTTCCTCTTTCCTGATTTGAATTCTAGTTGCCAATTTGTGTTCTTGGATAGTTACTTTATCTAAAGCAATAGAGTTTGTAATGAATTAATGCACAGAATTTAAATTCAGTGACCGTTAAGACGCGTGTTTGACAGAGGCTCCCCGCGCCCCCATATGAGATAAAATTTTTTTCTTTTCAAAAAATTCATCTACTAATCTGTAAGAAAATAATCCCAAAATATGAACATTCTATCTCGAGTATTTCTGATACATTGACTGAATGGGTTAAAACAAAAGATTGCTTTATCACTTTTAAACGACTTAAAATGAGACGGAATATAAAGAAAATTTGTATGGAGAATTGAAAAATTAATACAAGTTTAAAGAAAACTTGCAACATAATAATAAATGCGATAAGTTCGTAAGTTTGCCAAAAGACGAGCACGATACGGATTTCAAGCCTAATATGGATTACATGCTAGAGGTTTAACCCAGTTCCCAAATGTCTGGAAATCCAAGCAATTTTACTGACTTGACCTTGATATCCAATTCCAAATCAAAAATTTCCAAATAATCTTGTCTGATAAGATATTATAGAAATTCGGCTATATGACTAAACACCTAGTTTAAAGCCTATGTAAGATTTAGCCATTTGTGTAAACTTCTCTAATTTATTATCAGGCAAGATTGGGCAAGATTTTTACTGCTCGAACTCAAATGGAGAGTAGTTATCCACTTTTGACATGGCTAGAGGTAAAACGATAAGAGATATCGACTTTCGGTGTTCGATGACCCCCCATAAGTCTAGCAAATCCCCACCCTCTATAACCATGTTTTTTTATTTATTTCGAAAACGGCTTCTAGAATTTTTTTTTTATTTTCGAATATGTTTTGGAGGTTCTGGAGGTAATTGAAGTGAAAATTGTGTCCTTGCTTAGACACCTGTTAGAAAAACATTTCGATATCGAACTTTCCAAGTCAACATTTAACCACTTTGGAGAGTCTATTTTTCAACTGATTTCCTTAAATTTGGATTCTTTCAAAGATCTTGAAATTTCCAATTCAGTTGCATCGGACTTAATCGGTCATGAGTCTGTATAGTACTTGTAAGTGATTTACCTTTCTCGGATTTATATTAGTGGTAGTCACGCCGATATTTCTTCCTTGGACATGGACACCTATGTTCGAAAACCATTTCGATATAGAATTTTCAAAGACCAAAGCTTAATCAGTTTGGAGAGCCTATTTTTCAACCGATTTGCCTAATTTGGATTTTTTTTTAAATATCTTTAAATTTCCAACTCGATTATATATCGGACTTAACTGGTCATGAATCGGTATAGCACTCGTAAATGATTTAGGGGAAAGCGCGCTGCCTTTTGACGACTCAAGCTTCGAAAAATTCAATTTTTTCTCTATGTTCTTTATGGATTTCACCCATAGCTGTTTTCTGAAAATTTCACGCATTTGATGATATTCTCTGGTAAAGATCTTTAACTTTAAATTTCATTTTTTTTCAGGCCCTTATGGCGTCTACGAAATAGAAGTAATTTCCCGTCAAATCATTGCTCTACCTGCCGATTTTACTCGGATGTTTTTTGAATTGTAACGGTATATTCTAGTATATTCAGAGAAACTTTGTAGATTTTCGGCAGAATTTCTGCGTAGAAAATCTGTAGATTTTCGGCAGAATTTCTGCATTGGAAATCTGCATAGTCTCCATTGTCTTAACAAAAATATTGTTGATTATCAAGAAACTGTAGAAGTTACAAAGAAAATGGTATGCTCTGCTTAATAAGCATTACTGATTAAACATTTTACATAACTAAAAAGTTGCGAGCAAAAATACTAATTTCTTAAAAATCGCCAATCGAATGATACAAAAACAGGAAATTTAGGTCGATACTATGTTTAAAGATATCACTTCAATATTCTCTACTTATAACATGATGTCGCAGTATTCTTTATTTTATATAAACACTGTGAAATCACCAAGAATCACTCTATTGAATTTTGCAAACTTCAGTGCAAAATATTCCATTTTTTTCAGACATAGCTGTCTGGAAAGTCTGGAATGTAGAAAAAAATCTACAGAAAATCGGCAAAATATCTACAGAAATTCGTCAGAGTATGCAACAGGATTCGTCAGAAAATCTGGAAAAATTTTATGCCGAATTTTATCCCAAGCCCAAATAAAATTCGTAGGAATATCTACAGATTTCTCGGCAGATTTTCTGCAGAGGTGTAGATATTTTCTGCAGAAATCTTAAACATATCTGTCGAAATTATTCGACGAAATTTCGTCAAAAATTCCCTTTAAAAAATGACATTTCTGCCCACAATGATAGGAGAAATTTTCTTTAACCCTTTAAGGATGAGAGGGTTAAAAATTAGGGGTCAGAAAAAATCACTTTCTTTGACTTTTAAGAACAAAACCGAACTTTAGAAGGCCATTGAGAAAAAAAGAGGGTGCGATTAACTTTTTTTTCCTCATAACTTTAACACTTTGTAAAAATATATCAACATTTTTTAATGTTAATTTTACACCTTTTTAAAGGTAAAATTAACATGAAAAAGAGTTACAGTTACAATACACCTAAAAAGGGTAATATTTACACCGATTTTGGATCAATACTGCGGGGTAAAATTAACATTTCCGGAATGTTATTTTAAAATTTTTCGGATTTCTCTCAGTGTAGGAAAAAAATCATTTTTGGGTCACCGGTGATCCGATCGTCCTTAAAGGGTTAAAAGGCATTTTTTTTTAAATTACTCCTACTGTGTTGAGGCCTTTAAGCAGACTATATAACTAAACTTTACATTTTTTTCTACAAAAACAATTTTTTTTTAACTTTTCAAGGACGACAAGGTTAAAAATTAGGGGTCAGAAAGAATATTTTTTCTGAATAAAGGGAAAAACGTAACTTTAGATGGGCGTAGGAAAAATTTTACTTAATTAAAGGGTTAAACATGGAAAATGTTGAGACAGGGTTGAAATAGTTATCGAGATATTTAGCTTTAAGCCTTTGCATTTTTTTTTTTTGAGACTCTGACATAAGAAAATATGGACATTCTAGAAAAAACAATTTTTTGAATTTTGAAATAAAAGCTCAAATTCTTGTAGAAGATTGCAAACTGTATTAGGATTATTACTGTATTAGGATGTCCAAATCTAGAATATTTTTGTACGACCTCTAAATTTCTGGGTTAAGATATTTTTGATCAAAAAACGGTGAAATTGGCTTGCTGCGTATGCTGTGATCCCGAAAAAATTATGCCCTGAAGGGGAATTCTGTAATAGTATGACAATGTCATGTGACAAATTTTGGTGGTAAAAATCGGGACCAGGACCACATTAAGGCCCAGTGAGCATCGAATGGTTTTCCTAAGGAGCTTTATGAAGTTCTTGGTGACTGATATAGGGGAAAGTGGTCTGCCTTTGAATGCGGCAGCCTTTGAATATTGTAATTTTTTCATTTTTCTTTAAAGCATAAATTCCTTTCTATTAACTATTAGATAGCTATTCATAATCCTCACAAGTCATCAAAAAATGCAGACTCTAGCTCTTATTTTCTAGGTGCTAGGGCAAAAAAACGAAACTGAGCTCTGAACTGTAATTTTGATGTTCCACAATTCACGTGTTTTTTCATAATGAAAATAATTTTTCGAACAAATCTTCTATTGTGAGTCATAGAATGTTATTCTTGGATGGTATTTCTCCAAATACATTTTGATTGCGATGAAACAAATTTTGTGGGTGATAAAAGTTTGCAAATATTGCTCTGCGGCAGCCTTTGAATCTTAATGTTGTGTGCCTTTGAATCCTCTCTTTCCATACATTGAAACATCTGACAGCTTCCTATCCGGGAGCAGAATAAAACTCCTACTTTGGTCTGACGAATGTCATACAAATACTTATAACATGCTATCTTGCTCCGGCCGGGATGTTTCAAACTGACAATTGGCAACTTCAATGGCGTTTTATTACAAATTTGCAAGTGAAAAACAGTGCTTCAGAAAAATGTAAAAAATGTTGTTGTATAATGACTTTGGACTACACTGGTGGTTTTATTGAGTGCATTAGGGTTCATGCTAATCAATTATGGGCCGTTTAATGTTATAGCCCTAATATTCTCAGTAAAAAATTAAGATTTAAAGGCTGCCCAACCACATTCAAAGGCAGACCATGCAGGCTGCCTTTGAATATATCGACATAACATTTTTAAGTTCCTCACCAGGAAAAACTGAGGACTTGCGAGTCCTGAATGGGGTAAGCATAGAAGCTTAATGAACAAGAGAATATTTTGGTGTAGTGAAAAGTAAAACTCATGTTGTAGTTTACTCTGAAAAAAATCTCAAGTTTTGAAAGTCATTTTTCGTTCAAAGGCAGACCACTTTCCCCTAAGTCGGATTTACATTTAGTTTTTCCGAATTTACCATATAAAAAAATCAATTTTTCGTATGACATTGTCATACTGTTAAAGAATTCTCCTACAGGACAGACTTATGGCTTAAGCTGAGTGGCTTAGTGGGAAACTGATGGCAAAGTTGTCTAATCATTATTTTGATTATAATATTACGTTAAGTTGTCTCTCGGCTTAAGCCGTAGGTGTGTCTAACACATTACTCGGAATTGAAAATATTTAATTTTGACATTAAATATTTTATTTATATTTTATTGCTGGAAAATTTTGTATTTTATATATTCTTAAATTCCTAAAATATCTAGGCAGGAGGATCACATGGTTAAATCAATAATTTTATAACAGGTTAGGGGGGTCGCGGAATACTGATATTCAAAATCTCCAAACGTTTGGCCTCTATACACGGGAAATTCAAATGCATTTTGAGGTTTGAAGTGACTCTCACCTTGATTCTGTAGTCATCAGAAATGAGGCTTGAGAGATCCTCATCAACTGGTGCGTAGAGTGCTTTATTGGCCACAATCAGCTCATTGAGTTTCGCTCTCTCAGCATCATTGAGCTCCCTGCTATTGGTACCCGTCTGTCCCATCGACGAGCACCCCTCGTACTCCAGTTTGATGGCTTCACACAGGACGGACTCGATGGAATTGGGCAGGATGGGCATTTTCTCCACATCCTCCAGAATTTTCCTAGCTTCATCCTCCTCTTCCTTGATCTCAGGAGCATCTTCAGTCAAACCACCTTCGCAAGTTGATGAAGCCATGGGAAAGCTCGGGGATAATCCTACTGACGATTTGGGACTTTCAATGGGCAACATACTGTGCAGCATTGTCTTGAGGGAACTCTCGAGTTCCGGAGATTTGTCTCCGGATGAGGTGGTGGAGTCCACTTTTGAGTGATTCATCATTTTATTGATCATTTTTAGAGCCTCTGCGGGCGAATTGATGAATTTGTTCATGATCTGAAGTCCATCTGCTGGGGACTTCATCAGTTGCTGAAGGAATTGCAGGACATCATTTGGCGAACTGATAATCTTTGTGATGATCTCAAAGGCATCTGTGGGAGAGCTCATGAATTTTGTAAACACTGTGAGAGCATCAAAGGGGGAATTCATGATTTTACTGATGATTTTCAGAGCATCTCCGGGAGCACTGATAAAGTGGCTAATAAGAACAATGGCGTCTTTGGGTGAATTGAGAATTTTTCCCATGACTTCAATGGCATCTTCGGGGGTCTTCATCAGGTGGTTAATCACACGTGTGGCATCCGTTGGAGAGTCCACAATACTGTTGACAATCTCAGAGGGTGTCGATTCCATCGTGGGCAGATACTTCAGGGTTGGCGTTGTGGGAGAATACACGGATCCTGTATTTTCTGGGGATGAAGAAAAGTGCCCTTCCTGGCGCTGGAATGATGCATCTGACGATGAGGAATTTCCATCCCTGATATCTGGACGCTGTGTCCATACATCTGAATCCGGAGGTTCCCTCTTAATCTTAACTGGAGGCTCTCCCAGAGCCAGTTTCTTCTTTGCCCTGTTCTGCTCAATTTTCCTGCGTTTCTGAATCTTGTCCTCTTCTGACATGATATACTCCTTCTTCATGCCAATGGCAAAGCACTTCTCCAGGCGACATCGCTGGCAGAAGCGCCTGGTGACCACAGTGATCTCACACTGTTCACTAAAAGGACAGGTGAGTGGTTTTGTGGCCAGGGCATTGCGCCTGAAGAAGGCCTTGCAGCTCTCGCAGGTGATAGCATTGAAGTTGTAGCCCAGTGCTTTATCTCCACACACACTGCACATCTTCCCATTGGTCCCAGCATCTCCCTGAGCTTGTGGACTTCCTGAATCCTTCATTTTTTCCGTGGCCTTGACACTCAATTCAACACCCTTCTACCTCAGCTCTCAACATACTCCATGCTTCACGTCACTGGCACCAAAATTAACACAATTTTTAGCACTGGAATTGTCCCTGAAAAACACTCTCACTATGCCAATTCCTGACCCAAAAAAAAACTTTTTAACAGCTCATCCAAAGGGAACTTGTTAACTTTTTCAGCCACAAGAAATTCTCTCCCACTGAACACCTGTGCCAGCGATAACACTCGCTATCTGCACCTGGGTGGAGTGTGGATGCTCAAGAGTGTGATGGTAGTCATTTAGATCCCAAATTCTCTGATAGTCACTGATAAAAGCTATTTTTTCACTTTTTTTCCTGCACAACACACACCAAAACATTCAGAAAAAATCATATTCTCTTCTTCTTCTTCAACGAAAACTCCACTAAAAACGCTGACTGCTTTTATCAGGGCTGCCAACTGCAATTTATACGGAGTCAGTGAAACTTTCAATATTTCATTTTTTTCAATCTTTTCATAATCGGATGATCGGATGATAAAATTTGTAAAATCGAATTATCATATAAATTAACTCTATATGCAGCAAATTTAATACTTTTTTTTTGACACATGGATTAAAAATCTTATCTTGTTGACCCATATAAAATTCAAACGGTAAAAGATATCAACTTCTAGTCTTCGATGACCCCTCCTCAAATGACATTACAGTAGGCTCTCGCTAATTCGGCTCTTTTAACCCATTCAGTCAATGTAGTAGAAATACTTGAGATAGAATGTTAATATTTTGGAATTATTTCTCTACTGATTAATAGATGATTTTTTAAAGAGAAAATTTTTTTTATCTCTCATGGAGGCGCGGGGAACCGCCCTCAAACACGCGTCTTAACGGTCACTGAATTTAAATTCTGTACATTAATTCACTACAAACTTTATTGATTTAGATAGAGTAACTATCCAAGAAAACAAATTGGCAACCAGAATTGAATTCAGAAAAAGAGGATGAGGGCCAATTTTAACATATTCGATGGGATGTCGAATTTTCCGTCCGCCATTTTGAGCAAAAGTTTTGCATGACATTCCGCCAAGCGACAAAGACCAACATAATATGTATTTCCATCTCTGTCAGGCTATTTTTTCCAAGTAATTGAAGGACTAAAGTAACTAAAAATCCTTTCCCGATAGCAATTCAAATATATGTTGCTCAGGAATAAATCATCTAAAATCACTCAATTTGCGTATGATTGTATAATACCATGGTAAGGAATGGGTTAAGATCGGGCTACTTTTTAATTCGGGCAGCAGTTAAATTTGAAAAAAAGTTTGTTGACATTTTTCAAGTTTGATTATGATTATCAAATGAAGCAAATATGCTCAAATTTGCCATGATTTGTCTTAGTTCTTATGTGTTTTTGCATTATTGAGGGGTTTTCATGAAATATACCATGAATTTGACTATGTAAATTTAGTATGTGTATGCAGATGAATAAAAAATCGTTGCATTTATAAAATTTGTCGCCCGAATTTCTCTCTAATTCGGATGACATTTCGGTCCCAAAAGCTCGAATTTGAGAGAGTCTACTGTACCTCGAAAGTAATCTCTTTAGTTTTTCCCCTCTTCCTTCATGCGTGTCCTAACAACCCCCTGAAATACGTCAAAAATTAGGTTTTTCTAACATTGTAAAAAATTGGCCCTAGCGATTTCAATGATTTTCGGATATGTTTTGTAGTTAGTCGAGCTGAATATTTCGTCCCTAGACACCTTTCACCGATTACAGTGTCCGCTCCCTAATTCGGATCGGCGTTATCCGGACGAGTTATCGACGGTTACATTTAAAATAATTTTGAGGTTATGTATGCATGAGCGTTCAGCAATGAAAATGAATTATCCTGTGATGTTTTTGTTTAATAAATGAAGTATAATAGCATAGAATTATCTAATTATGTCTTTTTAATCTTCTTTAAAACTTTTATACTTCAAAAACTTCAAAAAAAATCTTGTATTATATTTTCGAGACGTTGAACAAATTCAAAAGATCCATCCGGATTACGAAGCGGACATCTGTCATATTGTCTCCCAATCATCCGGATTACAAAGCGGGTACTGTAATTCGCCATCTTGGATTATTCAAGGTCTAAGGCCAACCACCCTTTTTGTTCACCCGATTTGTTCAATTCATTAATTAAAAGGTTAATGAAAATTTGAAACCCACTTCTTTAACAATTTTGAACTTCAAGCTGATTTTGTGGTGATTTATAGACAAATTTAAATTTCTTAAACGTCTTAAGAAATATATTTTAGTATTGGATGTGTTATAAGTACTGACCAGACGTACTTTTTATCACTATACCAGTCAATTGTTTTAGAGAAGGAGTAAAATAGGTCAAGATTCTTAGATAAGTAATAAAATTTGACCATAATTCTTTAAAAAAATTATCATAGGTCGTTGCCGTCGGTGCCATGTACGGACGCACGAAATATATTTATATATAAAATATATTTATTTATGAAGCAGTTGTGTGAGTGGCCTAGGAATGGTTATGACGACTGTTTGACATCTATATAGCACTATATAGAACTACTGTTCTTTATACGATTCCGCGAATAGTGCAAACGATTTCAACTATTTAATGGCCTCTGCACACACTAGAGGAATTTATGTCCATATTGAAGCAAATTGCTCATGCTTATGTAGGAAAAACTATAGACACAGACATAAATAGTGTGCAGAGGCCATAATGTCCAGCGCACAATAAATTTTGTTTGTAAGCATGTTTTCAAAATTTTATATGAGAGAGAGCGAGATGACTAGATTTCGCTTTCATTCACTCTCACTTAAATGTCAAAAACATGTTTACAAAACAAAAGTTATTGTGCGTTGGACATAACTCATGAGGAAAATCTCCTAGAAAATAAAATCACTGGAGTAATACAATTGAATTTCGGCCAGAAAATTATTTTCGGTTCATAAACGTTTGGAACCAAATCTATGACAGGGATTCAAAGACCTTCTAAATGGATAAAAAAAAAATTTGCCAAATCTATTGAACAATGCTTTTAGCTGAGTTTCAATAGTTCTTCAATCTGAACGAAATATTCGCCTAGACGATCTCCATTAAATACCCGAAAATTAAAATAAAATCCCAGCGATTGTTTTAGAAATATTCTAGAAAAATATATTTTGGAAGGGAATTGGGGAATGAGTAGAAACGAAGGTCATGTAAATAATCCTCAATAATCCTTGAGTTGACTTATGTGGGGTTGTCCGAAATCACCAAGTCCCTATTCCTAACCATTTTGCCTCTAGTTCTGGATAGTTAGAACATGAACGAACAGACAATGTGACATCGCTTTTCTCGAAACTTTAGAATAAATCAAAATTCTAGAAAAAATATGCTTCCTTGCATTCCTTGGGCGGAGGGATGAGTAATCGAATGTAGAATAAAGGATGTATGAATTTTATTATATTTCCCGTTCTTTGAATTCAAGTTAGTATTAATTTATATTTTTCAAAAAGAATTAAACCCTAAAGAGTGATTCACGCAATTTGAAAATTCAAATCCAACGAACTAAAAATCACCTAAAAATATACTAATATCCGCCAATATCGCTAATAATCTTGCAAGTAATCTTTCAAATGATAGAGAGAGCAATAAATTAGGGATGATGACTCATTCCTTGGGAAGGCCCTTGGAGAAAGTTCCAGATTGTTCTAGAAAATTTTCATAATATTTCGTCATTATATTTTAGTGGTCTGATAATGGAAATTTCTAGATGTATTGCTGGTTGTATAAATACAGTCGTTTTCCATTCTGAGATCATCAGTTGAATTCAGCGAGCTAAACAAGCAAGTTCAAGAAGTTCATTCCACAAAGTTTTTATTTATAAAGTGATAATTGTGAAATATTGTGAAAATGGCATTTGCACAAATTGTTACGGATATTGCCAATGAGTTGCAGCGGGCAGAACCAGAAATTCGTCATTTGATCACGGAACTCTCCTGGCCACAACACGCACAGCACGGTCACCATGGTCATCACAGACGCAATCACGGATGCAGAAAGAGATGCAGTAAGAGGGATTTCTTCTGTCAGGAAAATTCCTGCCCACAGAAGAGCCCTTCCACAGACTATAAGGCTAGTCTGGACGTGAAGAACTATTCCAGTGATGAGATTAGTGTAAAAGTTGTGGATAATTTTGTGGTGGTTGAAGGAAATCAACCAGAGAAAGAAGATGATTTTGGGACCATTTCGAGGAATTTTGTGAGACGCTATCGTATCCCAGAGGAATTCAATATTGAGGAAGCATCATCATCTTTGTCACAAGATGGAATTTTGAGCATAAAAGTGCCACTGAAAGTTACACAATCAAAAGAGCGAGTCATTCCAATCCAGAGGACAGGAAAATTACATCAGGACGATACTCAACCTCTCATCGCCAAGGAGACTCCAGAGACAAAATCAGATAGTCCCGAGAAGACAAAGGATGACTCTTCAGATTTTGAAATGGTGAAAGACAATTTGGATTAATCACTGTGACGAAGTTATTGGTGGTGCGTAGATTCTAAGATAACAGCACGAATTCTAATCAATCAATGTATTAAAAATAATAGAAGAAATTTGCACATTTGAAAAATAAAGTTCTCTTATGACAAAGCACTTGAAAAACTTGTTTGTGTGAATAAGCGGCAATTTCAGCATCTTATTAATTATTGAGTGACTTTTTCATCGTTTGTCCATTCATTTGACCTTCCCCCTGCATTTCCATAATCACTGGAGCACACGTCAAGATAATTAATTAGACACTAGAGCTGTTTTTTTGGGAGTTCACGATGTGGCAAATTTAACCAAGTTATTGGATGAGTCTCCTAGACTATACTTCTGAGTAGAGAAGGTACCAAAATTGATGAAGTGATTGGTGTCTGGGAAATGGTCTCGTCATGATTACCTGTTGACGCAGAGAAGCACGTTTCACCTGTCCCGCCAATAGGTTCATTGACCACCTTTGGAAATAAATCACTATCGGATGTTTAAAGCTGATAGAACTGTCGCTTTTATTGTGGCACGTTTAATGTTTGTGTATAATTTGTATCAGGAAAACCACATACCTCTAATTTAATAATTAAAAAATAAGCCTATATCTGCTTACGGTAGGTGGGATTCTCAATTGAAACTAACTCAGAATACTTGCATGGAATCAGTTTGGAGCTAAATTTGGGAAATGTAAAATTGTTGTATAAATACAATAAAATCTTCTTTTAAATCTTAATTCTAGTCTTTTTTTTGAACTTAACTTAAAGATTTATCCGTATCGATTAACTTTTCTAAAGACTTAATGGCAAACAAGGGGGAGATATTAGCTCGAAAGTGGTGTACACTGAGGTGGAAGTACTGCGGAAGTGGAAGTCTCAAAAATTAAACGATTTTTGCGCTTTTCATTTAATTACAGTAGAAAAATGTTTGTGAGCATGTAAGGCAATTAAAGATTGTCCTGAGGGTTAAATTAGTGTTGTTTTTTATCGCTATTGTCTTAAATTTCTCATCAAAATTATCATTAAAAAAATCAAATATCGTTCAACTAACTCCCTCTGTTCCAATAGATGAAACTTAATTGAATGCTTTACAAATATTTAAATTTCAAATTACATTTTCAGTTGGAATACTGTTAAGATTTGTCTATGGGTCGGTTATATTCCTTGTGGAACCGCTGCATCCAGGCCACTTATTTGGGCCCATTATGCACACCCCATTCCCCTGTTCTATCTTAACCCCCAAGGCGAGTAAACCTGCTCCATATAACAGTGCTCTGTGTGCGTTCTGATCACGGTAAACCAACCTTGGTTTGTGGATTTGGACAGTGAATGAGTATTTGTATTCGACTGAACTCTGTATGTCGAAACTTATTTCCTATACTAACCTCTCTTTTTAGGCGGTTCACTGTCAATGTATTGGCATTACTTTCCTATTCATTCACTGGACGAATTCAAGACTATTACAGCAGCTGAAAAATCTGCAGTTGCTTAGTCTTGAACCCAAGACCTCACAGTCATAGAGCTACTGCTCTATCCACTGATCCACTGAGGCCCCTCCCTAAAACATAAAACATAAAACAGATTTGATCTGATTCGACCGTACTTGATTTTTTATTTACTGACCAAATTTGACTTTTTACCGATCAAATTTAATTTTTTACTGATTTCTTAAAGTTTTTTACTGACCATATTTAATTTTTTACTGACCGAATTTGATTTTTTACTGATCAATATTTTATTTTTTACTGACCAATTTGAATTTTTTACTCACCAAAAAGATTTTGCTTTTAACATCTAGTTTGAAGACGGAATCCCGTAATAGAACGAATCAAAATGTGATAGTATCTTACTATTTGCCCCAGCATTTTTGAGAATGATCACAAAATTGCCTTTTACAAAAAGGCTCGTTAAATATATTTCCTTACAAAATAGAAGAAAATGACTTTCACAGAGTTGTAGAGCGGTAAATTTTCTATAAAACTGTGCTAATTAGAAATTTTGGAGGTGCTCAGGTAGCTTGTAAAAAAGTAAAATATCCGATTTTTGACTTTTTGCCCCAGTCTCCCCTAAAGATTTATCCTAAACTGTCATACACTGATGAGAGCTTAAGATCATTGATTACAGGTTTTTTGCACAAACATTTTCTATCTAATCCTTTATTACTAAATTTTACATGCTAAATAATAAACATTTTAAGATTTAGCATAATTATAATCGAATTATTAAATATGTTTCTATTATTTGTTTCTATTTAGGACTTAGATGTCTCTCGCTGTAAGATAACCGATTTTGTAAAATCTAAGCAATTCCTCATGTTTAGAAATTTTATACTTACTTTATACTTTATTAGGGTTTTCTATTAAAAAATAAATATCTTTATATTTGACCCCTCTAATCATAAAGACCTGTACACACTATGGTAATTTATATCCATATTTGAAATTATTGAAGAAAGTTTGACAGCCCTTTCTACATGCTCAAGCAAGTTTGATATGAAGTTTTAGTATTATTATTGGGTTTTATACATATCAAATGAGAAAATTAACCCTTTCTGAACTCTAGTTATAAGGAGTTAAAATTCCAAAATTAACCGGTCTGCGTTTTTAATGAAATTTTAACTTAAAGCCCTTAAAGCATATTTTGATATGTTACGATGAACACTTTTCGGAGGCGATTCAAAAAATATAACCTGTGAAGCTACAAAAAAAAAATCTTTAACACTTAAAAGCCCGAAGTAAACTTATACACAAAATCTTTTTTCATACTTTATTACAACAAAAAACTCTTTTAATATATTATATAAAATAAATCCGATTATTATAGATTATAGAGTATTCATTTGGCTTTATTTTTCTGACAAAATAATATTAAATGAATTTTATTTAACATATTCAATATTGAAAAAAAACAACATTTCTGCGGGACTTTTCAGAGATAAATCGATATTGTATACAAGTTTAATTATTTTTTTTTAGTTTTTCAGTTTATCCGAATTTGTGATTTATGGTATAAATAAAAGGTCTCACAAAATACTACGATACACTTAAGACCTTTATTTTTTTCCAGAAATAAAAATTACACCGCACTGGTGAAATTTTTTAATAAAAATTAAAGTCTTATAAGTGGAAAAAGAATAGAAATTGATGAAATAGAGAATAATAAATAAAATGGATCCGCAACTATACGCGTGTCGTCGAAATAATGTTTCACGGAAAAATTAAAATTCGGTGGCGAATTGTTCTGAAATTATGCACCTCAGAAACGATTTTGTGATAGTTTATGAGGAAGCACTGACCGGGTGAATTAATTGCTTAACACGTTCTGTTTGGCATTTACCGCAGTCGATTTTAATATTTGTTGTATAAACTAAAACATATCTTGCTCTGAAATCGAAATGGTAATTTCTATACAAAATTTGGCCTGTCAGTGCGCATTGAAAGACATTAATTTATCGGTAATTTGCAAAAATTATGATTTTGAATTTAGTTCCATGCTGAGTGGGAAAGAATAATGATTTGGCACAGGCCAATAAAATCCTCATACTGAAATCTCTGCACAGACAAATTTATAACCACCCACCTCGTGATGGAAATACCATCACGAGAAGCATTCGGATGGTGACTTTAGCTGCTTGATGTAAATACAAGAGAGTTAAACACCGGAAATTCCCAGCAGAGCAACTCACTCTTATTTCTTGTATATTAAGTTTTCCCGTGGGGTGGTGGGTATGGAAGAACGGAAGAATTCAGAGCATGTCCTCGGAACGACAAAGACAGGTGGAAATCGCATTCTGGGAGCGTACAGCAAATTTCAAAAAGTTTCACTGTCCCATATAAATTTCACTGGGGGATGCAGAGGAAGAGCAAAAAGGGGGATGAAATACAGGAGCAAAAGCATTTAAATTGGTATTCATGGAACGAGCATGACGCTGAGCTGAGGGAAAAGACTGACATTTAATGGAGGTCATTGGGGTACTCTTTATGACCATCACTATTTTGGTGTGTCGCTTAATTGCTTCTCCATTCCCATCCCACGCTCAGAATTATCATGCCGCATTAATTGGTGAGTCTATCAAATACCCTCCTTCAATTTCTTTGTAACCCTTTGCTTTCTTGAAGTGCCAAATTTACATCAAGCGTTTTGTTGACCTTGTATTTCCGATAATATTTCAAAGTTGGAGCCAAGGTTGGAACTTTATTTAGATAAACTATTTTTTTAAATTTAAATTCAGACATATTTTTTTACATTAAATATTATTATGGGACTTTAGTAAAACCTTCAATTTTTTTTAAACGAATTAAGCTTCAATTTTCTACTGAATGTGCTTGTAAATTATAATTGAAGGAAAATTTATTTTTATCACTATAATGTGGGTTATATATCGATCTAGCTACAAAAAAAAAACAAGGAGGTATTACTTCTTTTGGTCCATGTAAATTAATTTTCAGTATATGAAAATATTTTTTTTTCTAAAAAATAGGTCAAAATCCTCAATAAGACGCTTTCCTTTTGGCTACATATAAATATTTAATTTGAGGAAGAATTCCGTGAAATACTCCTCTGAGTGAATGACGAAAAGGATCAAGCCAGAGGGGTTATAAATAATGGAAAAGAAAGTAGCAAGAGGCATGAACTTAAAGGACACAATTAATTATCTGCCAGGAAACATTACTCCAAATTCTTTATAGGTATCAAGATGTTTTTTTTTATAAAATCCTGTGCCGTCGATTTTTTTATTGTCAATGAACGATATAGGTTGCATTTTGTACTATACAAGTCGGCTTAGCATTATTTTACTGCGAGGAAGATATGATATTCCAGATGATACTAATCCTTATAGCCACTATATATTTTGTGGTCAATAGATGTTTGGGTAGCCAGATAATATATTTTTTAATTTTTTCCCTAGAAAACATACGAGTTATGCATTTTCAAATTATTATTTTGAAATGTTGTCGTATTATCAGTTTCAAAGATATTTATATATAGATTTATAATTTATAAAATTTTGCTTTCCGTGCGTTAGTACAGAGTCTATGTTTACAGACCAAACGGTAAGAGATATCAACTTAGAGCTTTAAAAAAAACAATAAAATGTTTGCATTTCCTCTTTACAATCTGACCCTAAGGATGTGTCCTCACTTAGGTGGTCAAGGGTGAGCTGTATTTTGCGATTTATTTGGAAAATAAAGAAATGACCAATTTGCTTGAGATTTTTGGTATAAGTTTATAAATATTTAAAGTACTGAAATTTTTTTTCGTGACGGTCTAATGAGTAGTAAAAAAAACTCGTCAAAGTAGTCCCTAATTGGCCGGAAATATATAGCTCGTATTTCTTATCTGAAAAATACATTCTAAAAAAAAAACACGTAGAAAATTGGAAAATCGGAACTTTTTTACGGTTTTACAAAAAAAAATGCTTTTCTTGCTCAAAATTTTGACTTTCAGAAGCTGTAAAAAATGATTTACGACAATTCTTCGACTTCAAATTTAGAAGTTTTATTAATCGTTATTACTCCGAGCACTTGAATATCTGCGCGGGGCTACATTAGGGTAAAATAGGTTAATTTCGTTAATTTGCAATCATGTCTAATTTGGAACTTTGAAAATTCCTAGCAGTTTTAGATGGGAAAAGGAAAAAACACCGAAGAAGTACTTTCGAATGTAAGTCTTGTACTTCTTCGTGGTTTCCTTTTTCTCTTTGAATATCTGAGACAGCCAAAAAAGCTCAAAATTCCAAAATAGAAATGATTCCGAATTTCCGCATCTTATTCTATTTTCGTCTTTACATCTTCGGAAGTACTACTAATTGACTTCTGAAATTTTTATGGTTTGGATAGTTTATCTGTCCTAAAAAATTAAAAAATAGATTTCTTTTCATCTTGTAATTAAGGTCACAACCTTTAAGTTCTCTTAGGAATCTAGAAGTACAATACTCAAAATGTATTTTCATATTTTTTTAAGTTTAAAAATTTAGCTTCTGGGACCTGATTTTTGTGAACCTTATTAAAAAAAAAACTTACTTTATACAAGTAAACATAAAATAATAATAATAAGAAATGAAATCCTTCGTTCAATGACTAGTTTAACTCAACAGCTAACAGAAAATATTTTCGTTTTTAACCCTTTAACGACGAGACAGTTTTCGCTGATCGAAAATCAGCAATAAAAATGAAAACGATGTACAAAATCAGTAAAAGGTCTTATATCTAGCCTTAGAAAATCCAACAGAG